>NC_058099.1:90794500-91478000 GCF_020171115.1 Neogale vison | reverse complement strand
GGTAAGAGAAATTGAAGATGACACAAATGAAAAGAGAGTCCACGCTCATGGACTGGAAGAATTAAATACTGTTAAAGTGTTCGTACTGTCCAAAGCAACATACAAGTTCAGTTCAATCCCTATCAAAACACCAAGGGCATTTTTCACACCACTAGGACAAGTAATACTAAAATCTGTAATGGAAGCACCAAAGACCCTAAAACACCCAAAACAATCTTAAGGAAGTATCACAATCCCAGATTTGAGGATCTATTGCAAAGCTATCGGAACGAAAACAGTATAGTATTGTCACAGATCAATGGAAGAGAGTCCATAAACAAAGCCACACACTGATGATCCATTCATCTATGACAGAGAAAACAAGAATATACAGTGGGGAAAGACAGTCTCTCTGATCAGTGTGCTGGGAAAACTGGACAGCTATGGCCAAAGAATGAACCTGGATCACTTTCTCACACCATACACAAAAAATAAACTCTAAGTGGATTAAAACCCAAAATGTGAGATATAAAACCATTAAATCCCTAAAAGAAAGCAAAGGCAGTCATTTCTTTGACATTGGCTATAGAAAGATTTCTCTAGGCAGGGTCTCCTCAGTCAAGGGGGAAGAAAAGCTAAAACTAACTACTGGGACTGAACCAAAATGAAAGGTTTCTGTGCAGCAAACCATCAACAGAATGAAAAAGGCACCCACTGAACAAGGTAAGATGGTTGCCATCAATACATCCCATAAGGGGTTACTATCCAAAATATTTAAAGAATTTATACAATTCTGCACACTCACACACACAGTCTTATTTAAAAATAAGAAAGTCTGAGGCACCTGAGTGGCTCAGTTGGTTAAGCATCTGCCTTTGGCTCAAGTCATGATCTCAGGGTCCTGGCATTAACCCCCAGGTCAGACTTCTGCTCAGCAGGGAGTCTGCTGCTTCCTCTCCTTCTGCTCCCCAATACCGCCCCCCTCCACCACCATTGCTCAGTCAAACAAATAAATAAAATCTCTTTTAAGAATAAGAAAATCTGGAGGTGCCTGGGTGGGTCAGTTAGTAAAGCATCTGCCTTCAACTCAGGTCATGATCTCAGGGTCCTGGGATCAGGCCCCGCATCAGGCTCCCTGCTCAGCGGGGAGTCTGCTTCTCCCTCTCCTGAAGCTCACTCTCATGCACTCCAACTCTCTAATATAAATAAAATATTTTAAAAAGTTGAAATAAAGTCTGAATAGATATTTTTCCAAAGAAGGCAAACCAGTGCCTACAGACACATGAAAAGATGTCTAGCATCAGTCATGATCAAAGAGATGCTAATCAAAACCACAGCAAGGTATCACTTCACACTCGTCAGAATGGCTAGAATCAAAAAGTCAAGAAATAAGTGTTGGCGAGGACATGGAGAAGAAGGACCCTCGTGCACTGCTGGTGGGAATGCCGACGGTTACAGCCACTGTGGAAAACTCTATGGAGGTTTCTCACCAAGTTAATAATATAGCAATACCATGTGATCCAGTAATTCCACTGTCGGGTATGTACCCAAGGAAAAAAACATGAATTCTAAAAGATACATGTGCCCCTGTATTTATTGCAGCATTATTTACAAGCGCCAAGATAGGGAAGCAGCCCAAGTGTCCATGGATGATGAATGGATAAAGAAGATGAGATATAGTGACATCTGGGTGTCTCAGTGGGTTAAAGCCTCTGGCTTTGGCTCAGGTCATGATCTCAGGGTCCTGGGATCAAGCCCCACATCGGGCTTTCTGCTCATCGGGGAGGGTGCTTCTCCCCCCGCACTGCCTGCTTCTCTGCCTACTTGTGATCTCTGTCAAATAAAAAAAAAAAATCTTTTCAAAATAAAAATAAAGAAGATGAGATATATATATACACCGTGGATTATTACTCAGACATTTAAAAATATATATATGACATCTTGCCCTTTGCCACAACATGAATGGAGCTGAAGGGTATTGTGCTAAATGAAGTCAGAGACAAATATATGGTTTCACTTGTATATGCAATCTGAAAAACAGAAAGCAGAAACAGACTCATAAATACAGAGAGTATTGATAAATAAATCATAAATACAGAGACTGATGGTTGCCAGCGAGGAGGATGGCGGGGGGGACTAGGCAGAATGAGCGAAGAGGAACGAAAAACACAGACTTCCAGGTACGAATGAGCAGGGCACAGGAGCAGAAGGTACAGCGCGGAGAATACGGTACCAGCATTGCACGGGGACAGATGGGAGCAGAACGTAACATAGAGACGAGTCCGATCACTAGGTTTGATACCTGAAAAATCTAACGTTGTGTGTCAACTGTCCTTCATTTAAAAAAAAAAAAATCAAAATTTCAAAATATAAACAGCTGAAGGGTGTGGGTGTGTGCATTTCTCAGGCAAAAAGTTGACAGGAAAAAGAAAATGTAAGGCTTGGAAACAAGCTTAGAAAGGGGACCTCAGAAATGCAGGGTCTCATCTTTGATGCCCTCTGCACATGGCTCAGGGAAGCCCACGTTGGAGGCTCCCCTTGTAGGGTCCCCCCGGGCTCTCAGGCCTCCCCCCACAATGCAGTCCAGCCTCAGAAAGGGCTTCTTGGTTAGTTAGGAAACAGACTGCTTGTGATTTGCTATTTTTCTTTCTTTCTCTGTGTTCATGCTTTACGTAATTTTAATTATGAAAAAGCTTTGCAATCTTTGACCCCATGTGTGCATTACTGCGTAGTTTCCACCGCAAACTTATGTCCTTGGGTTTAAGTGGAAACAAAAATACATTTCCGTCTCATCCGGAAATGTATAAACACCCATGCATGGAATAAGTAACATTGTGGGATTAGGCCACAGAAACAGAGATCTTGGCTCATGATGGGGTTCTGTCCCAATAAACCCATCCTAAGTGGAAAATATCCTAAGTGCGTTTAAGACACTTAGTCTGCCAAACGTCATGGCTTCTCCTCGCCCGCCTGGAAGGACTCAGGACACTAACCACAGCCTACAGCTGAGCGAGATCATCTAACATCAAGTTTATTTTATTTTTTTTAAGATTTTATTTATTTGCCAGAGATCACAGAGAGGCAGGCGGGGGGTGGGCAGTGGGGCTGGTGGGGAGCAGGCTCCCCGCCAAACAGAGAGCCTGATGCAGGGCTCGATCCCAGGACCCTGGGATCATGACCTGAGCCAAAGGCAGAAACTTTAACCCACTGAGCCACCCAGAAGCCCCCAATGTTTATTTTATAATGAAATGTAATTCACTGGACAGCTTACTGGAATTGAAAAGCCGAGTGGTCCCCGGGGCAGAGGAGGGTCTTATGTGTACTGTGATTGCGTCGCTGAGCAGAAGGCGGCTCGCTGCCCTCCTGAGAGAGGCTCCTACCACGTGTCGCTAGCCCAGGGAAAGATCCCAACTCAGAATTCCAATCAGAGCTTCTGCGGAACGCGTACCTCCTTCACACCATCAGAGTCGAAAAACCCTAAGTCGACTCTCCCACACTGGGGTCTGTCTGTCCCTGAATACTCTTGTCACACCTGTACCTTCAGGTCTCAGCATTTAAAACATCCCGTATCCTCCGCAAGCACCGCACGCTCTGGGCAGCAACCCTGGCATCGCTGCGGGCAGAGGGCGGCGCGCTCAGATGGGGACAGCGCCGGTGACAGCCTGTCATCCCTTGTCTGAGACCAGGCTGAGATCCCTTGTCAAAGCGCCGGGTCCCGTTTCTGTTTCTACAGCCCCAAGGCCAGGTCCCCTCAAAAGTTTTGGGCACTGATACCGTGAGCAGCCCTTCTTCGTGCTGGGGAGCTGGGGGGACGTGGCATGGGTACCCCATTCTAGTGCTTTGCAGTGTCCTGATGGGAGAGTCAGCGACTGCTTGGATCTCTCCAGTGATGCTTTGTACAAGGCTGGAAGGCTCGAATCTGAAAGAAAATTACAGCACGTCTTCTGCTAAGTTCTTCTGCTAAGAACTGCTTTCTGCAGGCTTCTCACCGCGGCTAAGCAGGGAGATGCTGTGCTTTCAGATTCCACACAGACTTAAAGACCTGTCAGACCACCTCATTTTATGACGCTTATAAATTAGCACAAAACCGACACGTTCCCGTAGCCCACCATGTCATCCTAGGGTGACGTTACAACACGGACAGAGAGCTGGCAGTTCCTCCCCCACACGGACATTCGTGTGCCCTCGAGGTGACGGTGGGTGTTTGTGCAAGTTTACAGAAACTTCGACAACACCCTCAGTTTAAAACAAAACAAAAACCTTATGAAGTGTGAATAGAAAGGCTTTTTTATGACCAGAGCTGGATAGGACTCTCTATTTTTAGTAATAAGGAGAGTATATTTTATTATACAGCCTCATTTGTTTTTACTAAATTATCCATTTAACCCATTTTGAAAAATACACAAATACAATTTTTTTCAGATAGTAATATATATATAGGAAGTCTCTACAATATTCTGGGTTATCTGGGGATATCAGTTTATCAGCAGTAATTGATAAAGTCCTGTGGTTAAAACAGAACTCTGGGATTTGCTGCCACAGTGATAGCCCTAAGTTGCCTCTTCTAGACCAAAATACCCATGTTCCTGGCCATTTTCATGGGGTCTTGCATTTGAAGCCCTTCCCTTTGGTGTGTCATCTCAGGCATGGGTCTCACTGGGTCATGGCCTGCTCCGAGTTTAACATTAGAACCCAGACACGGACCTCCAACTGTGATCGAGAGAACAAGAACAGATCACCTTGTGTGTTTGGTTTTTGTTTAGAAGAGAGCAGGATTCAGGGGCGCCTGGCAGGTGCAGTTGGTTAAGCCTCCAACTCTTGGTTTCAGCCCAGGTCATGATCTCAGGGTCATGGGATGGAGCCGTGCATGGGTCTGTGCACATGGCACAGTCTGCTTGGGTCTCCCTCTCACTTGGGCCCCCTCCCCATGATCGCATGTTCTCTAAAATACAATCTTCCGAAAATAAAAATTTAAAAAGACAGGACTTATAAAGCAGATCAGTAGGACCATATCATTTTATGTGGATTTTTTTATGTCCCTGATTGATACGCGCCCCACCGAGTTACCAGCCGGAGCGTGATCAAGTCCACATCACAGACATCTGTCCGGAGAACGCAGGCGGCGGCTGCTTTGCCTGATGCTGCCGCTTACCGCACCAAACACGAGCTATTTCGGAAAGGATTTGAGTGACGGTTTGAGCGAGCTGGACACGTAAGCAGGCAAACCTTCCTGACTTAGATTAGTAAGAAACAAAGTAGAAACTAATAAAAATTACAACTCTCATTAACATTAAATTACGTGACAAAATACTCATTTTAAAATAGAATCTTTGAGGGGTGCCTGGGTGGCTCAATGGGTTAAAGCCTCTGCCTTCGGCTCAGGTCATGGTCTCGGGTCCTGGGATCGAGCCCCGCATCGGGCTCTTTGCTTAGCGGGGAGTCTGCTTCCTCCTCTCTCTGCCTGCCTCTCTGCCTACTTGTGATCTCTGTCAAACAAATAAATAAAATACTTTAAAAAAAATAGAATCTTTGAGATGGTCTCTTAATAATTAGTATAGTCATTTCAAACTTCGTATTCATTTTTTCCAGCCTCCAAATGAATGCGTTGGCCCCACAGCCTCTGTGATTCTAGCTCCAACCTTCTCAATAGCTACTGTGAGGATATAAGCACAGGCTTGGCACGAAATGATGTAGTTTATGTATATGGGGTGTGTGTGTGTGTACACGCCCGCGTTCACATAGATACACTATATTTCCCCAAAGTTTATCCCTTACAACTACCCTATAAAGTAGGATTCATTACTCTTATTGTACAGAAAAAACAAGGTATGAAGAAGGCTCAGTAATACACCTAATGTCCTGGGGCTGTAAGAATGAGGAAATCAATGGACTTAGCCACTGTGTCTGTCTCTAAAAACTGAACATGGTACTGTCTCCCCCGATGTAGCTTGGTTTCACTGTCACAGGTTGAATTAGCAGTCTCTGACCTTAAATGGTTACCATTTTGGGTTAAATATTTGCCAGACAGGGGCACCTGGCTGGCTCAATCAGAAAAGCATGCAACTCTTGATTCCTGGGGTCATGAGTTCGAGCCCCACATTGGGTCTAGAGATTATAAATAAATAAACAAAAAAAATTTGCCATGAGCACCTGCAGTGAGTGTCCAACTCTTAGGTTCATCTCAGGATCTGGGATCGAGCCTTGCATCTGGCTCCAAGTTCTGCGCAGAGTTTGCTGGGGATTCTGTCTCCTTCTCCCTTTCCCTCTGGTGCTCTTGCACTCTCTCTTGCTCTAAAATAAATCTTTAAAAAAAAAAATTGCTGGGGGTGCCTGGGTGGCTCAGTGGGTTAAGCCGCTGCCTTCGGCTCAGGTCATGATCTCAGGGTCCTGGGATCAAGTCCCGCATCAGGCTCTCTGCTCAGCAGGGAGCCTGCTTCCTCCTCTCTCTCTCTGCCTGCCTCTCTGCCTACTTGTGATCTCTCTCTCTGTCAAATAAATAAATAAAATCTTTAAAAAAAATTGCTGGACCTATTTTTACTCCCCTGTTGCAAAATAGTGTTTGCACATGAACACAGCATTCATGAGTTCAAGACTATGTTCTGGTTCTGACGGGCTTCGCGCCTGCTAGACCACAGCGCATGCCCATGTGCACTTGGAGGTCAGGAGTGCACCTTAGCCGGCACTGTTTCCTTCTGAGCCCTAGCACAGTGCAGTGATGTAGGGGGAACTCAATACACCTTGGTGTAATTACAAGTTCTGGGTCCACCAGAGAAGCCGATGCCATGCTAATCATCACAGAAGATCGCCGACCCTAATGCACGTTTCCCAGGTACAAGACATCAGGAAAAAGAATGAGTTCATGTTCCCATTCATGAGGAGCAGTTATCAGTCAGTACCCAAACTTAGTCTTACAGCTGCTTTCTTTTTTTTTTTTTTTTACCCCCCTTCCCCCAGTAAGTGAAAACGGTGACCGTGAGACGTGAACACAGTTGTGGATGAGAAGTTTCCCTACTCCGGAATTACCCAGAGGAACTTGGCTGACCCCCACTGCACACGGAGTAATAATCAACCGGATTTAGGAATTTGCAAGGTGTCAGGGGAGCCTTGGTCTGTAGGCTGACCAGCAGATGTGATGTGAAAAATACCACACTATTCTATCATTTGCTGTTGCTTGCTCAACTGTGGAGAACTGCATGAGCTCGATTTCAGCTGCTTTCATTGCCAATCACCATTTGGGACTTGGAAGTGCTATTTTCCTATTGACACTTGCATTTTTTCGTTTTGCATGCATCCAATGATTATACATAAGCAACACATGTAATCTGCTTATTTTTTAAAAATCCATCCATGCAAAATGGTAAATAAAGTCTAAATTCTGCTCTTTTTTGCAAATTATAATCATAGCCCATGTCTTTCAAAGTTTAACTTGGTTTCATATAAAGATCAGTGTAATAGGTCTGCATATACTTTATAGAAAAGTAGCTTCTATAAAGATTTTTTCACTGTTTACTAGTGAAATGAGAAAAGCAAAGCTATTTATAAAAGGCCTTATGTCGTGTACATACATTGTCTTTGAAATATTTGTGATTTAGTTTATTGCTTGTAAAAGAGAAATTATATAATTTATTTAGTAAATACTATTGTAAACTATAGTTTTATTGAGAGAAATAAAATATTTTGTTCTCAGTTGTGGTAGTACATTAATTCCAGTGGTTTATGGTCTTTATATTTCTTGTATTAATTAACAAGATAACCTTGATACTCCTCCATTTTTAAGATGTGCAGGGATCCTACGTAAACTGACTCATGATAGATGGAGAGAAAATTCTCTGGGTCCTGAGAAGACACAGTAGCAGATTGTACTCAACTTGCTCTTGAGACTTTCCCAAATATCCTGGTGTATTCATCAGTTCTCACTCTGTTACACTGTGGTAACAAACAATCCCCAGATCTCTGCATAGGCATCAAGAGCAGATCCTATCTAGGATACGCCCTTTATTTATTGGGGGTGGGCAGGGAACCAGTAGTGAAACTGGCAATGGGAACTCTTAAAGCTCCCACTTTAGGTATGGCTTACAGAACTTCTGCTCACATGGCACAAGCCAAAGCAAATGACAGTGACAGGATAGATGTCAGGAGTGGCAACTTCTCACCAAGGAACTGACTCAGCAGAAAGAGGCAGTGAATATTTTAAGCAATTATTGCTTAAATCTACACAATTTCATTAGTGTCTCAAACAGCGAAGGCTTAAAAGGCTGCCTAATCATATAATCAGGGGGGAAAAGCCATTAGAAAGTAATATGACTATGACTGCAGAAAGACATTCCTGATGATTAAGATGCTCAAGTTCAAGCAAGCCGAGTCCTAAAAGCAAACATGGTATTAACTTTCATAAATGTGACCCAGAACCGTGGTTACTCAGTGTAAGTAGCAATTTTGCGTACAGAGTTGGTACTGGCAATCTATCCTGGGTTGGGATTTCAACCGGGAATTCTAATGAAATAGACTACTGAGGATTCTTCGCTTCTCTTTCCTTAGTATTCCTAGGTGCTAGCAGATACTCTGACTACAGGGGTTTACCTAGTGGGGATCCCACTTTTCCCCTCTCCAATTTTAAATCTACCCATTTATCTAACCTACAGACTCTTTCATGTGCCCTCTTCTGGTAGGGTTGATGCCTTTCCATCAATGCCCAGAAAGTAACTTACTCTGATTTCTATTATCATGGATTAGTTTTCCCAGTTCTAGTACTTCATATAAATAGAATCCTATAGTACATACTCTTTATCTGACTTTTTGTTGTTATTTTTCAATATTGTGTAAGACTCGTTGTGTATAGTAGAAGCTCATTCTTTTAAAAGAAAAAAGAAGAAGCTGCTCATTCTTTTTCACTGTTGAGTAGTATTCCATTATATGAATATTCCACAGTTTTCTGCTCTACTGCTGATTGGCATTTGGGGAGGTTCCAGTTTAAGACTATAATGAATGAGACCCTCCATACCTCTTCCTTCACACAGCTCCAAGATAAAGACAATTTGACTTCTAGCATCTATACCAGATATGGAAGAATTTTCCAAGAGAAATATCACTATCAGGATATAGATTACCCATCCTCTAATTTCCCTAGGATAGTCTGAGTTTATGCCCAACTCTCAGGCAAAAAAGTACATTCTTTTATATTTAAAACTGTTGTTGGGGCGCCTGGGTGGCTCAGTGGGTTGAGCCTCTGCCTTCAGCTCAGGTCATGATCTCAAGGTCCTGGGATCGAGTCCCACATTGGGTGCTCTGCTCAGCGGGGAGCCTGCTTCCTCCTCTCTCTCTCTGCTTGCCTCTCTGCCTACTTGTGATCTCCTTCTGTCAAATAAATAAAATCTTAAAAAAAATCTGTTGTCTTATGGACCACTAAAATATAGTTACCTTACCAAGGGAGAAAGTTTAAAGACAGTAACATTGGAGACTCCCCAGTAATTGAATCAGCCATGGCACCGTACCGGGAATTTGAGCTGCAAGCCTTCCCTCTCCACCAGTACTCATTGCATTTAGTCCCCACTCTTAATGAGCAGCCAACCAAGGATCACATAAACATCTCAGGAAATTCTCTGAGACTGAAATACACCAGCAGGAAATTGGGACCTGTGGGAAACAGGGACTATAGAAAGCAAACTTTGGGGTGTCTGGGCTGACTCAGTTAGTGGAGCATGTGACTTGACCTCAGGGCTGTGGGTTCAGGTCCCATGTTGGGTGTAGAGATTACATGAAAATAGAATCTTAAAGAAACAAACCAAACTTCAAAAGAAAAATTAGCATTACATATTTACAGCTATCAAATTATATAGCATCTGTGAAATAAGATCAGATACTACAAAAATGAACGTTTAGAAAGCATAAAAGAAAATGAGGAAAGTAAAAGTGTGTTGGCAGAAGTTAGAAACTAAGAAAGTGATTGGAAGATAAGGTTGAGGAAATATCCAAATGATTTTAAAAAGGAAAAAAGGAATAAAAATAAAATGGAACACAGTTCCACTAGATCATATAACCAGTGGACTTCCTACAAAGAGAAAACAGAGACCATGGAGTTAAAGAAACCTTCAAACAAATAACATAAGAAAACAGCCCACAACGAAAAAAACATGCATTTCCAGATTAAAGGGGCCTCCAAGTGTCCAGAAAAATCGACAAAAATGAACCTGACCATGCACTTTCAAGCCACTAGGGATGATCACAAGATTCCATAGGCTTTCAGAAATTAAAGTTAATTTGACATAAAGCTCAAGAGTCAGAATTCAATCAAAGTTCTCAACAGCACCACTGGAAGCCAAAAACTAATGAAGCCTTCAAATTCTGAGAAATATTTTTTTCTAATCTCTAATTCTCTACCGTTTGTATTACTTAGGATTCTCCAGAGAAATAAGAGAGACATAGACATAGCTAATAGATTTAAGAAATGGGCTCACATAATTGCAGGAAAAGGCCAGTCTGAAATTCAAATGGCAGGTTAGCAGGCTGGATGCTAAGGCATGAGTTGATAGAAGAAATTCTGCCTCACAACTCTTCTTTTTTTTTTTTAAGATTTTATTTATTTATTTGACAGAGAGAGATCACAAGTAGGCAGAGAGGCAGGCAGAGAGAGGGGGAAACGGGCTCCCTTCTGAGCAGAGAGCCCGATGTGGGGCTCGATCCCAGGACCCTGAGACTATGACCTGAGCCAAAGACAGAGACTTGACCAACTGAGCCACCCAGGTGCCCCCAGAATTTCTTCTTTTCTAGAACACATGAGTTTTTCTTCAAAGGCCATCACTTGACTGGATGAAGCTTACCCATACTATCAAGGGAAATCTTAAAGTCAACTAAGTATGGACCCTTAACCACATCCACAAATTAATTTTCAGCAATACCTACATCAGTGT
Source organism: Neogale vison (assembly GCF_020171115.1). NCBI lineage: Eukaryota > Metazoa > Chordata > Mammalia > Carnivora > Mustelidae > Neogale > Neogale vison. Next base: position 91,467,114 of record NC_058099.1, on the reverse strand, counting down.
TAATTAAATAACTGGGTACTCTTCCCTAGGCAAGTTGATTTTAAAAAGTAATGACGGCACCCTTAAATAATACTTGTATGTAAAAGTAGAATAATCTGTACAAAAATAACTTCCATCTGCCCTTTATCCAGAAGCTCCAAAAAGATGTGTTTTGCCAAAATGAGAGCATAAACCAAGAAAAAGAAAGCCATGAAAAAGAAAGACAGGGGATCCAGAAAATGAGAGATGCAACCCAAGACAGAAGTGAAAAGAATCCCCAGGTTGAGGTTAAGGGAAATCCCAAGATGATGACAATGGAGGAAATCTAAAAACTACTCAAGATTAGAGGTCAGATGTTCTAGGCACAAGTTCCCTAAGAAGGTGAAAATACCCAAGAGATTTATAACATGAGGGCATAGTATTTTCACTCTCCATATCCCGGAACTGATCCGAGAGTCGGGTTGGGAGAGAGGAGGACATTAGAAAAACTAGTGAAATCTGAATAAAGTTTGGAATTTAATTAACAGCATTACATGAAGGTTAACCTCTTAACTTGGACAAATGAACCACAGTTGTATTGGATGTCTATATTCAGAGAAAATGGGTCAAGAGTATACAGAAACTTGGGGCGCCTGGGTGGCTCGGTGAGTTAAGCCTCTTCCTTGGGCGCAGGTCATGATCCCAGGGGCCTGGGACCGAGTCCCGCATCTGGCTCTCTGCTCACCTGCTTCTTCTCATCTCTGTCTGTCTCTCTGCCTACCCGTGATCTCTCTATCAAAAAAATAAATAAAATCTTTCAAAAAAAAAAGAGTATATAGAAACTTTGTTCTACCTTTGCAAATTTTCTATAAATCTAAACTTATTCCACTCAAAAAAGTATATTAAAACAGACTTTTTAAAAAAAACTGAAAAAGAAATGGTCAAAAGATTTAAATAGACATTTTAAAGCAAATAAGTAGATGGCAAATAAGCACAAGACATTCAACATCATCAGTTATTAGGAAAAGGCAAATTAAAGTTGCAGGGACACTCTACTACACATATATTAAAATGGCTAAATTTTTCTTAATTGACAATGACAAGTGCTGATGCGACTGTGAAGTAATGCTAACTCTCATATTTTGCTGGTAGGAATGCAAAATGGTACAGCTGCTCTGGACAAAAAATTTCAGTTTATTATGAAGTTAAACAAACCTTGGTAGCTTCTAGAAGATGACAGCAGAGTAGGACCATAGGCTCACCTTGTCCTACAAATACAACTAGATAACTATCATTTCATCCTAAATACACCAGAAATCTATCTAAAGACTGGCAAAACAAACTCCACAAGATAGAGGCCACATCAAAGAAGAAAGGAAGTACGGAAATATGGCTTGGGAAAGAAAGAGATCATGGCTGCTGGTAGGAGGAAGCTGTGGTCGCAGAGAAGGGTGAGAGACAGACTAGCACACAAGAAAAATGAATCCCCGTAGCAATAAGCCTGGAAAGTGAGAGGGCCAGAGTTTGAGTTCTTGTAAACCAAACGGGTTTAAGATTGGAGTTTAGGGGCGCCTGGGTGGCTCAGTGGGTTGGGCCTCTGCCTTCAGCTCAGGTCATGATCTCAGAGTTCTGGGATCGAGTCCCGCATCGGGCTCTCTGCTCGGCGGGGAGCCTGCTTCCTCCTCTCTCTCTCTCTCTCTCTGTGCCTACTTGTGATCTCTCTCTGTCATAAATAAAATCTTTAAAAAAAAAAAAAAAGATTGGAGTTTAAAGGTCAGTGGGCTTAGCTGAGATATGGTCCATGCTGTATGTCCATGGGTTGATGGCTTGCCTTCTCTTCAAGGACAGTACAGTTCTTGAAACAGTGATCTGAAGAACACCAGGGGCACATAGCGCAGAGGCTAGTCACTCATCTCAGAGAATGAACTGGCCAGTGCCATTTCACTCCCCTGTCCCTCGGCATCAGCATAAGACCACCAGCAGGAACCAACACAGCACCAACACTCATTACCTAACTTGATTACACCAAGCCCTGCCCCCTGTGCTCCAGTGGAAGCACCCATGCTAGTCACACTTGCTTCAATCCCACCATGGAGGGGACCCCCCTCCCTCAGAAGATAAGCCCCAAACCTCCACTCACTGGACATCTCTTGATCAGAGACTTCTGCAAGGCCTTGCTTCCAGCAACAGTAGTGGTAGGTCTCATTTTACAAAAAGAGCAAACCTTGTTAAAATGTGCCACATTCAGGTCAGGGGGAAAAACACTGCCCACAACAGGCAAAAAGAACTTCTGCAGATGACTGGCCTGAAGGATAAAGCAGCTGGGACACAAGAGCAGAGCTGAGGCAACATACATTAGAGACATACCTGGAAGCACCCTGATAACAGGGCCCTGAGGAACAGGGGACACTACGTGGCAAAGCACTAGAGGATCTCTTCTTCATAAGGCCATCACCCTCAAGAACAGGAGATGTAGATGATTTTCCAAACACACAGAAACAGAAAAAATGAAATTACAGAAGAATTTGCCTCAAATGAAAGAACAGGACGATGGCAGAGCCAGAGATCTAGGCAAAATAGATATAAGTCACATGCCGGATGGAGAATTTAAAGCAGTGATCATAACGATACTCACTAGACTTGAAAGAGAGTAGAAGATAACAGTGAGACCATTAACACAGAGATAAGGAATAATGAAGCAGAGATAAAGGGTTCAATTAACCAAATGAGAAACACATAATGGAATAAAACAGCAGACCGGAAGAAGGAGAGGAACAAATTAATATCCTACTAGGAGACAGACTAATAGGAAGTAATCAAGCTGAATAGAAGAGAGAAAAAAGAATTACGCAAAACAAAAATATATATAGGGAACTCTGACTCCATCAAACATAGTAATGTTTGTATCATAGGAATACCAGAAAAATAAGAGAGGGAAAAGGTTGTGGGAAATTTGAGGAGGTAGTACTTGAAAACTTCTCTAATATGAGGAAGGAAACAGATATCCAGATCCAGGAGGCATGAGAACACCCTCCCAATAAAATGTACAAAAGCAAGTCCACACCAAGACACATTATAATGAAAATGGCAAAATATAGTGATAAAGAAAAAAATTTTTAAAGCAGCCAGACAAAAGTCAACCATTACATATAAGGGAAACCCCAAAAGGCTATCTGAGGATTTTTCAGCAGAAACTTTCCAAGACAGAAGGGACTGGCATGATATATTCAAAGTGTTCAATGGGAAAAATCTGCAGCCAAGAATACTCTATATAGTAAGGCTATCATTCAGAATACGAGAGATAAAGAGCTTCCCAAACAAAAACTAAAGGAGTTCATGACCACTAAACCAGCCCAGCAAGAAATATTAAAGGGGATTCCTTGAGTGGAAAGACCAAATTGATAGTATGAAAAGAAGAAACACAAAAGCAATAAAAGTGAGAATTTCCGTTTAAAAAAAAAATTAGTCAAGGAACTCAAAAAATAAAAGGTTCTAAAATAGGACACCATTTACCTAAAATGTCGGGAGGAGAGGAATAAAGAATGGGCTCAAACTTAAGCAACCATCAACTTAGTACAGACTACTGAATGCAGAAGATGTTATATACAAATTTAATGATAATCACAAGGAACAAAGGGAAAGAAATCCAAATATGTCACTTAAGAAGACCAGCAAACCATGAAAAAGAGAAAAATAAAGGATGAGAGTTAATCTTCCATAACAATTGCAAAACAATAAAATGGCAATAAATGCACATTTACCAATAATTACTTTGACTGGAAAGGACTAATGCTCCAGTCAGAAGGGGGAGAAATCAGAGAGGGAGATGAACCATGAGAGACTACGGACCCCAGGAAACAAATTGAGCATTTGAGGGGAGGGAGGTGTGGTAAAGGGGTAGCAGAGTGACAGGTATTAAGAAGAGCATGTGTTGTGATGAGCACTGGGTGTTATGCATAAATGATGAATTGTTGAACACCACATCAAAGACTAATGATGCACTATACGATGGCTAACTGAACATACATAATAGGGAAAAAAATGATCCAATCAAGACATAGGGTGACAAAATGGACTAAAAAACAAGACCCAAGAACTCCCAGTGGCTCAATCAGTAGAGCATGCAACTCTTGATCTGGGGGCTATGAGTTTGAGCCCCACGCTGAGTGTAGAGAGTAATTTTTTTTAATTAAGGAAAAACAAAAACAACAACAACAATAAGACCCATCTATTTATACACTGCCTTGAAGAGACTCTTTTTGGACCTAAAGACACCTACAGATTGAAAGTGAGGAGAATGGAGAGACATTTATCATACTAATGGATGGTGAAGGAAAACTAGACTAGCAGTACTTGTATCAGACAAAATAGACTTTAAAGCAAACTGAAAAGAGACAAAGAAGGACACTATATAATCATAAAGGGGACAAATATACATTCTTCTCTAGTGCACATGGAACATTCTCCAGAATAGATCACATCCTCGGGCCTAAATCAGGACTCAACTGGTATCAAAAGATTGGGATCATTCCCTGCATATTTTCAGACCACAATGCTCTGAAGCTAGAACTCAACCACAAGAGGAAGTTTGGAAAGAACCCAAATACATGGAGACTAAACAGCATCCTTCTAAAGAATGAATGGGTCAACCGGGAAATTAAAGAAGAATTGAAAAAAATCATGGAAACAAATGATAATGAAAACACAACGGTGCAAAATCTGTGGGATGCAACAAAGGCAGTCCTGAGAGGAAAATATATAGTGGTACAAGCCTTTCTCAAGAAACAAGAAAGGTCTCAGGTACACAACCTAACCCTACACCTAAAGGAGCTGGAAAAAGAACAAGAAAGAAACCCTAAGCCCAGCAGGAGAAGAGAAATCATAAAGATCAGAGCAGAAATCAATGAAATAGAAACCAAAAAACAATAGAACAAATCAACGAAACTAGGAGCTGGTTCTTTGAAAGAATTAATAAAATTGATAAACCCCTGGCCAGACTTATCAAAAAGAAAAGAGAAAGGACCCAAATAAATAAAATCATGAATGAAAGAGGAGAGATTACAACACCAAAGAAATACAAACAATTATAAGAACATACTATGAACAACTCTACGCCAACAAATTTGACAATTTGGAAGAAATGGAGGCATTCCTAGAAACATATAAACTACCACAACTGAACCAGGAAGAAATAGAAAGCCTGAAAAGACCCATAACCAGTAAGGAGATTGAAACAGTCATTAAAAATCTCCAAACAAACAAAAGCCCAGGGCCAGACGGCTTCCCGGGGGAATTCTACCAAACATTTAAAGAAGAACTAATTCCTACTCTCCTGAAACTGTTCCAAAAAATAGAAATGGAAGGAAAACTTCCAAACTCATTTTATGAGACCAACATCACCTTGATCCCAAAACCAGACAAGGATCCCATCAAAAAAGAGAGCTATAGACCAATATCCTTGATGAACACAGATGCGAAAATTCTCACCAAAATCCTAGCCAATAGGATTCAACAGTACATTAAAAGGATTATTCACCACGACCAAGTGGGATTTATTCCAGGGCTGCAAGGTTGGTTCAACATCCACAAATCAGTCAATGTGATACAACACATCAATAAAAGAAAGAACAAGAACCATATGATACTCTCAATAGATGCTGAAAAAGCATTTGACAAAGTACAGCATCCCTTCCTGATCAAAACCCTTCAAAGTGTAGGGATAGAGGGCACATACCTCAATATCATCAAAGCCATCTATGAAAAACCCACCGCAAATATCATTCTCAATGGAGAAAAACTGAAAGCTTTTCCGCTAAGGTCAGGAACACGGCAAGGATGTCCATTATCACCACTGCTATTCAACATAGTACTAGAAGTCCTAGCCTCAGCAATCAGACAACAAAAGGAAATTAAAGGCATCCAAATCGGCAAAGAAGAAGTCAAACTATCACTCTTCACAGATGATATGATACTATATGTGGAAAACCCAAAAGACTCCACTCCAAAACTGCTAGAACTTGTACAGGAATTCAGTAAAGTGTCAGGATATATCGGGGCGCCTGGGTGGCTCAGTGGGTTAAGCCGCTGCCTTCGGCTCAGCTCATGATCTCAGGGTCCTGGGATCGAGTCCCGCATCGGGCTCTCTGCTCAGCAGGGAGCCTGCTTCCTCCTCTCTCTCTCTGCCTGCCTCTCTGCCTACTTGTGATCTCTGTCAAATAAATAAATAAAATCGTTAAAAAAAAAACGTGTCAGGATATAAAATCAATGCACAGAAATCAGTTGCATTTCTCTACACCAACAACAAGACAGAAGAAAGAGAAATTAAGGAGTCAATCCCATTTACAATTGCACCCCAGACCATAAGATACCTAGGAATAAACCTAACCAAAGAGGCTAAGAATCTATACTCAGAAAATTATAAAGTACTCATGAAAGAAATTGAGGAAGACACAAAGAAATGGAAAAATGTTCCATGCTCCTGGATTGGAAGAATAAATATTGTGAAAATGTCTATGCTACCTAAAGCAATCTACACATTTAATGCAATTCCTATCAAAGTACCATCCATCTTTTTCAAAGAAATGGAACAAATAATCCTAAAATTTATATGGAACCAGAAAAGACCTCGAATAGCCACAGGAATATTGAAAAAGAAAGCCGAAGTTGGTGGCATCACAATTCCGGACTTCAAGCTCTATTACAAAGCTGTCATCATCAAGACAGCATGGTATTGGCACAAAAACAGACACATAGATCAATGGAACAGAATAGAGAGCCCAGAAATAGACCCTCAACTCTATGGTCAACTAATCTTCGACAAAGCAGGAAAGAATGTCCAATGGAAAAAAGACAGCCTCTTCAATAAATGGTGCTGGGAAAATTGGACAGCCACATGCAGAAAAATGAAATTGGACCATTTCCTTACACCACACACAAAAATAGACTCAAAATGGATGAAGGACCTCAATGTGAGAAAGGAATCCATCAAAATCCTTGAGGAGAACACAGGCAGCAACCTCTTCGACCTCAGCCGCAGCAACATCTTCCTAGGAACATCGCCAAAGGCAAGGGAAGCAAGGGCAAAAATGAACTATTGGGATTTCATCAAGATCAAAAGCTTCTGCACAGCAAAGGAAACAGTTAACAAAATCAAAAGACAACTGACAGAATGGGAGAAGATATTTGCAAACGACATAGCAGATAAAGGACTAGTGTCCAAAATCTATAAAGAACTTAGCAAACTCAACACCCAAAGAACAAATAATCCAATCAAGAAATGGGCAGAGGACATGAACAGACATTTCTGCAAAAAAGACATCCAGATGGCCAACAGACACATGAAAAAGTGCTCCATATCACTCGGCATCAGGGAAATACAAATCAAAACCACAATGAGATATCACCTCACACCAGTCAGAATGGCTAAAATCAACAGGTCAGGATATGACAGATGCTGGCGAGGATGCGGAGAAAGGGGAACCCTCCTACACTGTTGGTGGGAATGCAAGCTGGTGCAACCACTCTGGAAAACAACATGGAGGTTCCTCAAAATGTTGAAAATAGAACTGCCCTATGACCCAGCAACTGCACTACTGGGTATTTACCCTAAAGATACAAACGTAGTGATCCAAAGGGGCATGTGCACCCGAATGTTTATAGCAGCAATGTCCACAATAGCCAAACTATGGAAAGAACCTAGATGTCCATCAACAGATGAATGGATAAAGAAGATGTGGTATATATACACAGTGGAATACTATGCAGCCATCAAAAGAAATGAAATCTTGCCATTTGCGACAACGTGGATGGAACTAGAGCGTATCATGCTCAGCGAAATAAGTCAAGCGGAGAAAGACAACTATCATATGATCTCCCTGATATGAGGAAGTGGTGATGCAACATGGGGGCTTAAGTGGGTAGGAGAAGAATAAATGAGACAAGATGGGATTGGGAGGGAGACAAACCATAAATGACTCTTAATCTCACAAAACAAACTGAGGGTTGCTGGGGGGAGGGGGGCTGGGAGAAGGGGGGTAGGGTTATGGACATTGGGGAGGGTATGTGCTTTGGTGAGTGCTGTGAAGTGTGTAAACCTGGCGATTCACAGACCTGTATCCCTGGGGATAAAAATATGTATTTATAAAAAATTAATTAATTAATTAATTTAAAAAATCATAAAGGGGACAATCCAACAGTAAGATATAATAACTGTTATGTATCTATGCACCCAACACAGGAGCACCTAAATACGCAAAACAGTTAATAACCAACATCAAGAAACTAAATATAATAATACAATATAAATAGAGGACTTTAAAACCCCCCACTTATATGAATGGACAGATCATCTAACCAGAAAATCAACAAGGAAACAGACTTGAATGATGTACTGGACCAGGAGGATCTAATAGCCATATTCAGAATAGTCCATTGTAAAGCAGCAAAGCACACCTCAAACACCTCAAGTACACCTTGAACATTCTCCAGAGTAGATCACATATTAAGCCAGAAAACACACCTCAACAAATTTTAAAAGATCTAAGTCAGGGTGCCTGGGTGGCATAGTCGGTTAAGCTACCCACTCCTAGTTTTGCCTCAGGTTGTGATCTCAGGGTCAGGAAATTGAGTCCCACCTTGGGCTCCATGCTCCCCCATGGAGTCTGCTTGGGACTCTCTCCCTCTCCCCCTCTCCCTCTCCCCCTCACCCCCACCACACTCACTTTTAATATAAATAAGTAAATAAATAAATCCTTAAAAAAAAAAAGGCTCTAAGCCATACCATTTGGCTTTTCTGACCACAATGCTATAAAAAAGAAGTCAACCATAAGAAAAAAATTGTAAAATCCCACAAATATATGGAGGTTAAAGAACCTGCTACTAAACAATGAGTGGGTCAACCAGGAAATAAAAGAAATAAAAAGAGTACATGGAAACAAATGAAAATGAAAACAGGGGCACCTGGGTGGCTCAGTTTTAAGCCTCTGCCTTCAGCTCAGGTCATGATCCCAGGGTTCTGGGATCAAGCCCTGCATAAGCCCGCCTGCTTCTCCCTCTCCCACTGCCTCTGTTCCCTTTCATGCTGTGTCTCTCTGTCAAAAAAAGAAAAAAAAGAATCTTTAAAAAAAAAAAAAGAAAATGAAAACACAGTAGTTCAAAACCTGTGTGATGCAGCAAAAGCAGTTCTAAGAGGGAACTATATCGCAATATAGGCCTACCTCAAGAAGCAAGAAAAATTTCAAACAATCTAACCTAACACCTAAAGAAGCTAGAAAAGGACAATAAACAAAACCTAAAAGCACAAGAAGAAAGTGTATAAATGTATAGAAACTAAAACAAACAAACAAAAACCAATAGGACAGATCCAAGAAATCAGGAGCTCTTTGGGGAAAAAAAAATCAGTAAAATTAATAAACCCCTAGATGGACTTATCAAGAAAAAATAGAAAGGATCCAAATAAAAATCACAAACAATAAAGGAAAAATGACAATCAACACCACAGAAATACAAATAATTATAAGAATATAATGAAAAAATTGTATACCAACAAATGGACAACCTAGAAGAAATGGGTACATTCCTACAAATGTATCAACTATTAAAATTCAAACAGGAAGAAATAGAAAACTTGAACAGACTGATTACCAGCATTGACATTGAATCAATTATTTTAAAACTCCCAAGAAATAGAAGTCCAGGACCATATGGCTTCACAGGTGAATTTTACCAAACATTTAAAGAAGATTTAATAACTATCCTTCTCAAAGTATTCCAAAAAAATAGAAAAGGAAGGAAAACTTCCAAATTTATTCCATGAAGCCAGCATTATCCTGATAATCCAGATACCCTGATATCCGGATAAAGACACCACAAACACACAAAAAAAGGAGAAGTACAGACCAGAATCTCTGATGAACATAGATACTAAAATACTAGCAAACAATACAATAATACATTTAAAAAATCATTCACCACGATCAAATGGGATTTATTCCTGGGTAGTAAGAGTGGTTCAATATTCCCAAATCAGCCAATGTGATATAGCATATCGCAAGAGAAAGGATAAAAGCCATATGATTCTTTCAATTGATGCAGAAAAAGTATTTGACAAAATACAACATCCATTCATGATAAAAACACTCAACAAGGGACGCCTGGGTGGCTCAGTTGGTTAAGCGGCTGCCTTCAGCTCAGGTCATGATCCCAGCGTCCTGGGATCGAGTCCTGGGATTGAGTCCCACACCCGGCTCCTTGCTCGGCGGGGAGCCTGCTTCTTCCTCTGCCTCTGCTGCCACTCTGCCTGCCTGTGCTTGCTCTCTCTCTCTCTGGCAAATAAAATCTTTAAAAAAAAAAAAAAACACTCAACAAGGTAGGTTTAGAGGGAACAAACCTCAATGTAATAAAGGTCATTCATATATGAAAAACCCACACCAACATCATCTTCAGTGGGGAAAAACTGAGAGCCTTTCCCAAATCAGAAACAAAAGAAGGAAGTCCACTCCCATTACTTTTATTCAACATAGTGTTGAAAGTCCTAGTCACAGCAATTAGACAACAGAAAGAAACAAAAGACATCCAAATGGTAAGAAAGAAGTCAAACTTTCACTATTTGCAGGTGACATGATACTGTATTTAGAAAACCCTAAAGACGCTACCCAAAAAACTGCTAGAACTGATAAGTGAATTTAGTAAAGTCAAAGGGTACAATATCAGTGTACATAATTCTGCTGCATTTCTATATACCTATAATGAAGCAGCAGAGAGATAAGAAAGCAATCCCATTTACAGTTGCACCAAAAATTATAAAATACCTAGGAATAAACATAATCGTGAAAGACCTATACTCTGAAAACTATACAACACTGATCAAAGGAATTCAAGGTGATGCAAAGAAAGGGAGAGATATTCCATGCTCATAGGCCAGAAGAATATTATAAAAATGTCTACACTACCCAAAGCAATATACACATTTAAAGTAATCCCTCTCAAAATACCAAAATTTTTTTCACAGAACTAGGACAAATTATCTTAATATATATATATGGAACCACAGAAGACCACAGATAATCCAGAGCGATCTTAAAAAAGAAAAGCAAACCTGGAGGCATCACAATGCCAGGCTTCCAACTTATGTTGTAAAACTATATTAATCAAAATAGTATGGTACTGGTACAAACACAGACACATCAGTCAATGGAACAGAATGGAAAATGCAGAAATAAACCCACAATTATATGGTCAACTAAACTTTGACAAAGCAGGAAAGAATGTCCAATTGGAAAAGGACAGTCTCTTCAACAAATGTTGTTGGGAAAACAGGACAGCAACAGGCAAAAGAATGAAACTGGACCACTTTCTTATACCATATACAAAAATAAATTCAAAATGGATTAAAGATCTAAATGTGAGAATGGAAACCATAAAAACCCTAGAAGAGAGCACTGGCAGTAATTTCTCTGACATTGGTCATAACTTTTTTCTAGATAGTTCCACTGAGGCAAGAGAAACAAAAGCAAAAATAATCTATTGGGACTATATCAAAATAAAAGCTTCTGCAGAGCAAAGGAACCAGTCAACGAAACTAAAAGGCAACCTACAGAATGGGAGAAGATACTTGCAAATGACATATTTGACAAAGGATTAGTATCCAAAATACATCAAGAACTTAAACAAGACCCAAAACACAAGCAATCCAATTTTTAAAATGGGCAGAAGACATGAACAGACATTTCTCCAAAGAAGGCATCCAGATGGCCAACACACACACGAAAAGATGCTCATCACCACTTCTTAGGGAAATGCAAATCAAAACCACAATGAGGGGCTCCGTCAGTAAAGTGTCGGACTCTTGATTATGGCTCAGGGTCCTGAGATCGAGCCCGGCATGGAGCCTGCATAGATCCTCTCCCTCCCTCTGCTTCTCTCCCTACTCTCTCTCCCACTCAAAACAAACAAACAAACAAAATAACAAACCTATGAGATATCACCTCACACCTGTCAAAATAGCTGAAACAAACAATAAACAGCAGGTGTTGGCAAAGATGTAGAACAAGGGGAACTCTCTTGCACTGTTGGTGGGAATGAAAACTTGATGCAGCTGCTCTGGAAAACAGTATGGAGGTTCCTCAAAAAATTAAAAAATAGAACCACCTTATAACCCACCAATCACACTACTGGGTATTAATCTAAATACAAAAACACCAATTCAAAGGGATACATACACCCTATGTTTATAGCAGCATTGTTTATAATAGCCAAAATATGAAAGCAGCCCAAATGTCTAGTGACTGATAAAGATGTGGCATGTATGTGTGTATTTGTACACACACACACACACACACACACACACAAATATTATTCAGCCATTAAAAAAAAGAAATCTTCCTATTTGCAATGACACGGCTGGAGCTGGAGAGCACAGTGCTACATGAAATCAGAGAAAAAAATAATACCATCCTTATGATTTCACTCATGTGTAGAATTTAAGAAACAAAATAAGCAGAAGGGGAAAAAGTGCAGAGAGAGACAAACCCAGAAACTCTTACTATAGAGAACAAACGGATGGTTACTCAAGGGGAGATGCATGGCTGATTAAACAGGTGATGGGGGTTAAGGACTGCATGTGTTCTGGTAAGCCCTGCGTAATTAAAGTAAAGATATAAAAATCTTACTTTATCATGAGACCTGGAAATTCGACTCTTGGTATTTACCTCAGAAAACTGAAAGTTTATGTCCCCATAAAATAAAGTCTCTTATCCGTGGTGGTGGGAAAACTGGAGAGCTCCACATAAAAGAATTAAATCACTTTCCTACATCATACACAAAAATAAACTCAAAATCGATCAAAGACCTAAAAGTGAGACCTGAAACCATAAAACTCCTAAATGAAAACATAGGCAGACATTGGCCTCAGCAACATTTTTCTAGATAGGACTCCTAGGCAAGGACAACAGAAATGAACATACTAGTAGGAGACTACACCAAAATAAAAAGCTTTTGTATAGTAAAGGAAGCCATCTTCAAAACATAAAAGTGACCTACTGAACCAGAGAAGATATTTGCAAATGATACATCTGATAAGGGGTTAGTATCCAAAATATATAAAGAACTTATACAACACCAAAAAAAATCCATTTAAAAATGGGCAGAAGATCTGAATAGGTATTTTTCCCAGTAGTCATTTTTCCAAGGACCTACATACAGATGGCCAACAGACACATGAGAAGATGCTCGACATCACTGATCATCATGAAAATGCAGATCAAAACCACTATGAGCTACCACTTCACGGTTGTCAGAATAGTTAGAAGCAAAACAAGAAGTAACAAGTTCTGGTGAGGATTTGGAGAAAAAGGAACCTGTATGCACTACAAGAATGTAAATTGGTGTGTTCACTGTTGGAAAAACACTATAAAAGTTTGTCAAAAAATTAAAAATAGAACACCATACGACCCAGTAATTCCACTCCTGAATATTTACCCAAAGAGAATGAAAACACTAATTTGAAAAGCTACACACACCACGTTTACTACAGCATTATTTATAATTGTCAAAATATGGAAGCAGCTTAAGTGCTGCTCCCCTGCTTGTGCCCTCTCTGACAAATAAAATCTTTATATGTATATAGACTTTATATACATATAAAGATTTTATGTGTGTTTATATATATACATTTATACATATATAATACATATATAAATTTATACATAGATAATACATATATAAATGTATATGTATAAAGGAATATTACTCAGCCATAAGAAAAAAAATGAGATCTTGCCACTCGCAACAACATGGATGGATGGATAGGGTATTATGCTAAGTTAAGTACATCAGTAAGTGACTTCACTTATGCTAAGTGAATTCAGACAAAGACAAATGATTTCACTTAAATGTAAAATGCAAAAAGAACCACCATCCAACATACAAAAAGAAGTAGACCATAAAAACCGAGAACTGGTGGTTGTTAGAGGGAAAAGGATGGAGGGATGAGAAACTCGGGTAAAAGAGTAAGAGGTAGGGATGCCTGGGTGGCTCAGTTGGTTGGGCGACTGCCTTCAGCTCGGGTCATGATCCTGGAGTCCCGGGATCGAGTCCTGCATCGGGCTCCCTGCTTGGCGGGGAGTCGGCTTCTCCCTCTGACCCTCCCACTTCTCAGGCTCTCTGTCTCTCATTCTCTCTCTCTCAAATAAATAAATAAAATCTTAAAAAAAAAAAAGAGTAAGGTACAAGCTTGCAGTTAGGGAATGCCCAAGCCACAGGATGAAAGTTGCAGAATATAGATTCTTCTCAAATGCACACAGAACAGTCACCAGGAGAGATCCCATGGTAGGACACACAACGGGTTTCAGCCAGTTTAAGAAGCCCCAAATTACACCAACTATCTTTTCCAACCACAATGGTATAAAACTAAAAATCAACAAGGGGAAAGCTGGAAAATCTACAAATAAATGTGAAAACTAAAAACACTTGCATAACCAGTAAGTCTAAGAAGAAATAAAAAGGAAAATTTTTTTTAAAATCGCAAAACAGACGGAAATGGGAACACAACATATCAAAACCTAGGGGATGATGTAAAAGCAGAGAATTTTATAGCAATGAATGCATATATTAAGAAATTAGAAAGATCTTGGAGAGTCACATCACCAAGATTGGTGAAAAGGTCATCCCTGACTCCTCTCCCCCTCACAAGAACTCACAACTATTCATAAACAAGACACCCCTGAGACGTCAAGCCGAAGCACACTCAGAAACCTAGAAAGATTGGGGCGCCTGGGTGGCTCAGTGGGTTAAGACTCTGCCTTCGGCTCAGGTCATGATCTCAGGGTCCTGGGATCGAGTCCCGCATTGGGCTCTCTGCTCAGCAGGGAGCCTGCTTCTTCATATCTCTCTGCCTGTCTCTCTGCCTACTCGTGATCTCTCTGTCAAATAAATTAATAAAATCTTTTTAAAAAATTCTTATTAAGAAAAAGAAAATAAAAAAAAGAAACCTAGAAAGACCACAGAAGAGGAGCAGGGGCTACATGCCGACCATACTGGCCCTCCCCCAGGCCAGTTCGGCAGCATACCATGAGAGGTCCCCTAAGCCTACAGTCCCTCCAGTGGGGAAAGAAAGCCCAGGGTAAATTTACAGCTTCCCCCAGAATTATGGGTCACTTCTTCAGAGCCCCAACTCCAGTATCACTCCACAAAAATTTGCAGGGGCATGTGCAGAGCTTGACCACTGGCAAACTGATTGTGATGGAGAAAGAGGCAGAAGCTTGCAACAGCCAGCAGCTGGACCCTGGCAGACTGAACTCCTGCCTGTGGCATTCCAACAGTCCCAACCAGAAGTCTGGCTCATCCGCAGAACCAAGGGCGTGACGCTGGCCATTTAAAGGTCTCAGCAGGATGCAAGTCCGCCCGACATGGAGCTTTGCCAGGCCTCGAGACTGGTCTGTCCCGACCATTCAGGAAAGCCGAGTCAAGGCCTGGTCCATTGCTCAGTGTAGCTCGCAGGCCCACCGGACCGAAATGGCCGGCAAGAACACCCAAAAGCTGCATAGCCCAGGAAGGCTGAAGCATGGGATGTGTCGGGCAGAAATGACAGTCGCCAGAGTACACTGATCATTCTAAGCAGCCACGGAACGTGGGGCCCAGGTCGGCTTAGTCAAAACCACAAACCAAGAGCCTTATCACCTTGAAGCACTTTGCCCTTTCTCAGAAAGGGAAACTAATTCATAACCCTGCCCCCTGCAGAATGCAGCCTTCGGCTCGCCTGATCAGAGATCCTGACCAGAGCACACGGGAAGCTGTGTAGCCCACTCAACAACCTGCTCACAGTGACTCCTGAACAGACAACACAGCCGATGGCTTTCCCTGTCTGCAGGACAAAACCCGTGGCCTTGTACGGCTCTGGAACTCAGTGCAGAGTCTCGCCTTACTCGGGTCTCCAACCAATGAACCACGCAGACTGTGAGCCCCTTCCTGCTGCCCTGATGGGAAACGGCAGCTAATTCATAGCCCCACCTGCTACTGACTACCATAACTAGTCCCAACAACTAGTAAACGTGACCTGAGAACCCAAGCGACTGCAGGGTCCATCGTACAGCCTTGCTTGGGAAAGGAGCAGAGGGAGCAGTCCTACCCAACAGTTCTCAGCTGCTGGCACCCCTCTTAGAGCTCGGGCAGTGGTCTTGCCCAAACACAGGGGAGAAGCGGTTAAAATGAAAAGTTTAAGAATTCTATTGTAGCTATTACCAGTTTAAAATAGTTTTAAGATGTTCTAGGTAAGCTTCACTGTAACTATAAGGGAAAAGCCTATAATACTTAACATTTTAAAAAAAAAACATGATAAAAAGTCAAAGGAAACAGATTTTAAAAGATAATAAAATCTTACCAAAAAAAAAAAGCAGGTTGGGGCGCCAGGAAACAGATTTTAAAAGATAATAAAATCTTACGGAAAAACAAAAAAAAGCAGGTTGGTGGCTCAGTCAGTTGAGCATCTGCCTTCATCTCAGGATCCTGGGGTCCTGAGAATGAGCCCCACATCAGACTTCTGGTTAGAGGGAAGTCTGCATCTCCCTCTCCCTCTCCCCCACTCATCCCCTCCCTTGTTCTCTACTAAATAAATACAATCTTAAAGGTTTTATTTATTTGACAGAGAGAGAGACAGGGAGAGAGGGAACACAAGCAGGGGGAGTGGGAGAGGGAGAAGCAGGCTTCCCGCTGAGCAGGGAGCCCAATGCGGGACTCCATCCCAGGACCCCAGGATCATGAACCGAGCCAAAGGCAGACACTTAACTGACTGAGCCACCCAGGTGCCCCAAGAAATAAAATCTTAGGAAAAAAAAAAAAAAAAGACAGCAGGTTAAAAAATAGGAAGAATGAATCAACACAACAGCCGGAAAACAAAATGGTAACAGTGAGTCCTTATCAATAATCACTTTACTTTACATGTATAATAACTTTAATGATTACTTTACATGTAATCAATAATTACTTTACATGTAATAACTTAAATTCTCCAAAAGACGTGGAATGGCTTTATCCTTTAACATTTTAATTCTTATGTGTCAGGATGGGTAACTTGATTTCATCATGTTTAGGGCTCTCTGTACTTCCTGGACCTAGGTATTTGTTTCCTGCACCACACTGGGGAAATTTTCAGCTCTTAACCCTTGAGTTTTCTGCCCCTTCTCTTTTTCTTCTCCTTCCAGTACATTGATGAAGGAAATTGAAGATGACACAAACAAATGAAAATATACATCATTCTCCTGTAGTAGAAGAATCAATATTGTTTAAATGTCCGTATTACCCCAAGCAGTCTGCAGACTCAATGCAATCCCTATCAAAATACAAATGGCATTTTTCACGGGACCAGAATAAATAATTCTAATCCCCCAAAACACTGAGTACCCAAAATAACCTTGAGCAAGTAGAACAAAGTTGAAGGTATCACAATCCCAGATTTCAAGATACACTACAGGGGCGCCTGGGTGGCTCAGTGGGTTAAGCCGCTGCCTTCGGCTCAGGTCCTGATCTCAGGGTCCTGGGATCGAGTCCCACATCGGGCTCTCTGCTCGGCGGGGAGCCTGCTTCCTCCTCTCTCTCTCTGCCTGCCTCTCTGCCTGCTTGTGATCTCTCTCTGTCAAATAAATAAATAAAATCTTTAAAAAAAAAAAGATACACTACAATGCTATAGTAATCAAAATAGTATGGTACAGCCACACAAAAAAGGACATATAGATTAATGAGCAGGATAAGGGGCCAGAAATAACCCATGCTTATATGGTCTATTCATCTATGACAAAGGAGGCAAGTGTATAGAATGGAGAAAAGTGAGTCTCTTAAATCAACGCTCGGAAAACCAGATAGCTACCTGCAAAACAATGAACCTTGACCGCGCTCTTATCCCATACACACAAACTCGGGATGAACTGAAGACCTAAATGTAACACCTGAAGTCAGAACATTCCTAAAAGAAAACAGGCAGTAATCTTTTGTACTTAAGCCTTAGCAACATTTTTCTGAATCTGTCTTCTCGGGCAACGGAAACAAAAGCAACAGTAAACAACTGGAATTACATCAAGCTAAAAAACCTTTTGCACAGGAAAGAAAAAACCGTAACAAAAAGGCAACCTACTGAGTGGGAGAAGATATTTACAAATAAAGTATCCAATAAGGGGTTATTATCAAAACTATTACAACACTCCTACAACACGACACCAATACAAAAATGAAATTTTTTAATGGGCAAAGGATCTAAACAGACATTTGTCCAAAGAAAACACACTGATGGCCAACAGACACACGAAAAGATGCTCAGAGTCACTAATCATTAGGGAAATGCAAATCAAAACCACAGTGAGCTATCGCCTCACACCTGTGCAGATGGCTAGCGTGACAGAAAACAATCAGTAAGTGTCGGTGGCAACGTAAGGACCATTGTTGGTGGGAATGCAAACTGGAGCAGCCACTAAGCAAAACAGCATAGTGTTTCCTCAAAAATTTAAACATAGAAATATGAAGGGTGCCTGGGGGCCTGAGTTGGTAGAGTCTGCCTCTGGCTCAGTTCATTCGTGACCCTGAGGTCCTGGGATCAAGCCCTTTGTATGACTCTCTGCTCAGAAGGAAGCCTGCTTCTCCCTCTCCTTTTGTCCTCCCCTGCCAGCTCATGTTCTCTCTCAAATAAATAAATAAAATCAAGGAAAGAAGGAAGGGAAGAAAGAAAGAGGAATAGAAAAAGAGAGAGAGGGAGGGATGGAGGGAGGAAGGAAGAAAAAAAACTATGATCCAGCAATTCCACTAATGGGTATGTACCCAAAGAAAACGAAAACGCTAATTTGAAAAGATATACACATCCCTGTGCTTATTGAATCAATATTTTTTTATATTTTTCTTTCATTCCTCTCCTTTATTTTTCTGCTTTGAAAGAGATTTCGAGGGAGGGATATGTGTACCCTTGTATCAAGTCTTTAAAAGATACACAACAGAGGAGAAGGGAATTTGGGTAAATTGGAAGGGGAGGTGAATCATGAGAGACTATGGACTCTGAAAAACAATCTGAGGGGTTTGAAGTGGTGGGGGGGTGGGAGGTTGGGGGTACCAGGTGGTGGGTATAATAGAGGGCACGGCTTGCATGGAGCACTGGGTGTGGTGAAAAAATAATGAGTAATGTTTTTCTGAAAATAAATAAATTGGAAAAAAAATTAAAAATATATATACACAACTGGTTAGATGATAGACATTAAAATGGCTTCTGAGGGGGCACCTGGGTGGCTCAGTGGGTTAAGCCTCTGCCTTCGGCTCGGGTCATGATCTCAGGGTCCTGGGATCGAGTCCCACATCGGGCTCTCTGCTCAGCAGGGAGCCTGCTTCCCTCTCTCTCTGCCTGCCTCTCCATCTACTTGTGATTTCTCTCTGACAAATAAATAAATAAAATCTTAAAAAAAAAAAAATGGCTTCTGAGTAAAGCAGATTGCCCTTCAAGATGTTGGTGGATCTCATCCAGTCAGCTGAAAGCCCAAACAGCAAGACAAGGCTGATCCACCCAACCACCCACCCCCGCCCGGCCCCAAGGAAGAGGAAACTTCTCCTCCCTGACTTGTATTTGAATTTTTTTTTGGCCTTTGGACTTGAACTGAAACAGCTCTTCTTGGGTCTCAAGCCGGCTGGTTTTTGGAAGAGAACTACGCGATCAAGTCTCCTGGTTTCCAGTTTGCCTACGGCACATCTTGGGACTTATTACCCTCTATTATTGTGTGAGCCAAGTCTTTTCACACTGATAGGGGAGCGGACAAGTCCCAATCCATATATCCTAATCTATAAATTTATAAACTCAACCTGTATATGGATACCCATCCTACAGAGATATACAAATATCCATCCTATTGCTTTTCTTTCTCTGGAGAACCCTAATATATGCTGATAAATCAGCTGCATAGAAAGAATAGCTTGCCTTCTGAATGCTGGAGGGAAAAGGTGCTCCCATTTTACACTTACATTTTGCCCTGGTCACACCTCACTTTTACACGAATATTTTCCTACACTAATATTTTAATACACTTTCTTACACTAATATCTTACACTAATATTTCCTTACACTAATAATCCCAGTTTCTTTTTTAAAATTTATTTATTAAAATTCAATTACTCAACATGCAGCATATCACTAGTTTCAGAAGTAGAGGTCAGTGATTCATCAACTGCACTCAACACCCAGTGCTCATCACATCACGTGCCCTCCTTAGTGCCCATCACCCAGTTACCCCATCCCCTCCCCCCTCCAGCAACCCTCAGTGTGTTTCCTATAGTTAAGAGTCTCATGGTTTGTCTCCCTCTCTGATATTATCTTACTTTAGTTTCCCCTCCCTTCCCCTATGATCCTGTTTCTTAATTTCCACATATAAGTGAAGTCATGCGGTAATTGCCTTTTTCTGACCTATTTTGGTTAGTATAGTTCCATCCACTTCGTTGCCAATGAAAGATTTCTTTTTCTGATGGCTGAGTAATATTCCATCGTATATATAAAAATTATGGAATGCTTCACAAATGTGGATGTCACCCCTGCGCAGAGGCTATGCTCATCTTCTCTGTATCATTCCAGCTGTAGTACATGTGCTGCCAAAGCAGTATTTTAAATCAATGAATGAATGCAGGGGTCCCTGGCTGGCTCAGTCAGTACAGCATGCAACTCTATCTTGGGATTGTGAGTTCAAGCCCTATTTTGGGCAAAGAGCCTACTTAAAAAAAAAAAAAAAGATGAATGCACACAGAAAATGTGGTAATAATACAATGACACATTATTCAACCACAAAATAAACAATGAAAGTTGCCATTTGCGACAATATGGACGGATCTAATGGGTATTATGCTAAGTGAAATAAACCAGAGGAAAACGTCTTGTGATTTCACCTGTATGTGGAATCTAAAACAAAACAAGCAAAAAACAACAACAACAACAACACTGGACAAATACCAAAAAACAAGACAAAAACAACAACACAAACACAGGCGATAACTAGAGGCAAGAATGTGGGGGATGGATCCAATAGGTAAAGGGTACAAACTTCATGTTATAAAGTAAGTCACAGAGATGAAAATTACAGCATAATATTGTCACTAATATTGTAATTGAAATACTTTTTACATGGTGATATATGATAACTACACTTATGGTGGTAAGCACTGTTTAATATATGCAACTGTTGAATCCCTATGTTGTGTGCCTGCAACTATGCCAACTAAAATTTTTTTAAAAGCAGTTCAGAAAGAGACATTTATAGCCATAAACACCAGCATTAAGAAACAAAGATCTCGGGCACCTGGGTGGCTCAGTGGGTTAAGCCCCTGACTTTGGCTCAGATCATGATCTCAGGGTCCTGGGATCGAGACCCGCATCGGGCTCTCTGCACAACGGGGAGTCTGCTTCTCCCTCTCTCTGCCTGCCTCTCTGCCTACTTGTGATCTCTCTCTATTTCAAATAAATAAATAAAACCTTTAAAAAAAAAAAGAAACAAAGATCTCAAACCACCTAACTTTACACCTTAAGGACTTAGAAAAAAACTAACCCCACAATTGAAGAAAGAAAGAACTAATACAGATTAGAGCAGAAATAAGTCAAATACAGAACAAAAAAAAAATAGAAAAAATTTAAAACTACAAGTTGGTCCTTTGAAGGGATAAAATTACACTTTTAGCTAGACTAACAAAGGAAAAAAGGAAACCACAATGAACAAAACAAAAATCAAAGAAAAAGGAGACCTCATAATTGTTAATACAGGAGTATAAATTATTATAATAAACTACTATGAACTATATACCAAAATGGAAAATCTGCAAGAAACGGAGAAATCCCTAGACTATGTAACATACCAAAAAGGAATCCAGAAGAAATAGAAAAGCTAAACAGACAAAACACTAGTAAGGAGAGTCAACCATTAATCAAAAATCTCCCAAAGAAGATGGGATAGGGAGGGAGACAAACCATAAGTGACTCTTAATCTCACGAAACAAACTGTGGGTTGCTGGGGGGAGGGGGGTTGGGAGAAGGGGGGTAGGGTTATGGACATTGGGGAGGGTATGAGCTTTTGGGTAAATTGGAAGGGGAGGTGAACCATGAGAGCCTATGGACTCTGAAAAACAATCTGAGGGGTTTGAAGTGGCGGGGGGGTGGGAGGTTGGGGTACCAGGTGGTGGGTATTATAGAGGGCACAGCTTGCATGGAGCACTGGGTGTGGTGAAAAAATAATGAATACTGTTTTTCTGAAAATAAATAAATTGGGAAAAAAAATATATATATATATTATTGAATAAATACACAAACTTGAAAAAAAATCTCCCAAAGATTTTTGGCTAATTGAATTTAAATGAAAAAATTCACTGGGGGAGGGTATGTGCTGTGGTAGTGCTATGAAATGTGTAAGCCTGATGATCCACAGACCTGTACCCCTGAGCTAATAATACATTATATGTTAATAAAAACAGTTAAAAAAATAATAATAATAAAATAAATTTTTAAAAAATCTTCCAAAGAAGTACCCAGGACCAGATGGATTCACTAGTGAATTTTACCAATCATTTAGAGGAATAATGCCAATACTCCTCCAATTCTTCCCCAAAAAAAATTAGAAAGAAGGGAACACTTCCAAACTTTTTTTTATTAAAGATTTTATTTATTTATTTGACAGAGAGAGATCACAAGTAGGCAGAGAAGCAGGCAGAGAGAGAGAGAGAGGAGGAAGCAGGCTCCCCGCTGAGCAGAGAGCCCGATGCGGGACTCGATCCCAGGACCCTGAGATCATGACCTGAGCCGAAGGCAGTGGCTTAACCCGCTGAGCCATCCCGCCACCCCCAAACTTTTTTTTTAAGATCAGCATCACTCTGGCACCAAAGCCATATAAGCACAATACCAGAAAAGTAAACTACAGGTCAATATCCCTGATGAAGAGAGATATGAAGGGGCGCCTGGGTTTCTCAGTCATTAAGCGTCTACCTTCGGCTCGGGTCATGATCCCAGGGTCCTGGAGTTGAGCCCTGCATCTGGCTCCCTGCTCAGCGGGGAGCCTGCTTCTCCCTCTGCTCCTCCTCCTGCTCCTGATATCTCTCTCAAATAAATACATAAAATATTTATAAAGAGAGAGAGAGATGAAAATTCTCAAGAAAATACTAGCAAACTGAATTCAGCAGTATACTAAAAGGTTCATTCACCATGATCAAGTGGGATTTACTTTGGAATACAAGGATATTCAACATACACAGAAATCAATATTATAGATCACATTAATAGAATGAAAGGGGAAAAAACATACGATCATTTAAACAGACACTGAAAATGCATATGACAAAATTCTACACACTTTCATGACAAAAATTCTTTTTTTTTTTTTTAAGATTTTATTTATTTATTTGACAGAGAGAGAGATCACAAGCAGGCGGAGAGTCAGGCAGAGAAAGAGAGAGAGAAGCAGGCTCCCGCCAAGCAAAGAGCCCGATGCGGGGCTCGATCCCAGGACACTGAGATCATGACCCGAGCCGAAGGCAGCGGCTTAATCCACTGAGCCACCCAGGCGCCCCCATGACAAAAATTCTTAAATGAAGTACAGAAGGAATGTACCCCAACATAATAAAGGCCATGTATGACAAGCTTAGAGCCAACATCATACTCAATAATGAAAGGTTGAAAGCTATTCCTCGAAGACCAAGAAACCAATAAAAGGCATCCACACTCACCACTCCTAACTGACCTCGTATTGGAAGTCCTGCCTAGAGCAATCAGGCAAGAAAAAGAAATTAAAGCCATCACAGTTGGAAAGGATGAAGTAAAAGTATCCATTTGCAGGTTTTTAAAAATTTATATAGAAAATCCTAAAGACTCTATCAAAAATCTGTTAGATCTAATGAATGAATAAAGTTGAAGGATACAAAATTAATACACAAAAATCAGTAACATTTCTGGGCACTAACAACAAGTTACTAAAAAAAGTAAATGATGCCACTTATAAGAGCATCAAAAAGATTAAAGTGCTCAGGGATAAATTTAACTACAGAGCTAAAATAGCTCTACTCTGAAAACTGCAAGACAGCAATAAATCAGAAAAAAGAGTGAAGAGTGAGTATTGGAAGAAGAAGACCTACTTCCTCCCGTGGACCGGCCCTGGTCTCGGAGATCAGTCTGAAAAATAGCAAAACACCTTTGGCACCACTAAAAATACAAAGAAAAGCCGTATTGAGAAAGGCAGGAAGGAAGAGACACATTTTGGTTGAGAACCAAAAGCCCACAGGGCAACCCACAAACAGGAAGGGTATCATAGGCCTGGAGGTCCTCCCCAAGGAGAGAGGGATTCAAGCCCATCTCCCACTGTGAGGACCCACATGGGGGACATAAACCCCCCATAACATCTAGCTTTGAAAATCAGCAGAGCTTACGTCTGGGAGAGCTGAAAAGCTATAGGAAACCGGGCCCACGCTCCTAAAGGGACAGCACACAGTGCAGAGGCAGCCGTTCCCAAAGCACCTGGGCCATCCGTGTAGGAAATGTAATGACTAATTTGGGGCATGTGTTGGAGGGTCAGGAATCTACAGGAACTTTCTCTGGATGTGGAAGTGCTGCCAGGGGTCATCTTTCTTGCCCGCCTTTAGCCAAGCTGACTTGACACTGGTGTATGTCAGTTCTAACACTTTCCATCTACCTTTCTAGCACCCTTGCTCTGCCCTGGTGTTCCCTGCCCCACCCAATGCATCTACCCGTGAAGGCGCCCCCTCCAAAGCAGTCCACACTCTGGCATACATGGTGGGAAGCCTCAGCCAGACTGGCAACCCTCCAATGGGACTCCTTCCCTGGGGACAGGCCTGCCACCTAATGCCTACAACAGTCATGAATGGGCGTCTGGGACAGCTGCACCCAGCGCGAACCGCACTCCCCAGTACGCTACAGCAGACACAGCCCGGTCTCTAAAGGAGGGTGTATGCACCACCCACAGAGGACAGCCCTGCAGTGCCTGTTCAAGTGACCTGACGGGTTGTGATTTTGGACCCCACAGCACACTTTCTACATAAGGTCACTATCTTCAAGACCAGACGACAGAGCTACCGGAGTAAAATGTAGAATGGAAAGTAACACGTAGTCATACAAAATAGATAGACAGTGGAATGTGTTCCAAACGAAAGCATAAGACAAACCCAGAAAAAGAACTATTCAAAATAGTGATAAGAAATAGACCTGATAAAAATTTCAAGGTAATGATCATTAAAATATTCACCAAACTTGGAGAAAAGTCAATGAACTGAGTTCCACAAAAAGAAAGTATTTTTAAAATTAACAGGGGTGGGGCGCCTGGGTGGCTCAGTGGGTTAAGCCTCTGCCTTCGGCTCAGGTCATGATCTCAGGATCCTGGGATCGGCCCCGCATCGGGCTCTCTGCTCAGCAGGAGGCCTGCTTCCTCCTCTCTCTCTGCCTGCCTCTCTGCCTACTTGTGATCTCTGTCTGTCAAATAAATAAAATCTTCAAAAAAAAAAAAAAAGGAGGGAAGGTTAAAGGACCTCTGGGACAATATCAAAAATACTAACATTTGCATTTTGGGGTTCTCAGAAGGAGAAGAGAGAACAAAGGGGCAGAAAATTTACTTAAAGAAATAATGGCTGAAAACCTTTCTAACCCGGGGAAGGAAACAGACATCTACATAGAGAAATCACAGGGAGCCCCAAAGATAAATCCGAAGAGGTCCACACCAAGACACAAAATAAGTAAAGCAGGGGTGCCTGGGTGGCTTAGTCATTAAGCATCTACCTTTGGCTCAGGTCGTGATCCCAGGGTCCTGGGATCAAGCCCCACATTGGGCGCCCTGCTCAGTGGGAAGCCTGCTTCTCCCTCTCCCGCTGTCCCTGCTTGTGTTCCTTCTCTCACTGTGTGTCTCTCTGTCAAATAAATAAAATCTTTAAAAACAAAATAAAATAATCAAAGCAGCAAACATATAAGATAAAGAATCTTAAAACCAGCAAGAGAAAAACAACTAGTTATATACAAGGAAGCCCCATAAAACTATCGGCTGATTTTTCAGCAGAAATTTTACAGGCTAGAAGAGAGGGGCATGAAACAAACCAAGTGTTGAAAGAAGAAAACCTACAACCAGTTATGCTCTACCCAGCAAGGGTATAATTCATAACTGAAAGGAGATAAAGTTTCCTTTTACTAAAGGTTAAAGGAGCTCATCACTTCCAAACAAGCCTTACAAAAAATATTAAGAAAAAAGTAGTAAAATCAACTATATCTGCAATAGTTAAGGGATACATAAACTAATATATATATATATGTGCATATATATATGCTGTCAAATAAATAAAATGTGGAAGAAAAGAATAAAAATATAGTGCTTTTAGGGGTGCCTGGCTGGCTCAGTCTGAAGAGCATCTGACTTTGGATCTCAGCACCACGAGTTCAAGGCACCACACTGGATGTAGTCATTACTTAAATAAACTTTTAAAAATGTGTGTGTGTGTGTGTATATATATATATAAATATATATGTGTGTGTGTATATATATATAAATATGTGTGTATACATATAAATATATATATGTGTGTATATATATATAAATATATATATGTGTATATATATATATATATATATATATATATATATAAAATATAAATTAAAACTTGGGCACCTGGGTGGCTCAGTGGGTTAAGCCGCTGCCTTCGGCTCAGGTCATGATCTCAAGGTCCTGGGATCGAGTCCCGCATCGGGCTCTCTGCTCAGCAGGGAGCCTGCTTCCTCCTCTCTCTCTCTCTGCCTGCCTCTATGCCTCCTTGTAACCTCTCTCTGTCAAATAAATAAATAAAATCTTTTAAAAAATAAATAAATAAAAATAAAATAAAATATGAATTAAAACTTAAAAAATTAGGGCACCTGGGTGGCTCAGTTGGTTAAGCATCTGCCTTCGGCTAAGGTCATGATCCTTGGGTCCTGGGATTGAGCCCCGCATCAGACTCCCTGCTGAGTGGGGAGTCTGTCTGCTTCTCCCTCTGCCTCTGCCCCTGCCCCTCTCTTGTTCTCTCTCTCTCTCTCAAATAAATAAATAGGGGGCAGTGGAGGTTGGGTGAGTCTGGTGGTGGGTATTATGGAGGGTAGGTATCGCATGGAGCACTGGGTATGGTGCAAAAACAATGAATTTTGGAATACTGAAAAGAAAATAAAATGAAAAAATAATTAAATCTTAAAAGATTTTTTAAATCTTTAGCAAAAAACTCAAAAAATTAAAACAAAAATTATACACACACACACACATATATATAGTGCTTTTAGAATGTGTTCAAATGGGAGAGACCATCAATTTAAAATAGACTACTAATATGGGACACCTAGGTGGCTCAGTGGGTTAAAGCCTCTGCCTTCAGCTCAGATCATGATCCCAGGGTCCTTGAATCAAGCCCCACATCGGGCTCTCTGCTCAGTGGGGAGCCTGCTTCCTCCTCTCATTCTCTCTCTGCCTGCCTCTCCACCTACTTAAGTTCTCTGTCAAATAAATAAATAAAACTTTAAAAAATAAAAATAAAATAGACTACGATATACCTAGTCTGTTTTTTATGACAATAGTAACCACAAATCAAAAAACAAAGACAAAGGAATCCAAGTGAAACACTCAAAAAGAAAGACATCAGGAGCACCTGGCTGGCTCAGTCGACAGAGCATGCAACTCTCAGTCCTGGGGTTGTGAGTTCAAGCCCCACATCGAGCCCAGAGCTTACTTAAAAAAGAAGACAGACATCAAATCACAAGGGAAGAGAACAAGAAAGGAACAGAGAAGAACTACAAAACTACCAGAAAACAATGAACAGAATGGCAATACGTATGTATATACCTATCAATATTACTTTCAATGTGAATGGACTAAATGTTCCAATCAGAGGCAGTAGAGCAACTAAAGGGTTAAAAAACGAGACCCACCTATACGCTATCTGCAAGACCTGCTCTTCAGACCTAAATGCTCATAGTGACTCAAAGTGAAGGGACAGGAAGGTATTCCATGCAAATGGAAATGAAGAAAAACTCCAGTAGCAGAACTTTCATCAGACCAAGTAAACTTAAAAACAAAATTGTAACAAGAGACCCAAAAAAGGGCATTACATAGTTTGCACCCACTTCAGTTTCAGCTGGGAGTCCTGCCAGGGCTCCGTCCGTGCAGAGAGGCCTAGGTCCCGCTGGCTTGCACAAACTTCAGATGTCTGACCAGGGCGTCCTCTGCATGGAGAGCCTTAGGACCACCCCGGTCCACACCCACTTCAGCTCTGCCATCCCACCAAGGCAGCCCCAGCAGGGAGTGCCCTGTGATCCACAGCTCCAGCCAGCCAAAGTCACCAGGCACAGGACCATACACAAGACCATTCAAGTTTAGGAGAAGTAGGGGCACCTGGGTGGCCCAGCTGGTTAAGCCTCTGCCTTCAGCTCAGGTCATGATCCCATGGTTCTGGGTTCTAGCCCCACGTCGGGCTCCCTGCTCAGCAAGGAACCTGCTTCTCCCTCCCTCTTTGCCCCCTCTCTCCTACTTGTATGCACACACGCGCGCTCTCTCTCAAATAGATAAAGAAAATATTTCAAAAATAAATAAATAAGTAACAAGTTTAGGAGAAGGAGCAGTTCCACCTAACTCACAGAAACAAATACAGAAAGTCAAACAAAATGGGGAGATAGAGGGATATGCTCCAAAATAAAGAACACGACAAAAACCTCAGAAAAAGAACTAAGTGGAACAGAAATAAGCAATATCCCTAATGAAGTCTTATTATATTTTATTTATTTGACAGAGAGAACACAAGCAAGGGGAGTAGCCAAGGCAAAGGGAGAAGCAGACTCCCTGCTGAGCAGAGAGCCTGACATGGGGCTCCATCCCAGGACCCTGGGAACATGACCTGAACCAAAGACAGACGTGTAACCAACTGAGCCACCCAGGCACCCCTAGTCAAGAGTTTGAAGTATGATCATTACGATATTCATTGGACTGGAGAAAAGAGTTGAAGAACTCAGTGAGAACTTCAAAAGAGATAGAAAATATAAGAAAGGACCAATCAGAGTTGAAGAATACAGTAACTAAAATGAAAAAGACACTAAAGGAAATCACTAGATTAGCAGATGCAGAAGAACAGACCAACATTCTGGAACACAGTCTGGAAAGGACCCAAGGTGAACAGCAAGAAGAAAAAAGAATTCTAAAAAGTCAGAATAGGCTGAGGGATCTGCTGGACACCAATAAGCAGATGAACCTCATGTTATAGAAGTCCCGGAAGGACAAGAGGGAGCAAAAGGGGCAGAAAACTTATTGGAAGAAATAATCACTGAAAACTTCCCTACCATCCAAGATCAGAAAGCACAAAGAATTCCAAACAAGATGAATCTAAGGAGGTCCACACCATAGCACATAAAAATTAAAATGTCAAAGTTGATGCTAAGTAAAGTCAGATAGAAAAGACAAATGTTGTATGATTTCAGTTATAATATAGAATTTAAAACACAAAAAAAGGAACAAAAAGCAAAACCAGAGCCATAAATACAGAGAACAAATTGATGGTTGCCAGAGAGGAGGAGGTATGGGGGGGATGAGCAAAATGGTCACAGAAGATTGGGAGATACAGGCTCCCCCATTATGTGATGATAAAGTTGAGGGGATAAAAGGTACAGCATAGGGAATAAAGTCAGCAGTTTGGTGATAGCATTTATGGTGACAGATGGTAACCACACTTGTGGTAGGCGCGCACAGCATAACATATGGAGGTGCTGAACCACCATGCTATACAGTTGAAACTAATAGGATACTGTATCAACATACTTCCATTTAAAAAGAGCATTACACAATGATAAAGGGATCAATCCAACAAGAGAATGTCATGATTTTCAATACCTATGTAGCCAACATAGTAGCACTGAAATATATAAAGCAAATGTTAATAGACATAAAGGGAGAAAATGGCAGTAACACAAGAAGAGAAGGAACACTCCACTTACATTATCAGGAATGGATAGATCATTCCGACAGAAAACCAATAAAGAAACAGTGGCTTCGAATAACACAGGAGACTAGAGGGACTTAACAGACACAGAACATTTCATCTAAAGGAAGCACAATATACATTCAATGAGTACACAGAAAACGATCTCCAGAATAAATCACCTGGGGCCATAAAACAAGTCTCAGTAAGTTCAAGATTGAAATCTTATCAAGCATCTTTTCATGGAGGTTAAACAATGTGTCACTGAACAATATAGGATGTCAACGAAGAAATCACAGAGGAAATAAAAAAATACTTCGATATGAATGAAAATGGAAACAACATTTCAAAATCTTTGGGACACAACAGAAACAGTTCTAAGAGGAAAATGTAGGGGTCGAGAGCGGTTGGTCCAAAATGTGCCACTTTAGCATACTGATTATTTTAAATAAAAGTCACTTAAGAAATAACCCATATGAAGACACTCGGACACTCCTCTGTCCAACCTGAGGCAGGAAACTAAAAAGCAGTTCACAGAATTCAACATCCACTCTTGATTAAGAATTCATGTGCAGGGGTACTTGGGTGGCTCAGGTCACAGTCCCAGACTTCTGGGATTGAGTCCCACATCTGGCTCCCCTTTTTTTAAATTAAATTAAAATTTTAATTAAAAAATCTTTTTTAAAAATTAAAATAAAATTAGAAATTAAAGAAGTTACACCCGCACTACAGAAATACAAAGGATTCTAAGAAACTACTACAAAAAATTACATGCCAACAAACAGGACAACCTGGAAATCGCTAAATTCCTAGAAACATACGCTCTTCCAAGACTGAAACAGGAGGAAAAAGAAAATATGAACAGACCAATTACCAGTAAGGAAATTCAATCAGCAATCAAAAAACTCCCAAACAAAAGTCCAAAATCAGACGGCTTCCCAGGTCAATTCTACCAAACATTTAGAGAATCATTCATATCTAGTCTTCTCAAATTCTTTCAAAAAATTGAGAAAGGAACTCTTCCAAATTCAATCTACAAAGCCAGCATGAACCGATGTCAAAATCAGACACATTATAAAGAAGAAATTACACCTCAATATCCCTAATGAACAGATACAAAAATTCTCAATGATACCAGCAATTTTTCAGCAAAAGGATCATTCACAGCAAACAAATGGGATTTATTCCAGAGATGCAAGAATCGTTCACTATCTGCATACTGATCAGTATGACACATTACATTAAGAAAATGAAGGATAAAAATCATACAGTCAGAGCCTGGGTGGCTCAGTGGGTTAAAGCCTCTGCCTTTGGCTCAGTCATGATCCCAGGGTCCTGGGATCGAACCCCACTTCCAGCTGTCTGCTCAGCAGGGAGCCTGCTTCCTCCTCTCTCTCTGCCTGCCTCTCTGCCTACTTGAGATCTCTGTCAAATGAATTTTTTAAATCTAAAAAAAATCATACGGTCATCTTGATAAATGCAGGAAAAATGTTTTGACAAATTAAACATCCATCATAATAAAAGCCCTCAACAGAGTGAGTATAAACACACCTCAATATAATGAGGATCTTATAGGACAAATCCCAGTTAAACGTACTCAACACTAAAAAGCTGAAAGCTTTTTCTCTACAGTCAGGAGCAAGATGAGAAGGTGCACTCTCGCCAATTTTATTTAACATAGTACTGGAAATCCTACCCACAGCTATCAGACAAGAAATAAAAGGCACCCAAATCAATAAAGAAGCAGTGTATCTACCACTATTTGCAGATGATACAGTATTATATTTAGAAAACCCTAAAGACTCTACCAGGAAACTACTAGAACTGATCAATAAATGCGGTATATTTGCAGGACACAAAATTAACTTACAGAAATCTGCTGCATTTCTATACAATAACAGAAAGAGAAATTGAGAAAACAATCCTATTTACAATTGCATCAAATAGAATAAAGTACCCAAGAATAAATTTAACCAAGGAGGTGAAAGGCTTTACTCCAAAACTAGAAGACATTGATGAGAGAAGTGAAGAGGACATGAATTGAGCAGATAAGCCACACTCGTGGATTAAGCATGCCCATACTACACAAAGCAACCTAAAGAGTCAAAGAAACCTTGTCAAAATATCAATAGCATTTTTCACAGAACAAGAACAAATAATACTAACATCTGTATGGAACCCCATGAGACCTCCTAATGGCCAAAGCTATCCTGAAAACGAAGAGCAGGGCTAGAGGCATCACATTCCCCAATTTCAAGCTATACCACCATGCTATTATCCTCAAAACAAAACTGGTACAAAAACTAAACCCTTAGATTAATCCAACAGCATAGAGAGCCCAGAAACACCCTTATATGGCCAATTAATCTACAACAGAGGAGGAAAAACAGGCAATGAGAAAAAATAGTTTCTTCAACAAATGATGCTGGGAAAACTGGACAGCTACATCCAAAAGAGTAAAACTGGACCGTTTTCTCACACCATGCACAAAAATAAACTCAAAATGGGGTGCCTGGGTGGCTCAGTCGGTTAAGTGTCTGCCTTCCGCTCAGGTCATGATCCCGGGGTCCTGGGATCGAGTCCCGCGCTGGCTTCCTGCTCAGGGGAGTCTGCTTCTCCCTGTCTCTCTGCCCCTCTCCTGTGCCTGTGCTCTCCCTCTCTGACAAATAAATAAATAAAATCTAAAAAACAAAAACAAAACAAAACAAAAAAAACCTACCTCCAAAAAAAGGAAGGAAAGAAATCGAGGACACAAGCATATGGAAATTACACCTTACTCATGGATGGAAAAAAAATGGTTAAAATATCCAACCTGTGCAAAGTCACCCATAATTCAATGCACTCCTATCAAGACTCCAATGAACCTTTTTAAAAGTAGAAAACACAGTTCTACAACTTGGTGGATTACAAAAGACCCCAAAAGCCAAAGCAATACTGAGAAAGAAGAACAAAGCTGGAGAAGAACAAGTCCCGAGAAAGAAGAACAAAGAACAAAATCATACTTCCTGATTCCAGATGGTAATGGAACAGACATAAAAACAGACACAGAGACCAATGGAACAGAATCAAGAGTCCAGAAATAAACTCATGCATATATGGTCAACTAATATTTGACAAGGGAGCCCAAAATGGAGAAACTGTATACTAACATGTAGAAGAATAATATTAACTTTAATCTTGGGGCACCTGGATGGCTCAGTCCTTAAGTGTCTGCCTTTAGCTCCGGTCATGATGCCAGAGTCCTGGGATCAAGTCCTGCATCGGGCTCCTGAAGCAGGAAACCTACTTCTCCCTCTCCCACTACCCCTGCTTGTGTTCCCTCTCTGGCTGTGTCTCTGTCAAATAAATAAATAAAATCTAAAATAAACAAACTAATTTTTATCTTAATCAAGAAAAGTCAACTCAAATACTGTAAAACTCCCAAAATAAAACACAAGGACAAAGCTCCTCAACATTGGTCTTGGCAATGATTTTTTAGACTGAACACCAATAGCACAAATACCAAAAAAATCAACAAATAGGGCTACATCAAACTTGACTGATTCAGCACAGCAAAAGAAACAATTAGCAAAATGCAAAGACAACCTACAGAAAGAGAGAAAGTATTTGCAAAACATGTATCAGATATGGGGTTATTTATCCAAAAAAGATAAAAAACGCACAACTCAATGACAAAGAAATAATTCAACTTAAAAATGGGCAGAGAAATTAAATGGAGTTTTTTTTTTCCAAAGAAGCCATCTAAATGGCCAATGGACACAAGAAAAGATGCTTAACATCCCTCATTATAAGGGAAACACAAATCCAAGCCACAAGGAACTATAAGCTCACACATGTTAGAACGGTTATCATCAAGAAGACAAAAAAACAGGTGCTGGCGAGTATGGGGAGAAAAGGGAAAGCTTGTACACTGTCGGTGGGAATGTAAATTGGTTCAGTTTCTTTGGGAAAATAGTACAAAGTCTCCTCCAAAAAATTAAAAATACAACCGCCGTATGATCCAGCAATCCCACTTCTAGATATATGGGCAAACAAAATGAAAACAGGGTACCAAAAAGATATACGCACTGTCATGTTTACTGGAGTGTTGTTCACAATAGCCACATAGGGGAACAACCTAACCCATTGATCTGTTGATAGACCGTTAATGAGATGCGCCATATATCTGCAGTGGAATATTACACAGTCAGGAGAACAAACAAAATCCCGACATGTGCAACAACATGGATGCCCACTGAGCACATCATACCAAAGACAAATACTCTATTACTTATATGCGGAGTCTTTAAAAAAATCAAACTTAAAAAAAAAGAAGAAGAAGAAGGACATCTGGGTGGCTCAGTGGGTTAAGTGTCTGCCTTTAGCTCAGGTCATGATCCCAGGGTCCTGGGATCAAGCCCTGCATCGGGCTCCCTGCTCAGTGGGAAGACTGCTTTCCCTCTCCCACTCCCCCTGCTGTGTTCCTGCTCTTGCTGTCCTTCTCTCTGTCAAATAAATAAAATCTTTTTTTAAATAAATAAATAAATAAATAAATGTCAAATTTTCCATTGAAAAGAAGAAAAATACTGGTACAAGGGCATAGTAAAGACTCAGGACATTTCATAGAAGTGATTAGATCAATAATCATTATTTTGCACCTTAACAAAATGCATTATATGCAATTTCAAAAGATAACCTGAAATACATCCGTTTTACATAAAAATGTGATCAGAGTAAAACACAGTTCTTCTAACCATAGGTTAAGTTGGGGAGAAAAGGGAACATCTGTGCAGTGATGGTGGAAACGTCAACTGGTGCAGCCACAATGAAAAAGAGAAAGGAGGGTCTTCAAAAAATCAGAAATGGTCCAACCTATGACCCAGCAAGTCTATTTTGGAGTATTTACCCAAAGGAAATAAAACCACTATTTCAAAAACTTAGCTCTACTCCCACGTTCATTGCCACATTCTTTACAGTACATAAGACATGGAAATAACCTATCCACTGATGGACGCTGAATAAAGCAAATGTGATATATATGTAGCCCCCCTCCACACACACACATTTGCAACAACATGGACGAATCTCGAGAGAGCA
This sequence comes from Neogale vison, assembly GCF_020171115.1. Taxonomy (NCBI): domain Eukaryota; kingdom Metazoa; phylum Chordata; class Mammalia; order Carnivora; family Mustelidae; genus Neogale; species Neogale vison. Next base: position 91,432,122 of record NC_058099.1, on the reverse strand, counting down.
TTATGTTAAGTCAAAGAAATCAGACATAGACAAACACTGTGTGGGATCACCTCTACATGGTCTAAAAAAAATCTAATTCACAGATACAGAGAACAGATTGGTGTTTGCCAGAGGCTGGGAAGGGGTTCCGGTTAGAAGATAAAGACCACAGTGACTACGGTTAGCAAGACCCTATTGTGGATTTGGAAGTCACTAGGAGAGAACATCTTAAAAGTTCTATTCACGGGCGCCTTAGTGGCTCAGTGGGTTAAAGCCTCTGCCTCTGCCTTTGGCTCAGGTCATGATCTCAGGGTCCTGGGATCGAGCCCCGCATCGGGCTCTCTGCTAAGCGGGGAGCCTGCTTCTCCCACTCTCTCTCTGCCTGCCTCTCTGCCTACTTGTGATGGCTCTCTCTCAATCCCTCTCTCTCTGTGTGTCAAATAAATGAATAATTTAAAAAAAAGTTCTATTCACAAGAAAATAAACGCGAACTCTTTGAGGCGACGGATGTTAACTAAATAGTGGTAATCATTTCTCAATATCTACCTGTATCAAATAATTATCCCATATGCCTCAAACACATTCTGTGTCAACTATAACTCAATTTTTAAGAACATAAAAAACATGTATTTCCCTTCTTCTGCTTACTTTGGGTTTAATGTGCTCTCCTTTTTGATTCTCAAGGTGGAAACTAAGGCCACGGATTCTAAATCTTCCTTCTCTTCAAATACAGGCATTTAAGGCAGTAAGTGTTCTCCTAAGTATTATTTTTGTGGCAACCACAAATTTTGGTAGGTTAGGCTTTCATTTTCTTTCTGTTCGAAATATTTTCTGAGTTCCCTTAGGATTTCTTCTTTGATCCATGGGCCAGTTAAAAGTGTTGTATGAAGTTTTCAAAAAAATTGATAACTAAGAATTTTCCTGTTCTTGGACAAAATTAGATCAGTACCGACAGGAACTGGAACAAGGGGATTTACTACAAAAGGGGCACGAGGAAACTACTGTGGCGATGCAAATACTCTTTGTGATGTTTGTTATGCACCTGTATACACTTTTCAAATTTCATCAAATGGAACATTTAAAAGAAAAATAAAAGAATGTTCCTGTTCTTAAGTTCTCTTTTAATTCCACTATGATCAGAGAATATACTTTTTATGACTTAAATCCCTTTAAATTTATTGTTTTATGGCCCCGAATATAATCTACCTCGGTAGACTTTCCACACGCCCTCAAAAAGAATGTGTTTCTGTTGGGTAGAATGTTCTATAAATGTCAACTAGGGTAGTTGTTTATAAGTCTTGTGCAGGTCTTCTATATTCTTAATGGTTTTCTATTTGTTCTATCAATTATTTAAAAACATACCATAGGGCTGTATGGGAAGGCAGAGGGTGTAAAGGATGGGCCCTTCCTCACTCCCCCAGGCCACCACATCAGCACAGAGTTCCAAACTGCCCTTACCAGCGGATGCCCCACAACAAACGGTTCCTTATCACAAACGCCTAGCCACAGCCGGACACATTTCTCCTCCCATTTTCTCTTCATCTTGTCCTTGGAGTCTGACAGTTCCGCAAGTCCACAGTTTTGTTCACCCGCCCTGGCTCTGTCCCTTTTAACTATCACACGCGAACACGACACCCATTCCCCCAGACACAGAGAGTGGAGCCGAACCAAACGGCGAGGAATTCAGGATTGCCTGACTCCAGGCAGGTGTCTCCTGTAAATGGAAATTTGTCTTTCAGCAAAAGTTGACTAAGCATTTATGCACCATGTGCAAGGCCTAGTTGTGTTCTCCATAGAATGATCTTAGATTATTTCCACTTTTGTCATGGGAAATCAGCTGAAATTCTACCCACTTCTGACTTAGCTCTAGATTATTCAATGGAACAGATACATGAAGAGCAGTCAATGCTCAATTACCCTTAAAATGTACGCCCCATGCCTTCAGAGTAGGACAGTTCGAAGCGGTCATGTGTCATTCCATGAATTCATGTGACAATAGTCACTAAACTTCAATTAGAAAAACACGGGGTCTAGACCGAGCACAGGCTGCACACCAGAAACATCTCCAGAAGAGGTCAGAACATCAGTATTTCACGGTCCCAGAACCAGCACAGAATAACCATACTCTACCTCCATTTTTTGTTCTGCTTTTTTTCTTCTTCTGGCAAAGCAGGGGAGTCCTTAGCATGACCAAGGGCAGGGAGATCCCTTTGCATCCACAGAAGCCCTTTCTTCTGATTGGAAAAGATGAGAGCGGCAGGACACGGTGTGTCCACCACGTCCTGCTGGGAGCTTGGCTACGAAGCCGAACGAGCGGGTGAAAGCCAGCCCTGTTTCCTGTGTACCCACGAGAAGGCCACCAAGAGGATCCCTCTGCCTGAAAACGCACTGGCAGTCACAGCAGCTCATTCCCGTTTTGACCGCTTGAATAGCTGTTTCCAATAGCTAACAGTACAAGAAGGCTTGTATCATTCAATTCTAACTTCATCTCTATCTGCAAGATACTTTATGCAAACAATGGAAAGAACTTCCCCAGAAGTCAAACAAGAACTGCAAATGTCTATCTCCGTAGGAGTTATTTATGTAACATTGCACCCTGTGGTCCCGAAAGAGAGGCTTATCGTAACTGGATTTTTGACAAGCCCCCCTTTCCAGTTTATTTTCCTCCTAGTAGCAGGGCAGTGTAGAACAGCTTTGAACACCGGGTTTCCATGTCAGATGTAAAAGCAACAAGGATATCTATAAATTGTTGACTTAAACACTGGCGTGGCCTCTTATATGAAAGATGAAAAAATTCTATGACGGGAGGAAGTTTAGAAGGTAGAGAGTTTATGGACAGTCACTTATAAAGTACTACATTTTGGGGGGGCACTTGGGTGACTCAGTCAGGTAAGCATCTGACTCTAGATTTTGGCTCAGGTCATGATCTCAAAGTCTTGAGACTGAGCCCTGTGCCAAGCTCTGTGCTGAGTAGGGGAGTCTGCTTGGGATTCTCTCTCCCTCTGCCCCTCTTCCTGCCCTCCCTGCACCACCACCCCAACCCCCACAGCCATGTGCTCACCCTCCAAAAAAAATAATAAGTACTACCGTTCTTAGAAATCTTAGGGGTCACCCATCCATTGGTACCAATGATTTTGTTACATTTTTTAAAACGGGTTTTTTTGTTACATTTATAAAACATTTTTTGTTACATTTATAAAAACACGACAGTTAGCATTGTGATGTCAGGATACAGCAAATCAACACTCCTAGATATAGCCCCATTTGGTCACCTGGAAGTATTTCTTCTGATAAATAAGAAAATGTTAACAGTGGTTCCCTCTAGGGAAGAGCTCTAGAATTGCAGGGAAATGTGGGCTGGAGGAAGGGAAATCTTTACTTTTCATTTTGCAAACTTCTGCACTGCTTAAATGAGTGTTGACCATGAATTACTTCACTTACGAAAATAAAAACGAGGTACAACTATGAGTTTTGAAATGGGAAAACCTGTCAATTCCATGAAGGCAGTAGGTCATAGTAATATGAAAAGGAACAGTTACATTCATGTATATATACATATTTTACACACATATTTACATATATATCAAAAAGCAGAAAAAACAACGTGTAAAAATCCACCATAACTTGGTAGAACTTACCTTTGAGGACGAGAGCAGGATGGAGAGAAGTTCTTCTATAGTCTTCCTTCTTTGGCTTTTCACAAGTGCATTTACTTGTGTGTAACTTGTATAATGTTTAAAACAATAAAATGGGGGCGCCTGGGTGGCTCAGTGGGTTGGGCCTCTGCCTTCGGCTGGGGTCGTAATCTCGGGATCTTGGGATGGAGTCCCGCATCAGGCTCTCTGCTCAGTGGGGAGCCTGCTTCCCCTTCTCTCTCTGCCTGCCTCTCTGCCTACTTGTGATCTCTGTCTGTCAAATAAATAAATAAAATATTTTTTAAAAAAATAAAATGGGGAGAATTTTTGTAAAATCTTTCCTCCCTGTTTTGCAAGCTCTCTGCTTTCTCCTGCTAACAGCACTCTGCGGGACTGATCCTAACTCATCTGATTCCGACGGGCTTTCCAATCACCGGATCCAACCCCCTAAGTCAAGTCAGGGGTAGGCCCGTGACCCAAGACAGGCCAATCAGTTTCTCTCTCTCAGAAGTTTGAATTTAGAGCAGAAACACATGGGGGCTGGAGGCATCTGCAAGTGAGTCAGCCGAAGACAGCTTCTTCAGAGGCTGCCCACGTGCCTCTGGGGGCTGGTAATCAAGTTTCTTCGGCACCTGTCCTTTGCACTGTTTTCTCAAGTCTTCCTTTATGTGTCCTTCCAGTAAATCCCTTAAAAAAAGAGAGAGAGAAAAGAAAAGCACATGGAGGTAGACAGTAACAAATTTATTGAAATCATGAATTCAGGTTGGATCACAGTAAGTCCATATTTCCTATAGGGCATTCAGGAGGAAATGTCTGAGAGACTGTTGGCAAGATGTATTTGGAACTCAGCAGAGAATAAGAATTGATGGCACAGAGTTAAGAGGCGGGAGCGTAACCCGAGTAAGGGATCCAAGAGAGACAACAGTCAAGGATAGGACTGTGGGCAACACCACCGTTTGAGGAAGGGGAAGGCGTGTGAGACACCGCCATCGGCCCACCGTGGTTGGATCTGGGGAGCTGTGCCGTATCCGGTCCTTCCCAGACCTCGAAGGGAATTCCTCATGCCTACCTACCGACCGGGCATTGTTTGCACGGTTCAAAGGGACGGCACGCACACAACGCCTAGTCCTTGTAACACAGAGACAATGGAGCTAGGTACCAAGTGAGAGGCTGTACCCAGGACAAGACGCTAGATCCAGACCTGTGAGCGATGAAGGATGCTTTTGCAACCACTTAAGGTGAAACAACCTATGAGTTTCTCAGGGACCTCTTCTGCCATATCCGTAAGGGTCCATACTTTGTGACAAAGAGTGGGGGGGTCCTCAAGAGAAAGAGAACAGAAGAGCCCCTCCTGTCTGTCTTCAGAGGTCCCGTCCGGGCACTGGATCGCTGGCGATGTAGCGCACCTGTCAGTTACGGCTAGAAAACGCCGCAGGTGGCACAGAGCCTTCCCCCATCCTCTGCCGAACTATGCTGTAAACATCAGAGGTCACGTGCGAGGAAGCCCACAAACACGTCCAACCTCGAGGCTCTCAGCCTCAGCCTTAACTGTACATCGGAATCAGCTGGGACATTAGAAAAACTTGATGACTCATCGTGCCGCCCCATTCTGATTTAATTGGCCTGAGGCAGGGGGGAAGCGTGGCTCAGTCAGTGAAAGGGCTGTGCTTAGCTCAGGTCCTGATCCCGGGGCCTTGGAATGGAGCCCCTGCTCAGCAGGGAGCCTGCTTCTCCCTCTCCCTCTGAACTTCCCCCACCTCTCGTGCTCTCTCATGCAAATAAAATCTTTAAAAAGAAAAAACAACTCCTCAGGTGATGGTAATGTGCAGCCATGGTTAAGAACCCCTGAATAAGCCTGTAGAGTATATTTAATTTTAAAATTTTGGGGACGCCTGGGTGGCTCGGCTGGTAAAGCATCTGCCTTTGGCTCGGGTCACGATTTCAGGGTCCTGGGAGGGAGCCCTACATTGGGCTCCTTGCTCAGCAGGGAGCCTGCTTCTCCCTCTGCCACTGCCCCACCTCGTGTTCCCCCTATAAATAAATAAAATATTTTTAAAAAGAAATAAATTAAATTTAAATTTTTTTTCTAAAAATTAAAAATTGGTCAGTTGCATGTACCGCAACCATCCAGATTTCAGTGTTCTGTGGGAAGATCGGTCCACAGTTGGCCTGCGCTCCCCCAGGACTCTGTTCAGCTGCTCTGAGTTGCAGCCACGCCTCATTCCCAGCATTTTCTCGGCGCTCCCCAGTCCTCCCGCCCTCCCCGCGGTCACCAGGGCACAGGGCCAACAAGCCGTGCTGCTCATCGTCCAGCTTGTGCTGTGGGTCTTCTTGTATCAGTGTCAGCAGAGGCCAAACAGTCCTTATCCCCAAGACCCCAGCAGAAGCCGAGGGGAAAGGCGGCTCAGGAGACCCAGGAGGTGTTCCCAAGGGCCTCCGCCCGCCTGTTCTGGCACCCGCCAGCCCCCGTCTGTGTTCTCCCAACAGGAGCACCGAGACACTTCACAGCCTGTACGCCCAAGGGCTAAGTGAGAGAGCCCAGCTCCAGTGACCCGAATCATCAGACAGCTCTTCAAAACAAAAGAAAGCTACATTAAAAAGGCAAGAAAAATAGGATTCACCATGGCTCCAGAGAGGGAATTCTAGAAGTAAGGAAGTGCAGGACATTTGGGGACATTTGTATCCATTACAAGGGATACAAATTAACAGGGAGCTGTCCTGTGGGGTCCAGAAGTGCCCACTGAGCCAGGAGAGCAGGACGGGAAGGGAGAGATTCGAACTGTGGGTGTGGATGGCGGTGTTGCTCCACAGGCAGGTGGGGGCCAATATAGCCACGTTTCTATTTGAGAATCTCCCTTTTCAAGCCTGCGCGGCACGGGTACTTTCCTCATCTGACTCTGGGTCTGTGCATACTCTCCTCCCAGCCCGCTCTTCTCTTTCCCTTCCTGCCCTCTTCTGTCTGACCAGCTCCTCATGGGTCAGGCCTCAAGGACTCAGGCCCTCACCAAACCCGCTGGGAGGGCTGGGACACTGCCATGTGCTCCTACAACACCCTATAAGTACCCTATTACAGCACTTATGTGGCTTTTTAAAAAATACTTTATTTATTTGACACAAAGAGAGAGAGAATACGAGCAGGGGGAGTGGGAGAGGGAGAAGCAGGCTTCCCGCCAAGCAGAGAGCCCAATGCAGGGCTCGATCTCAGGACCCTGGGATCATGACCTGAGCTGAAGGCAGACATTTAACCACAGAGCCACAGAGCCACCCTGGACTTATGTGGCTTTTGTAGATACTTTTATCTTACCTCTCTCCTCCCCAAAGTCAACTCAAAATGGATTAAAGACTTAAATGTAAGACCTAAAACTAAAACTCCAAGAAACAGGAGGAAAGCTTTATGACATTTGTCTCGACAATGGTTTCTTGAATATGACACCAAAAAGCATTAGCAACAACAGCAAAATTAGTTAAGTGTGACTACATCAAACTAAAAAGCTTCCACACAGCAAAGGAAACCATCAACGGAGTGAAAAGGCAAGGGGAGAAGATGTTGGCAAACCATATGTCTGCTAAGGGCTTAATTCCTGAACTATATAAGAGACTCCTAGAACTCACTTGCAGAAAAAAGGAAAAACAAAAACAAAACCAACAGGATGCCCGGCTGGCTCAGCGGGAAGAGCCTGTGACTCGAACTCTGGGTTGTGAGTTTGAGCCCCACTGGGTATAGAGATTACTTAAAAATAAAATCTTGGGTCGGGGCGCCTGGGTGGCTCAGTGGGTTAAGCCGCTGCCTTCGGCTCAGGTCATGATCTCAGGATCCTGGGATCGAGTCCCACATCGGGCTCTCTGCTCAGGAGGGAGCCTGCTTCCTCCTCTCTCTCTCTCTGCCTGCTTCTCTGCCTACTTGTGATCTCTGTCTTTCAAATAAATAAATAAAATCTTTAAAAAATAAAATAAAATCTTGGGAAAAAAAAAAGTAATCCAATTAAGAAACCGACAAAGGATGGGAATAGGAATTTCTCCAAGAAGATATACAGATGGCTAACAGATAAATGAAAAGATGCTCGATAGCACTAAGCAGAAAAATGCCAATCAAAACCACATTAAGCAAAATATAGAGAAAAGGGAGCCCTTCGTGAACTGTTGGTGATAATATAAACTGATGCGGTCTCTATGGAAAACCGCATAGCGATTCCTCAAAAAATTTAAAACGGAATTTTGTGGAATTACATGACCCAGTAAGTCCACTCCTGGATACATATCAAAACAAAACAAAACAAAACGACAACAAAAAAACCTGAAAGGTGCCTGGCAGTTGGTAGAGCATGTGACTCTTATTCTTGGGGTTGTGGATTCGAGCCCCATGTTGGGTGTAAAGATTACTTTAAATAAATAAAATCTTTTCTTTAAAAACTTGAAATTTGGATCTTGAAGAGATATCTGCACTTCACAACAGCGAAGATATGGAAGCAGCCTAAGCCTCCATCGATGGATAAGTGGAAAGAAAATGCAGTATATACGAACAGTGGAATTCTATTCAGCCTTTAGAAAGAAAGAAATCCTGCCATACGGGACAACACGGATGCATTATGCTAAGCGAAACAAACCAGCCTCCGTGCAAGATCCCACTTACGAGAGGCATCTAAAATCCTCAAACTCATGGGAATAGGGAATAGAATGGTTGCCAGGAGCCAGGGGAGCGAGGAAAGGGGACTTGCTGCTCCATGGGCATACGGTGTCAACTACGCAGGAGTAAAAGTTCTAGAAGCCTGCTGCACGACGTGGTGCCTGGAGTTGACGACACTGGACTACTGTGCACTTAACATTTGTCAAGAGGCTAGATCCCACGTGAAATGTTCTCACCACAAAAAAACATTCTCTCTTCTGCATGAGCTGCATGAAAACGTGTTCGTTTTCAATCTTGGCCATCACTGTATCATCAGCAAGCACAGTACAATGAATAATGATGGACAGATGGACAGACAGATGGACGGATGGTTACAGGGATACATGAGGCAAACACTGAACTGAAAGAGAGAACCTGAGTGTCATAGAAGACCTGCAGATTCTCATCAGAGAGTGGGATCCTGTAGTTAAAGAGATCTGAGGAAGACCCGTTTAAGAGGACGGTCAAGTCCAGGGTTTCCCACCTGATATCACTTGGGATCCCACCTGAAAGCAAAAACCTAGCTCAAGCTATTCATAGAGGAAATTTAGTCCGGGGGCTCACATCAAAGGGGAGCTAAAAGAGCTAGGGAGAAATGGGACAAGCTCAAGATTGGGAAATGCAGGAAGCTTGTGTGGCCACAAGTACAGCCGGAGGAACCAAGGGAGAAAGTGTGCTGCCGGGGCCCAGGAGCCCAGGCTGAAGCCAGGGTGGCCTGCACAGCAGGAGGTGAAGTCGCAGAGGGAGCCCAGTCACTACGAGAAGCCCTGCCTGCAGGGACGAGGTGAGGAGGCAGGGAAGGAGGATGGGGACTCCTGCCCTCTCTCTTCTGCCCACCTTCTAATCTCCTACCAAGTGCCTCTCCTTGGCTGAACTTCCTACAACGCTAAGTGACCGGGCAGTCTGGGAAATGTGCTTTGCAGGCATCAGCTCTCCCATCAGATAGAGGAAAAAGAGGCAGGAATGCAGAATGGTTCTGACAGCAAATAACCCGGCGTGGGAACAGCTTGCTGAAGCTGTGTGAGAAGGTCAGCAGAAAGAAGATTCTGGGACTCTGCAACTGGGGCATGTGGTTGACAGACAGACCCTCCTCCTGAACCCTGGAACCACCATCTGATCCTGAAAGAGAGGAAGAACCGTGTCCTGGGGCCAAAGAGCTCCATGAATGTCAACACTTAGGAATGACTTGGGGAACAAGAGAGAACTAGAGGGAGGGAGAGGCTATTAGTGTGAGGTCCAAAGCCTGGTGCGGAAAGAGCAGAGAAAAGGTAGAAGAGCAAGACAGTGGGAAGACTCAAGTGGGAGTCCCAGCTCAGGCACTTACTAGCTAGAGGATTTGGGCAAATGAGTTATGGGCAAATGAGCCTTGCTGTGGAAAATGGAGGCAACACTGGTACTCCCAATATGGCAGTTAGAGGAGAATTAAATGAGATAGCGTCCACAAAGCACTTAGCCCACTGCCTAGAGAGGACAGTCGCAGTGGAGGGCACACTCTGCCCACATTCTCTACAGCACGGAAAAGAAGGCTTTCTCCAAGGTTCTGGCTCAGAGTCTCTTGTGACGTTAGAGTCTGTTGGCAAGCTTCATTTCCTCACTGGCTTTTTGTTTTATTTTTAAGCTTGTATTTATTTGTTTGTCAGAGAGAGAGAGCACAAGCAGAGGAGGGCAACAGGCAGAGCAGAGAGAGGGAGAAGCAGACCCCCACTGAGCAAGGAGCCCGATGCGGGACTCCGTTCCAGGACCCTGAGATCATGACCTGAGCCTAAGGCAGACGTTTAACTGACGGAGCCCCCTGCCAGGCATCCCTCTCACTGGCTTTTGATGGGTACCTCAGTTCCTATCCACATGGGCCTCTCCACAGGCTGCCCGAGGGTCCGCACAGTATGGTAACCAGCGTCCCCCCGAGTGAGTACTCTGAGAGCCCAAGAAGGAAGCTGGTCTCCTAAGACGGAACGTCAAATGTGACATACCGTCACTTCTGCCACCTTCTACTGGTCACGCAGACCAAGCCTCAGATGGGGTGGGAAGGGACTAGGCGAGGGTGCGGATACCAAGGGCAGGGGCCATGTGGGGCTGGCTGCCACATTCCCCTCCCTCTTCCACACTCTGTTCTTTCCCGTACCACCTCTCACCAACTAACATTGTTTCACTCACTTTTTTGGCTGCCCCTCCGCCTCCCCACCACAGAATGTAAGAAGGAGGGGACTTCTGCCCGTTGAGTTCACAGTTGTCTCATCAGCACCTAGAACAGTACCTGGCACCCAGTAGGGCTTCAGGAAATATTTGTTAAATGGGGGGAAAATGAGCCACTCAGTTGCACTACGTCTACAAGAAACTCTCCAGAGTTCCCACAAAGAGCCTAGCTCATCAGCACCCCTGCTAGTCTTTAAACGTTCTTGCATTTCCTGGTCTCCGAGGACACGGGGCAGCATGTTTATCCGCCATTTTGTTTATGAGGGAACTGAAATCCAGGGAGAGGAAGGGTCTTGCTGCTCAGGGTCCGCCAATGTGGCCGGTGCGGCTGCCCCAACCCTCCCCACTACCCCAGCCCAGGGTCTCCCTGCTGCATGGCGCAGCCCTGGGCACTACCCACACGTCACGGTCCACACAGACGAGCTCACTAACTAAATTCAGCTCACTAGCTTCCACGAAGTTCATGGAGCTTCGTGGAATAATTCACAGCATTTCTCATGGCTCTCACGCAGGCAAGCCGGGCACTGCTGGGAGCTGTGGAGGCTGCACGGAAAGTACCAGCAAATCTCTGATGCGATTCTTTGTTGGGGGTTGAGGGGGTGGCAGTTTCCTTTCACTCTTTCCCTGGCAAGTCCAGGCCAGAGCCTCAAGGCCAGGCCGCGGCTCAGTTGCTATTTCACAAGCAGGGAATGAGGAGCAGTCGTCCCCTCCTTGGGCTGAACCAGCTCTGCGCTGAACCGCCTCCCCCCACCACAGCCTCCCCGTCAAAAATAAATTACCACAGGGGCACCTGGGTGGCTCGGTTGGTTGAAGGATCGACTCTTGGTTTCAGCTCAGGTCATGACATCAGGGTTGTGAGGTCGAACCCGGGGCCAGCTCTACAAGGAGCACGGAGACCGCTTAAGATTCCCTCCCTCTCCCGCTGCCCCTCCTCCCTGCTCACGCACACACTCTTTCTCTCTCCCCCATAAATAAATAAATAAATAACCACAAATGTAGCAGCTTTAAAAAAAAAATGGGAAAAAATTGAAATTTAAAAAAATTTTTTAAAAAATGGAAACCCCAGTATAACCCCTTCTGGGAGTCTCAGGACCTTAAGTCAGGGCTCGGCCTGCTGGACAATGGTGTCCCGTGGAGGGATCTGGGTTAGTTTCCCAATTAATCGCGCCTTCAGGGAGAGGGGTTGGGACCATAAAAGCTCCTTTCCCCTCCACTCCTACGTCAGCATAAAATAGCTTCACAGTACACGTATAAATTAAATTCAGTTCATGAACAAACTTGCCTCTGAAGAAGAGAGGGAGAAGGATAGCAACAAAGATGCCCGTTACTCTCACCTGGAAGTCCTGACCCTATATACGTTCTCAGCCTCTCTTGGTTGCCCAAGGCTGAGAGAGAGCAGGGAGGGCCTCCTGTCCTGCAGAAAGCCACGGAGGGGTGACAACTCCATCACGCTGGGGGAAAGGAGATGGCATACCCTGATGGTCAAGGATGAGGAAAGGGTAGCCCCTTCCTTTTCCCCTCTTTTTTTTTTTTTTTAAGATTTTATTTATTTGACAGATGGAGATCACAAGCAGGCAGAGAAGCAGGCAGAGAAAGAGAGGAGGAAGCAGGCTCCCTGCTGAGCAGAGAGCCCGATGTGGGGCTCGATCCCAGGACCCTGGGATCATGACGTGAGCCGAAGGCAGAGGCCTTAACCCACTGAGCCACCCAGGCACCCCTCCACTAACTCTTGTCAAGACCCCCCACTCCTCTGTCCTGCCCCAGTGCTGATGGGAGGTGCCCAGTTCAGCTGCAGGGACCCGACTTCTCGGTGATCCTACAGGCCCCTCAGGCACAGACCAATGCCAGCCCAAGTGTCCCAGGGGTGCCACAGGCATAGGAACATGACTTTTTTTTTTTTTCTAAGATTTCATTTATTTATTTGAGAGAAAGAGAGCATGAACAGGGTTGGGGAGGGGCAGGGGAAAAAGGGGAAGCAGATTCCCCGCTGAGCAGTGAGCTCAACACAAGACTCACTCCCAGGACCCCTGAGCCAAAGGCAGACGCTTAACCGAATGAGCCATGCCCGTGCCCCAAGAACATGCTACTTAAAGCCGCATGGCCAAGCGTGAGGCCAAGTGTGTGGCTGCAGTTTGCTAATGTCCAAGTCTGGCACATATGCTTTCACTTAATCCTTGCACAAACCTCCGCGGTAGAGGTGTGTTCACTAGGTTTTATAGAAGAAACAAACTCAGAAAGGTTAAAAACTAGACCAAGGACTCCCAGTCAGCGGCACAGCAGGGATTTGAACACTGTTAACATTTTATCTAACACACACAAGTAAGGCAAAAGTAAGGCTTTGGGTCTTTAATTCAAAGGAACACTGGCACAGTGGTTCTCAATGGGGGATAGTCTTGCCTCCCTCGATTTGGCAATGTCTGGAAAGTTCCGTCACAACTGGATGGGGAAGCAGATACTACTGCCATCTAGTGGGTAGAGGCCAGGGATGCTGCGGAACCCAAATGCACAGCACAGCCCTCACAGCAAAGAACTATCAGCAGTGCCGCTGTTGAGAAACCCTGCTCTAAGACAGTTGTTAGGGTCGATTTAATGTTAAAACCCGCTTAACTATTAGGGCCTGCTTAGCCAGAGCGACTCCATATTGCCTAGGTAGCCCTATTGTTGTTTACATCCACGGACTTCATTCTGGGAATAAACGCCCCAGTAGTTCCTGGTATCGGTTCCGGGTAGCGATTCCGGGAGTAAACGCCTTAACAATAGAAGCCACGTACCTTGGGTCTGCAGTTATGCCCTATAAAACGAGCCTGTGAGATCGGGATGGGGTTTCTCTCTTCCGAGGCGGCCCTGGCCGGTCAGTCTAACTTCTAATGCTTGGCCTAGAATAAAGCTTTGCATAACTTTCACTTTGTCTCAGTCTCGTTCCTTTGATAATGGACCCCCACACAGTGACCACATTTGCCTTATTATTTGCTATTAAATTCAATCTCAAAAATGCAACCTTGTAGAAAACTGGTAAGGTGCAAATGGTTCTTGTCTAGGAAGGGAACCCAGAGGCTGGAGTTGTACATACCAAAAAGACACTCAGTGTGTGCCTAACTCCAGGTCAGTCTTTGACCCTCTTTAAGCCAGCTGTGCCTTCCTGCTGGTTCCCTAACTCTCTAAGGTGACCATAAAAAATAGCCACACAGGGGCTCCTTGAAAAGCTCTTCTCCAAATAGAGCCGCATTCTGAAGTACTAGAGGTTAGAACGGCATCATATGAATTTTGGAAGAGGACAATTCCATCCATCACACCTCTCCAATTATTTAATCTTTAACACGTGCTCAGCACATATATTGTAAGAGGATTATGTTTAATTACATTAATGACTTTGCCTTGCAATAGATCTCAGTCCACAAAATCCACATGTTCCTACCGCATCAGGCTGCTTCCTTAAGGCTATTGGTGTATTAACGCTAATTCAACAAGAATGACTCTCTAAAGTGATACTTGAGATATGTGACACGCTTCCCTCCTCTTGTCCTCTCAACCAGTCTCCATTAAGAGTTTTTTGTACAGTGACAGGTCTCCGCCAGAGGCTTTCTTCCTCCGCCAGCTCAGGGATCAAACCCAATCATACTCGGCCCCAAAGGGCCCTTCAGGGAGCCTTTCTTAGCATATAAATCCAAACCTCCTTTTTTTCTTGCTAATGAAAGTCTCAATAATTAGCGCATTGTTTAAATAATTTACAGGTTTCCTATTTATTGTCAGAAACATTTTGGAATGATTGATCAATTCATTGGTTGACTAGTTTATGAACTTAATCTCTTTTAAGCTCAAAAGTCCTGTATTGGATGGCATGCCAGAGCCTGGATTCAGATCCTGGTCCCATAACCAGCCTCCCGGGACAGACTGCTATTTCTCACCCCTCATTAGAGAAAAACGTGCCCTTGGCAACTGTAGAGAGGAACATCCTGGGAAATGTCTCTTATCCATCAACCGAAGCAAATAGAACGGACTTGCTTTTCCCCAGATCTAAGTGTTTGAAGCTGAAGCCCAAGGCCAGGCAAGGATGGGTGAGAAGTTGGAGACTTAAGTTTTTAGCATCTACTGGGGAGTGGGCTAGCACTGGTGTCCTCGCTCCCCCGCAAACCTTCCCACCCGCTCGGTGGGCTGATACGCCCTCGCCCCCGGGCCTGACCAATCAGCTTGCCCCATCCCCTTAGCAACAGCGTTTGCTCCAAGGGGCGGGCCTATGAACCCGGCAGAGCCAATCAGAGCCGCTCCTGGGACTGAGGCTCCCGAAAGAAGGGAAACGGCGGGCCTTTGAGGCTCTCCAGCCAAGAGAACCGCTCCAGCAGCCAGCAGGCCTGGGTTCCATGGGCAGTCCTTCACCTCGTCCAGTTCTGACGCGCTCTCAAGACTCCAGAGCTGCAGATGTTGTGCCATAGCAGGCAAACCTCCAAACATGCACAGTTCAAGGAGATCTGACAAGTGATTTTAGAAACCTGCTGGAACTGGATGAAATTAAGCTGAGGACTGCCCCCTCCCCTCCCAAGTCAGGCTAGGCCACTCTCGTTCCACATCTGCTCCACACTCAGCCAGAGCATTTTAAAGGGGGGGGGGGAGGCTTAGGGGGCACCTGGGTGGCTCAGTCCTTAAATGTCTGGCTTTGGCTCAGGTCAAGATCCCAGAGTCCTGGGATCGAGCCCCACGTTGGGCTCCCTGCTCGGTGGAGAGCCTGCTTCTCCCTCTTCCTCTGCCGCTCCCCCTGCTTGTGCTCTCTCGTCCGCTCTATCCCAAAGAAATAATCTTAAAAAAACAAAACTCAGCCAGAGCATTCCAGCTCCGGCATGACACAGAATCTAAGAAAACATATCCAGTCCAGGGGCGCCTGGGTGGCTCAGTGGGTTAAAGCCTCTGCCTTTGGCTCAGGTCATGATCCCAGGGCTCTGGGATCGAGCCCCGCGTTGGGCTCTGTGCTCAGCAGGGAGCCTGCTTCCTCCTCTCTCTCTCTGCCTCTCTGCCTACTTGTGACTTCTCTCTCTCTCTGTCAAATAAAAAAAATCTTCAAAAAAAAAAAAAAACATATTCAGTCCATTGGAGATCTTAGAATGTAAGTTCTAAGGAAGCAAGTTTTGTTTAATTATTCATGGCCGTATCTCCAGCATTAGAACCGTGTTCACTCAACAGATACTTGATGGCAGAAACTCTGACGGCCCAAGAGTTTCAATGACTAGCCCAAGGTTGCCTCCGGCGGGTCAGAGTCGAGCCTAGGACTCAGTGACAGAGAAAGGGAAGAGTAACTGTTGAGATCTTACCATGAGCCAAGTACTATTACCAAAAAGTTTGCGCACCACTTCATTTCATTCACGCCACATTCATGCCCCTAAGATCCCCATTCTTCAGGTAAGGCCACAGGGAAGGTTATTCATCCATTCTTCATCCGGCCAGTTACTGGGCCCTTCCTCACCCAGCGCCATGACCAGCCCTGGGACACCGTGGCCAACAAAGCACACCGAGCCTATGGTCTAGCAAGGCAGACGTTCAGTTACAGGATTTCTTCCTTCCCTTTTTCCTACCAGGACTGGCAGAGGGAGCAGCAGGCTCCCCACTGAGCAAGGAGCCCAAGGAGCAGAACTCAGACCTAGTGATCTGAGCCGAAGTCACCCACTTAACTGACTGAGCCACCCAGTGGTCCTGCCACTGGAGCTTCTAAGTCTAGGGATCTTTACGGGCTTGTTAACCAGCTGTTCTAATCTGGTTAACCCTCCCTGGGCCTGACATCCCATCAGGTTGGGAAAGGGTGGTGGGGTCCCTCCAGGGTGGCGTAAAATCCTTTGAAGGGTGGTTTCCTCTCAGGGCTGGGGCCTTGTCCCTGCATGCTTGCCTTCCGCTGGCCGCTCATCACTATGGAGGAAATCAATGGACGGAAGCGCAGGAGGTAATCGGGAGGGAGGGAGAAGTGAGTCTCCTTTAGGCACAGTGGGCAGAAGTGGGCTCTCTCTAGGGAGGGCACATGCAGACCGAGGCCCGCAGATGAGAGGAGCCGCCTGTGATCAGCTAGACAAAGCGTGGTTCAGGAAAAACAGCAAGAGCAAAGGCCAAACACCCTGCAGGGCACAGCAAGGTGAAGAAGTAGGAAGTGTGACAGAAAGTATGGGGAACGTGGAGAGGGTATAGGATGAGTGTGAAGGGGTAAGCAGAGGTGAGATCTCTTTCTCCAAGAAATATATATCTATATATAATTATATATTGATTATATAGTTAATGCTAATTAGTAATTATATGCCAGTTTTATAACACTATGTTTATATAATTATATAATAATTAATCGTATTGTGATTATATAATCACATATAATTTATATTTCTACTACATAATGTAATATATTACCTAATGCATCTATATTTATAATACAAATTAAAAATTTATATAAAATACCTGAATACACATAAAATCTATATATAAATTCTATATACTATATATTTAGATATATATAATATAAATAAAATTTAATAAATATACATGATACAGTTTTTTTTAAAGATTTTATGTATTTATTTGGCATAGAGAGAGATCACAAGTAGGCAGAGAGAGAGGGAGAAGCAGGCTTCCCACTAAGCAGAGATCCCGATGTGGGGCTCGATCCCAGGATCCTGAGATCACGACCTGAGCTGACAGCAGAAGCCTAACGCACTGAGCCACCCAGGTGCCCTATATGATAAAGTTTTAAATTAATGAATATATAACATTTTTCTTGGGGAGAAGGATCATTATATGTTATATATATGAGATGATTAAGTTATACCTTTTTTTTATTTTTTAAAGATTTTATTTATTTATTTGACACAGAGAGAAATCACAGGTAGGCAGAGAGGCAGGCAGAGAGAAAGGGGGAAGCAGATGCTCTGCAGAGCGGAGAGCCCGATGTGGGGCTTGATCCCAGGACCCTGAGATCATGACCTGAGCCGAAGGCAGAGGCTTAACCCACTGAACCACCCAGGCGCCCCTAAGTTATACTTTTAGAAGACGAGAGCCATGTATTTAAAAAAGATTGATTTGGGGGTACCTGGGTGGCTCAGTCAGTTAAGCCTCTGCCTTCACCTCAGGTCATAATCTCAGGGTCCTGGGATGGAGCCCCACGCTGGGTTCCTTGCTCAGTGGGAAGTCTGCTTCTTCCGCTCCCTCTGCCCGGCCCCCTCTCTTTCACTCTCTCATTTGCAAATAAATAAAATCTTAAAAACAAAATAAAAAAAATAAAAAATAAAAAAGATCGATATCAGGGATGCCTGGCTTGTTCAGTCGGTGGAGCATGCCACTCTTGATCTCGGGGTTGTGGGTTCAAGCCCCACACTGGGTGCACAGAGCACTTAAAAAAAAATCTTTAAGGGGCACCTGGGTAGTTCAGTGGGTTAAACCTTAGGCTCCTGTCATGATCTCAGGTCCTGGGATGGAGCTGCATGTCAGACTCTGCTCCATGGGGAGTCTGTTTCTCCCTCTGCCTCTGCCTGCCACTCCCCTGCATGTGCTCACTCTCTTTCTGACAAATAAGTAAAATCTTTTTAAAAAAATCTTTAAAAAAGACTGATTTGGGGAGGTGGGGGGGGATGGGGTAACTGGATGATGGGCATTAAGGGGGGGCATGTGATGTGATAAGCACAGGGTGTAATAGCAACTAATGAATCATCGAACATTACATCAAAAACTAATGATGTATTACACATTGGCTAATGGAATTAAAAAAAAAAAAAAAGGATTGATTTTGCCTTGTATCCTTCTGAGACCAGCTTAGTCATAGACAAGATAAATACACCTACTGAATTGCCTGAAAGGATATTCATCATGCTAACCACAGTGAATTCTGACGGTCATTTTCTTGCTTTCTTTTAAATATATTTATATATTTTTTAATTTCTTGAATCTTAGGGGTACCTGGGTGCCTCAGTTGGCTAAGTGTCCAACTCTTGATATCAGCTCAGGTCATGATATCAGGTCCTAAGGTCAAGCCCCGCCCGGGGCTCTGCCCTGGGTGTGGAGCTGGTCTAGGATTCTCTCCTTCTGGCCCTCAGTGCTCACCACAGCCCCCTAACCTGTGCATGCTCTAAATAAATGAATAAAATTTCTCAAATTTTTATAAAATATATGTCATTTTTGCCAAACACTAAATCACTGATTTGGAAAAAGAAATCATACTCCCAGATAACTTTGCTGAACAGTCCAAGAACCTTGGACAGCCAATTTCTAGACCTCTTTGGATGTGAAAGAGAAATAAACTTCTCAATTTTTGTTAAAAGACTTTATTTATTTATTTGACAGACAGAGATCACAAATAGGCAGAGAGACAGGCAGGGGGTGGGGGGTTGCAGTCTCCTCACTGAGCAGAGAGCCTGACATGGGGCTTGATCCCAGACCCCAGGACCACAACCTGAGGCTTTAACCCACTGAGCCACCCAGGCGCCCCTAAACTTCTCAATTTTTAAAACGTTAATTTCTTGTTCTTGTTTTACTCTGCAAAACCTAATTCTAATTGGTACCCTCAGATTAGCGGGAGAGTAGGGTCCAGTGGAAAGAGCACTTATCTTGACGGTGGTAAAAAGGAACTGATGGGTTACACTCACATTTTATTAGATTTTTAGCTTTAGAAAGATTATCCTGTTAGGGAAATGCAAAACAAAACCACCATGAGATATACCTCATACCAGTCAGAATGGCTAGTATCAAAAAGACAAGGAAACGTGTATTGGTGAGAATGTGGAAAAAAGGCAGGCCTCATGCACTGTTAGTGGTAATGTAAATTTTCTATGAAAAACAATATGGAGATTCCTCAAAAAATTATAAGTATGGGGCACCCGGGTGGTTCAGTTAGTTGAGAGTCAGACTCTTGGTTTTAACTCAGGTCATGATCTCAGGATTGTGGGATCAAGCCCTTCATTGGGTTTCACGCTCGACAGGGAGTCTGTTTGGGATTCTCTCTCCCTCCCTCTCTCCCTCTGCCCCCCACCCCCGCTAAAATACATACATACATTTTTCTTTAAAAGGGAAAGATTAAAAGTACTGTAGGATCTAGTAATCCCCCTTCTGGGTATATACCTGAAGAAAATGAAAACACTAATTCAAAAAGATATATGCAGGGCGCCTGGGTGGCTCAGTGGGTTAAGCCGCTGCCTTCGGCTCAGGTCATGATCTCAGGGTCCTGGGATCGAGTCCCACATCGGGCTCTCTGCTCAGCGGGGAGCCTGCTTCCTCCTCTCTCTCTCTGCTTGCCTCTCTGCCTACTTGTGATCTCTCTCTGTCAAATAAATAAATTAAATAAAAAAAAAAAGATATATGCAGCCCCCATTCATTATAATATTATTTACAAGAGCCAAGATATGGAAGCAACCTGAGTAATCATGGGAAGATGAATAAAGAAGAAGTGGCATATATATAAAACGAAATGTTACTCAGCGATTACAAAACATGAAATCTTGCCATTTGCAACCACACGATGAACCCAGATGACAGTACGCTAAAGTGAAATCACTCGGACAGAGGAAGACAAATACCATATGATTTTACTTCTATGTGGAATCTAAGAAACAAAACAGAGAAACAAGCAAAAAACCAGACTCATAAATATCCAGAACAAACTGGTGGTTGCCAGACGGCAGGCACATGGGGGAATGAGCAAAATAGGCGAAGGGGATTAAGAGGTACAAACTTCCGCTTGTAAAATAAACAGGTCACGGGGATGAAAAGTACAGCATAAGGAATACGGTCAGTAATATATTGTAATAACGTTGTACGATGACAGATAGCCACCACACGTCTCCCAGTGAGGACAGTGTAATGTATAGAAATGTCACATCACTATACTGTACACCCGGATAATAATATAATAATAATATATTAATATAATTACTATATATGATAATATTATAATAATAATAATAACCTTAATATAAGAGTGTAGGTCAACTATATTTCAGTTAAAAATAAATCTTTTTAAGGGTGCCTGGGTGGCTCAGTGGGTTAAGCCGCTGCCTTCGGCTCAGGTCATGATCTCAGGGTCCTGGGATCAAGTCCCACATCGGGCTCTCTGCTCGGCAGGGAGCCTGCTTCCCTCTGTCTCTCTCTCTCTGCCTGCCTCTCTGTCTGCTTGTGATCTCTCTCTGTGAAATAAATAAATAAAATCTTTTAAAAAAAATAAAAATAAATAAATAAAATTTTTAAAGATTCTATTTATTTATTTATTATTTGAGAAAGCGTGCACGAGAGCATGATGGGGGAGAATCAGAGGGAGAAGCAGACTCCCCACTGACCGGGAGCCCAATGTGGGACTCGATCCTGCAACTCAAGGATCATGACCTGGGCCCAAGGCAGTCACTTAACCAACTGAGCCACTCAGGCGCCCTAAACAATTTTTTTTAATTCCATTGAGAGAGATACAGAGACAGAGCACAAACAGGGAGAGAGGCAGAGGGAGAGGGAGAACCGACTCCCCGCCAAGCTGGGGGCCTGACGTGAGGTTCGATCCCAGGACCTGGAGATCATGACCTGAGCCGAAGGCAGACACTTAACCATCTGAGCCACCCAGGAGCCTTAAAAAAAAAATTTTTTTTTTTAAATAAAACCTGCTTTTCTAGTAGGGATCATCTTTTAAAAAAAGATAATCCTGTTGACCTTGGTTTGATTCACAATTTTACCCCAAGACATACCTCACTATAGTGGTTCTCACACTTCCGGGTGCATCCGATTTCCCTGGAGGGCTTGTTAGACCACAAATTCCTGGGCCCTACCCCAGAGTTTTTGATCCAGTAGGTCTGCATAGGGCCTAAGAATGTGCCTTTCTAACAAGTTCCCAGGGGCTGCTAAAGCTGCTGGTCCAAACATCTCAGGAATCACTGCCCTAGAGTAAGTCCTATCAATGACCTCTAAGAGTGGAGAATGTGAGTTCTAGAACTCTCTCCCACCCCCAAGTGGGCAGGCACTGCTACACACCACCTCCCAGCACCTGCCCTTGGGCTGAAGCTACATGGAAAGGGGAAAAGGGGAAAAATCGCTGGGTCCTATAAGGTCCACCCTCTACGGCCCTCTGGCAACTATCAGCTTGTTCTCTGTGTTTACAGGTCTGATTCGGATTTTTGTTTGTTTCTTTGTTTAGATTCCACATATGAGTGAAATCACACAGTATCCGTCTTCTCAGTGCAACTGAGAAGCAGATTCCTGGGAGGCCTTCCTGTTGTCAGCTCTGCTACTCTGAGCCCGCCTCCTTGGCTGAAAAGATACCAATTTTGCAGGGAATGGGCCGGGGCCTTTTCTATGCCAGAGCACACTAAGCATGCTAATCATAGTGCAACTCCCCAAGTATATAATGCACTTCTGAGGGTGTGCGACAGGCCTCACTATTAGTGTGGTAGGACCTGGGGCTGTGGCGGGCAACCAAAACATTTCCCTTTGCCTCTAGGGAGGGCTTCTGGGCCCTGGCACCATGACCATTTTGTACTGGGTAATTCTGTGTTGTAGGGGGCCATCCTGTCTATAGCACATTATCTAACACACCCCTGGGCTCTACTCACTGGATGCCAATAGCACACACGCGCCCCTACCCCCACTTTGTTTTAACCTTCCAGTGTATCGCCAGATAATTTACAGGGGAGAACGGCTTCTCCAGGCTGGGCATATACATAACAGGTGCTCAATAAATGACTTAGGGTTAGCTGAAGGCAAAAAAATGTCTCTCATCCAAAAAAACGCCCCGGATTACCCCTCTGACAACCAATCAGATCCCACCTCCTCTGCAGTGTTTTTTCAAGGGCCTGTGCAAATGCCACTTCCTCCATGAAGACTTCCTTGATTGTCCCCACCCCTAGCAGTACATACCCTCCCCCTCAGTGGTGATATCCAATAGTTTCTGTTCTTCTTTGACACTTGTCATTTAGTGTCCCACACATTTATACTTGGCGTCCTATCTCTACTATTCACCAAGGACCAAGGTGGCTTTGGAAAAACTTCAGCGCAAACTATCTCCTCTGTCCACTAACACCTCCATAAAAATTATATTCTCTGGAATGCACAGGTAGTATTTTCTCAAGCCTATATAAAATATGAATAGTTCACAATTTGCATTCCTCTGCAAAACACAACGTAAGTAAAATGGTCTTTTACCTATAGCGTATTAACAAGTTCATAATTGGGGTGCCCAGGTGGCTCAGTGGGCTGAGCATCGGCCTTTGGCTCAGTTCGTGATCCCCAGGTCCTGGGATTCCCTGAAGACTGGTTCCCTGCTCAGTGGGGAGCCTGCTTCTCCCTCTCCCTCTGCTCCCCGCTTGTGTTCTCTCACTATCTCAAATAAATAAATAAATAAAATCTTAAACAACAACAAAAACAGCTTAATACCATACACCTAGCAGGCAGGTTCTAAAAAAACACTTTGCCTAGATTAACTCATTTAATCCTTAAAACAACCCTGGAGTTTAAAAAAAAAAAAAAAACCTCCGTTTTATAGATGAGGCACAGAGAAGTGAGTTAACTTGCCCCCTGGTCACACAGCTACGAAGTACAGAGTTCGGATGTAAACCAGGCAATCCCTCCCCTGCCTGCCCGCTCCTAAGGGCTACAACCTCCTGCAGCCAAGCCGCAGACCTGCGGGCCGTCGGGTTCCCAGCAAGCCCGCAGCCGCAGCTGGCAAATCCCTCCCAGACACAGTTCTGCAGCCGCGGGTCATCACGCATTCACACGTGGCCCAAGGAGCAGGCCCTGGGCTTCGCACCGAGCGCGCACCCCATCTGCGTCCAATACGGAGAGGGCGGAATGCTGGGAAGTTCTCCCTGAGGTCTAACCTCGGGCCATTTCCCACAGTGAACGGAAGAGGGGACCGGAGCGCGGAGCCGAACCGCGGCGCCTGCCCCCCGTGGCCACCAGGTGTCGCCGCGGCGTCCCCGGAGCGAGAGGGCGGAGCGGCCGCAGCCTGGGAGCAGCATGTGGACGTTCGGGCGCCGCGCGGCCGCCGGCCTCCTGCTCCGCTCGGCGCCCCCGGGCTCGGCCCCGGCCGGCGCCGGGACCCGGGGGCCGACCAGGAACGCCCCGCTCTACGGCCGCCGGGGGTTGCGCGTCGGGACCGGAGCCACCCGCGTACCCAGCCACGCCGTGAGTACCCGCGCCGCGCAGCCGTCCGGGCCGCACGCCGGCAGGGAGAGGCCGCGCACGCTGGGGACGCTGCGGGCACGCGCGTCCACTCCGCTCCGGCGGGGCCGCGCACCGGGGCCGCGCTCTGCTGGTAGCCTGCCGGGCGGCGGAGCGCGCTGCTCCCCGCCCGGCGCGCGGCCGCGCACTGGGCCTTCTGTTTCCCCGCGGTCACGTTTGCACCGGCCTGTGCTTTCGGGTGAAAAGGGCAGTGCAGTGTAACTGCGGGGGGCGACGCAGCGCACGGGAAGTGGCCGGGGACCCGATCTCGGGGATCCGTGGTGGTCGCCGAGCTCTCCACTTCCCTTTGCCCGAACTTCAATTTAAGGGATACTAGGTACTGCCCTAGGTACTGTAGCATGCATATGTGTGTGTAGGACACAGATGTTAATGTGGTGGGTAAATACACGTAAGTAGAATAAAACAGTACACATACCAACATAATGGTATAGGGTAGTAATATGTAGAATCCTAGAGCGATGGTTCCACGCGTGGGCTTTTAGGAACGAAACGCTTCCTTCGAGCACGGTGGAAACGTCGAGGCTCGGAGCACAGTAACTAGAGCAGCAAAGCTTTTGGCAGCTTTTTGGAGAATGACCGGGCCTGGCCTCCCAAGTTCAGCAGAGCTGTGTGACCTCGGGGATCTGGAACCTCTCCGAGGCGTGGCTTCCTTTTCCCTAAAGACATGAAAGGTTACATTTTGCGGAGCTGTTGGGAGGATTACGCATGATTAACGTAATACAGAGTCTTCAGCCCTAGAAGTTAATTCCCTTTTCTCCCCTGGGGGCTGCAAAGCATCTGACCCAGTCACTCCAAGACCTGAAAGGAGAAAGCCCAAAGAATGGGGGTGGGGTTGAGGAAGACTCACAGCGGGGGAGGACGCGATGTTTAATCAGGGTCTTCCCACCCACCCCCAAGATTTTATTTGTTTGAGAAAGAGAGCACAAGCGGGTAGGGGCCGAGCGAGAAGCAGACTCCCTGCTGAGCAGGGAGCCCCATGCAGGGCCCCATCCCAGGACCCTGGGATGATGGCCTGAACTGAAGGCAGACCTAAACCGGGTCTTGAAGGTGGCAAGAGAGCAGGGAAGGGCATTCCCCACGGAGAAGCAGACCTGGGCGGAGAAGGCGGGCGGATACAGGATGCTGAGTGGTTGGCACGCTGCCTGGGCCGCCCGTGGTGGAGGAGGCAGGGGAAACCCAACCCAGATTGTCCCTGGAGCGCTGAAATTTGGACTTTAGACTTGACCGCTCTATAATTTGGCGGTGTTCGAAGGAAAGTTAGGATTGGTTGCCAACACTCAAACTTGGGCCCTTGATACTGGGTCCCTTGGCTTCTTGGGAAATACCAGCAGTTAAGGCCATTCTGTTACTAGGATGCCCAAGTGCAGAACAGAGACATTACTACCCCTGTCCTTCTGTGCTGCTCACACCTGGAGCTGCCCTGGCTTGCACTCCCACCCCTGCTGGTGCAGGCCGTGGGTTGCCAGCAGTTTGTAACTGAGGACAGTGACAAGATACGGCATGGTCTTTGGGATGGTACCTGTGGCTGTTGTGGGCTGCTGATTCAGAAGCATGCCCAACGGAGAGCTGCCATCAGGAGGTGGGCACCCGACACACACTGGAATTAGGAGTCATAGGAGGCTGGGAGGTAGTTAACCTGAGTCCCCCATTTGGGCCTCCTCTATCATAGTAAAATTAATCGGGTTTGTTGATCTTTGTAAAACAGGGCCCTCAACCATCTCCAGTACTTGCCGAGCTGGGTGGATGATAGGGGCAACTGGGACCACCATGTTTAATTTTTTCAAGGTCTTATCTGTCCTCAGATTGACCCCCCCAATGTCCCTGTACTCCAGAACCCATCAAGACCTGAGTTCATTATGGGGGCGTCATCCCTACCCTTATTTTCTCTATCCCCTATTCCTACTCCTACTTCTCCAGCAGCATCCAAAAGAAACAGAATGGGAGCTGCCTGTGTCCTTCTAAACTGTCTAGCAGCTACATTGAAAAAGTAAAAAGAAATAGGGGAAATTAATTTCAACACCACAGAGGGGTGCCTTGCTGACTCAACTGGTAGAGCATGAGACACACGATCTGGGTCATGAGTTCAAACCCATGCTGGGCCTAGAGCTTCGTTTAAAAATTTTTTTTCAACAGTACATTTATGTAATCTAGTTTTTCCAAATATTATCATCTTAACATGTAATCAATACTAAAAAATCATTGAGCTAACAGCCTTTTTTGTACTCATTCATCCAGATCTAGTGTGTATTTCACATCAGCACACGTAAGCTCAGATGTTAAACTGAACTTGTTGTGGAAGTGGTTGATTTATATTTTATAAAATTTGCAACTGAAAAAACAAATTCATGGGACACGTGGGTGGCTCAGTCAGTGAAGCGTCTGCCTTCAACTCAGGTCATGATCTCAGGGTCCTGGGATCGAGCCCCACATCGGGCTCTCTGCTCAGTGGGGAGCCTGCTTCCTCCTCTCTCTCTGCCTGCCTCTCTGCCTGCTTGTCATCTCTGTCTGTCAAATAAATACATCTTAAAAACAAAACAAAACTGTACCATTTAAAGATTAATAACACACTGCCACATTCTCACCACCAGATTAAGAGACTGATTATCTGTCCCCTGGAAGGCTCTGGGGCTCTCCCGATGACCACCGGGCCTCACTGAGGGGAATCTGCTTTCCTGAATTCTGTCAGGCATCCCCTCCTTTTCCTAGAGTGTCACCCACTATGTATGTCTCCCTAAAGCACGTGCTATTGATAGAAAACATTCTGCTGCGTTTATTGTACCATGACTTGTGTCTCGTGTTCAGTGTTGTTTTTGAGGCTCATTGACACTGACGCACTCAGTTGTCATTTACGCGTTTTCTCGGCTGGGTAGTATCCCGTTGGGTGACCACATCATGCCCTGTCCATTCTCCTGGTGACATCCAGGTGACCACCATGATGCTGCCGTCACCATGGTGTTCCTGTAGGCATTGCTATGCATGGACAGAGGTTCTTTGTGGCCGAATTCCTAAGAACAGCATTGCTAGGTGCGGGGCCAGCAAATAACTCATTTGATGCCAGGAGTGGTTGCACCAGTTCATTCCCCCCAGTGGTGGGTGAGACTTGACTCACCTTTCCAGCATTTCCAGCTTTGTGCTTTGCCAAGGGGATCCTGGGGTGAGGGCTGGCCTCCTTGCTAGCCAGCCAGGCCAGGCCTCCCCTTCTGCCTGTCCGCACTCCTGTTGACGTGCTCCAAAACCAAAATTGACCAGACACCTTCTGGCCCTGTGTTTGGGGTATTCGTGTCTTCCTGTCGAAGGCTCATCACTGGTCTGTGTGTTAGGTACCATGACCCCTGCCTTCGGGGGCTCAGAAAGGGTAAGCAGGTACCAGGGAATGTTAGCTCGGGGAGAATGGGTAAGAGACCAGCAAGGAGTCTTTGGCATTGGTTCCTTTGATGATTAAAAATGGCCGCATGAGTGGTGAACCATGAGAGACTATGGACTCTGAAAAACAATCTGAGGGGTTTGAAGTGGCGGAGGGGTGGGAGGTTGGGGTACCAGGTGGTGGGTATTGTAGAGGGCACGGCTTGCATGGAGCACTGGGTGTGGTGAGAAAATAATGAATACTGTATTTCTGAAAATAAATAAATTGGGAAAAAAAATTTAAAAAAAAAAAAATGGCCGCATGTAGACTTCTACTTCCGGCTGTAACTTGCAGCAGAACAAACCTTCCACCAAGAACAGCCATTCAAGATACAAGAGTCAAAACCAAAACTGAAACAGAAAAAAGGCTGTGCAAAGGTGTCAGACTACGACAGCCAGGATTTGAGAGGCCAGGATCCTGGAGAGGAGGGAAACTCTGAGCCTCTAGTTCTCGAACTTCCCTTCCATGTCCAAAACCCTGAATGACTCCCAGGTGTGTGATTCTTTTCTTTGTGGCCTGGACCCTGGGGCCAGACAGTGTGGGTTCAGATCCTGGGTCCTCTACTTTGCATCTGTGTATCTGAGTGATTTGCTCTGTTTCTTCATCCATAAAATACAAATACCGTCTCTCCTTGCATTTCATGGATCCTG
The DNA here is from genome assembly GCF_020171115.1 of Neogale vison. Classification (NCBI taxonomy): domain Eukaryota; kingdom Metazoa; phylum Chordata; class Mammalia; order Carnivora; family Mustelidae; genus Neogale; species Neogale vison. Next base: position 91,404,432 of record NC_058099.1, on the reverse strand, counting down.
GACTCGGGAATTCACCTATTCAGTAAAATTTATCTGTAACCCCAGAATCAATACCCAAAGTAGATTTGATGTTACTCTCAGACACACACACAGAGCAGCAAAAACTGAGGAGCTCCCCATGCTTGTGTGTTGCCACTGAGGTCAAACAAGGTGACACTCTGCCTTCTCTCGGCCCCCGCGGGGTCAACAAGTGTCCTTTCCACCATCTATTCTGTGGCACACTATTTGCATTTTTGTGTTTCCGCTTGGTGATTTCGCTATTTAACATGGCCCGGGAGCGTACTGCCTACATGCTGTCTAGTGGTCTGAGCACAGGAAGGCTGTTATGGGCCTTACCAACAAAACACGTGTGCTAGATCAGCCTTCTTCAGGCCTCAGTTACGGCACTGGTGGCCCTGAGCTCAGTTTCATGGATCAACAATGGATATTAACAAGGTGTCTTTAAACAGAGACTCCTGTAAACGAGGTTATGTACAGATCCCTTGGTCACACGTGACCTGAAGCCTGCAGGAACCTACACCTATATTTTCCCATAGGAGCATTTCACGAACCTCCTGTTCATGGTGACTTTATAGACCAAACTGTTGAGAAGAACCACTATAATAACAGTACTTGCTTCACAGGCTTGTAATGAGAACTGACCACATCCATTTCTATCAAGACTATCAATACCCAGCAATAGGGAACACTCTAGAATGTGCAGTAGCAATAACTGGTTATCAAGCTGGCTCTCTGCTTCTCCTTCAGAGCCAGCCTTTTAAAATCACACTCTCTGTGCTCTGTACCCCTGTTCCCCCTCTTATGCTCACTTCTCAGCCCCATGCCCTCTGCCTTCTCCTTTCTGAGCTTGCCAAGGGCACCGGTAGCTCAAGAGAACAATGGCCCTGGAGCCCTGCGCCAGAGTGACCTTTAGAGAAGGTGAATCTTAACCGCCAACCCCTTTCAGCCCTTGGGTGCCTTCCCAGGATGAAGTCCAGCTGAGTGCCTTCATAAGGCCCTGGGGCCACCTCTCCATCCTCTCCCCTGCCATCTCCACTTTTCTCTCCTTTACAGGCTCTGTCCCCTCCCTCACTGGGGCAGGTCCTTCAGCCAGGGTCCCCTCGGTGTTTGTCGCTGTCCTCTGGTTATGTCATCTGTCTCTCCAGCTGGTCAGTGGAGCTGGCAGCCCTAGAGACGAGCGCCTAGACCCTCTTCCAGTTATGTGCCGGAAGAAATCGACAGGTCACATCATCTCCCACAGATCATGTTAACAAGACCTGTCCATGTGCAGTCTGGTCCCCTCTTTTGGACCACAGCAGACATCGGCCGCTTGCCTACACTCGTCAAATTCCAGGAGCCTTGCAGGTGCTTCCATGCACCTGGCCTGTGCTAGCCACCGCATACCTCAAATAGCCTGGAGCAGTGCTGCCCACAGAGCTTCCCGTGATGGTGACAATGTTCTATGTGTCACTGGCCATGTGAGGCCACAGGACACGTGAAACGTGGCCTTCCAGAACATGGGAGTCTGGGAAGTGGTGCTTGTCCCTCACTCAAATTTTAGTGGGAAGTGATGGGAAATGACAATAAATTTAAATGTAAATTAGCTGCCTGTGGCTCAGGGCTATTCTATTGGACCGCACAGCCTTAGAGAGAGCCTGAGAGAACACAAGGTAATGCATCAAAATGAGGCAGAAACATTCCAGAAACAATCCTGGAAAAATTGAACGTGGTTTATTCTCAAATGCAGGAGTAGTGATATTTAAGCCACACGTTCGGGGACTGTAATGCACAGAAAAACAGTAACGTGCTTCTTCACTTTGGCTTTTAGAGTCTGAGCCTCCACCGCCTTGATCAGATGGTGAATGTCAAAAAGCAGAGTGTGTGCTGGGTGACTGTGAGACCAGCAGGAACGGCGGGCGACCCTGGGTAAGCTAAAGCCCCTTCCGCCTCAGAGAGCCCTGCCCCCCACCCCCCTCCTCCTCTCTCTCAGTACACAGCTGTGCATACCTGCTCGTACTTCTATTAGCTTTTTAAAATTTTTTTCCATTTCTCTTACTGATTTTAAAAAAATAAAATAAAATAAAGGAGGGGCGCCTGGGTGGCTCAGTGGGTTAAGCCGCTGCCTTCGGCTCAGGTCATGATCTCAGGGTCCTGGGATCGAGTCCCGCATCGGGCACTCTGCTCAGCAGGGAGCCTGCTTCCTCCTCTCTCTCTCTCTCTGCCTGCCTCTCTGCCTACTTGTGATTTCTCTCTGTCAAATAAATAAATAAAATCTTTAATTTAAAAAATAAATAAATAAAATAAAGGAGCCCATCCCCTCCAAAACCTGTTTTCTCCTAGCACTCATAAGCATCTTTCCATTCGCCAACTATCTACTCTATTAGTTTATTGATGTATTTATTTTTAAGCAGGCTCCACGCCCAGTGCCGAGCCCAGCATGGGCCTTGAACTCACGGCCCTGAGACGGAGCCCTGCGCTGAGATCAAGAGTCAGATGTGTAACGGACTGAGCCACTCACAATCCCCTTTACTGCACTGTTTTAATGAAATAATACTAAGCTTTATGGACGTATCCTAGTTCACTCCACCTGGCCCCCACTGCTGGACATGACGTGGTTTCCAGAGTTCTGTTGTGACTCTCGTTGATGACTCAGGAGTTGGGTGGGGTCCGCCAGGCCTCCATAACGGGGAGACCCACCGCTGTAATGGCTCGAGCCAGCAGCTGTCGGCGCCCCTGTGTCCCCACGGTCCAGGCTGGGCCCTGTGTCCCCACGGTCCAGGGTGGGCGTGCCTCCGTGCAGGGATTCACCGAGGTCCTGCCGCCTTCCCATCCCTTGTGTCCCCTACACGGTGGGAGCCCGGTCACCCCGCCCAGGTTCCATTCCACAGAAAGTCTGGGAAGTGGCACTTGTCCCTCCCTCCGATTTGGGGCGGGGGGGGGGGGGCTTGGTCACATGACCCCAGCTGACTGCAAGGGATGCTGGGAGATCTAGCCTGGTGGGTGTCCTGGAAGGAAGCCGTGTGTTCTGTGCACAGCTCCCTGGCATTGCTACAGTCTCCTCCTGCCACCACTGGTGTCTGCGTAGACCCTCCGTACACACACACACACACAATACATGAGCCCCTAACCCCAGGGCTGCCATCACAGGCCCATATGGTCTCATCCACCTCAAAGGCCAAGATTTCCAGGTGACATGCAGTCCCCTCTCGAGGTCTAGGAGTAGCTCTTCTGACACACACACACACACACACACACACCACCCCACCCCCTACCCTTCACCCTATGGAGAAGGTTTGCTTCGCTTCTGGGCCAGCTCTTGCTATTATCTCTTTCATTTTAACCATTCTGGTGGTATCTCGTGAATTTTTTACAGTGTATTTTCCTGAAGATTAATAAAGTTATACCCCTTGTTATGTGTTCACTGGCCCTTTGGATATCTTTTTAAAAATGATATCTGTTCAAGCATTGTACCCATTTTTTCTACTGGGTTTTCTTTTTCTTATTGACTTGTAGTTTTTTATTTTTGTTTTTGTTTTTGTTTTTTTTAGTTCTTTATATATTCTGGAAATAAGCCCATTTTCAGATACATGTAATATAAATATTTTCTCCCACTTTGTTGGGCAAACGCCCAAAATAATTTTAATCATGATATAAGCAATTTTAGTAAGCATAATGTCCAGCTGAAGGGGTCAGGTTGAATAAATAATATGAAATAAAATACCATGAAAATATGTATATGCTAATATAGAACAATTTCCAGGATATATTAAAAACTGTAAGGTGCTTCAATTTCCATATTAAAAAAGAATGTAAAATTCTGGACAGATACAGAAGAGACTGTTATTCGTAGTTTACTCTGCTGGTCGGGGCTGCTTATTTGGGAAGAAAGGTTTCCTTCTTTATAAACTCTTTCTTTTTCTTTTAAGATTTTTTATTCATTTATTTTTTTGACAGACAGAGAGAGAGTGGGCATAAGCAGGGGGAGTGCAAGAAGCAGGCTCCCCACTGAGCAGGGAGGCAACAAAGGGCTCCATCCGAGGACCAGGATCATGACCCAGGCTAAAGGCAGAGGCTCAACTGACTGAGCCTCCCAGGTGCCCCTATATAAACTCTTTCATGCTGATTAATTTTTTTTGTCTGCACATGAATTTCCCATGAATTTTTCAAATGTGAATAAAAAGTTGATGTTTCAGGGCACCTGGTTGGCTCAGTCTGTGGAACATGTGACTCTTGATCCCCCAGTCGTGAGTTCAAGCCCCACATTGGTTGTATTTACTAAAAATAAACTAAATAAGGAAATAAATAGATATGTAGGTTTGACATTAATAAAATGGAGCAGTTTGGTATAAATGTGTTTTGGGGGTTTTGGTGTTTCCCTGCAGCTCTCTGGATGAGACCACCTATGAAAGACTGGCTGAGAAGACACTAGACTCCTTAGCAGAGTTCTTTGAAGACCTCGCAGACAAACCTTACACGTTCGAAGACTATGATGTCTCGTTTGGGGTACCTTTTTGCTTATTTTCTTACATTTTCTGTTCCCTCCTAAGAATTCTAGCTCACTACGACAGAGAATTCCCTCCAGTGGAGTTAAGCATCCAACCGCATATGGTTCCGGGGTGGGGGGCAAGGGGGAGACCCAAAGACTGGCCTTGGAGTTCCAGCCCTGCCCCTCCAGGCTTGTAACCTTGGGCAAGTCACGACCTCTGTGAGCCCCGTTTCTGCTTAAAAGTACAGGTTCTCAAGCTCCACTCAGGACCCGTGAGGTAAGCCGGGGGGGACCCAGGCCTGTGTTTGTCTGGCAGGATGACTGTCCTGCAGGCAGAACCGAACCACTGGTCCTTAAGCCGGCTGTGTTCCCAGCACTCGGACAGCGGCCCCAGCTCTGGGAGATTCTGACCTGCGGGTCGGGGTCTACTCTCAGGAAGCATATTTTTGGAAAAGCTCACCTGAGATTCTAATGTGCACCCTGGGTTCCAACCCTAGAGATTTTTCTTTAGTTGGTCTGGGAGTATACCTGGCCGGCCAGGGGAGTTTTTTTAAAGTTTTTATAATCACTCCTCAGATGATCCTCAGTGCCGCTAGGGGGAGCCACAGAGCCCTGAAGCCCGGGGAGTGCTGCTCTACCTCGACTGGCCACCAGGTGGCAGACATGAGTCCCCCCTTGCCTTATTTTATTTATTTGTTTGTTTGTTTGTTTGACAGAGAGCTCACAAGTAGGCAGAGAGGCAGGCAGAGAGAGGAGGAAGCAGGCTCCCTGCTGAGCAGAGAGCCCAATGCGGGGCTCAATCCCAGGACCCCGGGATCATGACCCAAGCCGAGGGCAGACACTCAACCCACCGAGCCACCCAGGCGCCCCCCTCCTTGCCTTTAGAATGCTGTTTCCCCCTTAGGGAGCAGCTCCTTTTTTGCCAGAAAAATCCCCCACGGAGATTAATCCTCTTGATGGCAATTAATTAATAGTCAGAAATGCTATGAAGGGGAATTGTTAGGACAACCAGCTGTCAGGCTAATGTGATAGAAATGGTGTTGGGTATTACTGTGGACGGAAGGGACCCCATCAGACGGAGCAGGTATCAGAGTCTGGAAGATTTCAAGCCTGGTTGTAAGGACAGCGAGGGACGTGGAGGTCAAAATGAAGGCAATGGGGCAAGAAAGGGTTGGCTTCCTTCCAGGTGGGTTCCGTGACTGCTGGGAGCATCACTGCGGCAGGGCATTGAAGGGCTTCTGCAGACAGCCTCAGAAGGCAAGCTGTTGGCGAGCCCATACGGACTGTGGGATGATGGAGCTGGGAGAGTCACAGGTCTCCTCTCCCCCAGTCTCCCTACCAGGGGCTGACTAGACTTACAGGGAAACCAAATCTCAGGATACGTGCAAACCTTCATTAACATGCCACAAATACAGTGACACCACTTGTTCTTGTAAGATTAGTGAGAATACGTAGTGACTCAAGTATTTTTGCATGAGTGTTTCATTACAAGCAAGTGTGCCAGTGTCCTAGCAGCTGGATTCTGTTTACTACCCCATGCCCCCATCCCCCCCACCTCCAGGGGAATCCAGCAGCAAAGGCTCCTGCTCAGGGGTGCATGGGTGGCTCAGTCGGTTGAGTGGCTGACTGTTGGTTTCGGCTCAGGTCATGATCTCAGGGTCCTGGGATCGAGCCCCGCATCAGGCTTGCACTCAGGAAGGAGTTTGCTTGAGATTTTCTCTCTCCCTTTCCCTCTGCCCCTCCCCGCTGTTCTTGCTCTTTCTCTAATAAATAAATCTTCAAAAAGGAAAAAAAAGTTCCTGCTCAATGGTGGGTCACAGGATCTTACCTGAATGCTACCCGCAGTGTCTCTCTGAAGAGTGACCCAGCTGCTGGGGTTTCCAGGTCCCGTAAGCCATTCCTGCAAAGGGAAGAGGCACCTGTATTTTTCCAACCAGCCCATGTACCTTAAGTTACCATTCTTCTCACCAGGGGAAAGTGATTTCTAACAAATCATTTATAGTTAGGAAACGCCCCAATATAGATGTAGAAACAAAAGGCCAGTAGCTGACTCTGTTGTTGGGGCTTCTTACAAAGCACTCTGCAAAGCTGTCTACCCTGGGGGGTGATTTCCCGAGTAGAGTCCCTCAGGTGCTAGCTGACTCAGACTTTTCACAAATCAATCTACTGAAACTACATAATAGGCAACAGAACACCTGTAACACCAGGGGTGCAGTCTGTCGTCCAGGTGGGCACTGCCTCCTCTGGGAAGCCCTCCCAGATGTTCCAGGCAGATACCACGCTTCCTTCCTCGCCCAGCACTCTGCGGGTGAGTCTGTAGAGCACCCATCACGCCGCGTACTGTTTACACACCAGCTCCCACAGCCACACTGAGTTCCTGGGCAGCCAGGACACTGTCTGCTCTTGGTATCCCAGTGCCTGAAACACTGCCGGCTACGTGATAGGGACTTAATAAATGTTGGGCCAGTATACAAATGAAATGGGGCCCACATACGTTTCCAGAACACAGTCTCACTGATGCCGCTCAGCACCACAGACGTCCGATCTGCTTGCTCCCAGCCAAGCAGACGAACGGAAACAGTGTTCAGGGAGACACAAGAATGCGTGTGTTCAGTTTGCTCCCTGGGGACTGGGTGACGTGAGTGGCTACCGGCTGTTGTGTCTTCTGTCAGTGGAATGCGTCATCTGGGGGGTCAGGGTCTGGGTCCAGGCCTCACCCACACTGGCCCTGCCATGGGAGGCGGGGGCTGCCCACCAGGGCAGACAGCCCCTGCCGTCACTCAGCACCCATGGAGTCAGCTGTACTTGACCGGCAAAATCTGATCCAGGGCCGTGAGAAGCGCCGTGCCCTCCGAGGGGTTATTGCCAAGCCTCCTTTGTTTTCTCCACCCCTGCTCCCTGCCCTTGGAGCCCTGGACTCTTTGACATTTTAATGAGAATCTGTTTGCGGTCATGTTCTTTACTCACTAAGCTGTCAGCATGTCACTGCCGTACAGTAGAAGTTCCTTGAACTTCCCTGGACCTTCTCCCAAGAAAACCTTCCCCGCACGCCTGTGAGTACCGTTTCAGTTGAGGTCGGGCAGTCTGCAGAGGCCCGAAGCGGGGCTCCGGGTCCCAGGTTACGGATACCTGCTGGGACACAGCACCGTACTGGACACGGAGAAAAACCGTTTAGCCTGTCGTCCTGGATTTGTATTTTCTCCTTCTTCGCTTCTGTGAATGGCAGGTTCTCTAGCTGGGAAGCGGGTGACATCCCTCTACGTCTCCAAATTTCCATTCGGATTAAATTATAAAAGGGCTTCACATTCATTATTCTTATTCCTCCAGAGGGCTGGCTGGTTTGGGAATGTGGGAAGCCACGTATCCCCGAAATCTCCTGACTCAACGCGCCATCGTGTAGGGGTCAGTCTCTGTGGAATGAGCTGTGAGGACACAAGCTGGGGGGGGGGGGTTGCTGATAGTGCTGGAGGGAGTGAGCCTCCGCCAGCGGTGGACAGGGGCTGTTCTGACCGGCGAGCACCTCTGGCCGCAGCTGTTGAGGAGTTTGACTCCCTCCTGCCCCTGCATTTAAGGCTGCCCACACTCCCAGAACAGCCTCCGACTGGCTCTTAAGAAATAATACCGATGAACAAAAAGCCATCTTCATCTGGGTACTTGCAGACCGTTCCGAGAGCATTAGGAACTCCCGGTGAACCAGTAAGGCCTCTCCTCTCCTTTCCTTCCGTTCCTTCCTCCTCCTGCCGGATTCCCCTGGAAACAGCCTCTGGCTCCATGGGAAAAAATAATCACGCACAACCGACAGGAGGCGGGTTGGCTAAGTGTTGAGACTTTCTGCCTTCTGTAAACTTGCCCTCGACTTCGCATGTGTTATCACCAGCTCTGGTCACCACTGGCTCAGTTCATTCCTCCACGGGTGTATTTTCGTGTCCACCCAGGATCTCGCACTAAGAGCGGATTTACTGGACACTGAAGGTTCTGGGATGGAAAGCCAGATCTGCCCTCAAGGCGCTTCGAGTTGTGGAGGGGAGGGCGCAGGTGTCTCAAACAGGCAGGCAGCTCAGATGCAGGGAGGAAGGAATGGGGGCCATGGGGTGGGGGGCAGGGGCTCCTGAGCGGGGGTCTCAGTCTTGTGCGGGGAGGGACACTGCAGGGACGGTGCCAGGTGGAGACACTTGAGGTCTTCACATCTAGAAGAAATCTCATGGCTGCTTTTTTAATACGCTCTTTGTGAATGCCTGGCCCGTTCCCTGGAATAATTCCAGAAGATCCTGAGTTGGAAAGATTGGATTTGGCTTTCAGTGACTGGACGTGCTGTCCCTGATTTGGTGTCCTGCCCTAGGGTGTGACCGTGATCAGGAGCGAACACAACCCTTGACCACCGGGCCCTGTGCCCCTCCATCCTGGCCTGGGTCTCTGAAGGAGGCAGCACAGATGTCATCCTGAGGATGGTGGCAGGGTTGATGAGACTCAGACCCCCTACCCTCTGCCCTCCCCACAGTGCCTGCGCCTCCCCGTGTGTGGGGGGCAAAGCACAGTGGGGCACTGAGGGACCGTAAGTAGGTCAAACAGGAAACAATTCTGTCTCATTCCCCTGAGCCTGCTATCTCCTGGAAAAAGCAGCTTTGGAAGTTTCTAAGGGATCCGGTGGGGGGGAAGGGGAGAAGGAATGGGGAAGGGCTGCTGATGGCTGGGGGTTTCTCTTTGGGGTGGAAATAGTTGAGAATTAGTGTAGTTTGCACACTTTATGAATACACTTTGTGAAATACTGAAATTATTAAACTGTGCAGTTTTAAGATACTTTTTTTAAGAGAGGGGAGGGAAAAAAATTTTTAAATTTAGAAAAAGACGGGGAGGGCAGAGGGAAGGAGGCAGAGAGAGAATTGTAAGCAGGTTGCTTGCCCAGCAAAGAGCCCGAGGACACCGGGGATCTCACGACCCTGAGATCATGACCCGAGCTGAAATCAAAAGTTGGATGCTTAGCCAACCGAGCCCTCCAGGTGCCACAGGACAATTTTTAGTAAATGAAAGGTGGTTGTCCAGGGGCACCTGGGTGGCTCAGTGGGTTAAGCATCTGCCCTGGGCTCAGGTCATGATCCCAGGGTCCTGGGATAGAGCCCTGCGTCCTCAGGCTCTCTGCTCAGCAGGAAGCCTGCTTCCTCCTCTCCCTCTGCCCCCCACCTTGTGCTTTCTCCCTCTTGCTTTCTCTCTCAAATAGATAAAATTTTTTAAAAAGGTACAACCCAATAGAGTCTTCCCTTGCCTGCCAGTTACATTATTGTGTATTATTGCCGCTGCCGTCTACCTTTTCAATAGCTCTTTGTGTTTGCAAACCAAACACAAAGTCTTCTCAGAAGCCTTCGGGGCCTCTTGATTGGACAGGGGCTCTAGAAGCCCAGAGAAAGGCAGTGGTTTGTCTCCGCGGGTTGTGCCTGGGGTGGGAACAGTGAGGGGCTGCCCCCCTGCACCCCAGCTCCAGTAAAGGGACTGAGCTGCGCAACCCCTTCTGTAATATTCCGCTCCTTCTAAGGAAACCTCAGACCTTGGGAGTAAAGGGCTCCTTTGTTGAAAGAATGTTTTCAAATTTAAATGAGCATTTATTGAGCAAGGATGGACCAACCAGTCTTTTAAAGAATTCAGAGAAAATAAAGCCCTTGAGGGCAGCCTGTGAGATGCGTGGGGAGGGTCTGAAAATCAAAGCTCCATCTTCCTTGCAGGGGCGGAGCGAGCTCTATGGCTCTTCTAAAACCAGCCGAGCTCCTGGTTTGAACACTCCTTCTTTTTTGCCTCTTTTCCTTGTTTTGGTCATGAACGTGTCCTGTCCGATGTTCGGGCTGACATGGGACTCCGGCAGAGTCGGGGTCTGCATTTCTTTTTTTTTTTTTTTTAAAGATTTTATTTATTTATTTGGCAGAGACAGATCACAAGCAGGCAGAGAGGCAGGCAGAGAGAGAGAGGAGGAAGCAGGCTCCCCGCTGAGCAGAGAGCCCGATGCGGGGCTCGATCCCAGGACCCTGAGATCATGACCTGAGCCGAAGGCAGCTGCTTAACCCACTGAGCCACCCAGGCGCCCCCGGGGTCTGCATTTCTTAACCTCCTCTCGTGTGTTCTGGTTGGGCTTTTGAGGGAACTGAGGCAGCCCACGGGCTGTCGCTCCTCAGACAAGCCACTGCTGTCTCCGTGCCTCCTGAGGGGATAAATGAGACTCTCGCCTCGCCCGCCCCGCGGGAAATGCGGGAAGCCCCACGGGGTCTAGGTGGTCCTGTGATTCATCATAGTCGGACCCAGAGCAGTGTGCTTTCCGCGCGATCGGCCACGTCTAACACGAAACACGGTTCTTCGAGGTGTGTGTTGCGTCTAAGTGTCCAGATGCGCAGCCCCGGGGACAGAGTGATTCACTTTGTCTTGTTCTCTTTCCCGCATGCTGTCGCCGCCTGACCCGCCAGAGTGGTGTGCTGACAGTCAAACTGGGTGGAGATCTGGGAACCTACGTGATCAACAAGCAGACCCCAAACAAGCAGATCTGGTTATCTTCACCCTCCAGGTACGTCCCGGAAGTCCACATCTGTCCTTGCTCGGGGCTCGTGCGGTGTGGCTTTGTGGACCCTTTAAAAGGAGCATCACCTCATGGGTGGGTGTCCGAGAGCCTCACCCCATCCTCGAAGCACAGTTAACCCAGCTTCAGTAACCGGCCTACCGGTAGTCCGGCCGCTGGAAGCGCATCCTGCGGCCTGAAGCAAAAAGTGTGTAACTAGGCAGAGCCTGGCCTGGATGGTTTCTCTCTGTGAGTCCTTGTCCTGCCTTTTAAAAAGCCGCTCTTGGGGTGCCTGGGTGGCTCAGTGGGTTGGAGCCCCTGTCTTCGGCTCAGGTCGTGATCCCGGGGTCCTGGGATCGAGCCCTGCACCGGTCTCTCTGCTCGGCGGGGAGCCTGCTTCCCCCTCTCTCTGCCTCTCTGCCTACTTGCGATCTCTGTCAAATAAATAAATAAAATCTTTTAAAAAAAAAAAAAGGCCTCTCTTGACGCTGCAACCTCAAAACAAGTTGCACAGCGTCTTCAGAGCAGGTTCAAGTTTGGCCTCTGGTTTGTTTCGAGCAGCTCGCTCGGGGCCGGTTGGATTCCCTCTGCCCAGCTGAGCCCCGCGCCCTGTGGAGCCGGGAGAGCCTCGGAGGCTGGGACTCCATGGCGTCGAGTCCCTCCTGCCATTATCACTGCTCTGCTTTCAGTCTCCTGGAATAAAGGCATGCGTTGGAGGCCGCCTGCGCTGCTTCTCAAGGCCTGAGAACGTGCAGGGAGAGAGGGGCCTCACCCGCCTGCAATTGGTCAGGGAGACGCTCACTTAAAGCTCTCAGACCAGCCTCCCTGGGTCACTCAGGAGCACTTCCAAAGACAACAGACTGAGTATGCATTGGGAAAGGCCAGATGTAACCAGCACGCAATTCTTGCAAAACCCAGTGATATCTGCATTTTTTAAAAAATGAAATTATAGGGGCGCCTAGGTGGCTCAGTCAGTTAAGCATCCAACTCTGGATTTAAGCTCAGGTCCTGATCTCCATAGTGATAAGCCTCAAGGCCTCTCAGCGGGAGTCTGGGAGTCTCTCCTCCATCTGCCCCTCCCCTGGCTCTCTTTTTCTCTCTCAAATGAATAAATTTTCCAAAAAAAAAAAAAATTCATCCTCTTCTGCCCCAATGTTCACATCATTTTTAGGCAGTTACTATTGTACTGTTTATCATGCCATGGTGTGAAATTATTTACTCAAAATAAACAAAGCGTTACGCCTCCTTTGTTTTGCCCCAACCTCTTCTAGGAGGTGTGTTATAATTCAACAAACAATTCCAGAAATCACCCACTTCTAGCAAGACTCTTACAGATTGCATTGCTTTTTTAGACCCAATTAACTTGAACTTGGGCGTTTCGTCCTGTATGGGCCGATTATCTGTTCTCTTTGGCCTCAAACGGTTGTCCTGCCCTGACCAGAGCCCTGCGTGAGGACTGCACGTTCCTATCCTTCACCTCTGGAGCAACCACAGGACAAGCTGGCTGGGTGGATCAGTTCAAACCTGAACCTGGGTTCAAACCCAGCCATCACCTTTCATGGGACTGTATTTCTTTTCTTTTTTAAGATTTAATTTATTTATTTGTTAGAGAGAGAGAGCACAAGCGAGGAGAGTGGCAGGCAGAGGGAGAAGCAGACTTCCCACAGAGCAGGGAGCACTAGGTGGGGCTCGATCCCAGGACCCTGGGATCATGACCGGAGCCGAAGGCAGTTGCCCAGCCAAGCCAGCCACACATCCCAAGAAAAAGTATATTGAAAAAAAAAATAGCATAGGTGATTGCCAGGAGCTGGGTAGGGGGGCAGGGCATGACTGCTTAATGGGCACAGAGTTCCCTTTTGGGGTGATGAAGTGTTTTGTAGGGAGAGGTAGTGGTTGCGTATGTTACAAAGGTACTAAAGTAATAATAACAATAATAATAATAATAATACAGGTAAGGGCCAGATCGCGTGAGTAGTACCCGAATGGCCGTGATTTGAACAACACTGCTCTGACACAGCAGGTATCCTACGTGAGTTCCCAAAAGTGAAACCTCCGAATGTGACTTATGAATCCTCATGGAGAGGGTTCCGATGTTCCCCGGCCTTGAGAATCGTTCTGTCGAGGTGTCGCAGGGGATGGATGGGGACTTCCTCTTCACAGCAAGACGCTGAGACAGGCAGTCAGGGGGACGCCTTGTTGAACTGACTTCGGGAGCTTCCTTCTGGTCAGTTTCTTGGGGGCAGCGTCTGTGGGGTCAGCATTTCTGCGCAGGGGCTGTCCTCGTGGACTTCCCGTGTGTCGATGTTGTCTTGCAGCGGCCCCAAGCGCTACGACTGGACGGGGAGGAACTGGGTGTACGCCCACGACGGCGTGTCCCTGCACGAGCTGCTGGCCGCGGAGCTGACCGAAGCCTTCCGGACCCAACTGGACTTATCCTCTCTGGCCTATTCCGGAAAAGGCGCTTGATGCCCCGTCCAGTCCCGGGGACAGTAACAGGTCTGAAGCCAAGACTCCAGCTCCGTCCCGCTGCTGGGGGTCTGGTTGGTTCCATTCCCGCTTTGGAGGACAGTGGCGTGTTGTGTAAGGACTCGGTGAAAAGAACGTGTTGCCTCCCACCCTCCCCTAAGTTCAGACTTTTAATTTCCGTAGTGTTTTGGGATTTATTGTCTGATGTCCTCCCTCGCAGGATATATTCCTTCTCTTTTATAGTGTCCCGATACTCGTACATTTATATAGAACCTCACAGCAAGAAAAATAAGGAGAAATTCAGGAGGAGAAATGACTTGATTTCACTCTTCGTTCTTTGAAGGACTTAATTGCATAAAACCACACAAAGAGCGGCGAGCGGACCTCCCTTTTCTGTCCCCAGATGAAGACGCATTAAAGGGTCATCTATAAATGGTGCCACACCTCCTGAAAATGTCAATGTTCCTATGCCCTGTAGTACGAAAGTGTCAGTAACGTTCAGGAATTCTCAAACCAAAGATCATTCTCTCTCCCCGCTGGTGTCTCTGCCGGGTGTGGCCTATACGGGAGACCCAGGGAGACGTGATGGTGTTTCTTCCATAGAGACATGCTAGGGACATACGCACACATTCCATCTCAAGGTGCGTGTGTTTGTGTGTGTGTTTTTTTTAAGTTATTTTTTATGGATACAGCTGCTGCAGCACAGGTCTGAGAATGCAAAAACTCTCCCAAAGACAAGAAGGGAAGAAGGGCCATTATCATAAGCGCGTGGATGGAGTGTAATAACCTAGGTCACGGGGTGAGGTCATGCTTAGCAAATCGTGAAGGACCCCACAAATGCAAAGATGTTCGTGTTCATGAAAAGAGCCCTAGTCCTTCACTTGGCAAAGCGCAACCATTTCTTACTAAAGAAAGATTTCTCAGTGACGGGTCTATGCAGATGTGCGGGATCTCGGTTCTCTGTCTCTGGGCAAGTTTCACAAACTCCGTGACCTGTTTCCCCACGTGTTAAATGAGCGGGTGGAACTGAGAGAATATAGGGGATTCTCAGTCCAGACCTTCGTGGGCCTGTCAGGCCAGCTTAACAGGGGAGGGGATGACAATGAACAAGTTTCTTAAGTTAGAGCATAAACATAGGGTTATAGGTGTTCCACTTGAATTTCGGTTGAATTAATGTTCAAATAGTACCCATCGTCCGTGTCTTTACTGTGCTGACTTGTGCTCTGGGCTGAATGTCTGTGTCCCTCCCCAAAATTCCTGTGGTGAATCCTTACCCCCAGTGTGATGGAGTTAGGAGGTACGGCTTCCGGAAGGGGGTTGGGTCGTGAGGACAGAGCCTCATGACTGGAATTAGTCCCCTTATGAGAGAGACCCCAGAGAGCTCCTCGCCCCTCACCTCTCCTCACCCCTCCTACCATGTGAGGACACAGTGAGAAGTCGGCCGTCTGTGAACCAGGAAGTAGAACTTCACCAGACCCTCCGTGTGTGGGGCCTTGACCTTGGGCTTCCCAGCCCCCAGAACTATGGGAAATAAATTCTGATTGTTTATAAGCTACCTCGTCTATGGCATTCTGTTCTGGCATTCCAAACGGACTAAGCCTTCTACACCGGAGGACCTCATCTTATTTTATTTTATTTTATTTTTATTTGGGGGTATTTTTTAGTTTTTTGGAGATTTTATTTATTTATTTGACAGAGAAAGACATAACGAGAGAGGGAACACAAGCAGGGGGAGCAGGAGAGGGAGAAGCGGGCTCCCCGCCAAGCAAGGAGCCCCATGCAGGGCTCGATCCCAGGACCCTGGGAACATGACCTGAGCCAAAGGCGGATGCTTAACAACTGAGCCACCCAGGTGCCCCATTTTATTTTATTTTTTAAGATTTTTTATTTATTTGTGAGAGAGAGAGCATGAGTGGGGGAAAGGGAGTCGGCAGAGGCAGCTGACAGGGAGAGTAAGACTCTCCAGCCGGCTCCCGGCTGAACACCGAGCCCTCCTCGGGGCTCCATCCCAGGACACCGGGATCATGACCTGAGCGGAAGGCAGACACTTAACTGAGCCACCCAGGTGCCCCCATAGGACCTCATTTTAATCTCTACTGACCTGCATCTTACACGTGAAGAAACCAAAGCTCGGGAACATTAAAACCCCTCCAGAGTAGTGCTCCTGTTCTGTTGTGTTCTTACTAAAGAAAGATTTGTTAGTGCAATGGGTGAACAAAAACCACATTCCATTATGGAAAAAAAAGTTCTTAGCAATAGAACACGGTAAACAAACACTGAATGGTTACATAAAATGCCTTTCTTTTAAAAAAAAAAATTCCTTTCCTTATTTTTTAGTGTGGGTAGAAATTTTGTAAGTGTGGTAGGTCAGTACCAGTGAGAAAATAAAACATGCGTGTGCACATGTGCACACGCATGTGTGTGTGTCTGCGCATCTGTCTCTTCTGATCAAAGTTTCTCTGTCTGGCTTACTTGGAACTCAGTTAAGTGATGCACTCACCTATCTGGGACATAATATAAAAAAGATTTAATCAGGCTGCTGCAACAGGAGAATGTAAATTAGGTGATCTGTGTTCTTCTTGCTTCCTTCATGGTCAGATTTTCAGGCCTATTTACTTTTACTTTACGTACAATGCTAACTGGTTTAATTACTTCCTTTCTAAGGCCCTGGGAGAGTCCCATTTGAAGCAGTGAAAGAACTAGGATCACAGAACAGTCACCCAGAGAGGAATAAACATCATTCTCTGGGGGCGCCTGGGTGGCTTAGTCGTTAAGCCTCTGCCTTCAGCTCAGGTCATGGTCCCAGGGTCCTGAGATTGAGCCCCACATCAGGCTCCCTGTTGAGCAAGGAGCCTCCTTCTCCTTCTCCCCTTGCCTGCCGCTCCCTCTTTCCCTTTGCCTGCTCATGCTCGCTCTCTCTCGCTCTCTCGCTCTCTCTGACAAACGCAAAGATAAAATCTTAACCAAAAAAAAAAAATTGTTCTCTGACCAACAAACTGGAAAAGCACCACAGCATGGGACCAGGAGCCTCCCACACCTCAGACCCTGGGAGCACGTTTACTGTGTCGCCTACATTAAGGATGAGTTTTCGGGAAAATGTTGAAAATGTTCAGTATTACATGTTAAATGAAGGAAGAAAATAATGCGATATAATTTCAGAACGCTTTCGCTGATGTTTAGCTTCCTGAGTGCATAGACACCAGCCACCTGAAAATATAACTACCGAGGGCACCTGAGTGGCTCAGTCGGTTAAGTGTCTGCCTTCAGCTCAGGGCAGGATCCCAGGCTGCTGGATCGAGTCCCACACCAGGCTCCCTGCTCATCAGGGAGCCTGCTTCTCAGGGAGCCTGCTTCTCCCTCTCCCTCTCCCTCTCTGCTCATGCACTCTTTCTCACTCTCTCTCTCCCACAAATAGATGAATAAAAACCTTTATTAAGAAAAAAGAAAATCGGGACGCCTGGGTGGCTCAGTTGGTTAAGCAGCTGCCTTCGGCTCAGGTCATGATCCCAGCGTCCTGGGATCGAGTCCCACATCGGGCTCCTTGCTCAGTGGGGAGCCTGCTTCTCCCTCTGCCTCTGCCTGCCATTCTGTCTGCCTGTGCTCCCTCTCTCTCTCTGACAAATAAATAAAAAATCTTTAAAAAAAAAAAAGAAAAAGAAAAAAGAAAATGTAAATTATCTTTCTCTGAGGATACAGAGAACCACTCAGGTGTGTAAGAGAACCTGAGTTCGTTTATTTTTTTTAAATCACAATTTTTAAGATGTAAAAAGAAAACTCTGGCTACGGACTTATATGTTAACACTAGCCTCACTTTTCTTCCCTGTGAAATGGTGACATCAAAGCTCTGGCACCTGGGCCCACATGCAAACCACTCAGTACATGACAAATATGATCCCATACACAACACGATTTCATATTCACATTTGGGCATTTCCCCCAAACTATTATTTATGACATTCTCCACTCAGCCACAAACTTAGTCCAAATGATCGTCTTGGTTATTTTGGTGACCGATTCTGACTTCCGGGAACAAGTTCCCTTGCCCCCTACAGTGCTTGTGTTTTATTCCATCTTCAGCACAGTTCTAAAAATAATTTGGCCAACCTTGAGGTTTGATAGTTTGTGTTAACTAATAAGTTTACAGTATGTTTCCTAGGCTATACCTGCCCCCATATTCTAATAAACCCCACTGCTACTTCTAGAGAAAGACCCATGTTCATAACAGTGAAAAATCGGTACGGATTGGCTATGCGAGGCTGCCAAGAAAAGCGGCGTCACACCTACAAGGTATACCCTTAGATTAAAGTAATTTTAAGTCGTGTCCAGTTGAATTCTTGGCATGGATTTATCTTCTGTAAATGAAAACAGTCACATACCAGAAGGGGAGGGAGGGGCACCGGTAGGAATCACATAAATTTTTCCTGCTGTTCAAACTATGACTTCAAGACTGTCTTTATGTGTCCAGCTATTGTTAGACATTATATCACATTACTGTTAGACATTTTACAACAATAAGAAATGCTTTCAAATCTTCAGTTTGACTTAATTAGCCATAATGTCCTAAAGATCCCAATTAATGGCCTCTTGGGAATATATAAAACTGAGCCCACTTATATTCAATGTCTGCTTGAGAAAAAGAATCTGAGTTCACACGGTCCATCTTTTCTGGATGTATTAAGACACAGAATATTTTAACTCTCAAGGAACTAGATAGAGAGGGAATATAGCTCAACATAATAAAGGCCACATATGGCAAGGATAACATCAGACTCAGAACAGAAACATAGAGGTCTTCGTCTAAGATCAGACACAAGACAAGGATGCCCACGCTCAACATTTTTATTCAACGTGATATTAGATGTCCTAGCCAAAGCAAGTAAGCAAGAAAAAGAAAGAAAGTCATCCAAAGGGGAAAGGAAGAAGTAAAGCTGTCACTATTTGCAAATGACAGGACTATACAGAAAACCTTAAAGACTCCAGCAAAAACCTATTACAGCTAATAGTTTCAGAAAAGCTGCAGAATACAAAATCAATATGCAAACATGAGTTGCATTTTCATAAACCAATAATGAACTATCAGAAAGACAAATCAAGAAAACAGTACCATTTGGGGCACCTGGGTGGCTCAGTGGGTTAAAACCTTTGACTTCAACTCAGGTCATGATCCCAAGATCCTGGGATCGAGCGTCGCATGGGCTCCCTGCTCAGTGGACAGCCTGCTTCCCATCCCCCCTCTCTGATCACCCCCCACCCTGCTCATGCTCTCTCTCAAACTGAATAAACAAAATATTTTTTTTTAAGGAATAAATTTAACCAAAAAAGAAAGATCTGTACACTGAAAACCGGAAGAAATTGATTTAAAAAATTAAAGAAGCTATAAATAAATGCAAAACTATTCTGTGTCCATGGATTAGAAGAATGAATACTGGGTTAAAATGTCCCAACTACACAAAGTGATCTCCAGATTCAGTGAGATTCCTATCAAAATTCCAATGGCGTTTTTTCACAGAAGTAGAACAAATAATCCTAAGCTTTTTAATGGAGCCACATAACACCCTGAATAGCCAAAGAAATTGTAAGAAAGGAGAACAAAGCAGGAGGTATCACATTTGATAATTTCAAACTACACTGTAA
Source organism: Neogale vison (assembly GCF_020171115.1). Classification (NCBI taxonomy): domain Eukaryota; kingdom Metazoa; phylum Chordata; class Mammalia; order Carnivora; family Mustelidae; genus Neogale; species Neogale vison. Next base: position 91,385,335 of record NC_058099.1, on the reverse strand, counting down.
AGTTATAGTAATCAAAACGGCATAGTTTTGGCATAAAACAAACACCTAGATCAATGGCATGGAATTGAGAGCTCAAAATAAACTCACACATATGTGGCCAATTAATTTCTAGCAAAGGAGCTCAGAACATACAACAGGAAAAGGATATCTCTTAGTAAGTATTGAGAAAACTATACAGTCACATGCAAAAGAGTGAAACTGGACTCTATTTATACCGAAACCAAAAATCAACCCAAAATGGATTAAAAGCTTGAACCTAAGACCTGAAACCATAAAACTCTCAGAAAAAAAAAAAAAACCACACACAGGGGTTACCTCCTTGACATCAGTTTTGGCAATGACTTTTTGGATTTGGCCACAAAAGCAAAAAGAAACAAGCGGGAACGCATCAAAATAAAAAACTTTCGCACAGCAAAGGAAACCATCAACAAACTGGAAAGGAAACTTACCAAATAGAAAGAAATATTTGCAAACTACATATCCGATAAGGCAATAATAACCAAAACACATAAGGAACTCCTAAAACTCAATACCAAAAATATAAATAACCCAACTAAAAATAGGCAAAGGCCCTCAATAGAACATTTTTCCAAAGAAGACATAGGAATGATCCAGAGGTACAAACAAGGTGTTCACCATCACTTACCATGGGGAAAATGCAAATCTCAACCTAGATGAGATCTGACCGCACGCGGGTAGAGCAGCTATTATCAAAAAGACAAGCGATATGGAGTGTCTGGGAAAATCTGGAGAGAAGCAAACTTTTGTGCGCTGCTGGTGGGGATGTAAATTAGTGCCACCATAGGGAGGCTCCTTGAGAAATGAAAAATAGAACTACCATATGATCCAGCGATCCCACTTACAGGTGTATGTCCGCAGGAAACAAATCCATGGTCTCAGAGAGACATCTGCATCCCACACTCATCAGAGCTTTCCTGCTAATGGCCAAGTTACAGAAACCGCCTAAGCGTCTGCCGATGGATGAACGGACAAAGAAAATGTGATGTATATGCACGGGTGTGTATGTGTGTGTACATGTATGTATGTGCGTGCACGTGTGTGTATGTGTGTGTACAGATAGTCACACACATACGCACAATGAAACACTATTTGGCCTTAAAAAAGAACAAGAGAATTCTGTCTTTGACAACCACAAGGTTGAACCTGGAGGGCATCATGCTGAGTGACATGAACCAGAGGACAACAAACACTGCACAGTACTTATACCTGAAATCTGTAAATCAACCAATCAGTTTTTTTTTTTTTAAGTCAAATTCATAGCAACAGTAGAAAAGTAGCTGCCAGGGGGCGCCTGGGTGGCTCGGTGGGTTAAAGCCTCTGCCTTCAGCTCAGGTCATGATCCCAGGGTGTTGGGATGGAGCCCCGCATCAGGCTCTCTGCTCAGCAGGGAGCCTGCTTCCTCCTCTCTCTCTGCCTGTCTCTCTGCCAACTTGTGATCTCTGTCTGTCAAGTAAATAAATAAAATCTTAAAAAAAAAAAAAGAAAGAAAGAAAAGTAGCTGCCAGGGTTTGGGCGTTGGGGGCAATAAAGGGCAGGTTGGTAAAAGGGTACAAACTTTCAGTGACAAAAAAAGAGACTGTTTATATTCTTACAGAGATAATAAACCAGAACTAGAGAGTTTAAGCCAATAAACCAGAACAGATGTATTGAGCCGTTTACTGAAAACTTATTTAAACTCTTGAGTAAAGCACCAGTACCTGATATGGCAGAAAGAAAATTATTAAATTTCTTTAGAAAGAACTGTAGAACAGCCTATTAACGAGTCCTTGAAACAGGCAGAGTGACATTCCTCTAGGGACTTAGGATGTTGATACTTTGCTAAGGGCAAAAAGCAATCTTAGCCCAACATCCATGACCCTGTAAGTCTACTTTAACACGTAAAAATTCCTTGGGAAACTTCCTTTAGCTCTACCCCCCAGAATATATATTGGCAATCATCCCCCTAAGCATATGGCCCACAGATACACATCTGAAGGGTCTCATGACTCGGGTTTTTGACCTCTTTTGAACATCCAGCCCTTCAAGGTCCTGGAAACGCTGCCTCCAAATTCCTTAGAGACTTACACTATCCCTAACCCCCGTCCAACTCGAAAGTGTATAAGGGTATAATCAGCCGCCCCTCACGAACCCAGGGCAACTCCTTCTGCCCAGGGGCCCTGTCCCTGTCCCCATTCTTTAATAAAACTACCTTTTCAGGGTGCCTGGGTGGCTCAGTGGGTTAAGCCTCTGCCTTTGGCTCAGGTCATGATCCTGGGGTCCTGGGATCGAGCCCTGCATTCGGCTCTCTGCTCCACGGAGAGCCTGCTTCCTGCTTTCTTTCTCCGCCTGCCTCTCTGCCTACTTGTGATCTCTCCGTCAAATAAATAAATAAAATCTTTTTATAAATAAATAAAACTACCTTTTTGCATCAAAGACATCTCAAGAATTCTTTCTTGGCCCTAGGCTTTGAACCCTAACATCTTTTCCTACATCATACCCAGCAGGAAAATTGGATCTACTCTGAAAAGTCGAGCCCTTGAGACTCAGACCAGGTATAAATAAATACTAGTGCAAAACAGACCCCAACTTGTTAGTTCTGTTTCTGTGATTTGCAGGAGAATCGGTAGTGCCACATCTTTACCTCCAAGTTTTTAGCTCTTGTTTCTGCCATGTTAAGTGGGAAAGGTGGCTAAATTACTGGGAAAAATAAGACAATGCCATTCCCTAGTTACTTTTATTTCCTATCCCTCCCTTCAGTGGTAACTGAAATTTTTCCAAAAGAAAGCAGATTAAATAAAACCATGAGAGAAAGAAAAATATAAAAATCTCCAAGCTCAGAGATGCCTGGGTGGCTCCATCACTTAAGTGTCTGCCTTGGGCTCAGATCATTATCCCAGAATCCTGGGATCAAGTCCCTCATTTTTCTCTTGCTCTGCAGGGAGCCGGCTTCTTCACCCCCCCTACCCCCCTTCTCGCCCCACCCACCTGCCACTCTCTCCCTCTCTCCCATGCTCTCATCCTCTGACAAATAAATAAATAAAATCTTTTTTAAAAAATAAAAAAATCGGGCGCCTGGGTGGCTCAGTGGGTTAAGCCGCTGCCTTCGGCTCAGGTCATGATCTCTGGGTCCTGGGATCAAGTCCCGCATCGGGCTCTCTGCTCAGCAGGGAGCCTGCTTCCCTCTCTCTCTCTCTGCCTGCCTCTCCATCTACTTGTGATTTCTCTCTGTCAAATAAATAAATAAAATCTTTAAAAAAAAAAATTAAAAAAATAAAAAAATCTCCAAGCTCAAAAGTAATACAAACAGATGAATTTAGAATCAGAGTTGCTGCATAAGGTTGTCCAGGCTGTGCACTGCACAAATCTAGGCATCGCTATTCACAGGTGTCACCTAAAGCTATACAAACTCTTTTTTTTTTTTAAAGATTTTATTTATTTATTTGACAGAGAGAGAGAAATCACAAGCAGGCAGGGAGGCAGGCAGAGAGAGAGGAGGAAGCAGGCTCCCCGCAGAGCAGAGAGCCCAAAGCGGGGCTCGATCCCAGGACGCTGGGATCATGACCTGAGCCGAAGGCAGAGGCTTTAACTCACTGAGCCACCCAGGCGCCCCAAGCTATGCAAACTCTTGAAAGCATATCCACCTGATTGCGCTGGAATTCACCTCACCAGCCCGTAAACAAGTCTCCTCAAATGTTTCACCAAACATTCCTTAAATCTGCCCCCTTCTACCAGATGAGGGAGCAGAAGGCAAGCTGAAAACAAAGCACAAGGTGACGCCCCAAAACCTCCCCCACCCCCTGGGAAGGATAAGTGACATTCCTTCAGGATACTTCTAACTATCTTAATGCTTTGCTAGAGAGAAAAACAACTTTAGTCTGATAATAGCAAGGCCTCCAGTATCCTAAGGGCCTTCTTTAGCATATGAAAGCCCTTTTGGACACTTCCCTTCTTCCTTGCCTCCCCCCAACCCCACAGAATATAATCAGCCATTCTTCACAACCCCAGGGCACCTTCCCTTTCTGCCCCTGGGTCCTGTCCCCGTGCTTTCATAAAATCACCTTTTTTGCATCAAAGATGTCTCAAGAATTTCCTTCTTGGCCATCAGCTCCGACCTCACTAATGTCCCAGAACTACATTGTACCCACACACAATCAGGTCCTCATCCTTTCTCACCGGTGTTATCCCAGAAGTCTCCTTGCTGCCACCTCCCTCCCTTTCTCTCAGCCCATCTTCCATCCTGTAGCCAGAGTGAGCTTTCAAGAAAGTGTAAATATGATCCCTTACCCTTGGAAAACCTCAGCAGAACCAGGAGTGAAACTGACCTTCTCTGACCTCATCCTGCACTGACATTCCAGTATAATGATGCTCTTTCCCCTCTCACTCTCAACACTTGCTACGATAGTTCCAAATCCCCAAGTCCCCAAAGGTGCTGTTTCTCCTGGCTCTGAAGGCTTGGCCAGCTTTGAACCCATGTGGGTCCTTGTTCCCCATCTTTTCTGCTTAGGGCATTTGTTTCACCTGAAAAATGTTCTTGGTTCAGCCTCGCTGACCCCTCCTCCACTGGGCCCCTTTACCTGAACCCCCTTGATTATCCCACAATCTCAACACACGTATTTCTCCTTCCCAGCACTGACAGCAATGGCAATTAAGTAGTCTAGAGCAGGTCACCTCTGCTGGATTATACACTCATGGGGACACAACTGTGTCTCTCCCCATTTACCGCTCTAGCCCCAGCCCTGAGCACAACTCCTTGCACACGAAAAGAGCACCACAAATGTCAAACTGTCATGCCCCAATAATGGGTCCGTGATTAAAGAAGCGAGACTGATATAAAGCAAAGGTCAAGCAAAGCTTTATTGCGCGCCAGGCATCAAGAATCTAACCGAACGTTCGGGGCCGCACCTCTTACTACAGAGGGCAACCCTTCCCCGTTTCACAGGCTAGCTTTTAAGGGCAAAGGCCATGCGGTGGGGCCTGGCCATGCACAGGTGACCAATGAGATTGTAACACACACAGGGAACTCCACAGTGATGGTAGGTGACCAACTGAGTTACAATTTACCCTAGTAGACATTTGATTTAGCCTATCACACCTTGGTTAGGATTGGCGCCCAAAAAGCTCCCAAAGGGCGGGGCCCATACTCCTTGGTAACCAGGGAGACAGCATGCATCCCCCCCTCCCCACACACACACACACACACACCCCGATCAGATGTCTCCACCTGGCCTGACTCACCCTCCTATCTGGGCTTTGTTACCTGGAGCTGGTTTCCGGGACTTCTTTTTAAGTTTTAAGTCCCTGGGGGAAGGGGAACCGGGACAGTTTAACTTGAATGAAAGCCTCTTGCTAAATTGGTCCTTGCAAAATGAATGTGTCGTGGTCACGGGTTTACTGGTGTAGCCCAGATTAATTCCAATAACTGTAGTTCTAAGAGTGTTAACAAGAAATGTAAATTTTAGAGAAAAGTGGTTGGGAGGGGGGAAATCCTTTTCCTTGACCCATCTTAGATTGTCAAGTTGGGGCCCTATAAATAAGACCGACACTCTCTATCTCGGAGTTGTAAATCTGAGCCCTATGTTGAGTGTAGAGGTTACTTAAGAATAAAATCCTAAAGAAAAAAAAAAAAAAAGACTGGCAAAAGACAGATTAACAAGAAAAAAACAAACAGAAGTTTACTAACACACCCGTTATGCATGAACACAAGGGAAGACCAAAGGACTAGTCGCCCAAAGCGGTGGCTGGAATTTGGGCTTCGATTACCATCGGTACAATAAAAAGGCAAAAGGTTTCTGGCCTTCTGGGCAGGATAGGCAAGTCTTGGAAGGTGATGAGAAGGATCAAAACAGACTTTTTTAGTGAAGTTTGTAATGCAAATTTAAGCTACTGCCCTCTCGCTGAGAAGAGCTGTTAAAAGCTTTTCCTGGTCAGGAGGTATGGCTACAACTGGAAATCTCCTTTAGAAATGTAAATTCCCGGGTTGCCAGAGTGGCTCAGTCACTAGGTGTCTAGGTTTGGCTCAGGTCACGATTCCAGAGTCCTGGGATCTCGTCCCTCATAGGACTCCTTGCTCTGCAGGGAGCCTGCTTCTCCCTCGGCCCTTCACCCTGCATGTGCTCTCGTGTGCTCTCTCTCTCTCTCTCTGACAAATAAATAAATATATTTTTAAAAATGTAAATTCCCCTTTACAAAAGGAAAACCTGTGTCCAGCTTGTAGAGTGTTTCCTGGGTTTTAGCCCCAAACAATCCGTACACCAAAGAGGCCTATTTGGGGGGTGGCATATTCTGGGCACACTGGGGGGGCCAAAGCTAGGCCGAACCAAGATGGGCCACTTAGGGATAAAAATTATTTTGAGTTAAAAAGCATCGAAACCCAGGGGATTCGGGAAAAGCTCTTTACCTCCCCTACTCGACTACCTAACAAAGATTAAGATTGAGGAGCCGCTCCAGACAGAGCGGTGAGCACGGATAATACATGATTCTGAGCCTTAGGGAAGGAGAACAGAGAAGAACCTAGCAAGACCCATTTGATCCAAGTCCTGTAAGCCCCACTGTTCTGAACGGCCCAGCAAACATTTGTTTCTTGAACACTCCCTCTCTTTCATCTTCCTGTGATTCCCGGTCCTTCCAGGTCCCAGACCCCTACCCCCTCCTCCTCAGTTCAGAATGACGTGTATACCTCATCGCGCTGTCTTTGGAGTATCCTTGTCTGTGTGCAGTACGCACCTAGCAAATCTGATTTTCTCCTGCTAACGTGTCTCGTGTCTCTTTCCTTCTTAGTTTAACAGGACTCCTGAACGGGACAGAAATTCCCCCTTTTTTTTTTTTTTTAAGAGTTTATTTATTTATTTGTCAGAGAGAGAGAGAGAGAGAGAGAGAGCGCGCACAAGCAGGCAGAGTGGCTGGCAGAGGCAGAGAGAGAAGCAGGCTCCCCGCCAAGCAAGGAGCTGGATGCGGGACTCAATCCTAGGCTCTAGGATCATGACCTGAGCTGAAGGCAGCGGCTTAACCCACTGAGTCACTCAGGCGTCCCAGGACGGGAATTCTTAATCCCTGACTACACACAAACGAAAGTTCTTTGGAGTCCTCTACACCTTTTTTTTTTTTTTAAGACTATTTTTAGAGCAGTTTTAGGTTCATAGCAAAACTGAGCAGTAAGTACAATGGTGGGATACCTGGGGGGCTCAGTCGTTAATCATCTGCCCTTGGCTGGGGTCATGATCCTGGAGTCCTCCTTGCTCACCGGGGGAGCCCGGTTCTCCCCCTGCCTGCTGCTTCCCCTGCTTATACTCTCTTGGCATGTAAATAAATAAATAATCGTTTTTTAAAATCGACAAACATTAAAAAAAAAAAAAGAAGAAGAAGAAGAAGAAGAAGTACAGAGGTTTCTGGGCCACCTGGGTGACTCCGTTGGTTAAGCCTCTGCCTTCAGCTCATGATCCCAAGTCCGGGGATAGAGCCCCACATTGCCCTCTCCCTCTGCTCCTCCCCCTGCTTGTGCTTTCTCTCCCTCTCCCTGTCAAAGAAAGAAAGAAATTCTTTAAAAAAAAAAAAAAAGAAAGAAAGAACATACAGAGGTTTCCCATGTGCCCCGTGCTCCACCAGCAGAGGGACAGGCTCCTCCATTATCAACATCCCCCCTGGGGTGGTTGGTTTATTTCGACCGATGGACGCACACGGACGCACACTGACAGGTGTAATCACCGACGCGGTACACTAGAGTTCAGTCTTGCTGCTGCACATTCTGTGGTTTTGGACAAAAGCGTGACGCATCACAGTGAAGGAGGTAAGGACATCACAAAATACACCACTGTGGCCTAATGACTCTTTTTGGGCAGAAGGCCCTTGAAAAACAGAAAAGGCAGAGAGGGACCTTCTCTGACCTCCCCTTACCGGCCTACTTTTGTAGTCAGAAGAAACTCCCGTGTCACAAATCCCCTCGCTGGGAGTTTCTTAGCTCAGGGACGTTAGACTCTTATCTCAGGAGAGGAGACTAGAAGTCGATGCCACGCCCCAGACGGTCTTGGTCACACACTCCCCTACGTCCCACAGATTCTTCCTAAGGGCCCGTCTCTCTTTTCTAAAAATTATTCACTCCCCTCTAAGGGACCTACACCACCCGTCTTCTTCCCCTGGAAGATCTTATATAAACTCAAATCTCGCTGTGTTTTTAGATATTCACTTTTGTTTTGTGATACCCTCACAGACATGACAGCAAAAATTAATAAGTTTATGTACATTTTCTCCTGTTAATCCACCCACGGTCAGCTTATTTCATAAACCCAGCTGTTACACCAGAGGGAAAGCCTTCCTCCCCCTACAGTATTATTGTGAAGAGAAAACCACAGGCTCAGAATGGCATCACTGGGGCCAAGTCACCAAACCACTGTTATACCTGATCTAACTGCGATTTCAACCTTTCCCAGGATTGCACTCTTAACTGGTCAGTCCAGAATTTTGGGCTCAGCATCAGGGTGGCGATCTACCATGAGGGCCCTTCCTGTTCCCCAGGGGAAGATGAGGTCACCTACATGATAAGACACCCCACTCCCGACTTCTCCCTGGAGGGAAAGTGACCTTGCCTGGAACAATCCTTTTCTTTTTTTGCCCCACTCTCCTGCCTATAAAAACCTTCCAAGGTGTACAACTCCTGGGAGCACCCGCCTCCTTGCCAGATGGGGTGCTGCCTGAGGTTTAATGAAGCCAATTAGGTCTTTAAATGTCCTCACTTGAACTCTGTTTTTTAACAGTATCATACAGAGTATTTTCACTGCCCTAGAAGTCCCCCGGGGTTCTGTACCAAAATGGGTAAAGAGGACCTGGTGTTTTTTGTTTTGTTTTGTTTTGTTTTTTAGTTTAAGCTTCGGAACCTCTGCCCCATTCTATTCTAGAGGTGATCCCACAGTCCCACCCCGGTTTTCTGAATTTCTAGGATTACCATAAGACTCCCATTCTAGACCCTCAAGAGCAGCTGACGCATCCCCTATGCTGACATTGAAGACCCTCCCCCTATTTGGGATTTCTGCTTTTTCTTCTCCTTTTAAGGGCCCTTTCGTCCTTTGATCCAATTTTGTACATCACCTGCAATAATAAAGATCACATGCAGATCTTCTAGATCCTGCTACGAGTCCCTTGAAACCTAAAGGGACCCTGCTATATGGCACAAGGGATGGAGGAGGAGACAGAGAAGACCCTTCTCACGATCTGCCCTCCATAAGAGGTTGAGCTCTCTGGAAGATAATGGGGACTTTATGAGGACCTGACTTCTTTATCCTGGGCCCAGTGCGTGCTCAACTCTGGGAGGAGGAAGTGGGGAGCAGGAAAATGAGCCCTACCTCCTGCTCTGGGTTGGCAATGTCTGGATGGGTAGGGAGCTCTACCCTGCTATCTCCTTCAACATTGCTTCCAGTAGGGGCTTCACACTTTTACTAAAGCTCCTAGATCTTAAAGCAAGCGCAGCTCTAGTGAGTGGGGTCTTTCAGGGGTTTTAGAAAAAACTAACGAGGGCTACCTGGGTGGCTCACTCAATTAGGTTAAGCTCCCATCTCTTGGTTTTGGCTCAGATCGTGATATCAGGGTTCTGGAATGGAGCCCGGAGTTGGGCTCTGCACAGGAGTCTGTCCCTCTCCCTCCCCTTCTGTTCTTACCCCCCACTCATGTTCAAGTTCTCTGTCAAAAGTAAATAAATAAAAGAAAGAAAGAAGGAAAGAAAAACAAAACTAACAAGGGAAAAGTTAAAAGATTGCAAGATGCTATCAAAACATCATAAGGAACACTCTTCAGACACTCATCGAAATACAATTGGCCCCCGCCCCTTCCCTTCACAGCTGATCTGATCCTTGTCTTTGTGGTTAGTGACCACTGTGTGACTCAGGAGACAAATTCCAGCTTTGGTCTGCTTGTTTTTCCCTTTCTTGGGATCTTTCACCAATGTTTAAGAACATTTTGTCAAGTCTACCCCAGGCCCGACATAAACCATAGCCATCATACCAAAAAAAAGGTAAAATCATACAAAAAACTCACAAACTGGGCAAACTCTAGGGACAGAGCAGAAACTGGCATCTTTGACCAACTCCAGCTCCCCAAAGGGATTCCCACAGATAGCAGGAGGGAAATTGTGGGCCACAGAGATGCTGAAGGGGCTTATTTGGAAAATCAGAGCTCCCACTGATGGAGGTATCCAGGCAGAGCAAGGAAGGAAGGGAAGAAGTTGGAACTTCAGTGGCATTTCTAATATCCCCTTTCTCTCCCCCATCCCCTCTTTTTTTTTTTTAAGATTTTTATTTATTTATTTGACAGAGAGAGACACAGCTAGAGAAGGAACACAGCGGAGGGAGTGGGAGAGGGAGAAGCAGGTCCCCTGCTGAGCAGGATGCCCAATGCAGGGCTCCATCTCAGGACCTTGGGATCATGACCTGAGGCAGAGGCTTAATGACTGAGCCACCCAGGCGCTCCTCCCCCATCCCCTCTTTGCACACACACCCCCCACCCATGACCAAGTAAAAGGAGTCCTTGGGGCATTTTGAAAGGAAGGAGAGATTCCCAGGGGCTCTGGGAAGTGAGGTCAGGGTTGGGAAGGCAGGACATTCCCAGTGGAACACATTCAAGACTGCTTTGGGGCTGCAACCCTATAAATACATTCTTGTCTAAGATCTGATATTGTGGGTTTAGAAGACGGGCCATTTAAAAAATAAACAGTACTAATAATATTAATAATCAAGAGTGTCAGTAGTGTTGAAATTTTTCTGGAGCCCTTTCCTGAGTTGCCTAATGCCCAGAGAAGGAAAATAACAGTGTTTAGTCATAAATTACAGGATCAGTGCACATAGCTATCAAGATGATGAGCCAGGGCTTGTAAATTGGTTTTGTTTGGGTCTAATTAGATGTTCGTCGTGTGTGTGTGTGTGTGTGTGTGTGTGTGTGTGTGTGTGTGTGTGTGTGGCGCGCGCACAAGCCTGCAAGCAATTTCATCACTTTTTTTTTTTTTTTTTTTTTTGCCTCTGGCTCTTTCTGATTTTAAAAAAACACTTCAAAGAGGTAGGACATGACATACCTGATCGGTATTTATGTTTAAAAAATTCGCTTACTAAACATGCTGCGACGGGGAAACTGTTAAGCACAGTGTTTTTGCCTTTATTCAATGATTGATTCATTCAACTGACTTTTATTGATTGCCCAGCCAGGAGCTAGGATCTAAGATGAACGAACACTTTCCCTCTTCTTGAAAAGAAAAGTTAACACAAAATGCGTTGGGAAGAGTTCTGATCACTGAAAATTATAACTAGAGACGGCCTCATATTCACACAGACAGATATAAATAAGATACTTTTTAAATTCTAAAAGGTAGTACACTTGACCCTTGAACAACATGACTTTGAACTGTCGGGGTCCACTTACATGGGGATTTTTTTACAGCACAACACTGTAAATAAATGTATTTTCTGTTCCTTATGATTTTCTTAATGACATTTTCTTCTCTCTCTCTCTTTATTGTGCTAATACAGCACATAACATATTCAACATACAAGATATGTGTGACTCCAAAGCTGATGTTATTGCTACCCCCCAGTGTGCCTTTTAAATAGACACTCTGTGCACACCCCCAGTGTGCCTTTTAAATAGACACTCTGGGTCGCCTGGGTGGCTCAGTGGGTTAAGCCTCTGCCTTCAGCTCAGATCATGATCTCAGGGTCCTCGGGATCGAGCCCTGCATCAAGCTCTCTGCTCAGCGGGGAGCCTGCCTCCCTCTCTCTCTTCCTGCCTCTCTGCCAACTTGTGATCCCTCTCTGTCAAATAAATAAATAAATAAAATATTTTAAACAAACAAACAAATAAACACATGCTCTGGCCCTAAGTGAGCAGTGGGCAGAAGGATTCGGGTCTGTGGCGAGGGAACATCAGGCCAGCATATCCAGAACTTGGTGCCTGGTTAGGAGTGGGAGGGACCCAGGGCAGTGCTCCGCCTGCTGGAAATGTCACCCGCCCTCTCGCATTTCTTTCTCTACAGTTGCTCTAGTGGAAAAGAGTGAACCCCGGAAGCCGTTGTATTTATACTGCGGATGTGGTGGGCTAAGCATGGCCAGTGTTCAATAAATCACTACTGATTTTCCATTGTTGTAAGAAATGTGACTTATTGTAAGGCTTCAAAGCCAGGTGTATAAATCCACAGTAAGCATCTGTACTTTAGTGATGGAGTGCTTAGAAAATTTAAGACCTGAAAAGCTGTCGTGTCTAGCATTTCCCACATTCCTACCCTTCAACTCTATGGTTCTGTAATTCCATGTATCCCTTTGGGAACAACTTCGATTGAGATAGACAGATAGGTAGATAGATAATAAAACCACTGATTTGGAAGAGAACATAAAGTTAACATTTGGGGAGAGGACATCTTTCCTGAAACTTTTTAAGTCATTTTTCAATGTGCTTCATAATTACTACACTATTTATCTAACAAAAGTTTGCCTTTTCTAACCAAAAGGATCATTTTCTAGGTCTCCCTCCCTGCCAGTATCCGTAAATCTGATGAAGGAGATACCGGAATGGCTTTAGGGAATTTAAGCTGGGTTCATTGCAAATAAAATGGAGCCGTTCTGGGTAACGACACCCAGACCTTGCTGTGCTGGCAAATATGGGACAAGCTGTATTCTGTGGGGCCAATGCCCTCATTGGAGGAGTTTGCCAGTATCCATGGTGTAACTACGCCTTCCGTGGCTGATAATGTAACCTAATTTGCTCCAGGTTGCCTAGAACTTTCCAGCTTTTGTTTTTTTTTAAGATTTTATTTATTTATTTGACACACAGAGAGATCACAAGTAGGCAGGGAGGCAGGCAGAGGGGGAGGAGGAAGCTGGCTCCCTGCTGAGCAGAGAGCTCGATGCGGGACTCGATCCCATGACCCTGAGATCATGACCTGAGCTGAAGGCAGAGGCTTAACCCACTGAGCCACTCAGGCACCCCGAACTTTCCAGCTTTTAACTGAAAATCCTGAGTTCCAAGACCTCTTACTTCAGGGGAAACAGGATGGTGGGGTCACCTGAATGGCTGGTTTCAAGTTCCCCACGTGACGTCCCTGAACATGGAGTCAGGCCGACACAGACACACGGTGCAAGCCTGCGTTCCACTGACGGCGGTTAGCACGGCCACGTTGTTCTCATCAGCTCTCCATCTACCACCACCCTTGATGATTTCCTGGAGCGATCTTATCAAAGGGTGGCACCCTGGGTGGCTTAAGACATTAAATTTATCATCTTGTGGTTCTAGAGGCCAGTAATCCCAAACCACAGTGTGGGCAGGGCTATGCTCTTTTGAGAGCTAGGGGAGAATCTATTCCATGTTTTTCTCTTAGCTTCTAATGTCATTTCTTGGCTTTCAGCTGCATAACTATAATCACTACCTCCACTGTCATATGGCTTTTTTTTTTTTTTTAAGATTTATCTGTTTATTTTATCAGGAGAGAATGGGCTACAGGATGGGCAGAGGGAAGGGGGGGAAGAGAATTGCAGGCAGACTCCCCACTGAGTGCAGAGCCTGACATGGGCTCGATTCCACAACCCCAGCCAAGATCAAGACCAGAGCTGAAATGCCTATAGTAGCCAAACCATGGAAAGAGCACAGATGTCCATCAACAGATGAATGGATAAAGAAGATGGGGTGTATATATACACAATGGAATACTATGCAGCCATCAAAAAGCCTGCAATCTTGCCATTTGCAACAATGTGGATGGAACTAGAGGGCATTATGCTGAGCGAAATAAGTCATTCAGAGAAAGAATTATCGTATGATCTCTCTGATATGAGGAATTTGAGAGATGGGGGGGTGTTGTGCAGGGAAGAGAGGGAAAAATGAAACAAGATGGGACCAGGGAGGGGGACAAACCATAAGAGACTCTTAATCTCAGGAAACAAGCTGAGGGTTGTTGGAGGAGAGGGGAGTGGGAGGGATAGGGTATCTGGATGATGGACATTGGGGAGGGCATGTGCTACGGTGAGTGCTGTGAAGTGTGTAAGACTGATGATTCACAGACCTGCACTCCTGAAACAAATAGTACATTATATGTTAATAAAAGATAAAAAATTTTTTAAAAAGTAAAGTAAAATAAGTTTACGGGGGGAAAAAAGACTGGAGCTAAAATCAAGAGTCAGATCCTGACGTGCCTGGGTGGCTCAGTTGGTTAAGCATCTGCCTTGCCTCGGGTCACGATCCCAGGGTCTGCTCAGCGGGGAGCCTGCTTCTCCCCCTGCCCTTACCCCTGCTTATGAGCTTGCACGTGCGCTCTCTCTCTCTCTCAAATAAATAAAATCTTTTTTAAAAAAATACTTTCTTTATTTATTTGACAGAGATCACAAGGAGGCAGAGAGGCAGGCAGAGAGAGAGGAGGAAGCAGACTCCCTATAGTGCAGAGAGCCTGATGTGGGGCTTGATCCCAGGACCCTGGGATCATGACCTGAGCCGAAGATAGAGGCTTTAACCCACTGAGCCACCCAGGCGCCCCTCAAATAAATAAAATCTTAAAAAAAAAAAAAAAAAAAAAAAAGCAAGATGCTTAACCCACTGAGCCACCCAGGTGTCCCTGGCATTCTTCCCTCTCTGTCTCTTTGTCTTTGCTTTGCATCTTCTTAGAAGCACCCTAGCCTTACTGGATTAGGTCCCACTCTATTTCTTCCACATAATCTCATTTTAATGTAACTAATTACTTCTGCAACAACACTATTTCCAAATAAGTTCACTTTCTGAGGTATTAGGGGTTAAGACTGCAACACATACTTTTTCACAGAGCAACATACCTTCAACCCGTATCAACCCCCCTCACCAATATCACAATAATGCTAATTACCAGGTCTTAACTCAATGTTTTAGAAATATAGGATTCTAAAACTTAAATCTATTTAAAATATTTTGATATATACATATCTATATGTAATTGAATAAATAAATAGAATATTGCCAATTGTAGAATCCTCTGACTTAATTTTTTTTTTTTTAAAGTAAACCCTACTCCCAATATGGGGCTCAAACTCACAACCCTGAAATCAAGAGTTGTATGCTCTACTGACTGAGCCAGCCAGGTACCCCTCTCCCGATTCAATTTAAAAATGCTTTAGTGGGGAGCACCTAGCTGGTTCAGTCAGTAGAGCATGTGACTTCTGATCTCAGGGGTTGTAAGTCTGAACCCCACATTGGGTGTAGAGATTACTTAAAAATAAAAACTTTACAAAAATAAAAATAAAAGTACTTTGCTAGGGGAGCCAGGGTGGCTCAGTGGGTTAAAGCCTCTGCCTTTGGCTCAGGTCATGATCCAGGGTCCTGGGATAGAGCCCCGCATAGGGCACTTTGCTCAGCAGGGAGCCTGCTTCCCCCTCTCTCTCTGCCTGCCTCTCTGCTTACCTGTGACCTCTCTGTGTGAAATAAATAAAAAATCTTAAAAAACAACAACAAACAAACAAACCTAGGCCTTTGGCCTCCTGGTCATTGATTTGTTCCTGTACCCACTGTTCCCTGCATTTCTGCTTGCTGGGGTCGGTAAAGCTTTGTCCAGAGTCCCTGGGAAGAAAAAGAGGAGTAGGACATCCCCACAGGATATAAGAGAAAAGGAGTCAGGCCATAGTTGGAGCAACAGAAGTATATTTGTTTGGGACAGTTGTTGGGTTTGGGGTTTGTTTGGTTTTTGTTTTGTTTTGGTTTGATAATTCTCAAATAACCTTTTTTTTTTAAAAGAATTTATTTATTTATTTGACAGACAGAGATCACAAGTAGGCAGAGAGGCAGGCAGAGAGAGAGGAGGAAGCAGGCTCCCTGCGGAGCAGAGAGCCCGATGTGGGGCTCGATCCCAGAACCCTGGGTTCATGACCTGAGCCGAAGGCAGAGGCTTTAACCCACTGAGCCACCCAGGCACCCCCTCAAATAACTTTTTAAAAAATGTTTATTCTCTTAGTTGCTCTTTCATAATCCAGAAATCAGCCAAGTGTTGTGCAGTCTGCACACTGAGCTGAGTCTCCATTTTTTGTCCGCCTAATTTCCCATGGGTCTCGGCAGGACTCTCAATGACCAGACAACTGTGGTGACGTGGACCAGACAATGGGGCTTCCTGTGGGTAAGCACTGATTCCTCCCTCCACAGTGACGCAAAGACAAATACCAACAAAGCTCTGCCTCCCTCAGTTCCAGGACTCACTTATCAAAAGCCTTCTTTTTCCGCTGATGACACACAGAAAACATCTGCCCTGCCAACTTCCTCAGAAATTCCACCAAACCTAACGGCTCACAGGGTAAACACAGATAGGGCCACCTCTTCTCTCTGCGGATGCTGATAGACACCTGCCATGAAGTCACACGTGGCACCATCATGTTCTGGTACATGACACAGACACCAGCACCCACACCTACAGCTAAGAAACAACAGGAGAGGGGCACCTGGGTGGTTCAGTGGGTTAAAGCCTCCGCCTTCGGCTCAGCTCACGATCCCGGGGTCCTGGGATCGAGCCCCGCATCGGGCTCTCTGCTCATCAGGGAGCCTGCTTCCTCCTCTCTCTGCCTGCTTGTGACCTCTGTCTGTTGAATAAATAAATAAAATCTTAAAAAAAAAATCTGTTAATAATATGAAGACCAAACTTAAAAAAAAAAAAAGAAACAACAGGAGAGTATAATGTCCTGGAGATACACAGAACAAGAGGTCAATTCTTGGGGTGCCTGGGTGGCTCAGTGGGTTAAAGCCTCTGCCTTTGGCTCAGGTCATGATCTCAGGGTCCTGAGGTTGAGCCCCACATCGGGCTCTCTGCTTGCAGGGAGCCTACTTCCTCCTCTATCTCTCTTTGCCTGCCTCTCTGCCTACTTGTGATCTCTGTCAAATAAATAAATAAAATATTTTAAAAAAAGATTTTATTTATTTGAGAGAGAGAGAGCGCGCGTGCAAGCTCACAAGTGCATGCAAGCTCACACTGCCTACTTGTGATCTCCGTCTGTGTCAAATAAATAAATAAAATCTTAAAAAAAAAAAAAGAGGTCAATTCTGACAAACTTGCTCTGAGCACCTGTTGTGTACACGGTCACACTCCTCTCATGCATTATAGCCTGGTCGGCAAGAAAGGCAGGGGTATAATGTCTTTGATCCAAAACCCAAAACAGTGTTCAAAGAGAGGCTTAAAATAAAATACCATATGAGTTCAAGGCAATTGGCAATTGCTTTTGATTTAGGGGACGATTGGAGGAGAAGGCCTTGAAGGAGGAACAAACCACGGCAGGTGGAGAGGGGAAGAGGCACTCCATGGCAAGGGGTCAGCTGGGGGGGCAAGTGGGGCCATTTATGATTGGGGAGAGATTTGAGCAGAGGTGGGCAGGGAAGAATGTGAATCCAGATAAAGCAGGTTGACTGGAGTGTGGGGAGCACTAAGTGAAGAGGGGACAGACAGACAGGGGCTAGGTCGCAGAGGCCATGAACCTGTAGGTAAGACACTGGAGTGTGCTTCTGTATTCCTGCTCCATGCCACGTTTGGGGGGCCAGAACAGACCTCGTTATGAACTACATGGCTTCATCACTTACTGTAGTAGAGCTGTTACTTCAAACCCAGGAAGATGTCATGCCATCTATTACGTTTGGACCTTCTCCCACGGTTAGTAAAAGGCCACAGCTAGTGTGGGGAATTTTTTTGCTGTTATTATTCATGGCATAGTTTTGCTTATGACCTAATATTTTTATGAAATCTTTGATGAGACTTTGGCAGGCAGAAAAATTAGGACGGTATTTCTCAGAGTTGATCTGTGTAACATTCTATAGTTAGCACTTACGAGTTCTTTTTCTCTTTTTAAAGAATAGTGGTTTTCTTCTAAACATAGAGAATTTGGGGGTATGGGAATGGTAAGATCAGGTCTGTTCTTTTTTTTTTTTCTTTTTCCCCATCACCTAATTCACCGACCCCCCGATTTACCTCCCCTCTGGCAACCACCACTTTGTGCTCTATAGTTAAGAGTCTGTTTTTTGGTTTGTCTCTTTTTTAATTTGTTCATTTGCTTTGTTTCTTAAATTCAGCATATGAATGAAATCATATGGTATTTTTCTTTCTCTGACTGACTTAATTCACTCAGCATTTTACCCTCTAGATGTATCCATATTGTTGCAAATGGCAAGATTCCATTCTTTCTTATGGCCCAATAATATTCCATGGAATATATATATCCCACTTCTTCTTCATTCATTCATCTATAGATGGACACCTGGGCTGTTTCCATCATTTGGTTATTGTAAATAATGTTGCAGTAAACATAGGGGTGCCTATGTTACCTTTTCAAATTAATGTTTTCACGTTCTTTTTTTTTTAATATTTTATTTACATATTAGAGAGAGAGAGAGAGAGCACAAGTGGGGGCAGGAGTGGCAGGCAGAGGGAGAAGGAGAAGCTGGCTCTCTGCTGAGCAGAGAGCCCAATGCAGGACTTGATCGCAGGATCCTGGGATCATGACCCGAGCCAAAGGCAGACACTTAACTGACTGAGCCACCCAGGCGTCCCAGTGTTTTTATATTCTTTGGATAAATACCTAGTGGTAGCATTAGTGAAGTCTTAATTTTTTTTTAAATTATTTATTTATTTGAGAGAGAGAGAACATGAGACAGAAGAAGGTCAGAGGGAGAAACAGACTCCCCACCGAGCAGGGAGCTGGACGTGGGACTCAATCCCGAGACTCTAGGATCATGAACTGAGCTGAAAGCAGTCGCTTAACCAACTGAGCCACCCAGGTGCCCTCTATTCTTAATTTTTTGAGGAAACTCCATACTGGTTTTCACAGTGGCTGCACCAGTCTGCATTTCCACTAACAGTGCATGAGGGTTCCTTTTCCTCCACATCCTCACCAACACCTATTGTTTCTTCTGTTTTTTTTTTTTTAAAGATTTTATTTATTTATCAGAGAGAGAGAGGGAGAGAGAGCGAGCACAGGCAGACAGAATGGCAGGCAGAGGCAGAGGGAGAAGCAGGCTCCCCGCTGAGCAAGGAGCCCGATGTGGGACTCGATCCCAGGATGCTGGGATCATGACCTGAGCCGAAGGCAGCTGCTTAACCAACTGAGCCACCCAGGCGTCCCGTTTCTTCTGTTTTTGATTCTAGTCATTCTGGCAGGAGTGAGGTGATATCTCCTTATGGTTTTGATTTGCATTTTCCTGATGATGAATGATAACAAGCATGTTATGGGTCTATCAGCCATCTGTATTCTTCCTTGAGAAACGTCTGTTCGTGTCTTCTATCCACTTTTTACTTGGATTATTTGTATTTCGGGTGTTGGGTTCTATCAGTTCTTTGTAGATTTCGGATACCAACTCTTCATCAGTTAAATCATTTTCAGTATCTTCTCCCATTCCAGAGATTGTCTTTTAGGTTTGTTGGTTGTTTTCTTTGCTGTGTAGAAGCTTTTTGTTTTGATGTAGTCCCAATAGTTTATTTTTGATTCTGTTCCCCTTGCCTCAGGAGACATAGCTAGAAAAATATGCTCTGGCCCATGTCAGAGAAATGACTGCCTGTTCTCTCTTCTGGGATTTTTATGGTTTCATTCTCACATTTAGATCTTAATCCATTTTGAGTTTATTTTTGCGGATGGTGCAAGAAAGTGGTCCAGTTTCATCCTTTCGCATGTAGCTGTCCAGTTTTCCCAGAACCCAGTTGTTGAAGAGTCTGTCTTTTTACCATTGAGTATTCTTGCCTCTTTGGTTGAAGATTAATTGACCATATAATTGTGGGTTTATTTCTGGGGCTCTCTATTCTGTTGTATTGATCTATGTGTCAAGAGCACATCTATGTTTAAAAAAGATAACCCAGATAACTCTTGGGACGGTATTGAGGATAATATTGGATTAGAGTGAGAAAAACTAGACATGGGAATACTTGTTTCAGACCTAGCTTGTTTGCTTTCTTCCTTTCTCTCTTTTTTTTAAGGTTTAAAAACAATTTTTTTAGACTTTTTAAAAAAAGATTTTATTTATTTATTTGACAAGTAGAGATCACAAGTAGGCCAAGAGGCAGGTGGAGAAACAGAAGGAAGCAGGCTCCCCGCTGAGCAGAGAGCCCGATGTGGGACTCGACCTCAGGACCCTGAGATCATGACCTGAGCTCAAGGCAGAGTCTTAACCCACTGAGCCACCCAAGTGCCCCTAAAAAAAAGTTTTTTTTAAATAATCTCTACATCCAATGTGGAGCTCAAACTCACAACCATAAGATCAAGAGCCACTTGCTCTACTGACTGAGCCAAGAAGGCATCTCTATTTGCTTGCTTTTACTCATTCATTCTGAACGCATTTAGAAGTATCTACAATGTGCTAGGCACTGTTCAGGGCACCACAAATATGGGAATGAAGAAAAATAATGCACTATTTTGCTGGATCTCCATTTTGTCTAGGGGAATATAGACAACAGATATAGGAATCTGTAGTGATGGTTTTTTAAAAGTGCTAAGAAGAGAAATGGGGGCACCAGGCTGGCTCAGTCAGTAGGGTATCTGACTTTTGATCTCAGGGTTATGAGTTTGAGCCTCATACTGGGTGGAGAGATTACTTTAAAAAAAAAAAAAAAGGAAGAAAGAAAGAAAAATGAAGATGTTGAGAAATCTAGAGTACTCTGGAGGTTTCTGGGAAATCTTCTTAATTAGTTAATTCGTTGTGGGGGAAAGTAAGGGGAGGGGGAGAGAGAGAAAGAATCTTAAGCAGGATCCACATCCAGCACAGATCCTATCTCATGACCCTGACATTATGACCTGAGCTGAAATCAAGAGTCAGATGCTTAATCAACTCAGCCACTCAAAGTGCCCATTTTCTCCCTTTCCTTCCTTCTTTCTTTCTCTGTTCCTCTCTCTCTTTCTTTCTTCCCTTCCTTCCTTCCTCTCTTTCTTTCTTTCTTCCTTTTTTTCTTCTCTCTCTCTCTTTTTTCTTGTGGTAAAATGTACATAAGGTAAACTTTACCATGTTAACCATTTTTAAGCCTACAGTTCAGTCCATTATGTACATTCACACTGTTGTACAACCACCACCATCATCCGTCTCCAGAATTTTTTAGGTGGAGCTCTCTTCAATAGAATAGTTGAAGTCTTCTCTAACATGGCAGCATTGTAAGCCAGAGTGAAGAGTGAGAACAGATTTGGGGCTCAGGGAACACGTTCTTCTCTCTGGAAATAGCTAAGACTATTGCAGCAGGCCAGGTAAGAGTTGGTACAATAAGATTTGGTGTAGCTGAAACCCCACACCCAAGAGCATAAAGGAAAGCAGACTTGGGAGTCACTTTTCTCCCAGAAGTAATTTATTTAGTGGAGAGGCCAATGCAGATCCATGAAGAGAGACAATCCATTGCTAAGTACAAGCTCTTTAATCACAGAGGATTTTCATATCTGTATTAAAGAGCAATGCAAATGAGTGAATGCAATTTTTTGAAGCTGTGAAGTCTACTGAGTTTCCTTTTTGAGTTATAGGACTTTCAGACTCCTCATGAGTGAAGAGTCATGAGTTTGCTTTGGAATGTACTTTCTTTTTATGAAACTGAAAAAAGGAAGCCTCATTTAAAATGAAGATGGCTATTCTTCTGAAGTGTTTTCAAAAATGGAAATGGAAGGAAAACTTCCAAACTCTCTGAGGCCAGTGTTGCCGTGATCCTAAAACCAGACAAAGACCTCATCAAAAAGGAGAATTACAGATCAGTATCTCTGATGAATATGGATGGAAAAATTCTCACCAAAATACTAACCCATAAGATCCAACAGTACATTACAAGGATTACTTACCTCAAGCAAGTGGGATTTATTCCTGGGCTGCTAGGTTGGTTCAACATCTGCAAATCAAGCAATGTGATACACTATGCAAATAAAAGAAGGGACAAGAACCATATGATCTCCGAATAGATGCAGAAAAAAGCATTTGACAAAGTACAGCATTCTTTCTTGATTAAAAGTCTTCACAGTGTAAGGATAGAGGGTACATACTTCAATATCACAAAAGTCATCTATGAAAGACCCAAAACAAATATCATTCTCAACTGGAAAAAACTGAGCTCTTTTGCCCTAAGGTCAGGAACACAGCACAGATGTCCACTATCTCCACTGCCGCTGTTCAACAGAGTACTAGAAGTCCTAGCCTCAGTAATCAGACAACGAAAAGAAATAAAACGCATCTGTATAGGCCAAGAAGAAGTCAAACTCTCACTCTTAGCAGATGACATGATACTTTATGTGGAAAACCCAAAAGACTCCACCCCAGAACTGCTAGAACTCATATGGGAATTTAGTAATGTGGCAGAATATAAAACCAACGCACAAAAGTCAGTTGAATTTCTACTTACCAACAATGAGACAGAAGAAAGAGAACTTAAGAACTTGATCCCATTTACAATTGCACCAAAACCATAAGATACCTAGGAATAAACCTAACCAAAAAGGTAAAGGATCTGTACTCAGAAAACTGTAAAGTACTTGTGCAAGAAATTGAGGAAGACACAAAGAAATGGAAAAACGTTCTGTGCTCATGGATTGGAAGAAGAAATATTGTGAAAATGCCTATGCTACCTAGAGCAATCTACACATTCAGTGCAATCCCTATCAAAATACCATCAACTTTTTTCACAGAACTATAACAAAAAATCCTAAAATTTGTACGGAGCTAGAAAAGACCCCAAATAGCCAAAGGAATGTTGAAAAAGAAAACCAAAACTGGTGGCTTCACAATTCTGGCCTTTAAGCTCTATTACAAAGCTGTACTCATTGAGACAGTATGGTACTGGCACAAAAAACAGACACACAGATCAATGGAACAGAATAGAGAGCCCAGAAATGGACACTGAACTCTATAATTCACTAATCTTCAACAAAGCAAGAAAGAATACCCAAAGGAAAAAAGACTGTCTCTTCAACAAATGGTGTTGGGAAAATTAGACAGCCACATGCAGAAGAAGGAAACTGGACCATTTCCTTATACCATACCAAAAAAAAAAAAAAAAAAAAGACTCAAAATGGATGAAAGACCTAAACGTGAGATAGGAATCCATCAAAATCCTAGAGGAGAACACAGGCTTATTCCACCTTGGGCACAACAACTTCTTGGTAGACCTCTCTCCAAAAGCAAGGGAAACAAAGGCAAAAATGAACTATTGGGACTTGATGAACATAAAAAGCTTTTGCACAGCAAAGGAAACAGTCAACAAAACCAAATACAATGAATAGAGTGGGAGAAGATATTTGCAAGTGACACATCAGATAAAGGGCTAGTATCTAAAATCTATTAGGAACTTATCAAACTCAACATTCAAAGAACAAATAATCTAATCAAGAAATGGGCAGAAGACATGAACAGATGTTTTCCCAAAGAAGACATCCAAATGGCCAACAGATACGTGAAAAAGTGCTCAACATCACTCTGCATCAGGGAAATACAGATCAAAACTTCAATGAGATCTCACCTCACACCAGTCAGAATGGCTAAAATTAACAAGTCCGGAAATGACAAATGTCAGCAAGAATGCGGAGAAAGGGGAACCCTCCTACACTATTGGTGGGAATGCAAGCTGGTGCAGCTACTCTGGAAAACAGCATGGAGGTTCCTCAAAAAGTTGAAAATAGAGCTACCCTACAACCCAGCAATTGCACTGCTGGGTATTTACACCAAAGATACAAATGTAGTGCAACGAAGGGGCACCTACATCCCAATGTTCATAGCAGGAATGTCCACAATAGCCAAACTGGATGTCTGTTGACAGATGAATGAATAAAGTAGATGTGGTATATATACATATACATATATGTGGTATATGGAATATTATGTAGCCATCAAAAAATGAAATCTTGCCATTTGCAATGACATGGATGGAACTAGAGTAACATAAATCATTCAGAAAAAGATAATTATCATATGATCTCACTGATATGTGGAATTTAAGTAACAAGGCAGAGGATCATATGGGAAGAGAGGAAAAAAATGAAACAAGATGAAATCTGAGAGGGA
This sequence comes from Neogale vison, assembly GCF_020171115.1. Lineage (NCBI taxonomy): Eukaryota > Metazoa > Chordata > Mammalia > Carnivora > Mustelidae > Neogale > Neogale vison. Next base: position 91,361,380 of record NC_058099.1, on the reverse strand, counting down.
GGGAGACAAACCATAAGAGACTTTTTAAAAAATATTTTATTTATTTATTTATTTGACACAGCGAGAGAGAGACAGAGTGTGCACAAGCAGGGGGAGCAGCAGGCAGAGGCAGAGGGAGAAGCAGGCTCCCCGCTGAGTAGGGAGCCTGATGTGGGGCTCAATTCCAGTACCCTGGGATCATGACCTGAGCCAAAGGCAGACACGTAACCAGTAGAGCCACTCAGGCATCCCACTGTAAGAGACGCTTAATCCTAGGAATCAGACTGAGGGTTGCTGGAGAGGAGAGTGGAGGAATAGGGTAACTGGGTGATGGACATTGGGGAGGGTATTACATAAGACTGATGAATCACAGACCTGTACCCCTGAGAAAAACAATATATTATATGTTAATTAATTGAATTTAAATTAAAAAAATTTTTTTAACCTTTTACATATTAAAAAATAAAATAGGAGGCCAGCAGGGAGAGCTCCCACTGCTCATTGCTTTCACTCTGCTGCTCATGGTTAAGTGCAGACCCAACCAGAAGAGAAGGACCTTGCATTCCCAAGAGAATTTATTACTGCAGCAGGAGAAAGGAAGAACTTCTCCTTGCCCAACAAGAAGTTCAGCCAATATGAAAATACCACAACTCAGCCACTGAGAGAACATCAGCACCCTGATTTCTCACTTTCTTCCAAAAGACTTTCACCTAAAGTAGCCCTTCTCAGGGTGCCTGGGGGGCTCGGTCAGGTAAGTGTCTGCCTTTGGCTCAGGACATGATCCTGGGGTCCTGGGATGGAGCCCTGCATCAGGCTCCCTGCTCAGTAGAGTCTGCTTCTCCCTCTCCCTCTGCTCTCTACCTCCCAACAATCTTTCACTCTCTCTCTCTCAAATATCATAAAATCTCTCAAAAAAAAAAATAAATAAATAAAAAATAAAGTAGACCCTCTCAACTTAACAATTCTCTGTATAAAGTAACTTTCTTCTCCTCTGATGTCTAGACTTGCCTATGGTTCACCATAGCTTGCATGACCCAAATTGCAATTCCTTTGCTGTTCCTAAATAAACCCATATTTCAACAGAAATAACTCTAGACGTTAATCCATTAATCCTATCCAATAATTTTGTTATCCAGGAAACCTTCATGTGTTCTGCACGCTGAGCTGAATCCTTTTCAGTGAAAGATCCAGCTGGGGAGGAAAATAATTTTCCCTTTACCCTTCTAAGTTCTTGTCTGAGACCGCCCCCCACCTCCCTGCTGCCCCGTAATAAAAGACAGATTAATGGGAGAAAAATAAACAGAAGTTTAGCAACATATGTACCTACTGTATACATGGGAGAGATGCAGGAAAACTGAGTAACTCTCCGAAATGGTCCAAGCCATCAATAATCTCCAGTGATACACAAAAGATGTTGGGGAAAAGGCAGGGGAGGAGGGATATCGCCAAGAAAACCACAGTAAACAAGGAGATTTAAATGTGCAGATTTAGGGGCCTTTGGGTGGCTCAGTGGGTTAAAGCCTCTGCCTTCAGCTCAGGTCATAATCTCAGGCTGAGATTGAGCCCCAAATCAGGCTCTCTGCTCAGTGGGGAGCCTGCTTCCTTTCCTCTCTCTCTGCCTGCCTCTCTGCCTACTTGTGATCTCTGTCAAATAAATAAATAAAATCTTAAAAAAAAAAAACTGTGCAGATTTAAGTCTTTGTCTTCTTCATTGATAAGAATTTCTAGAGCTTTAGAGATAAAGCTTTAGAATCTCTTCTCTTCTCTTGGCAGAGGGAGGAAGACAAATGTAAATTGCTCTTACAAAACCAACTAACTTCTACTTGGTTTTCAGGGCTTCTCTCCTGACTGCTGTTTTTCAAAAAATGATGATTCTAAAATAATCCTTATGCCAAAGAGATGTAAGGGCCTATTTAGCCAGAGCGATTCCATCTGGTTAAACAGTGATTTTGTTGTTTATGCAGTAAAACTTAAACGGACCCTGTGCCCCCCGCCCACTCAGGGAACTTACTTAAAAGCAAGTCCAGGAAACCAGTCCCAGGTAACAAAGCCCAAATACAAGGGCAGGTCAGGCCAGGTGGAGACATCCAATCAGTAGGGCGCTCAGACTGTCTCCCTAGCTACCAAGGAGTGTGGGTCCCGCCTTTTGGGCCCCAATTCTGACCAAGGTGATGGGCTAGCTCAAATATTTACTAAGGTAAATTGTAATTCAATTGGCCACCCGTGTGTGACCTCGCATGACTGTGCAGCTTTCACTGTGTGTTACAATCTCATTGGCCACTGGTGTATGGCCAGGCCGAACCCCACTCGCCTTTGCTCTATAAAAGTTGGTCTGTAAGGCTGGGAGGGGTCGCATCTTTGTAAGAGACTGCCCTGGTCAGTTTGATTCTCGATGCTGGGTGCGAAATAGATTTGCTTGACCTTCGCTTTGTATCAGTCTCGCTCCCTTGATCACGGACCTATCATTGGGGGACCTTTCAGAGACATATTTGGATGTGGCAAACTCTGCTTTCCTTCAATCTAAACCATTATTTCTGACTTATCTGGATATTTGAGATTAACTTGCTATGATAATACTATGCAGAAGTCACAAAACCAAACCCTACCCCACAGCCACATAAAGGAACTTAGAGGATACATTTAAAAAACTGAACATAGGGGCGCCTGGGTGGCTCAGTGGGTTAAAGCCTCTGCCTTTGGCTCAGGTCATGGTCTCAGGGTCCTGGGATCGAGCCCCATATCGGGCTCTCTGCTCAGCAGGGGGCTTCCTCCTCTCTCTCTGCCTGCCTCTCTGCCTACTTGTGATCTGTCAAATATATAAATGAAAATTAAAAAATAAAATAAAAAAAACTGAATATAGGGACACCTGAGTGGCTCAGTGGATTAAGCCGCTGCCTTCGGCTCGGGTCGTGATTCCAGGGTCCTGGAATGGAGTCCCACATCGGGGGTCCTTGCTTGGCAGGGAGCCTGCTTCTCTCTCTGCCTCTGTCTGCCACTCTGCCTGTTTGTGCTCTAGCTCTCTCTTTGACAATGAATAAATTAAAACAAAACAAAACAAAACAAAAAAACCTGAGCTTATTCTCCTTTGAGTTGTTCTTCTAATTTGCTTTCCCTGGAAATTTGCAGAGACATGAGCCTATTTGCTCTAGGTGGATGCTTGTTTTCTCATTAATATGAAAAACAGTACGAGGAAATGGAGTTGTTCTTCCTGTAAGGAGGAGCAATCCTTGTAAATATTGGCAGAGCCAGGGCAAATTTGTAAGGTAAGAACTTTGAGGTGTGTATAATGAGTTTGCAAAATTTTCTACACGGCACACAATAGTTAGGGTTGGATAATGTATGTTTGGGGAGGGAAAACAGAGACTGTACAGTTTATAGAGGAACAAGTGCACTGTGACCTGTTGAAAACTCATCAATAACGACTCATCTCCTGGAGGTTTATTTTCCCCATCTATGAGCCTTTACCTGAAACACCTGGGCCCTATGTTTTGGAATTCAGTTCTTCGGGAATATGGAGTGTATACTGCGTAGTACTGCATAATACGTCTAGGGACATACCCCATAATTAAACCCATGGATATAACCACAGGGAAATGTATGATTACCTATACCAAGTAGAATAAATAAGGACCAAAAATAGACTTACATCCAATTCAGGCCAGATTTTACTGCCAAATTTGTTTAGCACCAAATTCTTGGTTTCAGAGACAAAACTCTAAAATTTCAGAATTTTGGCTAAGGGATTGTGGGCCTGTTGGCCTTTCTCTGTGTGATTCCAAAAAAGCCATCACCTGAACCCATCTCATGAGTGGCTACACGGTGATGAATCAAGAATCTGGATCTCGGGAGGAATGAATTGCTCAACATCACATCCTTCCGCACCAAGTGGATACACCTGTACTAGGTGGTCCTGTGCTGGGGAGGGGTCGGTATTTAGTGCGTATCAGCGGGACCTGAAAAAAACACAAGTAAGAACTACAATGTACTGGGCGCCTGGGTGGCTCAGTGGGCTAAGCTGCTGCCTTCGGCTCGGGTCATGATCTTGGGGTCCTGGGATCGAGTCCCGCATCGGGCTCTCTGCTCAGCAGGGAGCCTGCTTCCTCCTCTCTCTCTCTGCCTGCCTCTCTGCCTACTTGTGATCCCTCTCTCTGTCAAATAAATAAATAAAATCTTAAAAAAAAAAAAAAAAAAAGAACTACAATGTACTTGCTGGGTGCTTATATCTGGCTCAGCAGAAGGCAGAAACTCTATGAATCATATCCATGCAGGCAGGTGCAGGCAAAGAAAACCGATATCTCCCAAGTGGATTTGAAAGGATCTTATTACCCTGGATCCTAAGAGGGTTGTTGCTTGTTGCCTTGGGAACCATACATAAGGATAATTAACTCAGCTCCTCATTTTAGTGACTCCTCAGCTCCTGATACAATTTCTCACAGACATGGCTGTCTAACAGCCGTCAGACCCACATGCGGGACGCATTTCTCCTGGACGGTTGACGTGGTACTTGTGGCTGTTCCACCCGTGACAGAGACCGTGGACCATGCTCTCCAGACAGGCCACGCGCTGGACTACCTCTGGTTTCTGTCTCCTGGGTTTCACACTGGCAAGCGTGAGGCAAAGCAAGTTGGATAATGTGGTTCCTAGGATGGCTTGGGAGCCAGGTGAGTAGCTTTTGTCTTGTCCTCACTGGGGGTATTCGGTACAGAAGGAGCATCCAGAACTTTCTGGACAGGAGCATTTAGTTAGACCAAGTCAAGAAATTAATATTTTACTTTTGATTTATTACTTTATAGGGAGTCATACTTTGATGAGGAGACAATTTAATGTTTCAGCTCAACATGTATTATTTATTGAGCACATATTATGGGTATCTGTGCCAGATATAAGCTCTGTCTACAGAGTCGAGATGCTAGCCTACAGTATGTGGAGGGGATATATATGTAGCTAGGAAAAGCCATAGGAACCTACTTTGACTAACGTCAGAAAAGGTTATAGGGAATCTTGTCGGCAGCCTCAGCTAGCGTGGGCTTTTGCCTACACGATGCCCTGACGCCTGGAGGTGAAGGACTCCTCTCGGACCTATGAGGGTCAAAACCACAGGCAAACTTGGCAGAGCAGAAAGACTGGAAAACCCCTGTTTTCATCTCAGAGCCGCTGTACCAAAATGAGACTGCCAGCCTCCAGGTATCTATGATGTAAAAAACAAAACAAAAACAACAGAAAAACAGAGGTCTATCTTGTTTGGACACTGTGGTTGAGATGCTGTTCTCTGTAGCTGATCATAATTCTCATATACTATCTTACAGTTTCTCTCTCTCTCTCTCTATGTATATATGTAATTTCTAACAATAATCTCTGAGGCAGATACTATTTTCCTCACTTTTAAAAGGAAAAACAGGGGGCGCCTGGGTGGCTCAGTGGGTTAAAGCCTCTGCCTTCGGCTCAGGTCATGATCCCAGGGTCCTCGGATCAAGCCCCACATCAGGCTCTCTGCTCCACAGGGAGCCTGCTTCCTCCCCCCTCTCTCTCTCTGCCTGCCTCTCTGCCTGCTTGTGATTTCTCTCTGTCAAATAAATAAAATCTTAAAAAAATAATAATAATAAAATAAAATAAAAGGGAAAACAGGGGGTACCTGGGTGGCTCAGTTGGTTCAGCCTCTGACTTCTGCTCAGGTCATGATCTCTGGGTCCTGGAATTGAGTCCCACATCAGGCTCCCTGCTCAGCAGGGAGTCTGATTCTTCCTCTCTGCCCCTCACCCACTGAGGCACAGAGGTGCCCCCCAAATCTCGTTTTAAAAGTACACATTGTTACAAGACCTTGAACCAACCCATGAACATGCACTTGTTAAGAAAAATAAAAGAGTTAAGATCAGATCCTATTGCTTCTCATAATACTTTTCCTTCGTGCATAACGGTTTCCAGTCCCTGTGCCACAGCTCCTGGAGCCCCAGCTACGCTCTCTGCCCTCTTTACTATTCTGCATTTTTCAGCTTATAATAGTATTTCTGGATGTTCTTATACATCCCACAATATTTTAAATTATAAAAATCCTGAATGCAATCTGTAAAATGCTAAAAAGGGGTGAGAAATTATCTATGCTATCACTACCCCAAATAAAACAAATAAACAGTTTGCATTTTGGTTTATTTTATTCCCGTCCCTCTGCCAGTGTGTTTCAGTTTTGCACAGTGGCAATCACGGTATGGGAATTTTGTATTCTGTCATTTACACTGAATACTACACTATAAGTATTATCCATAAGTTCCAAGAGGGCAAAACCTCCATTGTTTGTGCATCATTGTATCATCTGAGCTTAGCATGATATAGTTAAAATGGCTCATTAAGTAGTTGACTGAATAAATAGCAATCTATAGGGGCACCTGGGTGGCTCAGTGGGTTAAGCCTCTGCCTTTGGCTCAGGTCATGATCTCAGGGTCCTGGGATAGAGCCCCACATCAGGCTCTCAACTCAGCGGGGGGCCTGCTTCCTCCTCTCTTTCTCTGTGATCTCTGTCAAATAAATAGATTTTAAAAATCTTTGGGTGCCTGGGTGGCTCAGTGGGTTCAGCCTCTGCCTTCAGCTAAGGTCGTGATCCTGGGGTCCTGGATCGAGCCCCGCATTGGGCTCTCTGCTCAGCAGGGAGCTTGCTTTCCCCTCTCTCTCTGCCTACTTGTGATCTCTCTCTGTCAAATGAGTAAAATCTTAAAAAAGAAAAAAATCTTAAAAAAAAATGTTGCTACATATTCTTCATAGTTAACATATATATGCCCATATAATGTACCTTCTAGAGGATATGTTTTAATTTATTTAATTTTTCCTAATTATTAGATATTTTCATTGTATTCTAGTTTTTGCTCTTATGACTAATGCGTTGCTGAAACGTTCTGTGCATATAGTCTTCTCTGCATTTGCACTATGGTCTGAAAATAGGAGCCTGGCATAAAATTACAGGGTCAAATCACTTGAACATTGGTATGAGCCTTGGTACATTTTATGGAAATGCTTTTTGAAAGGGTGGGAGCAGTTTATCATGGCAAACAATGTAGTAGCAGTTTCTTCCCACCTTCACCTGCCCTGGTTTGTGTTGTGCTTTTAAATTGTTGGTATTGATTTCGGTGGAAGAATTCCTCAATCAATTAGCGGGCTTCCCGAACCTCACTTCAGTGTCACAGGCCTAGTGTGCCAAATAAGGACTCATTAAAATGTGAGCCCCTTATTTCGGTCATGTCCCTAATACTCCCACTATTTCTCAGGTGCAATTCAATTGTATCTCAGACTTTAATTTCTATGATTGGTTATATATGTAAATACCAGTTATAATCATATATTATCATTGTGTTTACATCTTTTTTTTGTTTAGAGCTTTTTTGAGCATCACAATAAAAAAAGATGATTTTTACATTAGACCCTTAAAGTCATCATATCCTTGTTTCTACAAAGTTGTTCAAGGAATTTATCTCTACGTATATCTACATGTTTCTATCTCCGTCTTTCTCCCTGGAAATTCACAGGCAATCCCAGCTCCAGGGAAACAATATTTTCATGTGAATTTAAAATTAATATTCACCAGAGACTTAACTAAAATTACAGTAATCTTTGGACTGCTAACAAGTGATGGACAGAAGGTATTATTTCTTTATGAGCTGTCTGTCCAAGTCCATCGGGGAAGGCCATTAAGCGGCCGTGTGCCAGTTACTTAAACTGCTATTTTCTTAGAAAAACTTCCTAAAGTTTTGGCTGCAGAAACTATCCAGAGGTAACCCCTGCCTCTAAACAGAGTTTAGGAAGGACTTAAAGTACACACTAAAGCAGAGTGGACCATAAAGTATGTGAAAGGGGCTCAAGGCAGCTGACGTAGGGATTGTTGAACGTGAAGAAGGGACGGTCTTTCTTCTCAGTACTCCACAGGTCGCTCCGTGTGACGTGTTTACCTGCCCCATTCCTGCCTCTGCTTGGGGAGACGTGGGGCTGCTGCCTGCCTTGTCCCATGGAGGAGGGGGCTGAGGTTTCTCCAGGCCCAGGAGCAACCCTGTTGTTGGGCCAGACAGCTGTGACTGAGGGTAAAGCCAGGGTAAGGGGTGTAGAAAGAGCACTTGGCGGCCACATGATCCACGCACCTGCGGCCAGGGTGTTTCTGAGAGCTGCAGCGGCCCCCTTTCACTGCAGGATGCCCCAGGCCCCGTGCCCGCTATCTCTCACTAAGTCCCCATCAAGACAGACAACCTCCCTCCTGTTAGGATCACTGCAAGTGTCAGCTAGAAGATACCGGACAGATCGTCTAGTTAATCCCATGCATTTATTTTACTTTGCTTTTTAAAAATTTATTTGAGAGAGAGAGAGAGAGAACATAAGTGGATGTGGGCAGAGGGAGAGGGAGAAGCAGACCCCCCGACCCCCTGCTGAGCAGGGAGCCACCTCAGGGGCGGGACTTAATCCCAGGACCTCCAGATCATGACCTGAGCCAAAGGCAGATGCTTAACCAACTGAGCCACCCAGGTGCCCCTTAATTTTACTTGACTTTTCATTAAATTCAAAACAGCATCCCCCAAAAGCAGAACTGTCTTCACTACCATTTTCCAGTTCCCCTAAATCAGAGACTGTCCCACTCACCTTCTTAGTTAGCTAATTGCCAAGATGCTGAGCATTTTTCTAACCATTTTTCTGTTCATTTGCATGTATACATATGTACACACATCTGTACATATGTATATACTTGTACACACATATGTGTATTAACTGCACAACAAGGCCCGGACCATATGTATTGCTCCGTACCTTGCTTTCGTCCTTACCAATGTGTCATGGACAACTTTGCATATTGGGTCATGCAGACTATTTTTTAAAAAATTTTTTAAAGATTTTATTTATTTCTTTGACAGAGAAAGACAGAATATACAAGCAGGGGGAGTGGCAGACAGAGGGAGAGGGAAAAAGCAGGCTCCCTGCTGAGCAGGGAGTCCAACTCGGGGCTCTATCTCAGGGTCCTGGGATCCTGACCTGAGCTGAAGGCAGACTTTCAACCCACTGAGCCCCCCAGGTATCCCCAGGCTACTTGTTTTTACCTGATAGAAAGCATTCCTCAGCATCAGCCAGTAGATATACCTTAAAAAGATGTGATTTCCGGGGGCACCTGGGTGGCTCAGTGGATTAAAGCCTCTGCCTTGGCTCAGGTCATGATCCCCTGGGATTGAGCCCCGCATTGGGCTCTCTGCTCTGCAGGGAGCCTGCTTCCTCCTCTCTCTCTCTCTGTCTCTCTCTCTCCCTGCCTCTGCCTACTTGTGATCTCTGTCAAATAAATAAATAAATAGATAGATAGATAAATAAATAAAAATATGTGGTTTCCGGGCGCCTGGGTGGCTCAGTTGGTTAAGTGGCTGCCTTCGGCTTAGGTCCCGATCTCAGGGTTGTAGGATCAAGCCCTGAGTCCGACTCCCTGCTCAGCAGGGGGCCTGCTTCTCCTTCTGCCTCTGCTCTCTCCTTGCTGGTGCTCTTTCTCTCTCACTCACTCTCTGTTAAATAAGTAAAATCTTAAAAGAAAAAAAAAATGTGACTCGGCAGCACATATACCAAATCGATCAGTTTATTTGATCCCTCACTCTCCCTACATTTTTATATAGGAAAAATTTCTAATGTACAAAATAATGGAAAGACGAGTACAGTGAACACCGACCAGTATACTCTGCACTAGATCCGATGACTGTGACTGCTCTGTTGGCTGTCATTTCAGTACCTGACAGAGGTGTGTGGTTGCAAAGCAGAGGCCTAGGGAAAGCAGCAGAATTCATCAAGGCCCAAGGTTTAAGAGTTAGGAAGGAAGATCCAAAGAACCAGAGAAAGTAAAATTCACCGAACAGATTAACCTGGGAGGAAGATGTTGATTTCTATGAAGAGAAGGAAGAATGAGGCATCTAGGAATGTGGACTAAAAGTCATCTAGGAATGTGGACGCATTCCTGGGGTGCCTGGGTGGCTCAGTCAGTTGAGCATCTGCCTTCAGCTCAGGTCGTGACCCTAGGGTGGTGTGATCAAGTCCTGCCTGGGGCTCCTTGCTCAGCGGGGAGCCTGCTTCTCCCTCCGCCCTTCCCCCTCCTCTACTCTTTCCATTTCTCTTAAATAAATAAAATCTTAAAAAAATAAAAAATAATAAAAGGCTACCTATTTTTGAAATTATGGAGTGATTGGTGGGAATATAGAGACGTTCAGTGAGCTGTACTTTTTTTTTTTTAAGATTTTATTTATTGATTTGACAGAGAGAGATTGCAGGTAGGCAGAGATAGAGAGGAGGAAGCAGGCTCCTGCGGAGCAGAGAGCCAGATGCGGGGGGGTCGATCCCAGGACCCTGAGATCATGACCTGAGCTGAAGGCAGAGGCTTTAACCCACTGAGCCACCCAGGTGCCCCTAGTGAGCTATACTTTGATGCATTCTCTGGTAGCTATGCAACATCAAACATACTTTGAAGGCAAAAGCCCCCAAATGACATGGGGTGATATATGTATTTCCTTGGTGGGTGAAACAGAGAACCATTCTTATCTACAAATTCTGATCTTGCAAAGATCTAACAGCTTTTTTCCAGAAATAACCAAGAGAGTAACTGTCTGCCAAGAGTGTGGACATCTTTTTATTCCAAAGGAAAGTTTAGAATCAAATATGGAAATGGAATATTATACAGCAGGAAAATTGGGTGAAATACAGCTTGATTCAAGAACTTGAATAAATCTTAAAAATATAATTTTCAGGGACGCCTGGGTGGCTCAGTTGGTTAAGTAACTGCCTTCGGCTCAGGTCATGATCCCAGGGTCCTGGGATCGAGTCCCACATCGGGCTCCTTGCTCGGCGGGGAGCCTGCTTCTCCCTCTGCCTCTGCCTGCCTCTTTGTCTGCCTGTGCTCGCTCGCTCTCTCTCCCTCTGTCTCTGGCAAATAAATAAATAAAATCTTAAAAAAAAAAAAAAAATATATATATATATATATAATTTTCAGTGAAAATTGCTGGTTGCAGACCACACACAGTGTGATTCTGTTTTTATTAAGCTCAAAAACAAGCAGATCCAAACAATATATTATTTAAGAAGATATACATGTTGGGGCGCCTGGGTGGCTCAGTGGGTTGGGGCCTTTTCCTTCAGCTCAGTTCATGATCCCAGGATCCTGGGATCGAGTCCCGCATCAGGCTCTCTGCTCAGCAGGGAGCATGCTTCCTCCTCTCTACCTGCTTCTCTGCCTACTTGTGATCTCTGTCAATAAATAAATAAAATCTTATATATAAAAAAAAAAAGATATACATGTTTAGGTAAAAGAAAAAATTTTTTTTAAGATTTATTTATTTTAGAGAGAGAGACAGAGAGACAGAGCACACATGGTGGGGAGGGTCAGAGGGAGAGAGAGAATCTCTAACAGACTGTGCAAAGCATGGAGCCTGCCTGGGCTCAATCTCATGACCCTGAGAACATGACCTGAGCCATTGTGCCACCCAGGTGCCCCTAAAAAAAATTTTTTTTAAAGATTTTATTTATTTAGGGGCAGCTGAGTGGCTCAGTGGGTTAAAGCCTCTGCCTTCGGCTCAGGTCATGATCTCAGGGTCCTGGGATCGAGCCCCGCATCAGGCTCTCTGCTCTGCAGGGAGCCTGTTTCCTCCTCTCTCTCTGCCTGCCTCTCTGCCTACTTGTGATCTCTGTCTGTCAAATAAAAATAAATAAAATGAAATGAAAATATTTTATTTTATTTGAGACAGAGAGAGTGAGCGAGGAAACACACAAGCAGGGGGAGTGGCAGACGGAGAGGGAGAAGCAGGCTCCCCAGAGAGCAGGGAGCCAAATGTGGGGCTGGATCCCAGGACCCTGGGACTATGGCCTGAGGTGAAGGCAGAGGTTTAACTGACTGAGCCACCCAGGTGCCCCTTAAAATTTTTTTTTAATGAATGCATTATTTTAGGATAGTGATTCCCTTGAAATGAATGAGGACAATTAGGTCTTGAAAGCACGTGGCCTCACCGAAAATACTGGTTATCGTTCTATTGATTGTGTGGTGGGTTTATTAGATTCTCTCACCGTAATCCAGATGTATATTTCATATGGATCAAATATTACAATAATAACATTGTGTAAGGGGAAATACAGGCTGGACTTACAAAACAGGACAATGAAACAAGTAGTATGGACTCTTTACGTAGCCATTCTTTTAAAGGCATTTAATTTTATTTTTTTGCTATTCCAGCACACAGGAATCAGCATTCTTGAGTATAGTTCTTTCATGACTTGTTGGGGTGGCATAGATATCTAGAAATGGAGTTCCTGGGTCAAAGGGTGAAAACTCTGAAGTTAAATGCAAAACTGGGGAGGAGGTGTAAATAAATAAAATCTTGGGGCGCCTGGGTGGCTCAGTGGGTTAAGCCGCTGCCTTCGGCTCCGGTCATGATCTCAGGGTCCTGTGATTGAGCCCCGTATCGGGCTCTCTGCTCAACGGGGAGCCTGCTTCCTCCTCTCTCTCTGCCTGCCTCTCTGCCTGCTTGTGATCTCTCTCTGTCAAATAAATAAATAAAATCTTTTAAAAAATGAATAAAATATTAAAAATAGAAAATAAAGAATGTATTAAAATCTTTAAAAAAATGAATAAAATCTTAAAAATAGAAAATAAAGAATTTATTTTAAGTAAACTCTACAGCACATAAGGGGCTTGAACTCACGCGTGTTCCACTGAATAAGCTGGCAGGGAATCCCCTTTTCTTTGTATTTTATCTATATAGGGTGATGGATGTTAGCTGATCCTACTGTGGCCATTATTTCACAGGAGATGTAAATCAAGTGATCCTGCTGTGCATTTTAAATTTATACAGTGATACAGGTCAATTATTTCATAATAAGACTGGACAGAAATACCAAACATACATAGGCAGCAGACAGCAAAGTCAAGATGAGAAACAAAGCTCTTTCTGGGCTCCGTGGTGCACCTGTTGCCAGTAATGAAAACACCTGTCTTACTTATCAAGGCCACTGCCCCACTTCAGACTGCGATTTGACCTCTTCCCCATCACCCTGCCTGCCCAGCCTGCCCAGCCTGCAGGTGAAGCACAGGATCTAGTTCAGAGCCTCGGGACGTAGAACACAGAACTCCCTGTCTAGAGAGGCAGAATAGGGCTTTGTCTCCCAGAAAGGCAAGATGGTTTCTGTGGGGCTGCCTTGGGGCCAGTGCAGGGAGGAAACCTCTGCTGAGCTCCAAGTCAGAACCCAGAGCTCTTGCCCTGTTTTTCATGATACTGCCCCTGGCGCCCATGGAGGCATCTCTTTTCGCTTCTCTGAGCAGATTTTGAAATGTGTAGTCTTCAGAGTGGAAATGTTTATTACTGAAAATGTTTTGTTGATTACAAGAAAGCACAAAGGAATCCGTACAGCGTGTACCCGGAATGAAAAGAGTGGGTGGGAGAAACCGAGATAATGTCAGTTACCAGCTGTGCCAGCCAGAGTCCCTTTCTTTCTACCTGAACACATTCAAAGATTATCCCAAATCCAAGTCTGTGAAATGTTCATTTCAATTCAGATGTGTGTGTGTGTGTGTGTGTGATATGCCAAACACATGTAGTAGCACCATCAACCCCCTACACTAGATTAAATCAGAGTGGCATGTGATTAAAACATTTTAAAACTTAGGGAATACTAAGTTTTTCCCAAATACCTCTTCATTTTTTTAGTGGTTGTTCTGAATCAGGGCCCAAACAAGAAATACACATTGTTAATCTCATCGCTATCACTTAAATCTTTTCATCTGTAGGTTTCTTCCCCTTTTTGTCTTTAATGCCTTGCTGGTTCTTGTTGAGGAAAAGGGATCATTTGGCTTCTTGTATATCCCAGATTCTGGATTTTGTTGATTGTACCTCATAGTAGTGTTGTTTAACATATTCCTCTCTTCTAGTAATTCCTTTTTTTTTTTTTTTTTTTAAGATTTTATTTACTTATTTGACAGACAGAGATCATAGGCAGAGAGGCAGGTGGGGACGGGGGGGTAGTGGTGGTGGTGTGGGGGTGGGGAAGCAGGCTCCCGCTGAGCAGAAAGCCTGATGCAGGACTCTATCCCAGGACCCTGAGATCATGACCTGAGCTTAAGGCAGGGACTTTAACCCATTGAGCCACCCAGGTGTCCCTCTAGTAATTCTTATACACTGGTAGTTGGATCTAGAAAGTTGGTCAGACTCAGGTTTGCCCTTTTTGGCAAGAATGTGCCATTTGTGGTAGTGTATATTTCCATCAGATGGCACATAATGTCCGGTGATCTTTCCTGTGATGTTCGTGGCCATTGATGACTATTGCCTTGATCCAATATTTTATAAGTGTTTTGGAAAATGCCGATATTCAAATTTTGTCAATCCTTATTTCTTGGCTAGAATAATTTCTTTGTCAACTATTTAGTCATCCTGACACACAGTTGGTACATGTCTTAGCCTGGATTTCCCAGGAAGCAGAGCCTTGAGTCATGGACATTATTGGGGAAAGTGATCCTGTAGAAAAAAGCGAGGGATGGGAGAAGCAGAGAAAGCCAACTGAAGGGAGACTCACCCAGCAGGCTATTGGTTTAGGCACCTGATTGTTTGATCAATGTGACTTGATATCTGAGAAGCAATATATATGGATCTCAGGATAGTTCATCTTGTGGGGGAAAAAAACTAAAATTCACATATCAGCTTCTACCCCTTGCTGGTAGAAGCTTAGACAACAAAACATTGACTTCAGGGTGGTATATGCAAGGGTATCCCCACGCTGGTGCTCACAGAGAAGAACTGGGGTAGGAGGGAGGAGATGAGTGTATTCTCAGTAATGAAAACAGCTGTCTTGGGGTGCCTGGGTGGCTCAGTGGGTTAAGCCACTGCCTTTGGCTCAGGCCATGATCTCAGGGTCCTGGGATCAAGTCCCGAATCGGGCTCTCTGCTCAGCAGGGAGCCTGCTTCCCTCTCTCTCTCTGCCTGCCTCTCTGTCTACTTGTGGTCTCTCTCTGTCAAATAAATAAATAAAACCTTTAAAAAAAAAAAAGAAAGAAAGAAAAGAAAACAGCTGCCTTACCAAGACATGCAGTTGTTCCTGCATGAAGCTGGATAGAGCCGACCTAGACCTTCTTGCTACAGCAGTGGTTGGAGTAAGAGACAGACAAGACAAAGAGCATCTGAAGTAGTACATATGTGTTTGACACAGTCCAGAAAAGGCAAGTGAAATGTGTAATTCCTTCTCTTAAAATTGAACAGCTTTCAAAATAATGAATTAGTTCTATTGCATCTGCAAAGGTAATTGGGTGGTTTTTTTTCTGTTTTTCTATCATCATGACTTATGGATATATACATGTATGATATGTTTCAATTCATTGTGGTTATTTGTCTTCTTTTTTAAAAAGATTTTATTTATCTATCTGACAGATAGAGAGCACAGGACAGGAAGGAGTGGCAGGCAGAAGGAGAAGCAGGCCCCCGCTAAGCCAAGAGCCTGATGTGGGACTCAGTCCCAGGGCCCTGGGATCATGATCTGAGCAAAGGCAGACGCTTAACCAACTGAGCCACCCAGGAGTCCCGTTATTTTTCTTCTCAAAGCTTAAAATTTATCCCACTTTGGCCGGTGGATGGTGGATGCTTCCACAGATTGGCTCCAGATTCTGTTTGATGTCAATCTGAGTGTTTCTGATAGCTTCCCTGGTTCCTCAACTGACAAGATATTCCAGGCTTATTTTGGATATTTCTTGCTTCTGACAGAAAATCAACCACTTTTCCAAGTAGATCTATTTCCTTTTAGAGAAATATTATATTTAGAGATCACAGTCTGAAATCCTAGAGTGCTTACTCCTACCAGGCTGGTCAGTGTTTGGTGGACATTTTGAGTAGCTAGATCTTGGATTTTTTTTTTTTTAATTAGAGAGAGAGCGAGCAGGAAGGGAGGGGTAGAGGGAGAGCAAGAGCCATAATCTTAAGCAGGCTCTATGCTCAGCATGGAGCCTAACATGGGGCTGGATCTCATGACCCTGAGATCATGATCTGAGCCTAAATCAAGCGCTGGACACTTAACCGACTGAATCACACAGGTGACCCTGGAAATACATTTTTAAAGAAAAGTATACCCTAAGGGGCGCCTGTGTGGCTCAGTTGGTTAAGTATCTGCCTTTAGCTTAGGGCAAGATCCCTAAGGATCTTGTCTCACATCGGTGTCTCACATTGGGCTCCTGGCTTAGCTGAAGTCTGCTTCTGCTTCTCCCTCTACCTCTGCTGCCCCACCTACTTGTGTTCTCTCTCTGTGTCAAATAAAATCTTTAAAAAATATATTGCTTATCAGCTTTGATTTTATATTTTTTTATACTAAAAAATCATGATTCTTAAGGCCATTAACATAATTACTTCTTACTATCATTATCATTACTGAAAAGCAGTTTTGGGTTTTTTAAAAACTTTTAAAAAACATTTCCCATCCTTAGGGTATATACCTAAGGCATGTGTTGTTAAATAATTGTTTTAAATTCACCTGACATAATTTCCCCCTACGTGGAAAACGGCTGTTTCTTTTAAAAAGTGTACTATCCTTTAGGCTCAATCTACTCACTTTTGAAAAACTTGCTAATAGGTATCCTCAGAAGTCTAGACTAAATGAACTTGAGCTTTATCAGAAGCATGGTCATTCATTCCAGTACTTCTGGCAGAGGTTTGGGTGAGACAGAGGGCAGGAGGGTTTGGCAGTCATATGCAAAGGTGTATTCAATGAACTTACCTAGGAGTTTTTTCTTTGCGTGTGTGGTAAAACACATGTACGGTAAAATTAACCATTTTTTTTTGGCTATTATAAAAGTTTATTTAACAAAAAAGCTCAATATGAAAATGCACATGATCTGATTTTTATATTGTAGTAAAACAGGTACTATGGAGGGGACATGTGGAAGCAGTTGATTCTTCTGATGAACACATCCATTGTTTATACTCGTTCTAAGGCTTCTAACATGATGATACTATTTCCTCGTATTACCACCATTCCAATATTGTTCTGTTGCCCACTAGTTGCCATCTCCACACATTCCTCTATCACAAGATTCATAAATGGATCGAACCCCCGCAATATTCCTTGAACATGTCTGCCACCATTTAATTTCAATGATAATTTCTTGTCCATAAATTTTTTCAGCTCGGGAGGATGAGCTTTGCTCATGGTGTCTACTCGGCGAGCTCAAAAATGCCTCCCCATTTTAACCATTTTTAAGCATGCAATTCAGTGGCGTTAAGTGCATTCACATGTGCAACCAACAGCACGATCTCTCTCCAGAACCTCTTCATCAGACCAAATTGAAACTCTGCATCCATTAAACAATAACTCCCTATTACCGTCCCAGCATTTTCAACGTGACTAAGTGCAAGAAGCACCTGCTGGCCCGTTGCAGACTGGGGCCCTGGAAGATGCCGCCTTCCAGGCTGAGCAGGGCTCCCGCGGTGACTAAGCAGGCTCTCGCGTTAGCGCTCCCGCCCTCACCTATTGTCCCAGCGGGAGGAACCGGTATTTCCGGATTGGGGCCTCCGACCCTGTGATCCTGGCTAAGGGTGAAGTTCACGGGGGAGGGGAACGGAAGCTGATCGTAAAAGTTAACTTTCCACCGAAGTGAACAACCTGCCTCTCACCCCATGCCCAAGCACAAAGACCCCAGCGCCACCAAGCACGTACGACAGTGGCCCCAACCATCCTTTCCGTGCTCCTGTGAAGGGGAGTGTGGCTAACCCCTTCCTAGCCCACACCCCTGGAGGGGATCAGAAAGCCGACGGGAGAACGAATAAAGCAGCACATCGAATCCCTTTTGCCCCTGGCCCGAAAGAAAGCACAGTGGCAGTTTGGCAGCGAAGGGAAGGGGAAGGGGAATGGATGCCCGGGCTGGGGGCCAGGTGGTCCCTGCGGCCACAGTCCGGCCCCGCTGCTGGGTGGCCCGTGCGAGCCCCCCCACCCAAGTCGTTGCCAACACCCCGAAGTACAGCTGCAGTAAGCCTCGTCTCTTGGCCCAGACTGGCGCACCTGGCACCCTCGGGGTCTCCAGTAAGCCGGTGACGGCCGCAGCCCACCCTCCTCCCCTCCGGGCAGCCGCTCTCTGGCTGTCCGCCGCCCACTCCCCCTGCCCCCACCCTGGATATATATTTTTTTTCCTCCCAAACCTCCAAACAGGAAATAGCTCGAGTCCACAATAATACACAGGAGCGGCGACCGAGGCCAGTCGTGCCCGCCCATTCCCTGGGCAGCGTCCCGCACTCCGGCCCCGGCCAGGCGCCACCAGCGACGAGCGCGGGCGGCGCAGGGGACACCCGCCCAGCAGCCGGCGTCGCGTCGGAGCGCGCCCCCGGGACCCGCCCTCGTCCTGCGCAGGACCCCGGCGACTGCGGCCGCCCCCAGCCCGCAGGCGAGTACCCTCCCGCCCCTCCCCTCCCCGGCCCTCGAGCGCCCGCCCCGCGGCCGCCAGGGCCCGGGCGTCGCGGGGATGCCGCCACCCGTCGCGCCCCTGCGAGCGAGGGACTTGCGGGGTCTGGCGGTGCACCGGCGCCCTGGGTCGGCGTGCGAGCGGAGCTGAGGGGCAGCGACAGTACATGCGAGCTGATGCCCGCACCCCCACCTCCCTGTGGATTCGGGGTGTACTTTATTGGGCACGACTTTTTCCTCTCTGGGATGCTTAGCGGACTTCTGGCGTTGGGTCCTCCCGGGGGACGACGGCGCACCATAGGGTTTCTCTTCGGGGATCGTCTGGAAGTGGGTTTTAGCCCGCACCTGGGGCAGCTCCAGGTGCCCCGGGGTCACCGTCTCTTTCCTACCTGGACTGGCGCCTTCTCCCCCAAGAACTGCGACCGTTTCACTTTCTGTTGAGCTTCTCTTTAACCAGGATAGAAGGGCCTCTGGTTTCTGTTGGCGCAGCCAGCTTTAAGGGGGCAGGAGCTGGGGCGGTGGGGCGGAGGGCGGCGCGGGTTAGTTGCAAGCAGGTGGGGATCGCCTGCGGAGTCTCGGGCGGGTCTCAGCCACGGGGCCTGCACACCCCACACCGCCCGGAGCCCGGGACTGCACACTCCCGGAGGTGCCCGCGGGCCCGAGCTGCCCGCTGAGCCGCGATCTGGGTCCCCAGCGCCCGAGAGCCTTCGAGGGTCTCCCCCTTCCCTTTAACATGCGGGGCGCTGTCGGTGCTCAAGGCTGTGGGGTTCTTCTATAGGGAACTAAGTCAGCACCGAGTTGGGGATCTTTATGTTGGATAAAGGCCACTGAATTCCAGGCATTCTTCGAGCTCGAGAAGGGCATTCTCGGCTGTTTTGAAGTCTGGGCGAGGGCTGTCTGTGAAACTGCCTTTCTGTCAACTGTCCTCGTCGTCTGGGGCGGCTTCCTAGTCCCGGGGGTGGGTGGGGACACTTGGGAAGCCCCCTGCGCCAAGGCTTTCTGGGTGTTTCTCAATGCATTTTTACGAACGGTGGTTGGCAGGTAATCTCCCTTCCGAACCAGTTCACCTGAAAGGTGTGGTCAGCCCTCCTCATTTCCTGGCGGGGGCCCGTGGTTCTGGACGGGGCTCTGGGGCCTTGGGAGTTCAACTGAGGCCTCGAGCATCAGCGCCTTCACCTGGGGCCTGTTACAGTGGATCCGCACCTGCTGGGTTGTGAGCCCCTGGGGAACGTCTGCACAATAACGTGTGAAAAGCACCGGCCTAGGGTATCTTGGGGCGAAGTGTTCTGTCCACCGTGAAGGAGTGATTTACAGTACGCTCCTGCACATTTTCGTCAAGTCCTACATCAGAACCTTCATTTTGCCAAAGCAGGACAAACACCCTTAAGCAGCCTGGGTCACAGCCCCTCCCCTTCAGGGTCAGGCTCCTCAAGGAGATCTATCTGGACATGGGCTTGGCATAGTGGCCTGAGAATTTTTTTTGTTTCTGGGTACTTTTATTCTTTGACTGTTGTTATTTTTTTTTTAACTATTTAAATTCAGTTAGTTACCATATAATGTATTGTTGGTTTCAGAGGCACGGATCTGTGATGATAGAACACCCACACCCGGTGCTCATTACATCCCATGCCCTCCTTACTGTCCGTCCCCAGTTACTCCATTCTCCCACCCCCTTCTCTGTTATTACTATGATAAAATATACATATCATGAAATTCAGCATTTAAACCCTTTTAAGTGTAAGATTCGGGAACATTAAGTACACTGACAGCGCAACCATCCCAACTCTTCGTTTCCAGAACTTTTTCATGGTTCGGAACAAAAACGCTACCCATTAAACCATAGCCCATTCTCCCCTCTTTCCAGCCCCGCAAATTCTGGATATTTTAACCAACTGAGCCACCCAGGCGTCCCCTGGATATTTTAAATGATATATTTTGTAGGGTGGAGAAAGGCTGGATCGGAATGTAAAGTAAAAGGAAGATCATGTTCACAGAGTTTGTATAAACATGTAGAGATTCCTGGGTCACTGTTCTGTGGACACGGCACCGGAGCGCCAGGTTTTCGGAGTGCATGTGCTTTCTTTTAATAGAGACAGTCAGAAACCCAGGAGGGTTTCCTTTTTGTTTTGGCTCCAAAAGAATGGACTAGACTCAGGGCTCAGACTATATGCACATGAATAACTAGATGCCCGGTGACATTTATCTCTATGCTTCCTTTGACTGGCTTTATTTTAGGTAGCTTGTGTGTGTGTATATATATATATATATATATATATATATATATATATATAGTTTATTTTTTCCACAATGACTCAGAAACATTTTTGAAAGTACTTGGAATAAACCTTAAGGAAAAAGTTGTTGCTTAAAGGAGGAGGTCACAGCAAGGAGGAGGTCACAGCAAGACTTCAGAAAGCAGATTTGAGTGCGCCTGGGCGGCTCAGTGGGTTAAAGCTGCTGCCTTCAGCTCAGGTCATGGTCTCAGGGTCCTGGGATCAAGTCCCACATCCGGCTCTCTGCTCAGCAGGGAGCCTGCTTCCCCTCTCTCTCTGCCTGCCTCTCTGCCTCTTTGTGATCTCTCTCTGTCAAATAAATAAATAAAATCTTAAAAAAAAAAAAAAAGCAGATTTGAAATAATTTTCCCAAATATCCCAAACTACGTATTTTGTTTCTGCTTTCATGCTGAATGAGTCCAATGGTCCAACGACATTATTTCTAGTTGTGAGAATGTTCTTATAATTGAGGAAAGCCTGGGAATAATGAAAGTCATTTGCCTGCATCTGCTTAAAATTGTCCAGCTTGGGACGTGAGGACATGCATTTCAGTGCGAACACAAGTGTGAATTGGCAAACTAATAAGAGTGGTTTCATCCATGAGCTAAGAGCCTCATTGTTACGGATCAAGGATGTGGGGGTTCAGGGTGCCTGGCTAGCTCTGCAGGGAGAGCGTGCCATTCCTGGGGTTTGTGAGTTGGGGTCCCCCCATGTTAGGTGTAGAAATTACTTAAAAATAGGGGAGCCTGGGTGACTCAGTGGGTTAAAGCCTCTGCCTTCGGCTCAGGTCATATCCCAGGGTCCTGGGATCGGGCCCCACATGGGGCTCTCTGCTCCGCAGGGAGCCTGCTTCTTCCTCTCTCTGCCTGCCTCTCTGCCTTGATCTCTCTCTCTGTCACATAAATAAATAAGTAAAATATTTTTTTTTAAAAAAAGAAATTACTTAAAAATAAAATTTTAAAAATTAGTTTAAAAATTTCTAAAAAAAAAAAAAAAAGAATGTGATTTCGAATATGTAAGTGTTCAAGAATATTGGGAAGATTTACTGACTAGCTGACGAGTGGGAGATCCTTCAGCTTCTTCCCAACATTCTTTTTTCTTTTACTAAGACACTTGACTTTTCCTGTGTTAAGACTTTTATCAGAAAGAATCTATCGACTTGTAGACAGGAACTTACAGCTTCCTTTGCCTGAAAAAAATCCCTTTGAAATGATGAATAAAAGATAATTTAAATGGGCAAGGTTAGACAAAAATTCTCCCTCTTGACGAAATTCTTGTACTCACAGAAATTCAGATTGTTGTCCCCTCGTAATTGTAGGAAGGCTGAAGAGAAAAGGTTTCCTTTCTTCCGCTGCGTTCTCTTCTGAAATAGCAATATGGTTCAGAGTTTTATTTGGTAAACAAATGCTGTTTTGTTTTGTTTTTAAAGATTTTATTTATTTATTTGACACAGAGAGAGACCACAAGTAGACAGAGAGGCAGGCAGAGGGAGAGGGGGAAGCAGGCTCCCTGCTGAGCAGAGAGCCCAATGTGGGGCTTGATCCCAGGACCCTGAGATCATGACCTGAGCCGAAGGCAGTGGCTTAACCCACTGAGCCACCGAGGCCACCCACAAATGATGTTTGTAGTCCATACATGAGGAAAAAATTCCTCAGAATGTGTTCAGTGAATCGTTTTTTCAGTGATGCCAGGGGAGTCATTTAGGGAGGTTAGTAAAAATGGATGACGTCATCATTCTCAAGATCTGAGGTTCAGTATCCTGAATGTTTGAAAGAACCCACTGGTCTCCATAGGAGAGATCAAGGCATTGGACTACTGGGCATAGAGTCCATGCCTACTGCAAATTAAGGTACTTTCAGATACATTCTCATTAAATCTTTATAATGACCTTGAGCGAGGTAGTTCTTTTACCCCCATTTTACAGATGAGAAAACTGAAGCCAGTTGTGGTGTTCCTACTCTAGACCATAGCTCTTTCCGTTGTTCTTCCACATAGGATCATCCCTGCCTACAAACTCCCCTTCACCTCCAAGAAGCTATGTATTCATTAATATCTTTTAGAATATCAGGTACTACAATACACTAGGTCCTTAGGCAAATAAAAAGATGAGCCAAAACTGAAATAAATTCCCAAAGAGCAAATGATTTAAAATTGAAGGATTCTTTCCACGGTACCACAAGACCTGTGATGAGTGAGGAGTTAGATAATCCTTGGCTTGAATGTAGCATTATTGTGGCTGGGCGAGACGTGGGCATTCTCCTTACTGACCTCAGTCAGCCTTGCCATCTCTGCAGATTGGCCAGTCAGTGTCTGTGTGGCATCCCGAGAGAAGTCCTGAAGGAAGGGCACAGGGTCTAGTGCAGGACTGACATCTGCCCAGAACAGCTCAGAGACTCTGAGTGTCCACATTCTGAAACACAGAGCTAGGGGCATAATTATCTCCCTTTAAGATTACAGTAAGGAGGGGCGTTTGGGTGGCTCCGTGGGTTAAAGCCTCTGCCTTCCGCTGGGGTCATGATCCCAGGATTCTGGGATCAAGCCCCGTATCCGCATCAAGCTTGCTGCTCCGCAGGGAGCCTGTTCCTCCTCTCTCTGCCTGCCTCTCTACTTGTGATCTCTGTCTGTCAAATAAATAAATAAAATCTAAAAAAAAAAAAAAAGATTACAGTAAGGACTGCAACGAACCTTATTTGTAAAAGTGCTTGTAAATTTTAAAAAGATAGAAATCTATCTCTTATTTTCATTTGGGAGAAATTTTTAATGCAAAAAAGACAGAAGAAGCTACCTATTTGAGGTACCTAATACTTTTTAGGTAACTGAATCTGTAATTCTCTTCTTGCTTTAGGCCGTTAAAAAATAACCTTATTGGGACCGCCGCGTGGCTCAGTCGGTTAAGCGTCCGACTCTTGATTTCAGCTCAGGTCACGGTCTCAAGGGTTGTGAGGTCGAGCCCCATGTCCAGCTCTGCACTGTGCATGGAGCCTGCTTAAGATTCTCTTTCTCCTTCTCCATCTGCCCCTTCACAGAAAAATACTATTAATACATTGTTTTTATATACAATATATTGTCTGTATTCCTGTACCCCATGCAGGCTACACTGATAGATATTTTGCATGAGGTAGTTCATTCTGTTTTTTCTTTCCCAAGCTGCCCGGCAGTGTTGTGCACCATCCTAATGCAGAGAATTACCTTCACGCTCTACAATCACAAGTTCGTCATGGATTTTAAAAATACCTGTTGCATTTTGGAAGACTGCCATATCGAACTTGGGTTGTGCTGTTTTGTCCCTGCATTATTGGTAAAGGTAGGCGGTGTTGTGAGAAATAGGGAGTTAGGCTGGATTTGGAAACGTTGGAGAATTGTTGGAGACAGCCACAGGAGAAGCAGGTGGAGTGTGGAGGGTGGTGGTTCCCAAGCACTGGCTGCGTCTGGATCCCCCGGACGGCTTGTCCAAACACAGATCCGCAGCCCGCTCCCCGTTTTTAGCTTCCAACTTGGTAGGTCGGGGTGGGGCTTGAGAATCTGTCTATCTAAGGAGTTTTCCGGCAGCGCTGATGCTGCTGGGCTGGGGCTTGTGTGTGGAGAACCAGTGGTTGGGAGGCATTTGGAAATGTCAGATTGGAGCGAGAGTGGGGGAAGGGACAGAGCTGGAGGGCAGCTGGGGTTCCTGGGCAGACAGGAGCTTGGTGGAGCCAGGGAAGGGGGTAGCATCCGAGGGAGGCAGACACAGGTGCCGGTAGCTGAAATGTAGGGATATGGTGGGCGGGGGTGGCTGGAGGAAGAGAAGCCTCTGGGATAGGGAAAGCAGGCCCAGAAGGCTCTGAGGAGACCAAAGCCAGCTGGGACCCATGAACTCCATGTAAACTGGGGAGTAGGGGCATGTCTGGGGCGTTGGTTGCAGAGGAGGGAGGCACAGGGCTGTCACTGGCTAGTGGGTGCTGTAGCTGTAGGCCTGGCCTTCCCACCCCTTCCAGGAAGCCCAGCGTTACCTGGCGGTGGGAAGTGCTGCTTGGGGACCACAGGGTCAAGTGCGAACTTTCCTCATCAGACCTTTAGTCCTTCCAGCCACAGTCCTGGAGTCAGAACTGACCCCTCTCCCTCTTCTTGCCTGTCACCACCAATCACACTCAGCCTAGAACCAAGCAAGGTGAGCCTTGTCAGCCTGGAGCAAGAGCCCTTTATGCAGGTAGTGGCCTCGAATTTTACTTCTCTTCCCTTCATGTATTTGCCGCTCAGCCTAATAGCTTTAGGATCTGTGCAAGTATGTGTCCAGTCTCCTTAGTGTGACTGGGGATAAGCCGATTCAGAGCGTGGGTGCTGACGTCTGGGTTATGAAGGTCAGCTTTGCTACAGAAGAGAAAGCCAAGAAGGACGGTGGCTGCCCAGTGCTCTGGGCTCTTCCGCAGCTGAGCTGTGCTCCACTCTTCCTGCTGGTTTCATGCCGTCCAGACAAACATGCCCTCATGTTATTTTCACATTTAATTTTAAAGGAATCTTCATTGTATCTGAGGATGTAGAGCATCTCTTGAGTTTTGGAAGAAAGCCAAACACTGCCCAGAGTGTTCTAGGTTATCATTTGGGAGAACCTGTCCTTAGTAGAGGAGAGGGTTCACGGTCAGTGGCTGTGAACTAGCTGCTCGGCTCTGCCTGGCACTTGCTGGTCGGCCAGGGGCTGAGTTAGCCCCATCTATTCGGACTTGTCTGTCTGTCCCCGATCCTACTCAGCCAGTGCACACCTTTGCATTCCAGCCCGGCCCCTGTGGCCTCTCCTCCTTTCGCAGACAGGACTGGACAGGAACATTTCGCAAGGCTGCTCCTGTGCAGAGACAGTGTCTTGGCATCCCGAGGACGACCCCCAGTTTCAGTGGTGGGTAGGAGGACTCAGAGGACTTAGCACAGAGTGATCGCGGTGATGATTACAGTCAGGGATCCAACGGGAAATCAGCAAAGGGAGGAGGAGGCGCCCAGAGCCGAGTCTGGGACTTGCTCCGTCGGCATTCTCTGCAGAGCAGGTACCAGAAGTTCAGGTTCCCCAGAGGAAAGCTGGTGTTAGGATGGATTACACTGTTTGTGCAAACAGTTTAGGGAGAGTGAGGCCCTCTCATTGGCCCTGGGAATGGTGGGAGCCTTCACCAAGTCCCGGTTTCCAGACTCCGGCCGAGGGCCAAGCTTCTAAGCATCCTTCCGAAGGGTGTTGAGTGTTTGTGCACGGACGGGATGAGGGTGGAAGGGGAGGGCGGTGGCAGAAGCCCCTGTGCTTGGGGAGGGGTCTGCCCGTGCGGCTTGAGTCCAGTCCAGCGCCGCAGGAGCTTTTCTCGGTCTGACCAAAGTGAGAGGGGGCAGAAGTGAACTTGCGGTTTGCACACAGATCTTGGTTTAAGAATGATTTCTAGGATTCCTTCACCGAAGGGACAAAGAAGGGCAGTAGTGCACATTAGAAAAGAGTTCAAAGCCCTGTTCATTCATTCATTTCATTATTACTTTAAAAACAAACAAACATCTCGGGGGTCCTGGGTGGCTCAGTCGGTTGAGCATCCGGACTCCATTTCGGCTGGGGTTGTGGTCTCACCGTCGCGAGATCTAGCTCTGCCTGGGACTCCACACTCAGCGGGGAGTCTGCTTGGGATTCTTTCTCTCCCTCTCCCTCTGTTCCTCCCAGCCCGACTCTCTCTCCCTAATAAATAGAATCTTTTAAAAAAAGTAATCTCTACCTCCAGTGTGGGGCTTGAACTCACGACTTTGAGATCAGGAGTCACTCCCCCCATGAACTCAGGTATCCTTTTTTTTTTTTTTTTTTTAAGATTTTGTTTATTTATTTGACAGAGAGATACACAGCGAGAGAAGAAACACAAGCAGGAGGAGTGGGAGAGGGAGAAGAAGCAGGCTTTCCCACTGAGCAGGGAGCCCGATGTCGACTCGATCCCAGGACCCTGGGATCATGACCTGAGCCGAAGGCAGAGGTTTTAACCCACTGAGCCACCCAGGCGCCCCTCACTGATATATTCCTAACACACACTCTTAATGCCTGTACTCTACCGGGCAATGTGCCAGGTCCTAGAGACATAGCAGTGAGCACAGCAGAGTCTCTGCCCTCATGAGACCCACCTTCTAGAGGGCGACAAGTAAGTGGCAATTACATTTCATTATGATGGCGACATACCAAAGGCCCAAGGCACCTACCCAGGCTTAGTGGGTGTAAGAAAGCATGAGTTTTACAATCAGGCCAGCCTGGGTAGGAATCACACCTCTACAACTTACTGCCAGTGTGGCCGTGGGCAAACTGCTTAGTCACGTGGTGCCTGACTGTCTCCATCTGAAAACAGGGAGACGTTATAACCACGTCTTAAGCTAGTTGTGAAAATCAAACAAGGTAAATGCATGTAGAACTCATATCTCAGTGCTTGGATCAGTGAACATGTTCGCTACATGATGGTTTCGTGGCGTCTAGGCACGGGGGAGGCTCTGTGTACACTCTGCACTGCCTCCCTCCGGCCCTGGACTCAGCAGTGCTCACTCTGCTTACTGGTCTGGGAACGCTCTTCGCTGTTGTGCTTTTCTGGCCCTTGGGGTTACTTTCCTGTCTGCCCGAGATGCTTCGGATCTTTTTGTCAGCCTAAGTAGACATCTGCATTTTGTTAAGACCTAACCCGAGTACCTTACCTGTGAAGGTTTTTCCAAGCCAGGATGCTCAGACTGAATTGTCCCCTCTCTCTCTCGCCCCAAAGTCACTCATGTCCCTATTACAGCATACAGTTGTCCCTCCCTCCATTAGACTGGGGGATTCTGGAGGTCAGGGAGCCTGGGTTTGGTCTGTACGTCCATCGTCAATCAGTGTTGGACAGGGAGTGGCTCAGTGGTTGTCCAGGGAGTGAATGAATGAGTGAGTGTTGGGTTCGACTAGAAACTCAGTAGGAAATGGACAGCGTCAACAAGATAGGCCTCTGCCCTCACAGCAGAGCTTACAGTCTGGACGGGAAGGCGGATGGTAAACAAGTAAATACAAATATGTAATTAGATACCGAGGAGTGACACGGCCCAGCTGCAGGCACACGGGCGGCTAGAATAGGGAGACAGACGCAGTCCGAATGCTGATGCCCTGAGCTGTGTGCCCTCGCCCTGGACGATGCTGGAGGCTGGACGGACTGGTCAGGCAGGGGCCATACCAGGAGAGCCAGGAGTCCTCCAGATGGGAATAGATAGGCAGATCAAAGGCTAGTGGCGCCACAGCTGCCAAAGGGCAGGACCGAGAGGAGATCTCAGTGGACACTTGGGGAGTCGAAGCGGTCCACGCCAGAGCACTGAGAATGGGTTTAGGAACCCAGAGCTGATTGGGGGGTGGCACCCATGGAGCCGAAAGACCTGTCTGAGCTGGGTCTAAGACCTTAGTCCATTCAGGCTTCCGTAACAGGAGGCCATCGACTGGGGCACTTACACAGACATTTATTTTTCACAGTTTTGGAGGCTGGGAGAGTGAGAGAAGGGTCCCAGCAGAGTGGGGTTCTTGGTGCGGGCCCTCTTCCTGGCTTGCAGAAGGCCACCTTCTCACTGTGTACTCCCATGGTTTTTCCTGGGTGTATGAGCACGGACAGAGACCATGATCTCACTCCTCCTCTTCCTAGGATGACATTATCCTGCCTTCATGACCTCATCTAAATCGAATTTACCTCCCAAACACCCCACCTCCACGCACCATCACCCGGGGGATTAGGGCTTCAATTTCAGAATTTCAGACAAACATAGTCCATTGAACCTGGACCAGTAAGTATTTGCTGAGTAGAGAGCAGTAGCACTTCCTATGGGCCAGGCCCCAAGAGCTTTGTGTGTGTTCATAAAATTTCATTCTCCCCCAATCCTTACAAGTGGGTGCTATTATCATCCCCTTGAGGGGGGATCCCCTTGAGACTCAGAGAATTTAAGAGACTTGCCGAGGCCACTCAGCTAATTAAGTGCGAAGCTGGGATTCAAACACATGCAGTCTGGTTCTCGAGGGCAGGGTCCTAACCATTATGCCTCGCTGCCACCCCCCCCCCCATTTTTTTTTTCTTTTTTGAAAGATTTTATGTATTTATTTGAAAGAGAGAGAGACAGCGAGAGAGGAAACACAGCGGGGGCCAGGGGGAGTGGGAGAGGGGAGAAGCTTGCTTCCCGCTGAGCAGGGAGCCCCAATGTGCAGCTTGATCCCATGACCCTGGGATCATGACCCGAGCCAAAGGCAGACGCGTAATGACTGAGCCACCTAGGTGCCCCACCTTGCTCCCTCTTAATAAGGAAGTAAAACCCAGTATTAATGGGTATCTTTCATATGCTGGTTCCTGAGCAAGAAGTACTAGAGATTCAAAAATGAATAGGACATTGTACCTACCTTCCAGGCCATTACAGAACACTCAGGGAGACAGACCTGTAAAAACATAATATTTTGAAGCCAGTTAAAAATGTGTTGAGCCCAACAAGAAACTGTCTCTTACTTTTCCTATGGTACATAGAACCGATGGTGGAGAGAAGTGTTTTCCTATTTCAAATGTTTCCAGTGACTGGTGCTCACAAAAAAATCTATTGTTTAGGAAATAGTGGGCTGAGTCATCAAATTAAAATCTGCTTTTTATTGTTAGTAGCGTGTACAGTGTAATGAGAATAATTACATGATGGCAACAGGTACTCTCAGCTTTGTAATACCATCACGATACAATTTGGGAAAAAGCAGAACCAGTTACGTAAAAGAAACTTTTTTAAATAAAAATTTAGGATAGCTTCAAAATATTTTATAGTGAGGATTGCTTTTTAAATTTTTTTATTTTAGTTTTTAAAAGATTTTATTTATTTATTTGACAGAAAGAGAGAGTGAGAGAGGGATCACAAGCAGGGTAAGTGGGAAAGGGAGAAGCAGGCTTCCCGCCATGTGGGGCTCAATCCCACGGCCCTGGGACCACAACCTGAGCTGAAGGCAGAGGCTTTAACCCACTGAGCCACCAAGGGGCCGCTATAGGAAGGTTTTACTTATTTATTGTTTTGAAAAGATTTTATTTATCCATTTGACAGAGAGAGATCACAAGTAGGCAGAGAGGCAGGCAGAGAGAGAGGGGGGAAGCAGGCTCCCCGCTGAGCAGAGAGCCCGATGTGGGGCTCGATCCCAGGACCCTGGGATCATGACCTGAGCTGAAGGCAGACACTTGACCACTGAGCCACCCAGGCGCCCCATAGGAAGGTTTTAAACGAGAAGCCGATCCTGAGTAAGTGGTCCCCGGCAGGTACAGCAGACCCTTGCACTGACTTCCCACAGGGGCAGAGTGCTGTCTGCTGGCCTCAGTCTTTCTCCGTTGGGCACGTGTGATACAGTTTTGAGCTCTCGTTTTAAGGGATTCAGCTTCTGCTACCAGAGGCCGGCTCATTCTCACAGTATCAGACATTGGTGCATGTTGAACATGGAAGATTTTTTTCCTAGATGGCTTGTTATGAAGCCTGGGCAGGACCAAATCGCAGGCTGGACATGTCCGGGCCACCAGGTACTTCTGGGCTTTTGTCTTTTAACATCACAGGGCAAAACCTGATCAGAGTTTTACAGTTTTCTCACTTTAGGCAGTGTTATGAGTTGAATCGCATCCCCCACCGCCCCCCAAATTCACATGTTGGAGTCCTGATGCCTCGTCCTTGAGAATGTGACCGTATTTGGAGATAGGGTCTTTACAGAGGTAATCCAGTTAAAATGAGGTCGTTAGGGTGGGCCCTAACCCAATATGACTGGTGTCCTTATAAGAGAAGGACGCTTGGACACAGATGTGCACAGTGTAAAGTCACCGGGAGAAGACAGCCTTCCACAAGCCAAGGACAGAAGCCTGCGTCGTGATCCTAGAACAAACCAACCTGTCTACACCTTGGTCCCAGCCTCCAGAACCATGAGCTGAGTAAATTGTAAGATTTCTGTTGGTTAAGCTCCCTAGTCTGTGAACTTTGTCACAGCAGCCCTCGAAATACTCACTCAGGCAGCCCAAGAAATTCTGCCTGAAACCAGGTGAACCGTTTAAACAGCAGCTGTCACAGCACAGTCCACCTTCTCCCCCTCATATCCCGGCACAGCGAGCCTGGGGGTCACATAATCGGGTCGTTCTGCCTTCAGCTCCCCTGTGTCCTCTGGGTTCACCAGGACTGTAGCTTCAGGGCTGGACGAGGCTCCTCCATGGGGCCCCGCTCTGAGGCTGTGTGTCCAGCTCAGCCACAGCCGTGGTCACTGAGCAGGGATCCGCCTGGAACCGGACCCGTATCTGACAGCCAGGTGGACCGCTCCTGCCGAGCGCTGGGGCCGGTCCCCATCAATGTGGAAGTCAACCCTTCTCGAACGCCAGGACTCCTCCTTTCCTGTAATTAATCTCCTTCCATGGCCCAGAGGACCCACCCTATCCTCTGCAAATGCTTAAACACATAATGTAAACTCTGTGTTTCCAGTTTTGATAGACTGAAGCAGAAAGTATTCGCGAGGGCAGAAGGAGGAGTAGCCTAGCCCTGTCTGGGGGCAGGCGTGGTAGGGGGAGGAAAAGAAGTTAACGCACACTTATGTGGTATGTGCTATGGGCTGTGTGTTACATGAGCTGAATGCTTTACAGAGGATAACTGATTTCATTTTTCAAACAACCCTATGAGGTCAGCGCTATTATTAACCTCATTTGCAGATGAAAAAACTGAGGCAAAGGGAGATTCAGTGACTTAACCAAGATCACAGAGCTAGTTAGATGGGGAGCTGGACTTCAGTCCTGGGCAGTGTGGCGCCCCAGTTCATGCTGGGGGTGGAGGGCTGTGTTAGCAGGGGGTGGTGGGATTGTGTGAACCTCGCTTCCCAGCTGCGGGCAGCTGACCGCTGTATCTCAGCGTTCCGAGCTTTTCCAGCCAAGTTCCAGAGACTCTGCCCCTTTCCTGAAGTTGCAGAGCAGATACCCTAACCCGACTAATGGCAAGCCCTTCTTGACTCAAGCCAGCTCCTGTCAGCGTTCTAAATTCTGTGCCTCCTCGCTCATCTGTGCCCAAGCAAGAGAACCTCTAGAATCCTACAACTCTAGGTTAAGAGTAGAAACATAACAAGAACAGTTTCTTCCAAAAGCAACTGGGAACAGACTTCCTGCACATGAGGAGTGGAAAGTTTTTTATTTCTTGGGAATGAGGAATCCACGGATTACTACGTATGCACATTTTTGGGGAGGAGTAGTTAATTAAGTGATTCTAATGTTGGCTATTGTTCCATAGCGGAGGTTAAAAATCTGGGGACTGGGGAACGCCTGGGTGGCTCAGTTGGTTGGACAACTGCCTTCGGCTCAGGCCATGATCCCGGAGTCCTGGGATCGAGTCCCGCATCGGGCTCCCAGCTCCGTGGGGAGTCTGCTTCTCCCTCTGACCTTCTCATCGCTCATGCTCTTTCTCACTGTCTCTCTCTCAGATAAATAAATTAAAAAAAAAAAAAAAGATTAAAAAAAAAATCTGGGGACTGTTATAAGGTAGAGCCTCTGTAGTTGCTGGGTACCACCTGAGTGGGCCACCAAGACCCTGTGTTCTCTTTTTCACGGTTTCTTTCTTTCTTTCTTTTTTTTATTTTAAGATTTTATTTATTTATTTGGCAGAGACAGAGATCACAAGTAGGCAGAGAGGCAGGCAAGGAGAGAGGAGGAAACAGGCTCCCTGCCGAGCAGAGAGTCTGATGCGGGGCTCGATCCCAGAACCCTGAGATCATGACCTGATCCGAAGGCAGAGACTTTAACCCACGGAGCCACCCAGGCGCCCCTTTTTCAGGGTTTCTATCACTCACTCCAGCCCCTGAGTTCCTGTTCCTTTCAGCCTGACTTTTTTTCAGTCTCTGATTTTTCCCTACACCACTCGGTCTTGGGCTTTTCTGGTTCTTTAACTGTGTGTCGAAGGAGGTTGTGGCTGCGTGCGAGGGTCAGAAGTTTGTAAGTGCACCCGTGCTTGACTGTAGAGAAGTGAGGATTAGGAAGGTTTCTTTCTTTCTTTCTTTTTTTAAAGATTTTTATTTATCCATTTGACAGATCACAAGTAGGCAGAGAGGCAGGCAGAGAGAGAGGAGGAAGCAAGCAGAGAGCCCGATGCGGGGCTCGATCCCAGGACCCTGGGATCATGACGTGAGCCGAAGGCAGAGGCTTTAACCCACTGAGCCACCCAGGGACCCCTAGGAAGGTTTCTTGAAGAGGTCTTGGGAGTGGAAGAAGGACAGATGGCGGAGGGGGAAGGAGGGACAAGACGAGAGGTGCTGGGCGCATATACATCACCCTTGGGCATGACTAAATCCATCGCTGTGTTTTGGTCTTACTCGAGTTTGACAGATGATGAAACAGGTTCAGAAGGGTCATGTGGTCATGTAACTTGTTGGGGATCACTAGATGTTGAACAGCAGAGGTGGGACTCAGATCCAGTCTTGCCACTTACGCACAGCTCTCTTGGCCCGTGTGGTGGGGCTGGTGTGAGTGGGCACCAGGGGACGGGGTGAGCATGGCATCTGGGTCACACGTCAGGCAACCCAGGAGGATGCAGGAAACAGGAAAGGGCAGGAGGCAGTCGTGGCTGCGGGCTGGCCAGGGGGCGATTGCAGACACGGACTGGGCTGGGTGGAAGGAGAGGATTAGAACACGGATTTGGTGGCATCCAGTTGAAGGTAATGGTTTAAATAAACCCCAGAGAGAGTGCATTCTGGCGACTGGGAAGAGAGCAGGCCGGTTTGGGCAGAGGCAGGCGAATCTAAGAGAGCCCCAGCTAGTGTTCGCCAACTCTGGTGATGCTGCTCTATCATGGAGCCTGTTTTTCTTCCAGTGTTCTTTTTGATCACCTGAGTAGCAAATATGTAAAATACATTATATATGACGGTATTAAGGGGGCAGAAAATATATGCATGAAGTCATATGGTTTATTTGCAGTAAAGCTTTAAAAAAGAAATCGTGGTTTCCCTCCCTCTTCTACTTTTAGTTAGGGCTTTTTCCGGCTCCCTGAAAAGCAGACCACACCCGGTAAAACAGCCCGTTTGGGACATTAGTTCATTTCCACTTGTATACTTCTAAAGCACAGGAACGGTTAAAATACCCAGGGAAGAAGGATGTCCACTGTTTTCCTCCGGCAGAAATAAAGTAGAAATAATCAGATCAAGGGAATACACCCGTCTGATCTGTGAATTTTTATGTTCAACTTTAATCATTCAGGCTAAAGTGCCCTTGAGTATCCTAACTTAAAAGCCTTTTTGGATCGTGTAGACTTAAAGTCGTTTTTTTAAATAGATAAGTGATTTTTAATCAGATGGTTGTAGTTGTAAAGAATTTCTAGAATTCTAAGGGAATTAACTAAATAAATACATATTTCTGAAGAGTTTCTGGAGTTACAGAGAAAATGCCATATAAGTACATATTTGGATGGGGGTATTTTGGCTAGATTTTTGTTTTCTGTGTTATTGTCCTTAAGTACTCTTATGAAGGCGTTGGCACATAGATGACAATTATTTTTTAAAGATTTTATTTATTTATTTGACAGAGAGAGAGTAAGCACAAGCCGGAAAAGTGGCAGGCAGAGGGAAAGGGAGAAGAAGGCTCAATGAGGGGCTAGAAACCAGGACCCTGGAACTATGATCTGAGCTGAAGGCAGGCTTAATGACGGAGCCACCCAGGCATGCCAGAGAGGAAAGTTTAGACTTTGTTCTTTCTAATGGGGCACCCCAAGATGACAATTTTTTAAAAGGGCTAAATAGGGGCACCTGGGTGGCTCAGTGGGTTAAAGCCTCTGCCTTCAGCTCAGGACCCTGGGATCGAGCCCCACATCAAGCTCTCTGCTCAGCAGGGAGCCTGCTTCCTCCTCTCTCTCTCTGCCTACTTGTGATCTGTCAAATAAATAAATAAAATCTTTTTTTTTTTTAAAGGGCTAAATAAATAAATTATAAAACAGGACAATCTCATTTATGGAAGAAAAGCAGATTCTTTCTAATTATTTGCTAAGGCAGAATTCTCTTCCTCATGAAAGACCCAATTTTGGTTTTGTATGAGGTCATCATAGATAAGAATCACTTCATAAGATGTATGTGAAGTGCATAAAAAATTCCTACAGAAAACGAAACTTTAAAACATGCCATTTATAAAGTATCATGTCACTTTCACCCAAGTAAAGCAGCTGCCAGTGGGTAGCGAGTTTAACTTGATTTTTTTGTGTTGTTGCTAGCTCAGGCTTCGTTTCTTATTGGAGAGGGCTGTATAGTAATTTTTATCACGCGTCATTAGAGATACAATTTGTTAGAACAAAGACTGTTGTGTGTAAGTATAATTACATCTTCCTGTATGATTAAATGAGGTCTGTATTGTAGCTTTTTTCAGCGGTGGCAGCTGTAGCAAAACCAAGTTCAGCCTATAAAAGAATTCCTGTGACTAACTGGTACTAATTGTTTACAGAACAACCAGTGGGAGTAATATTCATGAATACTATGGAAATGAAATATTCCCAGACCAAGTGGTTTATCCCTTGTTTTCACCACTCTGTTGTGGTCGGATTTCATTAATTGTATAATCAGGCAAGTGAAGCGGAGTTCTTAGTTTATTGTTGGTACTGAAACATAACCCTGCATTTGTCTGGTCAGGCCTCTCATCTTCCAAATGGGAAACTGTGGCTTAAGGAGGGATTGAAGGGTTACTTAAGTCACTGACCCACCCTGTTCACTTTTTTTTTTTTTAAGATTTTATTTATCTATTTGACAGACAGAGATCACAAGTAGGCAGAGAGGCAGGCAGAGAGAGAGGAGGAAGCAGGCTCCCCGTCGAGCAGAGAGTCTGATGTGGGGATCGATCCCAGGACCCTGAGACCATGACCTGAGCCAAAGGCAGAGGCTTAACCACTGACCCACCCAGGTGCCCCAACTATTCACTTTTTAAAACACAACCTATGACAGTAACTTATAACTAGCATATCTTTAAAAAAAATTTTTATTATTATTTTATTTATTTTTCAGATTTTATTTAAACTCAATTAATATATAGTGTATTATAAGTTTTAGGGGTAGAATGTAATGATTCATCCGTTGCATGTAACACCCAGTGCTTATTACATCAAGTGCCCTCTTTACCGCCCATCACCCGGTTACCCCATCGCCTGGTCCACCTCCCCTCCAGTAACCCTCAGTTTTATAACTGGCGTATCTTAGTGTAATTTATAATATATTAGTTCTCAAAGTAAATATTATGACTGTTTCAAAGTCACTCAAGCTAAATTTTTAATGGATGAGAGAAAATAGGAAATAGATGGTTTAATTTTTTTTTCCATACCCCGAGGTCTTTTGGTGTGTACACCCCACTTTGGAGACCGCTGATTTAGGTCATTCAGGTTAAAAAAAAAAAAAAAAGACAAAGAAACTTGCTATTGAGGAAAGAGGAAGGATTCAAGGTTTGGGAGGGTGGGGGAGGGTGGGGAAGAGTTTGGGACACTTACTCACTGCGGATATCTAGGTTAATCAGGATTAACCCATAATGCCTCCCTCCCGTTTTACTTCCCTTTTATGTCTGAGTCTGTTTAGACAAGGAACAGCACAAGTCCTCTAGAAGATTCAGTGGTAAAAAATAAGGCTTGAAGAGATTGGTCAGGGATAAATAGATAAGTCAGAACTTCTTCAGAGGGACAGAAATGCAACTAAAATGAAATGTCACAGAAGTCAATTTATTAACTTGGATAAAAAGTACAAGTGGGATCTCCCGGGATGACCGTGACCTTCGGCATAGCTGGATTCAGAAGCTCGAAGGAAATCATCACATTGTTGTTGGTACAGATCTTCCTAACAGCTAGTGACGAGCCCTCGCACGTGGCAGGGAACATGTGTGCCCATAGTCCTGGCGTCCTACCTCCCCTGGTTTGTAGCTCCGACAGGAAGGGGGCATTTTGCTGAATGTCATATTTTCACCGCAGGGAAGACGGGCTCATGTGTACCACGACTCCTTAGCTGGGCCACTGTGATGGACGGCCCGCTGTCAGCCCACGGAAAGAGGGCAAGAAAGTTCTTCCAAGCTGAGAGGAGACATTCACGACCCTGAGGAGGGGCCTGAGTCTGACCCTCTCCAGACGGTGTATTTTTATTTTTATTATTTTTTTTTTAATTTTTTTTTTCAGACCGTGTATTTTTAATGCTGTGGGAGCTCGCCTATGTGGGGTTCTAGAGTTATTTAAAAAGATATAAAAAACAAAACAAAACAAAACAAAAAACCAAACAGGGTCACCTGGGTGGCTCTGTGGGTTAAGCCTCTGCCTTCGGCTCAGGTCATGATCCCAGAGTCCTGGGATCGGGCCCCGCATCGGGCTCTCTGCTCTGCGGGGAGCCTGCTTTCGTCCGCCCCCCCCCCCACTTGTGATCTCTGTCTGTCAAATAAATAAACAAAATCTTTTTAAAAAAACAACAACACCAAACAGAATTGTTTCTCTATTAATTAATTAATTAATTAATCTTTGCTATCAGCTCAAACAAGGAGTTTATAGCACTTAGAAATGCCTTGCTAGAAAACAGACAACTGGTACTCCTTACTTGTCAAAGCACAGCTTTTTGGGTAGAGGTATTTGTAGAAGGAGCAGATCAGTTTCTGATTTTTGTCCACCCAGAGGCAGGCAGGCTCTTTGGACCAATTATTTCCAGACCTTGAGATAAATCACCTCCTGTGCCATTAGTACTCGAAGGATTAGCAGCGTCACAGATTTATGTGTGGATTAATTGGGGAGTGTACGTTAGATTGCTGTGTTTAGAACCATGGTTGTCCTGCCATTTTCATTAGTGCTTCATTCAAAATTCTTTAGCCTTATATAATACTGACGTTGCAGGGAAATCCGAATGAGCCTTTCCTTTTTTTTTTATTTATTTGTGGCTTGGCCTCACCTCGCCACCTCCCTCACCCCACCCTGCAGAGTTTAATAGCTCAAGCTAGGGGTACACAGAGCATCTAAAAACGCAGGGGCTTGGGGCGGTGCAAAGATTGCTTCGTGTGCTTCCGCTGATGAGTGCCCGAAATGTACATGACCTTGTACTGAGAGAGACAAGATGAGGTACAAGAAATACACGGCTCTTTTGGAGGCCGCGGTTGGGATCACCCCACTGAACAAGAGGGAGCTTCTTCCTGAGAGCAGAAGACATGCGAACCTCTGGCAGTGCCCCGGGTAAGCAGAGGAGGGCAGGAGATGCTGTGCGTGTGCTGGGGTGGGGGTGGGGGGTCTCGGCAGAGGGAAGGGTCATCCTTGTCCTAAGGGTAGTAGACGGTGAGTTCTTCACTGAGAACTTGTTTCTTCCTGGCATGTAGAGCCTCGCCAGACTGAATGAAAATACTTA
Source organism: Neogale vison (assembly GCF_020171115.1). NCBI lineage: Eukaryota > Metazoa > Chordata > Mammalia > Carnivora > Mustelidae > Neogale > Neogale vison. The sequence goes on along the minus strand of NC_058099.1, from coordinate 91,323,409 downwards.
GTAAAATTCATGGTAATAACAACTAAGAAAAACCCTAGTCTAGGGGTGCCTGGGTGGCTCAGTGGGTTAAAGCCTCTGCCTTCGGCTCAGGTCATGATCTCAGGGTCCTGGGATCGAGTCCCGCACCGGGTTCTCTGCTCAGCAGGGAGCCTGCTTTCCCCCCATCTCTCTGCCTACCTCTCTGCCTACTTGTGATCTCTCTCTGTCAAATAAATAAATAAAATCTTTTAAAAAAGAAAGAAAGAAAAACCCTAGTCTAGCAGCCAAGAAGATGAGGTAATGGGTGTTTTTAGACTCAGATATTTTAATTTTCTGATTTTGACTTTGTTTTTTTACATAGTCTATACACATAGCAGTTCTTAAAGATGAAGTAAATATGCCTTGTTTTTTCCTACAATGCAAGTGTTTTTCTGACTAAAGTGTACATGTGGAATGTTTTAGGTAAATACTTTTTACTTTACATGTCTTTCTAATGCCCCACTGGTTTACCATGGTGAAGAAGGGTTTAGATGTTTTTTTTCTGAATGGTTAGAGGCCTCAATCCCTGCTTTCTTGTCTAAAGTCCCTTCTTTTGCATCTTTTACACACTGAAGAGAAGTTTAATTTAAGGTATCTATATGGCAGATAGTATTTTTAGGGACTGAATTTAATTTTTATTTTTAAAATGTTTTAAAAGATTTATTTATTTGAGAGAGAGCACGTGTGAGCGTTGGGGGTAGGGGTGGGAGCAGAGGGAGAGAGAGAATCTCAAGCAGACTTCCTACGGAGCAGGAACAGGACATGGGGCTAGATCCCATGACCCTGAGATCATGACCTCAGCCAAAAGGAAGAGTTGGACGCTTGACCTACTGAGCCACCCAGGTGCCCCTGAATTGAATTTTTAAACTGAATGAACCACACATTGGCATTCACTCAGGGATCAACTTGAGGCATCTGTGTAGCTAATGATACTTCTTTTTAAGATTATTTATTTATTTACTTGTCAGAAAGAGAGAGAGAGAGAAAGCAGCATAAGCCAGGGGTGGGCAGCAGGCAGAGGGAGAAGCAGGCTCCCCGCTGAGCAAGGAGCCCCGTGTGGGACTCGATCCCAGGACCCTGGGATCATGACCTGAGCCGAAGGGAGTCGCTGAACCAACTGAGCCACCCAGGCATCCCAGATATTTCTCTTTAAAAAGTAGAAGGTCACTAGCTTATTTTATTTAAAGATTTATTTATTTATTTTAGAGAGAGAGAGGGAGCGCATGCATGAACTAGAGGGGCAGAAGGAGAAGGAGAGAATCCCAAGTAGGCTCCATGCCTAGCTAGGAGCTTGACTTGGGGCTCTATCTCAGGACACTGAGATCCTGACCTGAGCTGTAATCAACATTCAGATGCTTAACTGGCTGAGCCACCCAGCTGCCCCCAGTCACTAGCTTACTTTTAACATATAAACAATATACATCCATTAGACAAGATTTAGAAAGTACAAGAAAATAAGGGGAAAAAAAAAAAAAGAAAAAAAGGGGGAAAATCATCCGTAATCCCATCTTCCTAAGAGAGTTCGTATAATCATTTACAACAGAAGTTTTCAACGGAGGGAGAGGGTAGGGTTTGCCCCCCAGGGGACATGGGGCAACGTCTGTGCAGGATTTTGGCTGCTACAACCTGGGGAGTTGCTACTGCTTTCCAGCAGGTGGAAGTCAGGGATGCTGTCCAACATCCTCAAGTGGGTAGGACAGTCCCCCCTCCCCTGCAAGAAAGCCCAAAATGTCAATAGTGCTGCCGTTCAGACATTTGGTAGTGGCAGATTTTCTTCCTATCTCTAAAAGGTACTTTTTATTATTAGCAATACATGAGTTATTTCTTGAAGAAATTTTAGGGATCCTTTAGAACGGAATCCTGAGGCTTCATCCTCGTCACTAAGGAAAGGAAGTGTATATAGGCACCAAGAGGGCGAGGGGTATGTAGTGACCCGGGGAGAGTCCATGTGGGCTAATGTTTAGTGAGGGCCATGGGAGACGTGTCGTAATGGCCAAATTGTGATTCTTTAGTTTTAATTTTTTAAACATTTTTAAAAATTTTAATTCAATTAATTAACATTTAATTTATTACTGGTTTCCGAGGTACAGGTCTGTGATTCTTCAATCTTATATAATGGCTATTCTCATTACATAACATCAAATTGTGATTCTTTTTTTGTTTTTCTACGATTATTTGTTTATTTATTTGACAGAGAGAGAGATCACAAGTAGGCAGAGAGGCAGGCAGAGAGAGAGGGGAAAGCAGGCTCCCTGCTGAGCATAGAGCCCCATGCGGGGCTTGATCCCAAGATCATGAGCCACCCAGGTGCCCCCAAATTGTGATATTTTTAAGTTGCTCCTGGAGATGGGGCATACTCTAGCCTGGACTTCTGTCCCAGAGTGACAGAAGTTTAGAGCTGGGAGGGCCTTTTGTCGGGGACAGCAGACAGGTTTCCTGTGGCATGGCAAAGCCAGTCGGTGTGTGGGCTGCTGGGAGCGTTAAGGTAGGGAGGACCCCCGGGTCAAGTCTGGGCTTAGCAGAAAAGAAATACTGCGAGTGAGGAGGGACATACTAATACGGAAAATGGGAGATTGTAACACGAGGTCTGTGTCTTCATCACTCCCTGATTCTGATTTGGTCTTTGATTTTTACAAGTGTGAAACCGAGACTCATTTGAGTCACCACGATCGAGGGCTTGGCCCTCAGACAGCAACTGAATGTTCTTGGTTTCTGGCTCGGGATCAGTCCTTAAAGGATTCTCCCGAAACAGACCCACATGATTCAGATGTGTAAATGGATTGCCACATTATTCATTTCTTTTTGGAGATAAGCTTTTCCAGCCATTGGAATGAGTAAGCACCCTAAGTAAAACCATCTCTGCTTCTCCTCGTTTCCCCAAGTCAAGCCAAACAGAAGTCAAACCATTCACTCCAAAGTGATTTTTACTAAAGGAAGCTGAATGTTGTCTCTCTCCCGCATTCTCTCTCTCTTTTTTAAGAGAGCATTCCCTGAGGCCTGATGAAATAGCACTATGTCACAGGACGAGGAGATCTGTAATACTTTGAGTTCTTTAAATACACAGGGACTAAACATTGTTTTGCTGGTTCTCATTCTTTGGTTTACTGACTCCCCTTTCACCTAACACAGTCTTCCTTTGGACATGGGAATATCCTTCACTAAGCTTTTAGTAAAATCTCCTTTCTGGGTAACCTAGCAGGGGTTATTGCCTACTAATTAATTTCACTAATCAGTTCCAAATCTTTCAGGGTCACTTTTTTGTCTTATTTCTCACTTTTTATTTTTAATTTTTTTTAAAGATTTAATTTATTTATTTGACAGAGAGAAATCACAAGTAGGTAGAGAGGCAGGCAGAGAGAGAGGGGGAAGCAGGCTCCCTGCTCAGCACAGAGCCTGATGCGGGGCTCCATCCTAGGACCCTGGGATCATGACCTGAGCCGAAGGCAGAGGCTTTAACCCACTGAGCCACCCGGGTGTCCCTATTTCTCACATTTTAATGTACATACAAATCACTGTTAAGATGTAGGTTATAGTTCTGTGATTATGGTGGGGCCTGGGAGTCTGCATTTTAATAAACGTCCAGGTTCTGCTGTCAACCCAGTGATGACCAGTGCATGGTCTGGGTGATGCTGATGGCTCAGCCCGTGACCCACACTGTGAGGAGTAAGCATCTTAAGAAATGCTTCCCATGAGAGGACACCTGCTTTTCTCTTGACCTCAAACTTTTTTTTTAAGTTTATTTATTCAAGTAATCTCTACACCCCACGTGGGGCTCGAACCTAAAACGCTGAGACCCAAGAGTCGCACGATCCTCTGCCTGAGCCCGTCAGGCGGCCTGACTTTTTAAACTTCTCTGATCTTCCTGAGGGCTAGCCCTCCCAATACTGGCCCCCTCCCTGCTGGCCTTAGAGATGACAGTGGTAAGAAGGCAGGTGGCTGGCCCCGCTGCTGTGGAGGGAAATCTGCCACGAGCCTTCTGACCCGGGATCCCGATGGGGCTGGTTGACTAAGTACTGAGGCTGATATTTTTTCCAGGAATTTAGGTCCTTTCATTCTTTTAAAGAAATATTGCAGTTGCTGCGACGTGTAATACTGTGTAGTATTCAAGAGCAGCTGCTTTTGCATTTTAAAACATAATTGGAAGTCAGGTCATGATTCACTTTTCAAAACCTCAAGGAATTCATTGGCCGCCAACGCCCTCCTCCTTGGAGTACTTGGTCTTGCCCTCCGCAGACAGCGCTGTGCTGGGGCTTCTCCTCTGTAAACTCTAGTCACGTGACAGGCCCCAACCACCAGCTACCCACCGTGGGCTGCATGTTGCAAGTTCACGGTGGCACAGTTTGCATGGATTCTGCAGGTGCATGTTTACCCCAATACCTGGCACCTGGGGGTGCTCTGCAAAGATTTGCCCGTGTTTAACTTGGTGTCAGTAGAGCCACAGATAAAGAAAAAAAAAATGTTTAAAAAAATTGACATTCAAACACAAAAATACTGACCCACCTGTGGATTTTGCTTTTAAAATTTTGTCCAGTTTCTCATGTTACCTGACATTAATTTCACATATCTGTCAGTACTCTTGAAAACTAAGAATATAATTTAGTTCTTTCTCAAGCTATTTCTAAGTTTAAAAGTAGCCCTGGTCAATATTGGTGTATTTTAGAAATGGTTGATGGTTCCAACACATCTCAAAAACCTTGGAAATCTTATCAAAGAAAGTTAAAAGCAAGATGTTTTGAACATGCAGAAAACGGATTTAATTAAAAAACAATCTGATTCTATACAAGAAACAAGCACTTTTTGGAGCTGATACCTGTAGAAGAATTTCATATTAAAGCCAAAAGCATAGCCAAGCCCATCTTGATTTGCTGGCCATTTATTTATCTTTGGAAGTAATAACAGAAACCATGCATAGGCCGGGCTCTAATCCTGTTGCTCGTTTTGTGGGATGTCCAGATGGGCTTGCTTTAGCCACTGCCTACATTTCCTGCTGATCCTTGGAGGAGAAGGGAAATGTGTCCCTTGCCTGTATAAATAAAATCGACACTATCCTTTATTGCTATTTCATTGTGTGGGGACTGTTTTGCATAGATAACCACAATCTCACTTTGTCTGCAAACAGAAGAGTATGTGCAGAACTGGTGAGAAGCCACATTCTTCCTCCCACTGGACACGACTGCCCTGTGTGAAGCTGCGGGGGGCCCAGGCCTCGCCCGGGAGTGAGCTTGCCTCCTTGTGCGCTTTAAAAGGCATACGCAGGATTAATAAAAATGTGCAGAAGGAACGTTCGTTGGATTTCCTTGAAATTAGGGGTAAAACAAACAAACAAAAAACTGCCACCTTTCAAAGTGTGGGCAATCCGCAAATGTAAAAGTAGAGACGAGCCAGTATTATAAATGGTGTGAAAAATGAATTCCCTTTTAGTTTCAAATGCTTTCTCTATTGTATACTTAAAAAAAAAAAAAGAAATTATTTATTTATTTGACACATTGAGAGAGACAGGGAGAGAGGGAACGCAAGCAGGGGGAGTGGGAGGGGAGATGCAGGCTTCCCGCTGAGCAGGGAGCCCGACGTGGGGCTCGATACCATCATGACCTAGCTGAAGGCAGACGTCCAACTGAGTGAGCCACCCAGGTGCCCCTATTATATACTTTTTAAAAAAGATTTATCCACTTATTTGAGAGAGTGAGCCAGTGAGCAGGTGCCCCTGCGCGAGGTGGGGAGGGGCAGAGGGAGAGGGGGAGAGAGACTCTCCAGCAGACTCCAAGTGGAGTGCAAAGCCCGACGTGGGGCTCCATCCCAGGACCCTGAGATCACGACCTGAGCCAAAATCAAGAGTCGGAGGCTTAACCGACTGAGCCACGCAGGCGCCCCAAAGTTTCTTTCTTGAAGTACTGAGAATGCTCCAAAATGGATCTTGGAGACACGTGCACCAATACTGTAACTGTAACTGTGTTCGAAGCCATGTTGTAAGTGGCTGAATGGCGGTGTGTGAAGTTCAGTGCCTTTCCCCAGATCTTACTGCGCTGGGAGGGACCATGCTGGGTTTGTAACCACACTGTCTTTTTCAGGGTGCGGAGTACGGCATTATTATCATCTCCCTGTGAGTGGGATTGGCGCCCCAGCGGTGCCACCTGGCACAACTTCTGTACGAAGCCCAGACGAGGGCCGGCGGACAGCGTGCTTTACCAGGTGCCTGCTTTTTTGGTTGCTGGCTTTCCTCCGTCTAAAGTTTGATGTAAATTATTTCACACCCTAGAAGTAGTCAAGGCCACCATTTTCAATGTTGCTGATAGAGAAATTGTTCAATATCAGAGAAAGTTGAATTGTCATGTCGTATTTACCGAGGAGCAGAAACGTCATACCTGCATTTATGGTCTGAATTGATAGGTAAAATCTTGCCACCGTTGCGTGAGAGCTAAATGAGGTCCTTCCTGGCTAGAGCATATAAATCCAACTCTCATGGTTCAGAATAAATGCCTGGCAAGTTATTTTGGTGTCTGGGGTTATAGGTCTTTCTGGTAAGTCATGTTTTTTTCTGTTATCTTGGAGGTAGCAGAATTATGTAACAATGGTAGGCACTTTGCTGAAAATATTAAAGGCATGGGTTGCCCTGGCTTCTAAAGATTTAATTATGTACAAGCTTTTAGTAAAAGAATGAAGAGCGAGTATTATCTATTTACTGATTCAATTTTCAGTAGGAATTAAATGAGATTTACAAAGCATTACATTTTATTTTGACAGATGCTGGGATGTATTTTTTCTTAGTTACACTTTAACCCCTGATTATAGGCCAGTCCGTGGTCCACAGAATGGGGTTGGAATTTTTTTCATGTGCTTGTTTCATAATTCCTGTCTGTTTAAGCTTAAAACCCCTGCCTGGGTAGCTCCTAGGTTATGTGTCAGAGCTTGAGTTTAACCGAGTGTGAACGGCACACGCCAGGGTAGCAAATAGCAAATCTCAGTGTGCCTGCGTGTGCCTTAACGTTTCTGAGTGCAGATCCATTATCTGTGAAAGATGAGCGTCAATATGACGGTAAAGGAGCTAACGTACGGCAGGAGCGAGGCACACACCAAGGTCTTTCTCGGAGTCTACATGTCCAAATGGGAACAACTTGCATGGGGAAGCTCTTAGTTACCACTGAACTGACAGGGCTTGGGGTGGGTTTTGTTTGCTGAGATGTTCACTGCGGAGCTCTTAAAGTTTCCAAACGTAAGAAAACAGATTCTTTTTTCTTTTTTTTTTTAAGATTTTATTATTTATTTGACAGACAGAGGTCACAAGTAGACAGAGAGGCAGGCAGAGAGAGAGGAAGGGAAGCAGGCTTCGCTGCGGAGCAGAGAGCCCGAGGTGGGGCTCGATCCCAGGACCCTGGGATCATGACCTGAGCTGAAGGTAGAGGCTTTAACCCACTGAGCTACCCAGGCGCCCCAAGAAAACAGATTCTTATGAAGACTCCAGCAGTTTTCCTGAAACTAGACTTCTGGGTCATATCTATTGATTTAGTAGAATGAGTTGGAGGAACAGCGTGGGGCGTGGCAAAGGGGGATGGTGCTGGCACTGAGTGTAGGAGGGAAGGTTCTCTGTGACTCAAGCAAGCCCCTCCTAATACACGCTTCCCTGGTTCTAATGCCCTGTACTAGTGACCACAGATCCTTTGACGTCATTTTGTTTGCACAAGTCAGAGTCTTGCTCCAAAGCTCTTTCCTGTGTAAAAACTTAAGCTTGGCTTTCTGGGATGACATAGCCTCAGGTGAGCTTGGGTGGCAAGGATTTTTCCAAGAGCATCTCACATTACCTTAGTTTCAGTTCCAGCAAACCTCTCTTTCCCTTCCTCTCTCACTTCCTTCCTTCCTTAGAGAAGGGGAGGGCGAAATGTGGGCTGGGCTGGGCCAGAGGGAGAGAGGGAGTCGTAAGCTCTCTCTCCCTTAAGGCTCCATGCCCGGTGCAGAGCCTGGCATGGGGTGCACTTTCACAACTCTGAGATCATGACCTGAGCCAAAACCAAGAGCTGGATGCTTAACCAACAGAGCCATGCAGATGTCCTGAGTATGCATTTCTGACAAGTTCCCGGCCAGGCCATACTTGGTTTCTCTGCCTGATCTAGTTCTACCGTCCAGTTCCTGAAGTATTTTGCTTCTTGTTCTAAGTCTTGGGAAAGTATCTCTCCTTGTCACATTTGTTATGCTGAGCTAAAGCCATCAGAAGAGACGAATTAAAGTTTAACATACTATAAAGACTCTTTCAAAGCGTTTGACAGTTAATTATTTTAGTTAATTAGATGTAAGATCTGAAGTTGACTTTTTGAATATCAGTAATTATATTTCAAATATCAGTATCAAATATTAAGAGTAATTATGATCACATAATTATGTATATTATTAAAATCAATAATTTAAAAAATATCAATATAATTATGATTAAGTTGGGGGTGATTCTGTCCAGGGTGTTTTGTCTAATCTAACTATACAATCAGATTACTTCCAAACAAACCAAAATTTGGCTGCACTGAAAACTGCTATCACCAACCACTCTGTTGATAAAACCATGACAAAGTACCAAAAACTAGGGCTCAAGGATGACACCCCTTCCAAGCAGAAGTAAGTTGCAAATTCTTTTTCTCAGTCTTAAGAGGCTAATAGGAAGGAATCACAAAATGAGCTGCCTCTAGGTTTCCCCACACGACTACAGCACTGGGGGCCAAAATCAGGCAGGACGCACGGTGGCATGGTTGCCGATTACAAGTAAGACAGAACTCCTAGCTGGGGAAGAGCCCTTACCCAAGTCAATTTCCTCAGGCCATGCAGTGACTAGCCCACAGGGTATTTGACACCATCACTGGACCCCTAAGTGGCTGGAAGAGATAGAGTTCCAGAAAGTGTTATACAGAAGGGCAGGTGGTGGTGAGGAAAGGGATAATAAGTACAGAGAATCCTTCTAAGAAATCTGGCTGTGAAAAGTAAGAGATAGATAGGGCTCTGGGCTGGAAAGCGCCCAGTCATCTTCTAATCCCCAGGTTCTGGATTCCTTTAAACATGCAGGAGTATGATTAAATTTCAGCTTCAGGATTACTCATCTGTGTGCTGTACTTAACAATGTCCAGACATCGCCCATTTCCAGAGATAGGCCAGATGGCCACCACTTTGTCTTGTTGATTTCACGAGTAAACCACGTGCTCTAAATTTTGTTTGGAAAACATGTCAGACTATAGCTAAAGCATTCAAAAGTAAGAATAAACCCTCCTTATTTTTATTTTTCTTTCACTGAAGTGGTATACCAATTTCCCATGATGAAAGTTTGCTCCAGTTGCTAAAATAACAAAGTCTTTATAGATAAGTATTTGGAGCAGGACTCTTCCCTTTTAAATACTTCGGAAAATGTGGAATTATTGTCTGGATACTGACAAAACTCTTTGTCTGAATCTTTATTGATAAACAGTTAAGGTGTTTCAATCCCTGAATGCTGAAATAATTCCAAGTGATTCTACTCACAGTGCAAGTTTAAGGATTAACACATTGTTTGCAAATGTTTTGGCTGTTTTTTTTTTTTTTTAAAGATTTTATTTATTTATTTGACAGAGAGAGATCACAAGTAGGCAGAGAGGCAGGCAGAGAGAGAGAGAGAGAGAGGAAAGCAGGCTCTCCGCTCAGTGGAGAGCCCAATGCGGGACTCGATCCCAGGACCCTGGGATCATGACCTGAGCCGAAGGCAGCGGCTTAACCCACTGAGCCACCCAGGCGCCCCTGTTTCGGCTGTTTGAGAAGGACTTTAAGAATAGGATAGCAGGGGTACCTGGGTGGCTCAGTGGGTTGAGCGTCTGCCTGCGGCTCAGGTCATGATCTAAAGGTCCTGGGATCCAGCCCTATATCTCCCTGCTCCCAGCCTGCTTCTCCCTCTCCCTCTCCTTGCCACTCCCCCTGCTTGTGCTCTCTCTCTGTCTATCAAATAAAAAAATAAAATCTTTAAAAAAAAATAGCTCTATTCAGATAAATTCTGTATGTATAAGTATTTCAAAATTTAACAACAAAAACAGCACATCATTTTGAAAAAGACCCTTTCTTTCATGAATTTTAAATGTTTCATGTACTCAACTTCCCACAGTCAAGCAGGTAAGATAGAAAATGGAAGAATATCTTACCCAGAAACTCAAGAACCAGAAACTCCCAGGCTAGCAGCTTGGCACCCTGGTCTCCAGGCCCCTGGGTTCCCAGGGAGCCTTGCAGAAACATGGCAGAAACAAACGCTAGAAGCCAGTCAAGTACCGGGTGACAGAGCACAGCTGTGCCTTCAGACAGGCCTGCGTTTCAGCAAGCTCCTGTTCTGCTACTTTTTAGGTTGAACCTATGACCACTAGTTAGCTGTTTCTGACCTACCCACAGGGCAGGAGGGACGTGGGCAGCTTACCTAAACTCTCTGAGCCTCCGTTTTTTTATCTGTAGAATGGTGTTCTGGGTTGTATCGTGTCCCCTATAACATTCATATGTTGAAGTCCTGCCCCTCGTTACCTCAGAATGTGACCTTATCTGGAGACAGGGTCGTCAAGTTAAAGTGAGGTCCTCAGGGTGGGCCCTAATCCAGTACAAGGCTATCTTTATAAAACGGGGGCCATTTGGACACAAAGACAGACACACCCAGAGGCAAGACAGGCGTCTCCAAGTCAAGGAGAGATGCCCAGAACAGAGCGTTCCCTCACATGCCTCAGAAGGAAACTAGTCTGCTTCCAGCCCAATTTCAGCCTTCCAGCCTCCAGGGCCGAGACACTAAATTCCCATTGTTGAAGCCAGCTGCTTTGAGGGCCTTCGTTCTGCAGCTCTAGGATACCAGTCTGCTCTGGGAATATAATTAGATCTGCACCTCATAGGGTGGCTATGAGAATTAAGTGAGATAATGCAGATAAAACATTCATCACCCTACCAACTATGTTGTAGTGAGCACTCAAAGAAACGGAAAGCTTGCATCATCACCACTACAGCTTGAGGCCTCACTTGATATCAGAATTACAGTGGGATTCTCACCACACACCATAGGCTCAGCACCTCCAAGCCCTGTGCTGTAGGGTCTCTGTTCCCCAAGTCCCTTTCCCCACGTTGCCCATGTGGCCAACGACTTTTCATCCTCACGTTACCTCTCAAGTATCACCTTCCCCAGGAGACTCCCCCCTTCCCCTACAACGTAGTCACTGCCTCAGACCTTCTGCTCCCATCCACACAAGGGTGGATACAAGCCTCTTCCACAGCAGTCCAGTTACTGATTCCAAGTTAGACTCCCAGGTCCCCCAGGGATGATAGATTCCTCTAAATTTCCCTCAGGTGGTGCTGGGTGAGATGCGCATTAAATGTTGGAGGAAACAATCCCTTCACCACAGGTAAGGAAACGGGCCGCGTATACCATCTGTGAACAAGCTCATGCTCTAAACCAGCTCTTTCTAGATTGACGGTTCTTGAAAGTGTGGTCTGGAAACCAAGTATGAGCTGGCTGGGAACTTGTTAGAAATGCATACACCCGGGCCTCACCCCACACTGACTGAAGCAGAAACTCCGGGGGTGACCCAGGAATCTGCTTTAACAAGCCCCCCCAGGAGTTTCTGATCCCCTGAAGTGGGAGCACTACTGCTGTGGGTCTGTGCGGTTCAACAGGGGGAGGTTTGCTGCTGGTGGGAGCTCCCTACATAAGCTTTTTAAAAAAAGATTCTATTTATTTATTTGCCAGAGAGAGAGAGTGTGCGCAAAGCTGGGGTAGTAGCAGGCAAAGCAGGCAGAGGGAGAAGCAGGCTCCCTGCTGAGCAAGGAGCCGGAGGAGGGACTGGATCCCAGGACCCTGGGGTCATGACCTCAGAGGAAGCCAGAGGCTCCATCCACTGAGCCACCCAGGTGTTGCCCTAAGTATGCTTATAGACTGGGGAGCTTCTGGGGAGACAGGGGTAGAGGGGCTCCCAGGTGTGCAGAAGTAAAAGTTGTAAGTTTTCCCCTTCAGCTGGCCTTGCTAAGCCCGTGTTATGGGATGAGTCCATGATAACTCTGAGGGGCCAGACCCAGAGGTAAGGAGTGTCACCGATAGCATGGTCGGTTTAGGGCTGATGTAACTACCCATCTAGAGAGAACATGAACCAGGGTTTATTATAGAGTATTCATATTTTCTTAAATGGGAAATCTTTCTTTTTTCAAGATTTTATTTATTTGTCAGAGAGAGAGCTCGCAAGCACAAGCCGGGGGAGCGGTAGGCAGAGGGAGAAGCAGGCTGCCCCGTTGAGCAGAGAGCCCGATGCGGGGCTCTGTCCTAGGACCTTGGGATCATGACCTGAGCTGAACCATTGCAGATTCTTAACCATCTGAGCCACCCAGGGGACCTGGGAAATCTTTTTAACAATATTAATGATAAGTTATAAAATATTTTCTATTATTCTTATACTTTGTATCTAAATAAATATAATTATAAATCAGATATTAAATTTACTAGTGTTTTATTAAATATTACTACTACGTAAAATTTATTTTACGTCCTTCCATTTCCCCCCTTTTTAAAAGATCTTATTTATTTGAGAAAGAGCACAAGCAGGAGGAGGGGCAGAGTGAGAGGGGTAAGCAGACTCCCCATTGAGTGGGGAGCCTGATGCAGGGCTCCATCCCGGGACCCTGAGATCAGGACCTGAGCAGAAGTTAGATGCTTAACTGACTAAGTCATCCAGGTACCCCCGTCCATCCCTTTCTAAATAACACTGTCATTTGTTTAAATCTTTGCATCTATATTTTAACACACAAATGGTCCATTCACTCTGCTTAACCCATCTTACACGTTACTAACTTAATATCTGCATCCTACATGTCTTATGAACTCTGCTAGGGTTTTACTTCCTCATTATCTATGTGAAATGAACCTTAGGAGTTTCGTCCATCTGTCCTCTATACCTCTGTACCAGTTTTGTCCTCTATACCAGTTATTTATTTTTTTTTAAGATCTTATTTATTTGAGAGAGAGAGAGAGCACAGGCAGGGAGGAGAGGGAGAAGCAGGCTCCCCTCCGAGCAGGGAGACTGATGCGGGGCTGGATCCCAGGACTGTGAGATCATAACCGGAGCCCAAGGTAGCCGTTCAACCAACTAAGCCATCCAGGTGCTACTCTATACGTTTTGTAATTTTTATTTATTTATTTATTTGACAGATAGATCACAAGTAGGCAGAGAGGCAGGCACAGAGGCAGGCAGAGAGAGGAAGGGAAGCAAGCTCTCTGCTGAGCAGAGAGCCCGATGCGGGGCTCGATCCCAAGACCCTGGGACCATGACCTGAGCCGAAGGCAGAGGCTTTAACCCCCTCAGCCACCCAGGCACCCTATACCAGTTTTTAAAAAAAGAACTTTAAACAGGAGTATTTATTCAGCAAATTATAGTATATTCATACAAATGAAATATTATGCAGTTAGAAACATGATGACATAGATCTGTATTGCCATGAAAAGAGTGAAGCAATATTCGTATGTAGAAATGAAGGTACCAGAAGTGCATGCCTAGTACGGCCCCAGGTGTGCAAAGTGGTATATGATCCCCACATGCTTGTCTGCAGAGAGGCCCCTGGAAGGACACTCATCTCGTTTCTAATCATTTGCTCTGGATGGTCGTTCTATTTTGTTAATTTTTCTTCTTCTTTTTGAGAGAGAGAAAGAGAGTATGTTGATGAAGTTCTAGAACCTAGGTGAGGTTTGGTGGGCTGAGGTCCGGAGCCGATGACCAAGAAAGAATTCTTGAGACATCTTTGGTGCAAAATGGTGGTTTATTAAAGCACGGGGACAGGACCCGTGGGCAGAAAGAGCTGCTGCCCCGGGTTGTGAGGGTCACATCAAGATAGTCGGGAGACTCCTGTCTTGTAGGATTGTGATCTCTGCAAGTTAACCATTTGTTTCTCGTGTATGGCGGTCAGGCGGGCCCGAGGAATGCTACACATATTACCGAGGGGAGCGGATGGAGGGGGCGTGCAAGGTGTCAGCTTTTGCTTTGTCCTCAGCCAGCCTCCTGCTCCCTCATCAGTGTGACAGTGCACACATGTGCACAAGCCAGGGGAGGGAGAGAGAGAGTCTTAAGCACGCTCCACACTCTGGCAGAGCTCCAGCTCACCACCCTGAGATCATGACCTGCGCCCAAGTCAGGAGCCTGATGCTTGACTGACTGAGCCCCCAGGCGCCTCGTGTTTTGCTAATGTTTTATGATCTCCTCTATGGTTTGGATAAATAAACAAGTATCATGTATATAAAAATAACTGAAATACAAATGATATGTGTATCTGCAAATGCGTATATATGTAAATAACTACAACAAAGAGAATGATGGGACCAGATCCTTTCTTTTGTAAGCCAAAGACAGCATTTTGCAAATGGAGAGAATTATTTTCTGACCTTTTCAATGTTTTACCTGCCTTCAAAATGGTAATCTTCTTGTCTTGTGTCAGAGCATTAAAGCAATATCCCTAGGGGCACCTGGGTGGCTTAGTCCCTTAAGCGGCTGCCTTCAGCTCAGGTCATGATCCCAGCATCCTGAGATCTAGCCTGCACAGGGAGCCTGCTTCTCCCTCTCCCTCTGCTGCTCCCCCTGCTTGTGCTCTCTTGCTCACTCTCTCCTTTTCTCTCTCAAATAAATAAATAAAATCTGAAAGAAAGAGAGAGAGGGAAAGAGAGAGAGAAGGAAGGAAGAGAAGGAAAGGGAAAGAAGGAAGGAAAGAAGAAAACCTCCCTGATAATGAACCTCACTTGGGGGGCAGTGCTCAAAACATCTGTTCCCATGCCCCTTCTCAGACCAAATCAGCATGCCCGGGAGAGACCTGGGAGTCCTCCGGTAATGAGGAATTGAGCAGAAGTCCCACCGGAACATAAATGTCGCGCGCCACATCTTCAGCTTGGGTTGCGCGGCTCCTGGAAGTGCCTTTCCCAGGCCCGGGGTCCTTTGTTTCTAAGGCCTGCGCTAATTTATGACCACCCTGGAAAACTATCTGCTTGCAGTGTTTTTCTAAGGCCCCTTTCAGGTCTGAGAATTCTCTGAAAATCTAGGAGACTCTCCCAACAACTTTAATCTGTGCTGATCAGGGATACCGAATTCTTCAAACTGGAGGGTTCTGGTGATAATGTCTAAAAGCAATACCCGTGTCGCCAGAGGCCCCTCTGGTTCCCCGGGAGACCTGTGTCTCCTGCGACAGTCCCTTGGGCCTCTCTCACCTCAGGTTCCCTCCCTTGTCTAATGAGATGAGGGCCTTTTTACGCAGTCCAATTTTTAACCTAATAAAGTGTTTTTTCTTAAAGTACTTGTTTTAGGGAAGGGGTGTGTGGAATGCCATTAGGTACCAGATTACATGTGTATCAAGGATTCTCACGAACTAGCTCATGGCTGGAGTCAGATGCATTGTGGCATTTACCTTTTTTCCTTTTTGCCTTGGCGGGAGATGGGGAGAACTTTTTATTACTTTTTTGTACAGAAAATCCAGCAGCATACACTCAGCCCAGTTTGGTGACCAATTCTTTAGCCTTTGCCTTTTCCAACTTGGCGATGTGAGCCACCCACTTTGGACCCGGGATGTTGCCTCCCCAGGGATGACAGATGTCATCGTATCCATCATTGTCATCGGCCCTGACGGCTTCCGCTGGCTTAGCCAGAGCTCCTCTGTCTTTCCAGTTAACCTGTGTGAAGGCAACAGTAGTGCAGGTCTTCCTGCCGGCCCCAGCCTGGCCTTCCCCAACTCTGTCCGCATCTCAGGACACAGGGCAGGTGGGAAGACAGCCAGCTCAGTGGGGTCCACCGCAGGTACAGTTACTGCTGGCTGAGCTGTCTTGTTTTCCACCAAGGTGGGGACAGTATCAATCCGAGCTCAAAGGACAGGAAGCCTCTTAGTGGGGACCATCCCTTGGCCGGCAGCTTTCTGCTCAGCCTGGGCCAACAGTCTCTGCTGCTTCTGTCCCCTTGTCTCTGGTCAGCATCTGTGGGCCGGTTTCAGCAGCTGAGTAGCTGTGTGGCGGTCCCCAGCCTGGGCGAACTGGTTCATGGCAGGAGGCACTTGGAGGTGTTTACAGAGACTCGCCCTTTGCCTGCTGCAGCCAGGTGTGGTGGGGCCGTTTACAAAGCCGGTGAGGTCCCTTTTGGGTGAGATGTCCCGTCCGATGCCAAAAGTCTTAGGCCTTTTCTCAAACAGGGGAGTGAGGACCTTCTTGGCCTCCTGCTTCTTCACGACAGAGACCACTCTCTTCCTCTGAGCCGTCTTTCCTTTTGGCATCTTGGAGGAGAGAGCTGGGATGTTTACCTTTTTGCACAGGAAGAGTTTCACAAACATGATTCCCCAGCACCTGGTTCAGCAAAAACCCTCCTGAGTTCTGTTAAAAGGAGCCATAAAGAAGACAGCAGTAGCCGCACCAAAACCCACTCAGCCCTGGTTGTCCTGGGAGCACTGGGGAGGCTGGTCGTCCATCCAGCAGACCTGTGTCTGGAGTCTCCTCTGCTTTCCACTGGAAGGGACGTCAGGCAGTAGCTGTGTTCCCCTCGCCAAAGCAGAGTTT
Organism: Neogale vison; assembly: GCF_020171115.1. Classification (NCBI taxonomy): domain Eukaryota; kingdom Metazoa; phylum Chordata; class Mammalia; order Carnivora; family Mustelidae; genus Neogale; species Neogale vison. The sequence continues at coordinate 91,306,869 of NC_058099.1, read as the reverse complement.
CTGCATTGGTAAAGCACGGCGGTGATACCAAATACACCACATACAGAGGCAGGCGCTCTGAGGACTTACATGAAGTGAGTTAAAATTGGTTTTGTTTTGTTTTAGATTTTATTTATTTATTTGACAGAGAGAGAGATCACAAGTAGGCAGAGAGGCAGGCAGAGCGAGATAGAGGAGGAAGCAGGCTCCCTGCTGAGCAGAGAGCCCGATGCGGGGCTCGATCCCAGGACCCTGAGATCATGACCTGAGCCGAAGGCAGAGGCTTTAACCCACTGAGCCACCCAGGTGCCCCTAAAATTGTTTTTGAAAGATGATGTGTTCAATCCATTTTTGTTTATCAGGGTTTCTGGTTTTTTTTTTTTTTTTTAGGTTTTATTTATTTTTTATTTTTTTTAATTTTTAAAATATTTTATTTATTTATTTGGCAGAGAGAGACACAGTGAGAGAGGGAACACAAGCAGAGGAGGCAGGAGAGGGAGATACAGGCTTCTCCCTGAGCAGGGAGCCTGATGTGGGGCTCAATCCCAGGACCCTGGGATCATGACTTGAGCAGAAGGCAGAGGCTCAATCCACTAAACACACCCAGGCACCCCTGCTGGTCCTGTTTTTAACGGAGGATTAACAAGTGGATCTGTCCCTGGAAAGAGTGTGGATTTTGTATACTTTGCAGTATAAATAGAAGTTCAGTAAACCACGCCCGTGAGGCCCCAGCGCACCCTGCCAGGAGGGGAGGTTCCTCCAGGGTGGGGAGCACTCTCCCTGGCAGGACCTGTCTAGACCCAACTGCGCCTTGAAAGGACCTTCAAGGATCCTTCTAGGATCTCCAGGCCCAGAGCTGCGTCGTGCCCTGTCTCGACCCCGTCCAGCAGGCTGAGTATACCTTGACCTTGCCTGCCAGCCTGAGCACACTCAGACCATCCCTGTGTCGTGGGAGCCTGCACGGGAGCCTGGCATCACGTGGTCCGCCAGTTCTATCCGCAGCCCCAGGCCAGGGCCTCCTGAGACACGTCACCCCCCAGCCCGCAGCTGACTCTGAGGGGCACAGCCAATTCTTCTGTCAGTTTTGCCGCCAGCTCAACCCATCATGCCCAGAAACATTGCCAGGAGGGAGGAAACATCAGGAGGGAGAGCTGCGGTTTGGGATTTGTGCCAATGGCAGAAAGAGGAGAGAGTGAATTGAAAGCCACCATCCACTGAGAACTTAGAGTTTTCTCCCCCTAAAGTCTGATGCTTTGATCACTTTGGCACTCACTCCTTTTCATCTTTTCATTGTAGTAACAACAACATCCCCGCCAATGTCTTGCCAATTTAGTAATAATAATAATAAAGGTAAAAAGGGTGAGCTGTGGCTACGGGGGTCCTTTGCTGTCTGGGGCTGTCGTTCCTCTCGAGGCTTCCCCTAGCCCAGCCACACCACCCTCGCCTTTTCACACCCCTGCCCTCCGCTCTCTGAAACGTCCGCTTCACGGTGAACAAAGCACTCAGCTGGACCCCGTGTCCCTGCTTTAACTTAATTTTGACTCTCTCCTGAGGGCATCCCTTTCTGTTGCGTCCTCTAGGGATGCTGCCTTCTTTAGAGAGAACGAGAAACCTGAGCAGAAGCTGGCTCTGTGGTCCAGGCAGAGAAGCTCAAACAAAGGCTCGAGCGCAGAAGTGCGCTTGGCAGGGTCTGGAGAGCAACCGAGAACGGCCAGTGTGACTCCGGGATGAGAGCCTGGGAGAGAGCACGACGAGCTGCGTTTGGAGCCCGCAGCCTGTTCAGTTCGACTTGGAGGCTGTCTTAGGCAGCCTGTGCTCTTAACAAAATGCCATAGACTGGGTGGGTTTTTTTTCTCACAGTTCTGGGGACTACAAGTCCAAGATCAAGGTGCTGACAGATTTGGTTCTTGGTGGGGGTCCTCCTCCATGTGTCCTCACATGGTCTTTCCTAGGACCATGAGCCTGGAGAGAGAGCTCTCTCTTCCTCTTACAAGACCACAGATCTCATGAGGAGGGGCCTACTCTCATGGCCTGATCTAAACTGAATTCCCCCGCAAAGGCCCATCTCCAAACATCACCACATTGGACGTTAGGGCTTCAACTCCTTTGGGGGGCCGGGAGGGACACAAATATTCAGCCATAACGCAGGCAGTAACAGGAAGTCTGGATTGGCAACATTTGGAGGGTTTAAAGGATAGACTTAGGAGATCTGATTTGCCTCGGGAAAAGATCATTCTGGCTGTTGGGGAAGATTTGGGAGAGGCAAGGTTAAATACAGGGAGATAGCAATGAGGCAAGTCCTGGAGGAAAAGAAAGTTTCTAAGATTGAAACATAATTTTTTTAAAAAAGATTATTTATTTGAGAGAGAGAGAGAGAATGAGCTCATGAGAGCACATGATTTGGTGGAGGGGAGGAGCAGAGGGAGAGGGAGAGAGAGAATCTTAAGCAGTCTCCCCTGCTCAGCATGGGGCCCAACTCAGGGCTCAGATGTGCTCGACTCTGTGATCGTGACTGAGCCGAAATCAAGAATCAGATGCTTGGTTAAGCCTCTCCTTCAGCTCGGGTCGTGGTCTAATGGTCCTGGGATCGAGCCCCGCATCTGGGCTCTCTGCTCGGCAGGAAACCTGCTTCCCCCTCTCTCTCTGCCTGCCTCTCTGCCTACTTGTGATCTCTCTCTGTCAAATAAAAAAATAAAATCTTAAAAAAAAAAAAAAAGAAGAAGAAGAATCAGATGCTTAACTGAGTCACCCAGGCACCTCAAAACATGTAATTTTTTATCCATTAAAATATTAATCTCTTGGGGCACCTGGGTGGCTCAGTGGGTTAAAGCCTCTGCCTTCGGCTCAGGTCATGATCTCAGGGTCCTGGGATCGAGCCCCACATCGGGCTCTCTGCTCAGCAGGGTACCTGCCCCCCCACCGCCTGCTTGTGATTTCTGTGTCAAATAAATAAATAAAATCATTAAAAAATATAGTAATCTCTTGGGGAGCTTGGGTGGCTCAGTCATCAAGCGTCTGCCTTTGGCTTAGGTCATGATCCCAGGGTCCTGGGATGGAGACCCCACACTGGGCTCTCTGCTCGGCCGGAAGCCGGCTTCTCTCTCTCCGACTCCCCCTGCTTGTGTTCCCTCTCTTGCTGTGTCTCTCTCTGTCAGATAAATAAATAAAATCTTTAACAACAACAAAGAAATATTAATCTCTTAATGTTTTAGAAATGTCTTTGGAAACTCACCGCTAAAGATTGGCTTAGGTTAGTCTTTACTCTTTAGATGATGTTTTGGGGATAAATATGTTGAAGAAATATCCTGTATTCGTGAATTTTTTTGTTCTATTCAATTTTCTTTTTTTTTTTCTGTCAAACCGGATTTTATTTACTATTTTTAAATTAAAATAGCACTGTAATAAGATCTCATTTTTGTTTAAATTATTCTGGTCTCTGGGGGTAGTTTTATAGCTAGCCTTTTATCTATATCTGCATATATCTGGAATTCACCTAATGTTGAAGCTGGTTATTAGGATTTTAGATGATTTTTACATTTCTTTGTGCTTTTTTGAACTGCTTTGAATGCCTTATAATGAGCGTCTTCCCCCCCCCCAACCCACTGGTATAAAAAATGAACAACTGAAAATAGTTTTCTTGACCATGGAACAATATAAAGAGTGTTACACCCAGTTTCCTGAACAGAATAATGGCTGTGTGAATATTGGCATTGCCTTTTGAGACACTAACATGTGGATAAATGAACATTTTGGAAAGTGACAAAAGGGAGACAGCTTTCTGCTCTTCCTATATAATATTAAGATATGGGAACAATCCTGAAGATAGGGACTCTGCAAAGTGCTTGTCAGTGAACCAGAAACATAGTGTTTCCAAAGGTAAAGCAAGAATTTTGAGTTGCCCAAAAGGTTGAGGTGAACCTTCCTTGTGGATTATCATGCACTCATCTTTTCGTTGGTGGGATTCTAAGTGCTGGAGGCTACCTTGAAAATAATTTGCTCTCTCTGTAATGTGTACAAATCTATGACTATTATACTTGAAGTGGACTTTGTTCCATATTATCACATTTATAAGCTCATCGTAGATCTGGATGAGGAGAATCTCAATCATAACTCTGTTTTTCTGTGGGGTTTGGCAGTCATGAGAGAATATGTGGTACTAGGCGCGGTTCCATTTCTTTCTTTTTTTTTTTTTTTAGTTTTATTTGTTTACTTGACAGAGATCGCAAGTAGACAGAGAGGCAGGCAGAGAGAGAGAGAGAGGGAAGCAGGCTCCCCGCCGAGCAGAGAGCCCAACTCGGGACTCGATCCCAGGACCCTGAGATCACGACCTGAGCTGAAGGCAGCGGCTTAACCCACTGAGCCACCCAGGCGCCCCTCTTAGGCGCGGTTCCATACCAGGTGCTTTCACTAGAAACTTAGGAGTTGGGATACCTAGGGTAGCTAGTCACCTTTATCCTCTCCTGCACCCCCCCCCCCCAAAGAGAAGACTTTAACAAACTTTGAAAGTGAACAAGAGTGATATTAAATAAGAAAAAGTGAAGGCATGAAGGGCAGAGCAGAACTTTCCATGCCTTTCTCCTGGATGTTACTTTAGGGCCTGTGGCAGGTGCTGGTGGAAGGAGTTTTCTCAGTGAGCATGCACGATTAGTGGGATGGCTGTTTGTGGACTGAGGAGGGTGGGGGAGGCCAGCAGAGAAGAGGCCACTGTAGGGGAGGTGAGGGCAGGCCAGGCATTTCTCCTGACAGGTGCCCCTCCCTGGGGCAGAGTGTTAACTGCGGCCTCTGCACATTAGTCATACCGAACTTGGGCAACTCTCCCGCCCTCTCATCATTTGTTTACTTGGTTATGTCTTTATCACACTGGGAGCCAGGCCCCCAGTATATAGCGTCTTTGTCTTCTCCGTATGTGCCCCAGGGTACGTGCGAGGTGTTCAGGAAATGTTTGTTGCGGAAAAGTGCCTCCAAGATTGCAGTCAACCTTTCTGTGTAGAGGCCGACTAAACTGCTCACTTACCCTGTCAGCTTTTCTATGTCGGATCCCTTTATTCCCACTTAATGACACTTCATAACCGTGCTACAAATATATGTGTATATATACACATATACGTGTGTGTCTCTATGTCTGTGTGTGTGTGTGTGTGTATCCAAATCTTAACATTCTTCAGGAAATTTGATGAAAACTGTTTAGTTAATCACATTGATTTGAGGTCTTCTGACCAACTTTTTATAAAGATCTTGTACATTGTAATGCATACTGAAAAGTATTGAAAAACTGTCCCTTACACAAACAGCATGGTACAAACAATATACAGTTGGAAAAGAGAAAGACGCAGTCCTATCCTGTCCTATCCTGTCATCAGATCATGTTCCCATTTGGTTTCCAATTCATTTATATGGTTTTCGTAGTTTCTTCGTTGTCATCATAGGGTAGATAAGATTGTGTTCTTTTTCATTGGTTATTATATCATTATGCTCCTTGTTGCCAGACAGACTTGGAATTTTAAACGATAGCCTGCTATACCAATTCGGTCGATCTGCTGTAATTCAGGAGCCCTCTCTTGTTGGACATTGATGGTTTCCATCCTTTGTTATCATGACTTGGCGTCCAGTGAAGTGCCTCACCTCCCAGTCCGCCACGGGAGTCTGACATCCAGTCTCATCCTCCCACAGAAACAGCTCTGGCCACGACAAGCACTGGTTCTCTTCTTGGTGAGCATCTTCTGTTCTTACTTTAACTGACCTCCTCATTGGTGCCTGCTCTTGGCTAGTCTCCCCTGCTCGAAATTCACTCTTCCTTTGACTTTGTGGATACTGCTCTAGAGAGGTTTTTCTTCCCTTTTCCTCTTTGGGCTCTGCTCAGGGGATTTGAGCTTACCCCCTAATATTGGCATTTCCGGAGATGGAGTCTATCTTTTTTTTTTTTTTTTTTTAAGATTTTTATTTATTTATTTGACAGAGAGAGAGATCACAAGCAGGCAGAGAGGCAGGCAGAGAGAGAGGAAGGGAAGCAGGCTCCCCGCGGAGCAGAGAGCCCAATGGGGTGCTTGATCCCAGGACCCCGGGATCATGACCTGAGCCGAAGGCAGAGGCTTAACCCACTGAGCCACCCAGGCGCCCCAGATCCTATCTTTTTTTTTTGCCTGTCATAATAAAGGTTATTATGAAAACAGGCTGCATGGGTCCTATCTTTAATCCTCTGCTGCTTCCATCTACGTAGTGTCTCTGGATAGTCTCACTTCCTCCCCCAACTTCAACTTTCTTGATACAAGGACAATTCTCAGATCTCTTCCCTCCACCCCAGAGCTCTCTACCCAAGGACTCATCAGTGACTAGTGCAGAGCACTCCACCTGCATGACCCACAGCCTTTGAAACTCAGTCAGTCCTTAACTAAACTCACCATCTTTCTTGAGGCCCCTCCCAAGATCTGCTCCCACTCCTGCATTCTCCACTAGAGATACCGTCATCTACTCAGTTAAGCCAGAAACCCGAAGAGTCACCTTAGACTCACTTCCCTCTTCCTTACATCGTTTGTATTCAGGCAGTCAACCAACCTGCTGATTACACTCCCTTAGTTTCTGAGAAGTGGCTCCTTTTGGTCTAACACTGCCCGATAGCCATATCATCTCTCACCTGCCTTCCCACAGAAAAATGCATTTTTTTGCTGGTCTTTCATGCTTACTGACACCCCTCACCCCTCTCCCACCAGCCACATTCATTTTCCTCCAGAAGCTGACAGAGTGATCTTTATAAAATGCCAATCTCATCCCACTGCTATGGTGTTCACGGGACAATACAGCCACTGCCTGCCTGGGCAACCTCACTTCCTGGCCCTGAAGAGCAAGTCTGTGTCCCTTCGTTCCTTGTTTCTCCATTTGTATTTACTCCCCTCACCTGGAAAGCTTTCCCCCTCCTTTCTGTCTCAAAAGCTCATTCCTGTAACCAACCCCACGTCTGGAAAGCCTTCTCTGAACCCCATCTGAGTGAAGAACCCCTCGCCAAAGTCCCCTGAGTTTTCCAGAAATCCCAGCACTTACGGTTTTTTATTACTTACTGAGTGTCTGCTGTAATGGACTGAGATCCCCAGAGTGGGAGCCTAAGTCTTTTATCAGGGGGTTTGGCTTGATAGAAGCCGTTCAGTGATCGTTTGATAGCATTTCTTTGGAGAAACAAATTCTGGGAGTGGGGTTGAAATATGCAACCCACATGTGAAAGATATGTACTGTTAATTCCTTCTCCACAAAGTTTATTTATAACTGCCACCAGCAATGCTAATGTACTAACCGAACCATGTTTTTCAACAACTATTTATTGTTAATCTGTGGCAGGCACTGTGGCAGAAGAAGAGTATTTCCAGTATAAGACTATTTTAGTATTTGGAGCAGTGTAGTCCAATAGAGCTTTGTGCAGTGGTAGGAACACTCTATGTCTGTGCTGTCCAGGATGGTAGCCATTAGCTGCAGGTAGCTGCTGAGCACTGGAAATGTGACTAATGTGACTAAGAAACTGAAATTGTCATTTCCTTTAATTTTAGTTAATTTAAAATGAAGTGTATTAAATACCTTCATGTGGGAAGTGGTTATCATACTGGACAGTGCATCTCTAGAGAGAAAAAGGAAATCATTCAGCAGATGTTAGTGCTACATTCTGGATTCCTTTCTTCCTTTTTAAATGCTAATGAAAGCTCACATCACTAAGGTGTGACCAGTTCACAAAGGCTAGCACTGTTATTGTTTGGCGGCACTACCTAATTTGGGAAACATTTTTTAAATCGGTGCTTAGGTCAGGAGAGTAACACCTGACATCAGGACTACTACCCAAACATCTAGGTCTGGAGGCTTGAAGGGATGTGGGAAATGTTACTCACAGTGCTTTTCATCCAGAGGCATACACTTAGCTACCCCAAAGGAGTCCAGAAGCCTAACACTTTCAGAGCGGCATCTGTTGGACTTGTTTTTCCACATAAACTGCCAAGCTTGTTTTGATTAGGCAGGAAGTGAAGCAATTTTGCAGGGAGAGAGCCCAGCATCTGCATCTCGTCAGCGGGTTAGACCAGACCTTTTACCTCTTACCTTCTATTTGTGAGCCTAGGCCGAGTTTTGCTTTAAGGGAAAGCAATTTTAAGGGAAGAGCAGGGTGGTTCCCTTAGATTTCAAACCCTAAATTATTTATATTATATACATATAACATATTATATAACATATAATATTATATACATATATTATATATATATAATATAAATATATATATTTTAAAAAGATTTTATTTATTTGACAGAGAGAGAGAACACAAGCGGGGGTGGGGGCGGGAGAGGGAGAAGCAGGTTTCCCCGGGGCAGGGAGCCAGATCTCAGGACCCTGGGATCATGACCTGAGCAGAAGACAGACGCTTAACATCTGAGCCACCCAGGAGCCCCCCAAATTATATTTTTAATCAGTGTACTTGTTTTGAGTCTCCGAATAATTTACATGCCCCTAAAGTGAGGAAACTTTTACTTCTCTTATGCAGTTCTTTGTATATAGGCCTCTAAAACGAGTAAACGTACTGAGTCGAATTAAGTAGTAAATCCCACTCGATAAACATTTGTGACCTACAGTTGCCTTTTAAGCTGACGATGAGAGGTGTTCGTCTTTTTATTGGAGTTGTTGGAAATGTGTCAAAGAGATAACCTCGAGTATTTCTTCCTCGAAGTCATGTTTTATTTAACACGAACATCCCAACACCCTCGGAATTCGGGTCATCAGGTGCTGAGCTGAGAAATGTGGGGTACAGTGCCCTGTACGTGTTGGCTGGCTGGGCAGGCCTCTAGGCAGGGCAGAAAACTTTGGGGTTTCCCCTCTTCTTCCTCTCGGAAGAGAGCTAAAGAGGCGCCGCAAACCTCTCCAAAAAGTGTTCCTACCGGATGCGCAATCGACCTCAAAGGCAGAGCCTCGGGACAGGCCGGCCGCAAGCTGCCTGCGGCTGGCCCAGCGCTTCCCCGCGCGCGCCCGGAGCCGGAGCCCGACCGGCCGGCCTAGTGCGCGCCGCGGAGCGAACCATCGCGCCGCCTGGGGCGGGGGGCAAGGCGTGGGGGCCGCGGGTCGCTCGCACCTCGGGGTCCCCCTGCCGCCGCCGCCGCCGGCCCCTCCCGCTCCTGCCGGAAGTCGCCTGCGAAGCGGCCGGTCGCGGGGGCGTCGGGGATTGGCCCTGCGAGCCCTCCCCGCACCCCCCGGCCGCGCGGGGGTGGTAGCGGCCCGTTTGAGAGTTTCCCGGGTCCGGCGGCCGGCGCAGAGGCGCGGCGCTGCGCTGCGGCGGGGGGCGGGCGGCGGGAGGAGGGACAAAGGGTGCTCCCCGGGGGCCGGTCGTCCCGCAGCCCGGGCTTGGGGTCCGAGGACGGATCTCTGCGCGGACAACGCGGAGGAGCGGAACCCAGGCGGGACCTGCGCCCGAGATGCCGGTGCGAGGAGATCGCGGCTTTCCACCGCGGCGGGAGCTGTCAGGTTGGCTCCGTGTAAGTGCCCTCTCGAGTCCGCCGGGCTGGGAGAAGGGTCTCGGGGAGCGAGCGTGGGAGCGCGTGGTGGGCTTCCTGGCGCGCGCTAGGTAGCTGCTGCCCTCCCACCTGAAGGGGAGGCCGAGGGCGGGGGTAGATTTCAGCCCCCCGGGTGGCGGCTCATGGCCTCCGAGGCTCCTGGATCCTTTTCTCTCCTCCCTGAAGTCGCTCGGGTTTCCGATTAAGCCTCCAGGAGGGTAGGGGAAACTCGTGAACTCCGTCCGGGATCTCTGCCACCTTGAAGGCATCTCGTCCTGCCTGTTGTGGAGCTGCTGCGTGCCTTTGTGTTTTCCTTCTGTTGGAAACCACAGACTCTGCTTGATGCAAAGTTACAGGCATGTGTGTGTGAGACAACTCTGACAACTCTTTGGAGACCGGGAGCCTCATTTCCCCTTTTAATCAGCTGCCTCTAATGCAAGTAGAAGTTGTTTTCGGTAGGGACTGGAGATGGGGTTTTGGAGGGAGCCACAAAAAGGGAGTGAGGAATGCCTTCTCCTCTAGTATTATCTTACCTGTCACCATTCCCTTTCTTTTATGTCTTCATTTGTCAAGTTTCCGCTTCTACACAGTAGTTTAAGTTATAAATAACCAGGGTTTGACTGCAGGGTTTTCACATTCTTGAAATGTGGCGGAACTTGGGAGTGGATACTCCAGGGCTTAGTAAGGGAATAAGCCTCCCATCTCTGTTGTAGCTTCGGTTCTCAGCAGCGCTGCTTCCCTGGCGGCTGTCTGGTCTAATAATGGATGTGGTTTCCCTGCGGTTCCCAGCCGAGACTCAGCCCGTCACAGAAACTGCCCTGTGACTCCGCACGCCCTCCCTTAGCTTGGGGAATCCTAGTAGAGGGGAAAGAGGGCCTTTGCTTCACATCTTCTGGTGGTCTGTGCTGGGTGTGCGGACAGTCATTTGGGAGAGACCAGCCCTGCGTTGTCAGAATCATTCCTGGGAGGGACAATGTGTGTGTGTGTGTGTGTGTGTGTGTGTGTGTGTGTGGTGGGGGGGGACATCACCCACACCTGAGGAGGAGATGCTTTAAGTGAGTAGGAGTAGTTGCATTTTAGCATTTAATATCCTGCTCGGGCAGTAGGGGTGTTTAAGAGCGTGCCTCTGTTACACTGTCTTGTAGGGAAAGCGTGCGCGGAATTAAGAATGATGAGTTCCAGTTAGAAATAAGAATGGGATGCTAAGGCTTCTCCTCACCCCGGAGATGAGAGAAGGGGTGCTTCACTCCGGCAACTGTGGCTTTTGAGGTGTTTCTTGAACTTTTTCAGAGCTGCTCCCAGAGACTGATGGAGGGGGATTTCTTTCCTTGCAATGGCTGCTGCCGCTTCTCACGACCACACAGCTCATAACCAGCCCCTGCCTACCTGGGCCGGTCTCTGTGAGGGGTACAATATGAGCAAGACTCAGTGTGTGCCTTCAGGAGTGTGCCCGAGCTGAACTTTTCAGACTGTTGAGACTGTGGACTCCGCTGGGATCCTTGTGGCTGGGGGCGCGGTGGGGGTGTGGCCACACAGAGGCGAACTGTGCAGTAGGGAAACACGGGCGAGATGGGACTCCCTTACACATGCTCCCTTTAGGGATTCTTTCTGGGAAGAAAGGGCCGCATTTGAACAGGTACCTCACAGTGCAAGCCAGTAAAGAAGATGTGCGAATGACACACCCACCTTAGAGAGTTGAGTGAGGATTGCGTGAAATGTTGTTAGGGTGTTGGGCATGTGTGGGTGCCGGGTCATAAGAACCAGGGCAGGTGCTGAAAGCTCCAAGTGCTGGGTTCTGGGAGGAAGGATCTAGAAGTACAGGTAGGAGGTACCATGTAGGTGTCTAGGCAGGAGCTGAGGTAAACAAAAAGAGTTGCTCACACTCTTGAAAGGCCTTGAATGCCAGTAAGAGAACTTGGGGGGGGTTACTTGGGGGGAGCGGAGTCCTAAAATCCCAAATGTATAAGTGACTTGACTTCCCTGCAAAGAAGTGAACCAGTTTCCCAGTAAACACTTCACCCCGCCCCCTAAACAGGAAATATTACTATTTTTGAGGCACAAAAATGCCTAAGACGGATGAATTCTAACCTCATCTGCCTGGGGAATTCCATTTGCAAGGACTTCTGCCTACATTTGTTTAACTTTTGATCTAATTCTTTATACACTGACAAAAGGTTACAGCCAGCCATTTATCTTTTGCAGAAGTGCCTGGGAATGCAAGGGGGATGTAAAAATCCCTGCAGTGGAGTTTAGAAAGGGTTCTCTTCTGAAGTTTTTAAGAGACAGGTGAGTTCTTGAAACTAGGCGGGGCCGCTTGAGTCTTGTGGACAGTATTACATTCCATGGTTGACAAAGTCATGCAGATTTGGGCGGGGAGTTGGTGGCGGTGGGGGTGGCGGGGGTGGGGTTAAGAGGAAGCGTTAGTAATCACAGCTGAAACTTTCAACATAACTCTTACCAAGAATATGAGCCATCAGGGAATTCCTTGCCTAATCCCTAAAGCAAATCCCATTAAGGAGTTGTGGCTACAGATTAATTTATCTAGGTTGAAAGCTGGCTTCCTATGAAATGCCTCATTGATTAGAGTCTGAGCAGTAATGGGGGGCCAACAATTGTTGGCCGGATGGCCTTGGACTAGCCAGCCAGCCTTGGTGCTGAAAGGCATTTTCCATTGACGATGATTTGGGGTATAAGAGGGTGTGACTGATGCGCATGTACATGGGGAATCCAGTTGAAGGACAGAATGATTATCTCAGATGTTTTACTGAGCTAGTTTCTTGCTCCTAAATCCAAGGATTGGGGTCAAAAACATAGACTCAGAGGTCAGATTCAACACCTATTTAGGGGTTAAAAACTCCAGAGTTTTTGTGAACTTTTTGAGGTTAAGAAAGAAATCTTACCTTAAACTATTTATGGCCTAGTTCACCCCAAAGGAATTTTTACGATGACTCTTGCTAGCAGAAGCTGATATCGCTACGAAATTTATGAGGGTCTAAGGTGGTACTACCATTAAATTTTTTTTTAAAATACCATGTAACACTAGTGGAAAGAAATTTTCAGGTGCTCAGTCCTAACATTAAGTACTGTCAGTACTGCTAGTTGCAGGTTTGAAGGGCACCTGGGAAAGACAGAACACTGGCTAACCTGGTACACCATCTACACCACCGACAGCATTCCATCCACAGCAGAGCTTGGAGTTGCTAAGCGTCTGCTTTCACTTGTTCAGCTTGATTAGGAAATGCACCTAACTTGGCCTCTCCCTTCTAGAGCCCAGGCAGGCCAGCGAGGTGATGGTTTCATTCTATTTTTAAAGGGTCTAAAACCTCTGTCATCTGGCCATCCACCGCACCAGTTTCATCAGCCTTGATAACCTGTGAGCTCAGAAAAGAGACTAAAGACTGTCCTATTGAAAAAAATCCGATATGCTGATTAAGCATTTTTCTGCCCACCCCTCCTTTTTTTTTTTGCTGTTCCTTAAACCGTGTTTTCTAAAGTGTGCTACAAAGACAGACTTAAAGGTGGCACATTATTTTTCAGTTATTTTGCATGAATATTGTGCTCCAGGGATAAATATAAAGATGGCTACCGAATTCACTTACTTCATGTATAGGTTGTTTAGAATGAGGCATGATTGGTATTAAGTAAAAGAAAGAGTCTGATGTAAGAGAAATAAATTTTGGGGTTGAGTCATAGGAGAATAAGGCAAAAACTGTGAACACGGCCCTTGGTAGTACTTCTAAAATGTGAGTGTGATGTTTAGTTATGGAGAGCTGCGTATACCTCGACCACACCTTCAGGAAAGCCAGACAAAATCTGCTCGTGTGACACCTGTGATGGGATGGACTGAAAATGGAGACGGTGCTTCCGCACTGCCGGAGACATCACTGTGCTCTGGAGCACAGCTTGCTTGCCTAATCTAGCACTGCTGGAGAAGGCAGAGAACCAAAGAGCCTCACGTGTAAATGCACCTTATTTATTATTATTTTTTAAAGGTTTAATTTTTTAAGTTATGTCTACACCCAACGTGGCCTTGAACTCAACAACCCCGAGATCAAGAGTCACACGCTCTAGCAACTGAGCCAGGAAGGCACCCCAAAATGCATTTAATTTTTAAAAAATGTAGCTTATGTTGGTCTGTAAAGTAGGCTTTAGCTAGGATTGTAGTAGGAATGGGAAGTCTTGAGGTTTTAAAAAAAAAAAAAAGAAAGAAAAGTAACCCTGCGGTGACCTAGAAAAATGAATAATTGGAAGTTCATGGTCATGGTAGGTAAATAAAACCAGAATAGAAAATACTTTGTTTCAGTCACCAAAATCCTTAATCGTGTGTGTGCGGGCACGTGTGCACACACATGTACACCTTTTACATGAAATCCTAAACCTTCAATTAGTAACTTGTACTTTAGTCATTTTAAGTCCACGCAGATATTTGTTTAGTGCTTCTGCCAGATGGTAACAGTTAAATCAGGTCTTTAACCTTAAAAACATAATGCAGTGTTTATCAGTAATTTATACATCTTGTAATTTTTTTTTTTTTTTTTTTTTTTAAGTAAGCTCTCTCCCACAACGTGGGACTTGAGCTCAGGACCGCAAGATCAGTAGTTACATGCCTACCCACTGAGCCAACCGGGTGCCTCCACACCTTGTATATTTTAGACCACAGCAATATGCATTTTGTAATAACATTTATTGTAACTTTCAGCCTAATATTTAGCCCAATTAAATATTCATGGCTTATAGTTTCTGTTTCTATTTGTCTTCTCTCAACATTTCATTTGTGTGGGAGAGATTTGGTGGGGGCAGGACAATTGCTAGGAGTGAATAAAGTATTTATTTTAGGGAGGTGTACTGACAAAAAAAGTTCAAATTACACCATTAATCATGGCAAAGATGTCATGTCCCATCCTTGAATGCACGTGTTTTCTAAATTTTACCTATGTGCATACATAAAGATGGACTTCAGAATTAATAGGGCAATTATTATTTTCTATTATAGAATTTAATCAGCCATATGAATATATACATTATGTTCACAAGAAAAAATGGCATCATTGGAAAATTTAATTACAGTAGGCCTCATCTGATAGATACTGTGTGTAAGTATGAGACTAAATATATAGTTATATATTTATAGCTGGGGACAAGCCAGAGGCATTTGGAGGGGGTTATATATAATACATTGTAAGACAATTATTGGGATAGTTAGTCTTCCTGGTAGGTAACGTTATTAGGCTTTAATTAACAGATAATGATTCAAGTCCAGTTATATTTTTGCCATTGTATTAAGAAAAACTTCGGTAGAGATGAAAGAACACTGCAGATACTCTACATTTTGTCCATTGGAGTTGAAGGGGGACGGGGGAAATAATGCTTTCGAATCATCAGTAGGTATAAGTGAACTTTTCTCAGACTTGTAGCTTCTAAGACCTTCGTTCCTCTCAGGAGGAAATAATGGTCCGAATGTGGCTTTGTTGGGAACCATTTTTTGAGAGCCATTTATGTCACAGCAGTAGAGGCAGTGTTCCTAGTTCTTGGTTGCAGGGTTTCTTTTGTGCCTTACGTAGTAGAGCACGCCTGAGGCCCTGAGTCCGTTTTGGGAAGGGGGGTGGTGTATGCTGTAAGAGGAACCAGCTCATTTTCAGTCTACAGAGGGCCATTTGCAAATACGTCTGGCAAAAGCAGAATGAAATTATTTGAGGGAATTAGTTAGCAAAACCAATCGTTTCTGTTTCTGAAAAGAATGACTCCTTTAGAAGGAATGTCCCTGTGAGCTCATTTTTAGAAGCCTGGTTCCTCCCTTAACCTTCTTCACTCAGCTGAATCAGTTTCCTTCTTGCCCTTGATTGGTTGGTGTGCACATGCCAGTATTTACTAGAGCCCTTATCATGTCTGCTCCGTGCCAGTCACTTCCGGTCTGCCCCGAGCCCCTCCTTGGTCTGAGTCATGAGGGTAACCCCAGAAGCTGACCTGGCACCAAACATATCCATTGAGTGTACCACACTGAACCGACTGGATCTGGGGAAGGCTGCTGTTGAATACAAAAAATTGGAGACCCACTGGGAAGTCAAGAGTGGATTCCTGACATTTACATAGTGAGTGGATGGACAGTTGTGAGTAAGGAAAAAACCGGTAGAGTCTGTACTGGCATTTTCTGTAGTGCGCAAGCTGTGGCAGCTAGCTGGGTGGTGGCAGCTCAGGCCCGTGAATGGAAGTTTCTGTGTAGGGAAATGAGGAGTTGTATTTGAAGTCTTCTCTGGTGCTTAACGTTCTAAGCGGTTGGGTATAAATCTGCTATAAAGTACTTTCTTGTCTGAAAGTACTTCCATGCTCCTTAAAACACTTGCGTTTGTTTTCTGTTTGTTTCTTTAAAGAAGAGGTCCAGCAGATTTTCTCTGATAGATATTTTTCTAAAGAACAGGGAACTGGGTGCCTGGGTGGCTCAGTGGGGTAAGCCCCTGCCTTTGGCTCGGGTCATGATCTCAGGGTCCTGGGATCGAGTCCCGCATCGGGCTCTGCTCAGCAGGGAGAAATTTAAAAAATAAAAAAAATAAAATAAATTAATAAAATAAAGAACAGAGAAACCAGAAGTGGCAGTAGTTGTTCAGCTCCTCAGCTTCCTGGGAAGATCTGTCACTCAGTCACAGCTTAATAATGTACCACCTCAGCGTGTGCCGTGTGCTCTGCGGCCAAGCCAGGACCTGCGGTCATCCTGCGTGACTTTGTTCTTCCCCTCCACTCTTCCCAGGAAGAGCTGCCTACTGGGAGTCTCCTGCACCCCCTTCTCTTCCTGTGGCCTTCTCCCTCCGAGGCCCCGCTGCCTGGAGCAGGAAGCAAGGCAAGGCAGGCCGGGAGTCGGGAGCCGGGTCTCCGCAGTCGGGCTGAAGACGAGCCTCCTGCTTATGGCCACAGGCCCTCATCGTTCACCGACACAGAATCCCTGTCGCTCGAGCTTCAGCGTCACGTCAGGCACTTCTGAGTTTCTCAGCATAACTTGAGGCAGAACACTTTGCCTACCTTGGCTGGTCTGTCTAGTGTCTGCATGACTTTTAAGAGGGGAGAGAGATTTGTGGCATCTTAGACACTCATTGAGATTTTCCAGAAATGGAGCTGAAAACACTGGTGCTTTTCCTTCTGGTGTTACTGTTGGGAGTCTCAAAACGGGCAGGCGACACGCTAAAATGAAGAGAAGAGGCAGTGGGCTCGTCTTGAATAGCGTGGCCTTCTTTCTAGCAGATCAAATCTGAATTTTAATCAGAGGTGTGGGAGCAGTATTTACATGTATACTGCTTAAGTGTAGTGTTTGCATGTGTCTTTCCCCAAGTCAGGAAGAGGCAGGAGAGGGGGACTCAATTTACCAAAGAATAGGGTTAAAAAATGTGTGGGAAACAGAAAAATTTTCCCATAGAAACAGTAGTATCCAGGGTCTGTCCTTGCAAGCTTGATTACTCATAATGAAGCCTTTTTAATCTTGTTGTTTTTCTGGTGTTTTATTGAAGTATAGCTTACAGTAAAAATGCACAGAATCTCAAGTGGACAGCTTGATAAATTTGTTTTCGTTGTGGTACACATCACCTAGGAGCCACCATTTTAACCATTTTAAAGTGTACAGTTCTGTGGCATTGAGTGTACCCACAGTACCATGCGGACCCCACGATCTGGTTCAGAGCTGCATGAACACTTACATGAATGGAGCCACTTGTGTCATTGCCACCTAGACCAAAACACAGGACTTTGCATCACTCTAGAAGCTTCTCTCGCCACTTTTTCTGACTGTTATCACCCCACCCCCAGGGGAGCCTCTTTTCTGACTTCTCTCACCATGGGATAGTTCCGGTTGACTTTCAGAGGATCTGTATGAATGAAGTCAGTATTTTGTGTTTGGCTTCTTTAGCTCAACGTAACTGAGAGTCACCCGTATTAGGTATGGTTCAGCAGTTCTTGTTCGCTGCTGAGTAGTTGTCCTTTTACATGAGTTCCCCACAGTCTGTTGACCCATTCTTCTCTTGATGGATATTTAGGTTGTTGTCTGTTTGTGTTTTCCTATGATGACTAAAGCTGCTGGGGAAATTACCTACACTTTGCTTTGTGGACTCAATTCCTGGGTGTAGAATTGCTGGGTCGTGTGTTGGGGACATGTTTAACTTTCATTATGTCACTCTGAAGTCAGGCACATGTGAGTATGGATTCCTTTGTCCTGCCACCTGCTTGTTCTACCTCAGGTAGTTTCCTTTTCTCATGTTCATTTTTTCTCAGCTGTAAGATGGGCACTCTGTGCCTGATCAGTTGGGGTTCAGTGAAGAAAAGAGACATCATTTTAGCAATTTCAAGGAGAAAGGAACTTAATGGAGAGCATTAATGCCGACAAAACAAGAGGCTAGAGGGACAGAAACCAAGAGCCCACGACTGGCTTTCATATTTGTCCCACAGCAAGTTAGAAAGCTGCTGTGCTCCAGAGCCGGGACCTTGGAAACACCGTTCCAACTGCTCAGCCTCTGCCGTGCAGAGGCGGCTGAAATAGTAGGGAACTTAGTGACACCTGCAGAGCTCAGTCTGGCAAATCTGCTTTGCCTGAGACTGCTGCTATAGGAAAGAAGAAAACAAAAGGCATCTGCTTTCCTTCCTCCTTCTAGATCTTAATCAAGTGCACCCTGTTGGCCAGGGGGCCGGGGGTTTCTGGCCTTGGGGAGTAAGGGAAGAGGAGTGCCACCCAACAAGAAATGGA
Organism: Neogale vison; assembly: GCF_020171115.1. Lineage (NCBI taxonomy): Eukaryota > Metazoa > Chordata > Mammalia > Carnivora > Mustelidae > Neogale > Neogale vison. Next base: position 91,288,665 of record NC_058099.1, on the reverse strand, counting down.
ATAGATGCCTCCTGGCGTTGCACTGGCAACCTGAGTGGCAGTGGTTATAACTTACTAGTATCATCATCATTACAGAAAAACACGATGCCAAAGCAGTCCTAAGACCACTCTCTGTAACGCACATTCAAATCTGGAGCTTCATTACAGTGACCTGCCGGAGGATGGCGGCTGCTGGAAGACCTGCCACATATAATGGTTTCTCTGCAGGGCCTCAGCTTCTTGAGCTACTGATCTCTGATTCTAGGGACTTTTCTATATGAGTAAGCTTGAGAAATTATAATTTGCAAGCCTACCAATTAATGCAGAAACTGAAAGGTGACTTAATTCTAAGAACAGCTGCTTTGATATATACTTTATAAAAATTAATGAGTGTGGCTTTTTTTGAAGTCATTCTGATTGTTAGTTTTTAATAAAGTAAAAGGTGATATATAAATCTTGTTGACAGGTGGGCTAAAAAGGATGTTCCCTTTTTCTGTCTTTATCTTTCGACAAATGAAATGGAAGGAGATTGGAAGGAGATTAGATTTTTATCCTGTTTGGTGCCTAGAATCTCATGCTCACAGCACACGCTAGTCCACTGAAACATTTGGCAGTAGTGACTGTCCTATTTCTAGCTAGTATTATGAAATTTGAACTACACTGCATTGCTCTTGAGACATTGAAACATCTTGAATCGATTGAATCAATTTTTAACTTTCCAGGGACCTTACTATTATTGCTTTGAAGCGGGCTGGCCAGATGATTTATTGATTAACATTTTATTTTAGGCTTTTATCTCTAGTGCTACTTCTGAAGGCTCCTTGCAGAAAAATTTGAAGCGACAGGAACGCAAATACTCTGAGTGCCAAGATAAGTATGAGCAGGAACTTCATTTTAGGCACTGGTGTAGCAGTTAGAGTGAGCTTGCTCTTTGCAAAGTTTGCTTAAATTTGATTGTGCGAGAAATACATTGACAGAATCCCATTTTATCTCTTTTTAACCAGATTTACCCAGTCAGCCAGGGCTAACAATAGATGTCCAAACAGTTTACAGTGGTTGATACAATGGACAAAGGGTTTCACTGTTTGGAGACTGGAAAAGAGAGCTGATGGGGAGCTTCTTAAGGGCACTGACCTAATTCATTCCTTCAAGAAAAATGATTTAAATATACATGTATTCTGATCCCAGTGTCTGTATATTTCAGCCAGTAGCACTGCAGCCTCGGGAAGGGCTGTGTGTGTTTTGTAAAAGTACAGCCTTTATTTTTATTTGACAATGGCCTTTAGAATTTTTTTTTTAAACCAAGTTCTGGCATGAATTGCTGCTCCACAAAGGTTAGGGAATTAAGAAAAGCAGCTGAAGTCACACGTCACCCTCCTTAGTACCGAAACCTCCTCACATTCAGGAATTTTCGTCATGCACTTTTTTAGAGATAAATTTCTCCGTGAGCCTTTCTTCTGTAAAATGTGGAAAAACAGAACTTGGTTAAAAATAACGTTAGTTCAGGCATTGCTAAATTTCTGAGTATTGTGTTTATGATTTACTTTGTCCAGAAAACATAAATTGCCAGTGCCTTTGCTGTTTACTACCATGAAATATTTGTAGTCCGTAGGTACTTCCTCAGAGAATATCTCTCACCTATTAATAGAACAGGAGCCAAGAAGAATGGGAAAAAAATCTCACTGGGCTTAGTCGTAAGTTTCAAGTAACAATTGCATTGTTGTTCTAAGTGCTGAGTGTGATTGGATGATCAGATATATAAATGTTGACCTGACTGGATTAGATCTCAGCCGTGAAGGGTCCTGAAAAAAACTGTTGTAACCTATCACTTCAAACAGTTACCAGACTTGTTCTTTTGGCTTTATATTTGGGATAATAATTTATGCACTGGAGTATCCTAGAAACTGGGGTGCTGTCTTGTCTGTCTCTTTAACCTGTTTCAATTTGGATATATTGGCTCTGTTTGTGTAGTCCACTACATGGATATTCCCTTATCTTCATAAGAAGTAACATAAGGGGGCGCCTGGGTGGCTCAGTGGGTTAAAGCCTCTGCCTTCGGCTTAGGTCATGATCTCAGGGTCCTGGGATGGAGCTCTGTGTCGGGCTGTCTGCTCAGCAGGGAGCCTGCTTCCTCCTCTCTCTCTCTGCCTGCCTCTGCCGCTTGTGATCTCTGTCTGTCAAATAAATAAATAAAATTAAAAAAAAAAAGTAACATAAGCTTTTTGATTGGGATGAGTTTAATCTAAAGGAATGCTTAGAAACGAGGAACTGCAAAATAAAAGTCCTCAAGTAGATCTAAGCTAAATTTCAGTGCATGTGTTTATCTTTTCAGAAAAGCAGGTTTTCATGGAAACCTGTGTTCTGCTGAGTGTTGAGAGGGTCTCAGTGGCCATGTTGGGGGCTGACTGTGAGTTCTTGGGTGCAGGTCTAGGACTTTGCTTTCCTAGCCCAGACACAGCGCAGGTGCTCCGGCTGCGCAGGAAGGGGAGGGGAAGACAGTAGCGCAGTTAAATCTCAAAACAGCTGAGGGGCGCCTGGGTGGCTCAGTGGGTTAAGCCGCTGCCTTCGGCTCAGGTCATGATCTCAGGGTCCTGGGATCGAGTCCCACATTGGGCTCTCTGCTCAGCAGGGAGCCTGCTTCCTCCTCTCTCTCTGCCTGCCTCTGCCTACTTGTGATCTCTGTCTGTCAAATAAATAAATAAAATCTTAAAAAAAAAAAAAAAAAACAGCTGAAACGGGATCTGCGTGAGTGCGCACTGTCTCCCTTTTCTTACTGTATTCCCAGCCCAGCAAAAAAGCGCTTTGCACGGGGCTTGGGGACTGTTGAAAACAGCAAGATTCCATCATTGGAGCAACAAATCTCAAATATGTACTCGTAGAGCTTGTCAAGCGGTGCTGAGGCCGTGTCCTTGATTTCCACCACTGCGGGTGTGCTGGGGGCAGGCTTCTCTGCTCAGTTCCCCAGTGTGCAAGAGAAGTCCTGATGTTTGTGAGAAAATGCCTCATCGTGAGGGCGCCCAGGACACCAAGCGAGATGCCCTGCGTTTTGCTCTGTACGACTGAACTTCTCCTGACTTTCCCGTAGTGAAGCGAGGGAAGGAACCATGCGACTGACAGTGGTCGAGCCTTGCTGCAGAGCTCACTGACGAAGCCTGCCTCGTTGGGGGGTAGGTGTTAAACCTGATTTGATAGGTAGGGAAACGGTTTCAGAAATGTTCAGTGGTTTGCCCCACGTCACACAGTTCGTGTGGTAGCCAGGGCATGTGGGCCGAGGCCCGCTGACTAACTCAAAACTGGTAGGTTTCTTCTAGCTTCACCTGCCTCTGCTTTTCAGAACCAGACGGGGAGAGACATAATGGGAGAAGCTAAAGACCCTCTGTTGATTTTTAGGAGTTTAAACATTATTCTCATACCAGCTGTAGAGCCCAGTGCAGGGCTCAGTGTGGCGCTTGATCCCTCAACCTGAGCTGAAACCAAGAGTCGAACGCTTTAACTGAGCCATCCAAGCGCCCCACAATAAAATATCAGTGTTTTTAAGAGATGTTTTCATTTTTCAATGACTTGTTTGTGTTCATTACTGTATGGGAATCTCAAAGACTCTAAAATGAGTAAGCACAGCCTTATAGGGAAGTAGATTATATAAACAACTAGCTAAAACCACAATTTATTATAGAAATATTAGGGATATGTGTTGTCTGTGAGTCTTTCTTCAAGTTCACAGCCATTAGTTAGAAAGGACTATTATCCCATCAACCTCCCTCCCAAAAACAAACCCCACCAATTGTTAATGTCAAGAAAAACTTCTTGTGGCTACAAAGCACATGCGTTGTGAAATTAGGACATCTGAGGCTTGCTGTGTGTGGGAATTTGGCTGTTAAGGGTCAGAATTCCATCACAAGTTGCCTGAGGATCAAAGTGCATCTTTTAAAACATCACATACCTCCAAGAAGTTTAGGCTAGCAGATACACTCTCGTTTGAAGTGTAACAGTAAGCTTTCTTTTAATATGTGGCCAAGACCATTTGCAGGATATAGTGAAAATTTTGATTGAGGATCAGGGTAGAGTGGTCATTTTGGAGTTAGAGCATTTTGGTGGTGGAGCAGACTTGATGCAGTGCCATGCGTTCACCTTTGAACAGGCTGAGGTAGGAGGATATTGAAAACCAGAGCAAACAGCACAAGGGGTAGAAAGAGCTGGGAAGGCTCCAAATACAGACATTTTTTTCTGATTTTCCCCTGGAATCTACTAAGGGTGCCTTTCTCTTCTTCACCATCTCACCACGTAGCTGTCTCCCTCAGGACCCAGAACTGATGAGTTAGATGAGCATCCATGAACAGTGTGTTAAAGCTGATACCGTTTGAAATGTTAATTCTTGGTCCTACACTCTCAGCTACAGTAATGCTAGCTATGTAATTCTGACCAGATTCTAAGTCGGACTTCAGGTTGGACAATGAATGGGAACTTGCAGTGGTTACACCCTCTCTTGAAAAAAAATTTAAAAAAAATTTTTTGTTTTAAGATTTTATTTAGTTATGAGAAGAGGGAGAGCGAGCACAAGCAAGGGTGGGTAGCAGGCAGAGGGAGAAACAGGTTCCCTGCTGCGCAAGGAGCCCAATCCCAGGACCTGAGCTGAAGGCAGACACTTAACTGACTGAGCCACCCAAGTGTCCCTTTGCTTTGTGGGTGCCACGTCCTGGTTATCTCTTTTTGAGGGTGCACAGAGAGCATTCCAGCTTGATCAGGAACTGAGGTTTTTACTTCTCGTTGTCTAACATACAGTTCTTTCTTGTGTCTTGCTCAATGTGGATAATACTAACACATGTAGTTAATGATCTACTTTGAGGATTATCTGAAGCGAGATTTTGATCTTATGCCAGCTTCCCCTGTGGTATGTGATTGGAAATTGTGAACAAGTTCAGAATTTAGCTTAGGTAAATTATAACCAGATAAGTTCTTTTGCTACCAAAACCAAGTATAGTTTACTTTGAATTGACCTAACTTTCAGATTATGTACCCACTCAGAACTAACACCTTATTAATTAAAAAAAGAAAAGTAGGGGCTCCTGGGTGGCTCAGTGGGTTGAGCCACTGCCTTCGGCTCAGGTCCTGATCTCAGGGTCCTGGGATCGAGTTCCGCGTTGGGCTCTCTGCTCAGCAGGGGGCCTGCCCCCCCACCCTCCGCCTGCCTTTCTGCCTACTTGTGATCTCTCTCTGTCAAATAAATAAATAAAATCTTTAAAAAAAAAAAAAAAGAAAAGTAAAGAAATAAGCAAATAGAACTATCCCTCAATAGTGACTGGATGCTAAGGGCAGCCTGAAGATTTATTGAAGATGACAGTGAAAGCCAAGGTGAAGGAAAGCAAGAATCCCTCCGCCTGTTCCAGTGTCCCTGTGTCCCTGTGTCCCTCCCCCTGTACCAGTGTGAGCTCTTTGCAGGTGAAGATCGTGTCTTGGTGAACAGACACCTGCACGTCAGTAGGCCATTACTGAATTTTGCATGAGTTTAGACTAGGGGTTGGCAGACTATAGTCAGCTGCCTGTTTGGTTGGATGTTTTTTTGTTTTTACTTTTCCCCGCTTACTAGCAAAGAATTGTCCTTACTTTTTTAAATGGGTACATTTTAAATCGCTTATGTATTTATGTAATATCCTCTACCTCCAAAGCTTAAAAAAATGTACTAAGTGGCCCTATAACAAAACATTTGTTGGGCCATGGTTTAGAACTTCTAGAAGTCGGGGTGCCTGGGTGGCTCAGTTGGTTGAGCAACTGCCTTCGGCTCAGGTCACGGTCCTGGCGTCCCGGAATCGAGTCCCGCATCGGGCTCCCAGCTCCATGGGGAGTCTGCTTCTCCCTCTGACCTTCTTGCCTCTCATGTTCTCTTTCACTGTCTCTCTCTCTCAAAAAAAACAAACAAACAAACAAAAAAAACCCAACAACTTCTAGAAGTAGGAGGCTTGGGTTTCTAGCCCATTCTGCTATCTGGAAATAAGTATGTCAGAATGCCGACTTGTGAAAGAGTCTCGCTTCATAAGGACACTGTTGTCTGACATCCTTCTTGGCTGTGGGAAAGTGAAAGAGAGAAGGGGTTGGGCTACTTAGCTTCCTGGTTTTAGGCCAGGAAGGTGACGGATAACAGGGGCCAGTTCACAAGTTTTGAGTGTAGACTTCCTCCGAGTTAAGCAGTAACATAAACACAAGAAACTGTGGAGAAAATGTACTTCTTTAGGATGTAGAAAAAGGCCACAAAACTGAAATGTCCCTCTACAATAAAACATTTCTGTCTGGGCTTTGGATGTTCCGATTTCCCTGGATTCCAGCCTTGGGACAGTACCATTTATTGTGTTTCTACTTGTTGACTCTTTCAGTTCCAAGCATCTGTTCTTTCCTGTCAGGGAAACCTTTAAAATTATAATAAAATGCCATCATGGGCTAAAAGCCTTGAAGAAATGTAATACAGAAAAGGAGTTAATGATGTTCCCCCCAGCTTACGAGATTTGGAAAGGCTTTGGACTGCTACCAATGACTGACACCTCAGCTCTTAAGCATTTACTTTCATTGTTCTCCGTACTATTCCAGGCCTTCCTACATCCTAAAAACAAGCATCCCTTGAGGGTGGGGACTGTGTCCTATGTTGTTTGGTCTTTGTTTTCAGAGCCTGGTACACAGACACTTAAATGTTGAATGCAATCTATTTTTTAAATCTTATTAAATTTATACCATACTGCCCTTTTTAAGGGTGGGGCTTACTTAGTATAGGAAACACCCCTCTTGGGTGGTACTTCAGAGTTTATAAAAGCTCCCACATAAATTCCCCTTTCTCTTGCCCACTTCTCAGTAATAAGACTGCAGCCAGGGCTTTGGAACCTGGCTGGGAAATTATAGTTCATTTTGGTCTTTCCTCACTGTAGAAGGGGGATCTTGACCAGAGCTTAAATGCTTGGGTGGACCTCTTGGCTTCAGCTGCCCTGGGAGCCATTACTGCACCTGAGGAGCCATTATTGCATGTAGAATCAGTGCCAGGCTCCTCTGTCCTCCTCTTTCTCAACTTCTGTGGCCAGTAGTCTGCTGGGGCTGTCCACCTAGGCTTACCTTTCTTCTCTGGCTCTCAGTAAAATAAGAAATTTAGATTCAAATGTATAAAAATACAAATCTACCTCTCATTGACCTGCCTCAGAGTTTGACTTACTCACAGATGAGACCAAGATCCTTCCTGAGTCCCAGGCTTTCCCACCTGCCTCTGTGCCCCAGATGTGGTGTCTCTTGTTTGCCCTTCCTCAGGAAGCTGCATACCCTACTTCCACAGTCACTAAGGAGGAGAGCCTTCCTTGATCTTCCGAAGACACCAATCCTTTCTGTTCTAGACCAGTGTGTGCTTTCCCTTCCTAGCACTTTCCAGCTTTACTTCTGCAGCTGCTGACTGACTCCTTGATTTACATTGACCTTCACTAGTCTTTGAGCTCCCTGAAGGCAGGGCTGTGTTTGTTAGCCTCATTGTTTTATCTCAAGTGCTCAGTACAAATCCTGCTCTGAAAGAGGCGCTTGATAAATAATGTGTCGGGTAGGTCTGTCTTCTGGAAATGATGTTCCTCTGTACTACTTACGTCCAGTGATTAACAGTTAGAAAGTGCTATCTTCTGCTTTCCAGATGGCTTAAATTCCTTTGACGATTCTACAGCACCCAGAGCCAGGTTAGCAACTTTGTAGGGTGTTACAGAATGTTAATGAATGACAAATAAAAGTGTTATTTCTACTTTTAGCCCCCCCACTTGCAAACTTATCTTGCCTCTTATAAAAGCTATAGTGGCAGGATTTTATTATAATTACTGAAGTTCATTGCCAATTTCCTCTAAATGGCATTTATTTTGAAATTTTAAATTTGAAGGGAAACTCTTCTTTTTATTTCTGCATCACTGCACCACCTAGTGGATTTTGTCTTTACTACGCAGTGGCCTTTTCTGATTTCCTGACCGGCACCTGTTCCACAAAAAGGAAATCTTGGGTACCTTTTTATGCTTTAAGATTGCATACAGTTTCTACCAGTAGTTTCTGTTACTAGGCAGAGTGGGGTTTTTCTGAGAAGAGCTCAACATTGCTGACTTCAGAATTTAAAGAAATGTTGACCCATACGTGAAATTTCCCATGTCATCAATAAAGGAATGGTGTGGAGTGGGGGAGGGGGTAACTACACAGTATAGTATGGACTCAGTTTAGCTCAGCTTATGTAATAATGACACCCGATTAGGCCAAAGAATGAGATCTTTTTCTAAGTTTAGAAACAAAACTGTTTCAAACATCTTAACTTTTTATTTATTTAATATATTTTGTAATGAGAAGAAAGCAGTAGGAGAAGCCAACTATTTTTGTATAACTCGATTCAGTTTCATCTGTGTTTTATTATTAAGTCAAAGTCATTAGTAAGGCTTGCTGATTTGCATTTTCAGTATTTTTAATAGCTTGGCTTGGTCTCCCACTTTGCCTTGGTGTGGGAGGTGGATGCAGGAAACCTCACCTTTCCCCTTCCTGTCTCTGGTCTTTGCTGCCCCCTCCCCTTAATGGAGTGTGTTCTAGTACAACCGAGAGTTGTTTTTTTCTCTTGATTCCACGAGATGCAGTGGATACACACTGTGCTAAATGTACCACTGAAGCACACTTTCAGTTATCAAGTTTGATATTCTAAATGTATAATAAATACGTATGCTGTTCAAACCATAAATTGTAAGCTTTTAAGTCTTATTCATAGATTAATGGTTTAATATAAAATCATTATGTCTCATATTGAGAACTGGCTAAATTAGTGTTTTCAAAGTATCAAAAATGTGTCTTATAAAGAAAGGAGGTTTATTTAAATAAATCTACATTAAAGGCAAAAGAAAAAAAAAGGGGCATCTGGGTGGCTCAGTGGATTAAGCATCTGCCTTTGGCTCAGGTCATGATCCCCGGGTCCTGGAAACAAGCCCCACACTGGGCTCTCTGCTCAGTGGGGAATCTGCTTCTCCCTCTCCCTCTGCTTGTGCTCTCTCTCTTTCTCCTCTCTCCTTCTGACAAATAAATCTTAAAAAAAAAAAAAAAAAGTTATGGGTCAGTACATAAGAAGATGCTTGGAAATGTTAGTGGTGTTCAATTCAGAAATACTACAAAATATGGAGAGGTCTCCAGGCATTGCAGTTTTGCCACAGTATTAGTTAAAGTAGCCGAAAAAATATAGAAACATTAAATGACTGCTAGGGATGTGGTTAACAAATTATATGCTAAATGTGGCTATTTATATTTTAAGTTAAACATTTAGTTTCTTTTTTTTTTTTAAAGATTTTATTTATTTATTTGACAGACGGAGATCACAAGTAGGCAGAGGCAGGCAGAGAGAGAGAGAGAGAGAGAGAGAGAGGAGGAAGCAGACTCCCTGCCGAGCAGAGAACCTGCTGGGATCACGACCCAAGCCAAAGGCAGAGGCTTGAACCCACTGAGCCACCCAGGCACCCCAAACATTTAGTTTCCTAATTGCAGTAGCTGCATTTCAAATGCTCACCATGGCTCCATACAATACAGGTACAGAACATTATCATTACAGCTCAGAGTTCTGTTGGAGATACTGTTAGACCAGTGCTTCTCTAACTTCTGTGTGCACTTTAATCACATGGGGGCTCTTGGTAAAATACATACTCTTTTCAACAGGTCTCAGGTAAAAAAAAAACAGGTCCAAGATGGGTTTTTAGGATTCAGCTTTTTTTTTTTTTCTTTAAAGAATTTGTTTGTGAGAGAGAGAGAGAGCAAGAAAGAACATGAGGTGGCAGGTGGGGGAGAGGTTTTAAAAAAAAAAAAAAAAAAAGCTCCTCTCAGCAGGGAGCCCAATGTGGGGCTTGATCTCAGGACCCCAGGATCAGGACCTGAGCAGATGCTTAACTGGCGGAGCCACGCATGCACTCCAGGATCTTTCTTTCTTTCTTTCTTTTTTTTTTTTTAAGATTTTATTTTTATTTATTGGGCAGACAGAGATCACAAGTACGCAGAGAGGCAGGCAGAGGAAGAGGAGGAAGCAGGCTCCCTGCTGAGAGAGAGCCTGATTCGGGGCTTGATCCCAGGACTCTGGGATGATGACCTGAGCGGAAGGCAGAGGCTTTAACCCACTGAGCCACCCAGGTGCCCCAGGATTCAGCCTTTCTAATAAGCTCCCAAGTGTTGGCAGTACAGTATCTAAACATGAGGTCTTTGAAATTCCTGCATTTATTTCCTGATTCTGATAGAAAAGACTTGCTTTGAGACTTCAGACTCTGTAAGGTTAACTGGCTTTCTGGGGATTAACTAGGGATATTGATCTGTGGTGGAAGCATTGTTGTCACTCTTTTCTGTGTGACCCATCCCTGTGATGTGCCTTGGGTCTGGGAGGGACAGATTATTCTGTGTTTCATTAGGGCCAACCCTGCTAGCAGGATTTAGCTGAGCACTCTAATAACTGGTTTTCTAACCTGTCTTTTGACAAAGCAGTTTATAATTTTCTTTATCTTGGTACCTGTCATGGGGTGGTGGTTTGTATATGTGTTTTTTTTTTTTTTTTTTTTTAAAGTGAAGCTGTGTTTTAATATTGTATGGGCTTAGTCGGATTCAAAATCATAGAGTAGACAGGGCTACGTCCCTGTTGCCAAATTAGCACCTTCCTTTTTGGCTTATTAATGGTTCCTGTGTAATTACAAATAAGAATGGTCTGTTTAAATTACAATTATACTTCATAGCTCAGTGTATCAGCACTATGAACATAGAGGTCTGAAATGTAATTATCTGATCTGCTGATCCCAACCCCCCCATATAGCTTATTAAAGTTGAACTCATGCAGATTTGGGCTCAGACTGTGATCAGCCACCTACTAACTGTAGAACTGTGTGAAAATTCCATATATATATATATATATACATATATATATATATATACACATATACACACACATATTTTTTTTCTTTTAGTATATATTTTTTAGAGCAGTGTAAATAAAATTCACAGTCAGACTGAGGGGGAGGTACAGAGATTTCCCATCTGTCCCCTGGACCTACCAGGGTAAAGCCTTCCATCATTGGTACCCCCTACCAGAGCGGCACGTGAGTTACAGTTGACGAACCTACACTGACACATCACTATCACCTGAAGTCCACAGTCCACAGCTCACTTTTGGTGTTGGACCTTCTGTGGATTTGGACAAATGTATAATGACATGCATCTATCATTATGGCATCGTAAGAGTATTTTTACTGCCCTAAAAAATCGTCTGTGCTCCGCCTGTGTTCTCTCTTTTCCTCTAACCCTGGCAACTACTGATCATTTTATTGTTTTCATAGTTTTCCTTTTCCAGAAGGCTGTATGTTTGAATCAAACAAGATACTGCCTGGTCAGGCTGGCTTTTTTCACTTAGTAAGATGCATTCAGTTTCTTCCATGTCTCTTCATGGCTTGATAGCTTCTTTCTTTTCAGTGCTCAGTAATATCCCATTGTTGAGACGCGTTGCATGTTTAGTCATCCACTCACCTACTGAAGGACATGCTGGCTACTTCCAAGTTCTGGCAGTTCTCAATAAAGGTGCTATAAACATCTGTTTTGTTTGGACATAAGTTTATAATTCTTTTGGGTAAATACCAAGGAGCACAAGTGCTGGACTGTGTGATGAGTATGTTTGGTTTTTTTGTTGTTCTTTATTTTTTTTAAAGATTTTATTTTTAAAGGTTTTTTTTTTTAAAAGATTTTATTTATTTATTTGACAGAGATCACAAGTAGGCAGAGAGGCAGGCAGAGGGAGAGGAGGAAACAGGCTCCCTGTGGAGCAGAGAGCCCAATTCGGGGCTCGATCCCAGGATTCTGGGATCATGACCTGAGCGGAAGGCAGAGGCTTAACCCACTGAGCCAACCAGGCGCCCCAAAGATTTTATTTTTAAATAATCTCTCCACCCAGCATGGGGTTCGAACTCAAAACCCCGAGATCAAGAGTCACCCGCAGCACCGACTGAGTTGGCCAGGCGCCGCCCGAGAGTATGTTTGGTTTTTAAGGAAGCCACTTCCCTGTCTTCCAGAGTGGTCGCCCCATTTCCGCATTCTGGCCAGCTCCTGCTGCTCCACATCCTCATCGCATGTGGTGTTGTCATTGTTCCAGATTTTGGCCCTTCTACTATGTAGAGTGGTTTCTCCTTGTTTTAATTTGCGTACCCCTGACGACACAGTATGTTAAACATCTTTCATATACTTAGTTGTCATCTGTGGGTCTTGGCCTGTTTTGTAATCAGGTAGTTTTATTACTGTTGAGTTTTCAGAGGTTTTTGTATGCATTTGTCTGATAATTGTTCTTTATCGGACATCTTTGCAAGTATTTTCTCCTAGTTTTTGGTTAGTCTTTTCATTGTCATTCACAGAGCAGAAGTTTGTAATTTTAGTGAAGTCCAGCTTGTCAATTCTTTGTTTTATGGCTCATCAGACCTGATATTTGCATAAGTAAAAAAGGGAGGAGTTGGGTTTTTGGATGGGTTAATTGTTAACAGTCATTGAACACTTGATACAGTGTCTGGCGCTTTTTAATTTTCAGTCAGTGATGATGTGTTTTGGGTCCCTGGTTTACACACGTGTTCACAGAGGTGCAGCTCTAGGGAACTTATACCTAGCCGGCTACTGAAAGAGCTAGAAATGAAGTCTGCCCCGGTTCCCTTCCTGCACCCTCTCCCTCCCAAGTCACCACGGTTTTGCGGTGACTCAGAAGAGCTGCTGAGCCAGGTTGACTGGACCCAGACCAGCTACTTGGAAATGAGTGTCAGGCCTGTCAGACGATTGGATCCACTGCTGGTCTAGCGCCAAGCCAACAACCATGGCTGCGGCTGTGGCCGCCTTCCTTTTTTTTCTTTTTTTCTTTTTTTTTTCCGGGTTTAAGGCCAGGAACTGATCACAGTAGTTTCTGAAAGGCTCTATCAGTGCACAGGGAAAAAGGCAGTGTTTATCAGTGGAAAGGATTCAGGCTTTGCAGCCACACTGACCTGGGTTAGAATCTGTTCTCTGCCACTTATTACTTGTATGCACTTCAGCAAGTTACTTTACTTCTCTGACTTAAGTCGTCTTTTCTGTAAGAGGAATCTAATAATTATGATATTGGTAATAGCTAAAAATGATGGAGCATTTACTCTGTGTCAGGCACTACCCTGAGATCTCCACGTGCATGGTCTGCTTAAATTCTCGTAACAAGTCTAGACAGGTTTACAGTTGGGGAAACTGAAGCAAAGACAAGTTAATGTAATTTGCTTGAGTTAAGTGGTTAGTAGAGACCAGAATCTTCACTTTCTGATTATGGAATCCATGATGCGTCCCTTAAAAAAAAATGCTTTTTTTGAGATATAATTCACATACCATACACTAAGAGTGTACAATTCAGTAGTTTCTAATATATTCACAGACTTGTGTAACCCCCACCATATCAATTTTTATCAATGCATCTTTATCACTGCAAAAAGTAATTCCCATACCTATTAGTTAAATCACCCCCATTTCTCCCTGGATAGCTACTCCTAGGCAGCCACTGATCTGCTTTGGTCTCTGGATTTGCCTCTTCTAGACATTTATGTAAATGGAATCCTTACAGTATTTGTCTATTTGCATCTGTCTGGCTTCTTATATTGTCTACAAGATTCATCTGTGGCACAGCGTGTGTTGGTACCTCATTCCTCATGGCCAGACACTAGTCCATTGTGTGGATAGACCACGTTTGGCTCACCCGTTTATCGACTGATAGTCATCTGGATTGTTCCCACTTTTTGCTATTGCAAATAATGCTGCTGTGAACATTTGTGTACAGTTTTTGCGTGGACATACACTTCCAGTTCTCTTGGTGTCCATGATATGTTCTTAACTACTAGACTGTACTCTTCCAGGAGACAGAAAACAGGCCGTTCTTACTTGGGAGTGATCTGGTTACATTGTTGCTGCAGTGCCTTTGGTGGGTACCTTTACTGAGGGCGCTAATTCAGTGATGAGCACTGAGCCAGGCTTTTTCAAATGCTGCTTCATTGAGTCCTTACATTTGTAACCGGGTAGACACTGTGTGCCCTGTTTTACAGATGGGGCCACTGAGCCTCACCAAGTGAACTGCTTAAGGTCACAGAGCTTGTAGAGCTTGTAGAGTGCGGAGCCTGGACCAGGTGTGTGGGACGGCCTGCAGAGCTCTTACTTGGACACCATATGGCAGTACACCCAGAGGTATATTTGTGAAGACCCTGCCTCCCACTTTGAGGTTTGTTGGCCTGGATTTAACAGACTGCTTTCCACAGGAGTTTGCTTCATTTCACCCTATGAAGTAGACAGTGATACTCATTTCTTATTTGTATCAAATGGCAACAGAATTCCCCATGCTCCCGAGGTCATGGGTGGGTTGGAGGGTCAGAGTCTTGGTTGGAGGTGTCTTCTTGGAGTCTAGGTTCATTGCTCTTTGCATTTCAGCAGAGCTGCTTTCTAAACAACAGTGGGGTCCCCAGGCATACCGTCATACCATTGTTGTCTCCCAATTCTTTCTTTATTTTAATGCAGACTGAAGTTTTCCCTTAGGTAAATAAAGGGTGATAGGTTTGAAAAAAAAAAAACCCAACAAAAAACACCTCAGTAAACCCTGGTACCTTTTGGCAGTGGGCCTGGAATCTAATCATATGAATTCTGAGGACCTGTCAGGAATCCCTCTTATAACTTGTGTATGTTATTTTTTCTTAACTGTAAACATTCTAAGGTGTGTGCTGTGAGCACTTACTCTCTGGAGCTGTGAAGGGAGGGTAAGGAGCCGGGGACTGCCTTGTTTATCCCATCGGAAAGTGAAATACTTCTGGAATAAATGATGGACAGTTTTTATTGGCAAACCAAAAATTACTTGAAGAGTTAATTCATTGCTGACTAGTTGACTGTTATAAGGAAGGGTTTACTTTGAGAGACCACAGCCAACTGCCCCAAAGTCAAGGACTTGGTTTATAATTTAAAAAATGAATCATTTTAGGGAAAGCTACTGGAGCTCATTTTCTGCCTTTCCTGGGAAATAGTGGTTCTTGCCTACTTCTTTGATAGGCATCTTGAAATTGTGCCCAGCGATTGGAATTTTTACTAAATCCTTTACCACCATTAAAATAAGACCGATTTCGTGAGACAAGAAAGGGGTATGGTCTTTGTAACTGCCATTACCTCATCAGTCACCTTGCTCCAGCCCCACATGGCCTTTTTCCTTCCTTGAACATAACCAGATTCTTTCTCACCTTGGGGCCTTTGCCCTTCTGTTCCCTCTCCTTGGAGAACGGTTCTGATTTTTTTAGGATTAGTGCTTTCTAGTATCATAGCCTGTGGCACTTACTGCTCTTGCAATTATAATATATGTTTATTTGTTTATTATTTTTCCCATTAAAATCCTTCCTGTGAGGGAAGGACTTGGCTTGTCTCCCACTAACGCAGACAGTGAGCCTTTATCTTCATCTGCTGTGGCAGTAAGCAGCACTGAGCTCTCCTTAACTGTGGACTGTCCTACTTACTGTCCTGCTATGACTCCCCTGGCACAGTGACTTTGGGTAATTTGTCTTTCAGTCCACAGGCTGCTGTTCAGTAAATGTTTGTCAGGTATATGAATGTGGAGGTTAGAAATCTTGGGGAAGGTAAATTGTTAAACTTGAGGTCTTCTCATTGAGGCAGGCTTTCTATCACAGAATGTCCTTTGGATGCCCGTGGTAGAACAACTTCAAGGGAAAGGCCCAGTGGTTCCGAAAGCCACTCTCCACACCACTTTTTCTTTCTCAGAGTCTTTGCTCTGTGCTGTTGTTGGCATCCTGCACAACCCCACCCCCACCCCAATCCCATTCATTCTTCAGACCTTATCTCAGTGTCACTTGCTTAAAGGCCATGTTTTTTATTTATCCATCCATCCATCCATCCATCTATCCATCCATTTAATAATCTCTGTGCCCAACATGGGGCTCGATCTCACAATCCCAAGATTAAGAGTGACATGCTCTTCCAGCTGAGCCAGCCAGGTCCCCCAGTGCTGTATCTGTATCATTTCATCCTCAGAGTCTAGTAGGCGGCCCTTGGTAAATATTTGCTGATTGAATGAGTGAAGAATTAGTGATAGTGTATTTGCATACCCATGTTCCACAGCAGCACTGTTCACCATAGCCAAGAGGTGAGAGTACCCAGGTGTCCATCCATGGATGACTAGGTCAACAAGAGTGCTGGATACACACACAGTGGAATATTATTTAGGCTTAGAAGGGAAGGAAATTCTGTTGCATGCTACAAGAATGTACACGGAGCACATGATACTAAGTGAAGTACGTCCCACACAAAAGACAAACACTGCGAGACTCCACTTACATGCAGTATCTAGTAGCCACATTCATAGGAACAGAAAGTATAATGGTGGTTACCAGGGCTGGGAGGGGGGGCAGTGGGGAGTGGTTTAATGGTATAGAGTTTCTGTCCTGCAAGATGAGTCGTGGAGACTGGATGCCCAGCAATGTGAAGTACTTAACACTACTGAACTGTACACTTAGAAATGATTAAGATGGCAATTCTGTTATGCATTTTTTTAAAAGCACATTTAAAAGAATTAGGACAGAAACTGTGACTTCTGGAAATCACTGTACAAGAATCTGGGATTCTTAAGTGGTAGGATGCCTGTGACTTCTGGGCAGTATGCATAAATTAGGGAAAGAATATTTATTTCCTCATCAGGGAAGTTTAAGTATGTTCAGTAGGACTGTCAGAGGCAAGGAGGGAGCTGCTGGTGCCTTCCCTCGTTGCTTCCGTTCTTGTGCTCCTCTGCTCCGAGGGCCCAGTGAGGCCTGGGATGAGCCTGGGCGGTGTGTTGGGATCCTGCCTCCACCCGAACAGCTCTGCTGAGTACGCGTCGTTGTATTTCCTGCCTTTGTCAGTGTAAGATTTGAAGCAAACTTTTTCTCATGTCCTACTCTATTTTGCTGTCCTAATGCTTGTGAAAAGCTTAAAGGAAAGGCATGAACATTTTTTTGAGTGCTGTTCAGCATGCGCCCTTTGTAGAAGTCATTTCGTTTCAGACTGACGGTGGCCCTCTGAGGTGCAGATGGTATTATCCCATTTTTAAAGAAGGAGACACATTATCCAAGGCCACAGCTAAGTGACAGAACAGAGACTGCTCTGCAGATCTGCCTTTACACCTTCCATTTCTGCCTCTGCTTCATGTTGTTTTCTGTGTGGTCTCCGTCTCATGGTCCATATTTATCAATCGGTTCGGAGGGTGCACTGTTCTCATGGAACAGACTGCTTCCTGTGACCCCCTGTGTAACATGCACAGTGGTAGCAAGAATGACAACTGGATCCCCAAGACCATGCTTCCGAAATCCCAAACCCAACTTGAAACCCCGGGCATCCCATGAAGTCTTTTCTAGATGTCCAAAACCCTAAAACGTACTTTTTACTCTCCGCCACCCCCCACCATCAGTAAAAACAGAAGCGGGTGGTGCGGCTCTTTGTTACTCTTTTATCTGCTAATTTTACAGAGAGGTTAGGGAGAAGACAAGACTCTGCTGAGGGAGCAGTCTGTCCCCCAGTTGGCTCCAAGTTTCCTCACGCCTCCAGACCTCTTATCTCCAAGGATGTGAAACATCTTATCTTCGGACCTCTCATTTCTGTGTAATATCAGCAGTTCCATTACCTGAAACATTACCTGTTAATTTCCAGCCAGCTTACATGTTTTGTGTATGTGTGCAGGGGAGGGTCTGTATAAATAAACACTTCTCTAAATGTTCATTTCCAGAGATTTGCTCCAAAATGTCCTATTTGTTTAGTAATTTCTACTTTGATACTGAGTCACTCTCTATGTCTAACAAGAATATTTGCTCCGATTCTCTCATTCCCTTGCACGGGAGAGAGGGAGGGAAAGAAAGCTGTTCAAGTGGTGTAAATCCCCACTGCTTTCTTTTTTTCCCTCACAAGTGGTGCTTTTCAAAGCGTTCCGGTGTCCCTGCTGTATGGATGTGTCACTGTGCGAGATGACAACAGGATTTGCTGGGAATGTGGGCCACTATTGTATCCGCCTTATGTAACCACGTGGAGTGATGGCAATGGGTGAGCAGCCTGGGCTGTAGGCAGTGGCCTGGCCGATTAGTCCCCAGAGGCCATGAAGACTGCTCAGGTTCTCCAGAGGATGTGGATCCAGGCTGTTAAAAAGTTGGGGAGATTGAAAAGCCATGTGAGTCCCTCTGCAAGCTCTCCCCCCTTTTCTTTCCCAGCTTTTCTTTGTGGGAAGTGGTTGGGGAGCAAAGGCTTTCTCACAGGGACTCTTTTCTCTTCGGATTTATTAGCGCTTCTGGCAGCTTTCAGTAACAAATTGTGACATATGGCGTGTAGTCAGTGGTGGGTTTTAAAAACACTTGGCTTATTTTTAGCAGACGTGTGAAACTGATAGCCTCTTACGGGACTTACGAATCAAAGGCTGCTGTTTTCCATGTGTTGGGAGTCTGCGAGCACTGTGTTGCTTCCCGGGAATGACTTAATTACACTGCCTCGTAGAAGATGTTTGTGTTTGGGAATTTCTTGTTTTGGGGTAAAACTTTTTGCTTCCTTGTTCTACAGAAATCCTTATTCTTATAGCTAGGTTCTGAAATTATAGGAAACAGTTCCTCACATGTTCTTTTTTCCTCTTAGACTCTGAACAGTAAGTGCCACTGTAATATATGAGTGTTTATCTTTATGACTTGCGGTTTTTATCAGGTCCCTTCTTATGGGCTGAGTCTGAATAATCTTTAGCTTTAGCTATGGCTTCCATATCTGGGAAACAGCACTTTGTGGACAGAAAGCCTAAAACTTGCCTGTTGGGGGAGTAGAGGCAGTGAAGACTTCTAGTTATCTGCCCTCTAGTTGGTTTTTAACATGTTTATGTAAAATGTAGGATTTTACCTGTTTGGCCAAGATATTTCAGAGGGAAAAAATAACTTGAGGATATTTTTTAAAAGGCATATCAAATTGAATTATTTGTTCCTTTCTCTTCATTCTTCATGTAAATACTGTGTGTTAAACACAGTTTTTTATTTATTGTAGAAAATTAGCCCCCTTTAACTTTCCGCATTGTCTAGGAATGACTTGTTATAATATCAGAGGAGTTACAATTAATACAGTTTACATGAAAAGTGGAAGTGAGGAGGGGCCGGGAGCAGTACACTGAAGAAGATGCTTCTGGTGTGTGGGGTGTTGACTGGGGTGGGAAGGAGCCCCGGGAGTTGTGCCCCCTGCTGCTCCTGCCGAGCTAAATGATCTCTCCCTCACGGGCCTTTAGTGCATTTTTCAAATTATTACCACCACCCTGTCTTTCCCTTTTCCAGTTGAGTGATCACACTTTGTTCTGCCCTTTTACTTTGTAGAGTCTGGGCTTAAAAAATATTTGGTATAAATAAGGTCCCTGTCTAGGAATCAGGTGCACCTTGAAATTCACTCATATGCCCCCCCACCCCGGTTTTGAACTTATAAAATGTTTGGTGCACATAAAGAATTATGTAATACCTGTGACCTTGAGCCTGTCATACACAGCCATCCATGGAGCCTCACAAGGTGGATACAAAATCCTTTCTCTCTCTGCCTCTTCCCCAGCTCCCTTCATCCTGAAGTTTGTGGTTTTCGTTCCCTTGCTTTTTTTTCTTCGTAGTTTTACTGCACGCATACACACACACATCCCTAAACAAAACATCCCTACTGAAAAAATTAGTTTCCTTGCTCTTTCTTTATTGTGGTTAAAAAAAATAACCACAGAAAATAAAACTGAGCGTCTTAACTGTTCTCTGTTTTATTTAATTTTTTTTATTTTTAAATATTTACTTGAGAGAGAGAGAGAGCACGGGCAGGGTGAGGGGCGGGGGGAGAAGCAGGCTCTCTGTTGAGCCAGAAGCCCCATACGGGGTCCAGTCCTGGGACTCGGTATTATGACCTGAGCCAAAGGCAGACGCTTAACTGAGTGAACCACCCAGGCGCCCCAGCATCTTAACTATTCTTGAGTGTGTAGTGCAGTGTTGAACATGTTCACATTGTGAAACAGTTTGCTTTCTGAACGATACAAAAATGGCATCAGGCTCTGCACATTCTTCTAGGATGTTCTTCACTCAACATTCTGTTTGAGTTGCATCTGTGTTGTGATATGTGGGGCTCTAATTTGTTTTCATTATAGTGTAATATTGCATTTTAATAATATATTATGATTTATTTGTCTGTTCTGCTCTTGATAGATATTTGGGTTGCTTGCAGGTTTTGGCTGTTGAGAATGTTGCTGCTGTGAATACTCTGTGGGTGTTTCCTTGTCACTTAATTCATACCTTCCTCTCAGGCGTTTCCCCAGGAGAGAAATCATGGAGTATGTGTGTCTTTGGCTCTGATACCTGTGAGCTCTTCCTGGGGCCCTGTATGAAAAGCTCCTTAGAGCTAAGCAACAGCTCACTGGCTTTCACGCAGGGGGAGTCTGAATACTGATAGCAGTTCTGGGATCTGTGTGCAGCCCAGCACAGGTTGGGTGGGGCCCAAGCCCAGTGGCCCAGTTTGCAAGGCAGGAGCTGAAGCCCTCAGCTAAGCTGCTACGCTGGCTGGCAGCCTGTCCCTGGGGGATATACCAGAGATGATGTTCTGAGGAATGTGTGACTGTGTGGGGTGCTCTCTGTTTTCTAAAAGGTTATTTATATAGATAAGCAGGGAAGACACTCAGTGATTTTCTGTTTGGGCACACTGTGGTTGGTAAACACTCCATGGGCTCTGGTGGTGGTGGTTTTTTTTTTTTTTTTTTTTTTTGCCAGTGTATCAGAAGGGCCACAAATCACATGCTTGGTACATAGTGGGTGCTTAATAAATATTTTTGAATGAATGACTAAGTGAGTAAGTGAATTAAGGGTTTGCTCTGAGACCTTCATAAAAAGTCGTGGTTCTGTGGGCTAATGTACACAGTTACGGGACATTTTAATAAGTTTCAAAAGAACTATTAAGATGTATTTTTACTTCAGTTTCCTAATCTTTAAAAAATAAGATTTTAGATTCATCACTTATTGTAACAGAACATACATTCTTTTAATATTATGTTTAAGTACTTAATGGTTTATGTCACAGCCCACTAACCCTAGATAAAGAAGAAGCCATTTATAAACTGATCATTTTATACAAGTTGGTGAGCTCTTTGGGCACCTGGCAAAGTGGGATTGATGAAAACTTTAATTCAGTCCTTTTGGGGTGGTAGCGGTAGGAATAGTGGTTTAATTCTCTTTCTGATCAATCTAATTGAAATTACTCCTGTGGGCAAGTGTGCCTTGGTGGCTCCATTAAGCATCTGCCTCTGGCTCAGATCATGATCTCAGGAAGAGACCAACGTGGGCTCCCTGCTGAGCAGGGGGGTCTGCTGCTCCCTCTGCCTCTGCCCACCTCCCCCAACTTTGGTTCTAACTCCCTCTGTTCTCTCTCATTCTCCCAAATAAATAAATTAAAAATCTTAAAAAAAAAAATGACTCTTGTGGGCAACATAGGAATACATAGATAATATAATCTCATTATGGAGGAATAGTGAATTTCAAAAGCCAGGTTCATTCTACTTGGGAAACATTTAAAAAATAAAGTTTTGTTTAATTTGGCTAAATGATAACAAATTTTAAATCCAAAACTTTAAAAAGAGAATTTGCTGTTTTTATTTTAAAAATAAAAATTTATTCTTGGGACGCCTGAGTGGCTCAGTGCGTTAAGTGTCTGTCTTTGACTCAGCTCACAATCCCAGGGTCCTGGGATCAAATCCCACAATAGGCTCCTTGCTCAGTGGGGAGCCTACTTCTTCCTCTACCTGCAGCTCCATCTGCTTGTGCTTTCTCTCCCTCTCTTTCTCAAATAAATAAAAATCTTTAAAAAAAAAAGTATTATAAAAGTAATGTGCTATATAAAAATATTCTCTGCCATACCATAGCTCCTGGGGAAATTTAACATTTTTTGGTATTGTTCCTACCTCTTTCCTATCGCTTATACAAGGCTTATACCAATTTATTTTCCACGCCTCCCACCAAGAGCAGACAGACCTAAAAACACAAAACCAACTAGCTCTTTCTCTCTTTAATTGAAAACAGAGTATTCATGACAAAGAGTTCAAAAAAAGTGGTGGAAGTTAAATATTTTCAGTGCCTCTGCATTTCATTGTGTTGATTCACTTAACCCAAATATCACTCCCTTTTTGGACGTTGTGCTCCCTCCTGCTCCACAGCATTGCCCAGTCCTAGGGGTGATTGTCATGGTATTGGTTAGTTCTCTCCTGATGATTTTTAGATAAGTCTTTTGGAGAGGGTGCTCTATGATGTTCGTTCTTTCTTTCTTTCTTTTTAAGATTATATCTATTTATTGGACAGACAGATATCACAAGTAGGCAGGCAAAGAGGGGGCGGGGAAGCAGGCTCCCCACTGAGCAGAGAGCCTGATGAGGGGCTTGATCCCAGCACCCCGAGATCATGACCCAAGCAGAAAGCAGAGACTAAACCCACTGAGCCACCCAGGCGCCCCTTTGTGATGCTTTTTCTTAACATGTAGGGATATAGCTATATTCAAAGAAGAGATGGCATCTCTATTTATTCTATCCCAACTTCCAGATTAATTCACGTTGTTGAAATTTGCCAGCTTTAAGGTAGCATCAGGCACTGAGAAGATGGATTTGGGGAGCATGCCTGCTAATTCTTTTCTAGTTGGTAGGTGACTGATTAAGGCCACGGTGAAATCTGAAGGTGTCGGGGAGTTAAGGAGGTGTTCTGTGGAAATAGAAAGAGATGATCAGTTTTGATCACCTAGGTTTCTGCTTCCTGTTTCCTTTTAAGGAAACTTTTTTTTTTTAATAGAAAACTTTAATCTCAGAAAACACGTGTTACACTGGCACATGTTAGACAGAGACCAGAGCATTCCAGAGGGACAGTGATGAAGACTCCTAGAATCCCAGATCACAAAGGCCGAGTTCCCAGCCTCACCACTTGAGGAGTGCTGTCCCAGAAGCAGGGTGCCACCAATTGTAATAGAAAATTTCCTTTAGGGGGCCTCAGTTGGTTAAGTGTCTTCAGCTCAGGTCAGGATCCCAGGGTCCTGGGATCCAGCTGCCTTGGGCTCCCTGCTCAGCGGGGAATCTGCTTCTTCTGCCCTTCATCCTGCTTGTGCTCTCACTCTTGCTCTCTTTCAAATAAATAAAATCTTAAAAAAAAAAAAAAGAGGAAAAGAAAATTTCCTTTAGGAAAACTTGCTAGTACAGATCTGTGTCTTGTAAGGATGCGGAGAAAGGGGAACCCTCCTACACTGTTGGTGGGAATGTGAGCTGGTGCAGCCACTCTGGAAAACAGCATGGAGGTTCCTCAAAAAGTTGAAAATAGAGCTACCCTATGACCCAGCAATCACACTACTGGGTATTTACCCTAAAGATACAAACGTAGTGATCCGAAGGGGCATGTGCACCCAAATGTTTATAGCAGCAATGTCCACAATAGCCAAACTTTGGAAAGAACCTAGATGTCTATCATCAGAGGAATGGATAAAGAAGATGTGGCGTGTGTAATGGAATACTATGCAGCCATCAAAAATGAAATCTTGCCTTTTGCGACGACATGGATGGAACTAGAGGGTATTATGCTGAGCAAAATAAGTCAGTCAGAGAAAGACAATTATCATATGATCTCCCTGATATGAGGAAGTTGAGAGGCAACATGGGGGGTTTGGGGGTAGGAAAGAATAAATGAAACAAGATGGGATCGGGAGGGAGACAAACCATAAGAGACTCTTAATCTCACAAAACAAACTGAAGGTTGCTGGGGGGAGGGGGTTTGGGAGGGGGGTAGGGTTATGGACATTGGGGAGGGTATGTGCTTGGTGAGTGCTGTGAAGTGTGTAAACTTGGCAATTCACAGACCTGTACTGCTGGGGCTAATACATTATATGTTAATAGAAAAATTAAAAAATTATAAAAAAAAGAAATTGTGTCTTAATCGTATTAACAGCTGTTGAATGGACAGTGTATCCACTTCTTGGTTTATGAGAAGGAAATCTGAGTGCCTCCTCTTCACTAACCATTGTACTAGGAGTGAGTAAGATATAAAAATCTTATCTGAAAATCCACTTTCATTTTCTTCCAATTGACAGTGGTCTTGGTGAACAAACTTAAATAATTGGGGGAGATTTACATAATTTAGATGATGATCTTTTTTGAATGTTTGTCTGTTTCACTGTGTTGATGTGCCTTCACTTAATCTAAACATCACCCCTTTTGGGATGCTGCTCCCACCCACCCCACCCCTGTCCCATAGCAGCTGGTCTCAGGGGTCCCGTGGCATATATTCTAGTTCTTTCCTGTTCCTCAGACAATTTGTATTTTCTTTTTAACCCTAGAGGTGATTTTTTTAATTCTAGTTTTTAATCTAAGAATTCTGATCTCTTGGAGCCAGATGGTATTAGCCATGGAAATGTCCTAAAAGTGAATGCATAGTGAGAGGGTGAGCTGAAGGAGATTACTTCCTCCCACTTTGAGTCATCAGTTATAGCTACTCAAGAGTAGGCTGGTTTACCTTCTGTACAAACAAAATTGCTTTTTTCTAACTCCCCTTTGCTAAAGGGAACAAATGATGGGCTCCCATAGATCAGTTGATAGAATTGCCTTTTATGTTATGTTGTGTTCTCCCCATTTCAGAGAGTTTCTTAACCAGGGAAAAAGAAGCACTGCATCTGGACATTTTCACTTCTTTTCTCTCTCTCATATTAATATCAGTGCAGGAATGGCAGATTTTACTGAGATAAAAATTTAATATGAAACAACTAGTTTTTCTTAAATTATTTTCATTTGTATATTAGTAAGGCCTTTTATTTATATAATTATATTTCTTTGTGTCCTTATGTTTTAGAAATTCTTTTCCTTTTTTTTTTTTAAAGATTTTATTTATTTATTTGACAGAGATCAGAAGCAGGCAGAGCAGCAGGCAGAGAGAGAGGAGGAAGCAGCCTCCCTGCTGAGCCCAGAGTCCAATGTGGGCCTGGATCCCAGGACCCTGGGATCATGACCTGAGCTGAAGGCAGAGGCTTTATCCCACTGAGTCACCCAGGCACCCCTAGAAATTCTTTATTAAAAAACATAGCTGGGGATACCTAGGTGGCTTAGTAAGTTAAGCGACTGACTCTTGATCTCCGCTCAGGTCATGGTATCAGGGTCATGGGATTGAGCCTGGCCTTGGGCTCCAGATTGGGCATGGAGACTGCTTATGTTTCTCTCTCTCAGTTTCCCTCTGCTCCCACCCCACCTGTTCATTCACACTCACACTTTCTCTTGAAAAAAAATTAAAATAAGTAAACATAGCCGGACCTTCTTGTTTTTGTTTGTTTGTTTGTTTTTAAAGATTTTATTTATCCATTTGACAGAGGGAGATCACAAGTAGGCAGAGAGGCAGGCAGAGAGAGAAGGAGGAGGAAGCAGGCTCCCCACTGAGCAGAGAGCCCAATGCGGGACTCTATCCCATGACCCTGAGATCATGACCTGAGCCGAAGACAGCGGCTTAACCCACTGAGCCACCCAGGCACCCTTGTTTTTAATTTATCCTGACAGTCTGCGTTTATTTATTGTGATTACTTTTCTATACTCTTCTATATTCTAGTTTATGTTTTATATTTATGCTGTTTTTTCCAAATTTCCCCTTTTGCCTTTTATGGATTGACTTTTTGGTTGTTGTTTGTTTAATTTTTCCCTCTGCTATGTTGGAAGTTATGTACTTACTATAAGTATTCCTGGACTGGTTACCCCAGAAAACTTAACAAGTAGGTTTAACTCAGTGAAGTTCAAAATTAATCAGCAGTTTAACTCTGATCCTGAATAAAACATTTAGAATACTCTAATTACGTTATGGATTTATATGCAGTGTTGCCCACTGCTTTGGTTCCATCTTGTTTAACTCTAAAAAAGGCACAGTATTATTATAGTAGCATATAGCCAGGGGGTTCAGGTTCACTTACATTCCTTCTTGCTTCTTGGGCCTTACTTCTGGTGTTATGGTCCTTTTTTCCCAACTATTCTTCAGAAATTGTTTTATTGCTGGTCTAGAGTAATAATCTCTTCCAGTTTTTATTAAAAAAGGTCTTTCTGCCCTTTAAATCAACATGCATTGTTTTTAAAATATTATTCTGTTGACTTTGGGCTTCCGTCATTGCTGTTTAGAAGTCCACTGTTAGGGGCACCTGGGTGGCTCAGTTGGTTAAGCGTCTGCCTTTGGCTCCGGTCACGATCCCAGGGTCCTAGGATAGCCTGCCGTGGGCTCCCTGCTTAAATGGGAGTTTCCTTCTCCCTCTGCCCATCCCTATCCTTGTGCACACAAGCTCTCTCTCTCTTAAATAAATAAATAAAATCTTAAAAAAAAAAAGTCAGCTGTTATTCTAATTGTTTTTTTATAGGTTATCTCGCCTGTCTAGGTGTTCTCAGGTCTTTACATATTTTTCTGCTTTGGGATTATCATGTATTTAAAAGTGTTTTTCTCCCCATCTCTCCCCATTTACCCTGCCTGTGATGCGTTGGGCTTCTTGAACCTGAAAAATCTTCAATTCTGGAAGAGCCATTATCTCTTTGAGTTTTGTATTTCTCCCGTACCCTTTAACATCTCCTTCAGGATATCTGACTCGACACATTGTAAGACTTCCTTGATCTTAACTTTTCTTTAGGATATCACACTTTTTAAATGCTTTTGGCTGTGTAATTTCTTCATACCTGTCTTCCATTTATTGTCTTCAGCTGTGTGTAGTATGTGGGTCACTCCATTCTTTATCCCATTTCAATTACATATTTTTATTTCTAAAGTTTTGTTTACTTTTTTCCCCCCAGATGTTTGATCATTTTTGATGTTTTTCTTTCAGTACACTTCCAGTTTCCCCTTTTAATTTCTTTTTAAACAATTTTTTAAAAATCTTATTTTAAAATTTAAATTCAGTTAATTAACATATAATGTATTATTAGTTTCAGAGTAGGGGTCAGTGATTCATCAGTCTTATGTAATACCCAGTGTTTATTATATCTCATGCCCTTCTTAATGTCCATCATCCAGTTACCTCTTTCCCACACTCGCCTCCCCTCACAACCTTCATTTTGTTTCCTGTGGTTAAGAGTCTCTTATGGTTTATTTCCCTCTCTGATTTTGTCTTATTTTTTCTTCCCTTCCCCTGTATTCATCTGTTCTGTTTCTTAAATTTCACATATCAGTGAGATCATATGATAACTGTCTTTCTCTGATTGACTTATTTTCTTAAGCATAATACCCTCTAGTTCATCCACATCGGTGCAAATGGCAATTTTTCATTTTTTGATGACTGAGTAATATTCCTGTGTGTGTGTGTGTGTGTATACACCACATCTTCTTTATACATTCATCTTTCCATGGACATCTCTGTTCTTTCTACAATTTGGCTATTGTGGACATTGCTACTATAAACATTAGGGTGCAGATGCCCTTTTGGATCACAACATTTATATCTTTGGAATAAATATCCAGTAATGCAATTGCTGGGTCGCAGGGTAGCTCTATTTTCAACTTTCTGAGGAACCTCCATCCTGTTTTCCAGAGTGGCTGCACCAGCTTGCATTCCCGAGAAAGTGGGTTCTCCTTTCTCCATATCCTCACTGACATTTGTCATTTCCTGACTTGTTAATTTTAGCCATTCTGACTAGTGTGAGGTCATATGTCATTGTGGTTTTGATTTGTTTTTCCCTGATGTTGAGTGATGTTGAACACTTTTTCATGTGTCTCTTGGCCATTTGTACATCTTTTGGAGAAATGTCTTCTGCCCGTTTCTTGGTTGGATTATTTGTTCTTTGGGTATTGAGTTTGAGAAGTTCTTTATAGGCTTTTGGATACTAGCCCTTTATCTGATAAAACATTTGCAAAGATCTTCTCCCATTCTGTTCGTTGTCTTTTGGTTTTGTCGACTGTTTTCCTTTGCTGTGCAGAAGCTTTTTATCTTGATGAAGTCCCAATAGTTCATTTTTTGCCTTTGTTTCCTTTGCCTTTGGAGATGTGTCTAGCAAGAAGTTTCTGTAGCCGAGGTCACAGAGATTGCTGCTGGTGTTCTCCTCTGGGATTTTGATGGATTCCTATCTTGCATTTAGGTTTTTTCATCCATTTTGAGTCTATTTTTGTGTATGGTGTAAGGAAGTGGTCCACTTTCATTCTTCTGCATGTGGCTGTCCAGTTTTCCCAACACCATTTGTTGAAGAGGCTGTCTTTTTTCTATTGGGTATTCTTTCCTGCTTTGTTGATGGTTAGTTGACCATAGACAGAGTTGAGGGTGCACTTCTGGGTTCTCTATTCTGTTTCATTGATTTATGTGTCTAAACAATTTTTTTTTAAAGATTTTATTTAATTGAGAGAGAGAGAGGCAGACTTCCTGCAGAGCAGAGAGCCCAATGCAAGGCTGAATCCCAGGACCCCAGGATCATGACCTGAGCCAAAGGCAGATACTTAACTGACGAAGCCACCCAGACACCCTGTCTCCTTTTAATTTCTTATGATAACTTCATATTGTACCTACATCTCTTGAGTCTGTGACTGATCTTTCCAATATTTACAGTCTTTGACTCTGCAGTTTTCTTTTTCTTTCAGCTGTCACTCATGGTAACTTGTATGCATTCAAACTGTGAATCATGGTTCTCAGATACTTACCTGGGGGATTCTCTGAAACCTGTGCTTTAGTATGTTCCTTGGAGAGAATTTGCATTTGCCTCTGTGTACCTGTGTGGCACTATCATGCAAAACCACTTTGAGTGTGTTCTGAGGAGGTGTGGCCGCATTTGTATTAAGAATTGTAGTCCTGGTATGCCTGAGTGGCTCAGTTTGCATCGGGTCATGATCTCAGCATCCTGGCATCAAGTCCCACAGTGGGCTCCTTGCTCTGCAGGGAGCCTGCTTCTCCCTCTGCCTCTGCCTGCCTGTACTCTCTATCTCTCTGACAAATAAATAAAATCTTAAAAAAAAAAAAAAAGTTGTAGTCCTAAACTTGTTTGAGTACAGGTGTGTTGATAGGAATTCTCTAGAGAGCTATTTTTAGTTATTTCCACTCTGCTCAGAGTCAAGGATGAGCAAGGCATGGGTCCCTGCCATCTCCATGAGCCTAATGATATTTTTTCCCCTATGCATCCAGTCCGATCTAATCTCCACCCTGTTTGGGTCCTACATTTTATCTCTCTTCCTGGCCTCCTGTTTAAATGCCTGTTTCAGTGCTGGTTTATCTCTCTGGCTTTGAGCTTTCTTGGTATTTCTACTTTAAGGATTTCTCTTCAAAGTCAGCCTGCATTTAAAGGATTATTGTTAGTATTTTTAAACGGATAGCTACCATTTTCAGGCTTTTCTGGACATCTGTTTTGGAATTTTGTCAGAAACCGAAGCCTCCATCAATTTATGCAGGCGTTTTCCTCTTTCACGTCCAGCAGTATTGACGGATAAGAGGATACCCAGTTGGGCGCTCTTTGAGGAGGCTAGGGATTCCTTTAGACATAAAAATGTGTAAAATTTGCCCAAGAGCTCACCCTTGACAGGAAGGGAGGGAACAGTGATTAAAAAAATAAAATAAAATAAAATAAAATAAAATAAAATAAAATAAAAATAACTGTTTGACTCTTGGTTTTGGCTCAGATCATGATCTCAGGGTTGTAAGATCCAGCTTGGGCTCTGCACTCCATTGAGTCAGCTTCAAATTCTCTCTCCCCCTCCCTTTGCTCATCCCTCCCCACCTCCTGTATATGTGCTTGCTCTCTCTCAAATAAGTAAATAAATAAATCTTTAAAAAAATGTTTGAAACTCTAGATTTCAGGGTGCCTGGGTAGTGTAGTGGGTTAAATGTCCAATTGCTGATTTCATCTTAGATCGTGATCTCAGGGTCACGAGATTGAGCCCCGAACTGGGTTTTGCACTCAGCAGAGTCTCCTTGGGATTCTGTCTTCCTCTCCCTTTCTCCCCTTCCCTCTGCCTGTCCCCCTGCCTCTGTATGCTGGCTCTCTCCCTCAAGTAAATAAATATGTCTTAAAAAAAAAAAAAAAAAAGAAACTCTGATTTCTTTTTTTTTTTTTTTAAAGATTTTATTTATTCATTTGACAGAGAGAGATCACAAGTAGGCAGAGAGGCAGGCAGAGAAAGAGAGGAGGAAGCAGGCTCCCTGCTGAGCAGAGAGCCCGATATGGGACTCGATCCCAGGACCCTGAGATCATGACCTGAGCCGAAGGCAGCGGCTTAACCCACTGAGCCACCCAGGCGCCCCTAGGTTTCTTTTTTTTGAGGGATTTTATAATGATTGTTTTCGAGTGGTGATAAAAAAGCTCAACACTTAATATTTATGTATCTCTTATGTATTTCACTAATTTTCCAGTATTATTAAGACTGCCATTGGACTGAAGGAGTGTGAAAATAGGTAATACGGTGTTCCTAAAAACTACCACGTCTTTTTGGTTTGTGAAATGTAGGAACTGGACTTTATATTGAGACATTCTCATTTTCTAGCTTTATTTCTAGCATTGAAATGTTTGTTGGTTTTAATCAAATTGGTCTTACTGTTTTAAAACAGGCTCCAGGCATGGAAGAACTGATATGGGAACAGTACACGGTGACCCTACAAAAGGTGAGTGCTGTACAATACATGCTACAGTCGTGTCCTTGAGTTCGTAGGTCATGGATCTTACTCATTTTTGCCCAAGTATAGTTTTTCCCCCTTAAGGTGGATGATGCATTGTAGCCGGCAGTAGTTACTACATTAACAAAAAGATTTGCACGTTACGATTTTTTGGTTAAGGTCTGTGTACTAGAAAATCATAGAGGTTGTTTAGTGCATTCACTTATCTCTAGACAAAACAGGTTATGGAAAAAAGAGAGAAAAGGAGGGGAGAAATGGAAATAACCTGTACTGCTTAAGGATGTTGAGGTAGCTTCTACAACTTTTATAACTTTTTTTTTAAGGTTTTTATTCATTTATTTGACAGAGAGTGCATGCACACAAGCAGGGGGGACAGCAGGCAGAGGGAGAGGGAAAAGATCCCCGCTAAGCAGAGAGCCCAAAGCAGGACTCCGTCCCAGGACCCTGGGATCATGACCTGAGCTGGAGGCAAATGCTTCACCAAGTGAGCCACCCAGGCACCCCAATTTTTTTTTTAAGTCATTCATTTGAGGGCGGAGGGGAGAGCACACACACAAGCAGGGGATGGAGAGGGAGAAGCAGATCCCACTTAGGGAGCCTGACACAGTTGCATCCCAGGACTCCAGGATCATGACCTGAGCTGAAGGCAGGTGTTTAACCATCTGAGCCACCCAGGTGCTCCAGGTACCCCAACTTTTATCATTGTAATTGTAACACATGAAGTCCAAACTGAATTTTGGAACATTGGTTTAGCAGTCAGGAGACATAGGTTGTCTATTCCTTGCCCAACTCATGATCATTTTAAGAGGTGCTGACTTAATCAGATTTTTAAAAATCCTCCCCTCTTGCCCATAGGATTGAAAGTAGTAGTATCAGAAATAAATGTATTTCACTTAATTATGAGTTATTTCACAGCTACTGCTCCTCTTGAGTAAATGAGGTCATACAAACAGCTTTTGTACATGGAATTCAGCACACAGTGGTTGCTTAATAAATGTTGGCTGTGTTCCTTTTTATTCTTCTGACAGCAGTCTGATGTAGGCACGATAGGTGTTAGTCCCACTTGAAACAAGCACAGCCACCAAGAGTTGGTGTGCGATCTGTGTGCGCCTGGGCTGACCTGACCAGTTCTGAGGTCTTCCTCTGTCAGCTGCCCTGGTCAGCATCCTTGTGACTTTTGTGGGCTCTGCTGGCATCTTAGTACTCCTCTGAATCCCTCTAGATTCTGGATTGTAAGTTCCTAGAGGGACTGTAAGTTCCTCAGAGGGAGAGTTTTCCTTAGAACTGTGAACTTTTCAAACCCTGACTTTGGTGAAAAGTTAGTTCCTATATACATGAATTAAATTAATCCTGGTAGAAAAAAACCCAGATCAGTGCTTAGGTGCCCAAACTTTCAGAGTTTTACTTTAAAAAAAAAAAAATTTTTTTTTTTTAAAGATTTTTATTTTTATTTATTTGACAGAGAGAGATCACAAGTAGGCAGAGAGGCAGGCAGAGAGAGAGAGAGGGAAGCAGGCTCCCTGCTGAGCAGAGAGCCCGACGTGGGACTCGATCCCAGGACCCTGAGATCATGACCTGAGCCGAAGGCAGCGGCTTAACCCACTGAGCCACCCAGGCGCCCCAGAGTTTTACTTTTTAACCTTAGTTCTCTTCTGACTCTTCTCTGCACCCTGCCCCCAGCATTTCACATGCCCCTTTCAGGGGCAAAGGTGGGAAACATTTTAGGTCTAGTATAGGGATGGAGCTACCTCTGTATAAAACAGCTACCCAGGTGATGGTGCTGCCCCATCCAAAGCCACGTAATTAAGGGACAATCGGCTAGCCTGTTTGGTATTGCTAATTGTTTGTCTCTAGTTGGCACAATGGGTCCCATGTGGGAAATCTTCCATGGCGGGGGTGGGGGTGGGAAGACATAACTTTGTTTTATTCTCTGAGTACATGTCTATATAAGCAACCTTGATTTATAATTAAAATCACATTTAGCCATATCATCTGGATGAAACCTAGGGAGCTTAGCTTTATTAAGGTTTTATTTTTAAGTAATGCCTACACCCAACCTGAAGTTCGAACTCACAGCCCCAAGTTTAAGAGTCACATGTTCCACTGACTGAGCCAGTCAAGAACCCAGGGAGCTTAGCTTTTTTAAACACTGAAATGGGTGAGGGTTATGTATTAAGTGGGTTCTCTGTTCTACATTTCTAGACCAATCATGATGTAATTCATCTGGACTTTCTGTCTTACATTCATGCAGGAAGGAATTTAATGCTTGGCTCTCTCAGAAGGCCTTAAAACCAAGTTTATCTTCAGAATTTACTTTATCTT
This sequence comes from Neogale vison, assembly GCF_020171115.1. NCBI lineage: Eukaryota > Metazoa > Chordata > Mammalia > Carnivora > Mustelidae > Neogale > Neogale vison. The sequence continues at coordinate 91,255,734 of NC_058099.1, read as the reverse complement.
TAAAATCCATTTACTTTTTTGGTCATCCTATGTTAAAATGAAACCACAGTTCACCTGACTTGAAAGTTAAAGGTATACTTTAAAAATGGTTTTTTTTTTTTTAAATGGGGTTTTACAGTTGTGACCGAAGCTGTCCCAGCTCAGGCCGGGATATGAGAACAGTATGACTGGTGATTTGAAAAGCACATCCCGGTGTGGACAGAAGATGTTATTTCCCATCCCCTGCCAGCTTCTACTGATAATTCCAGTCTGTACTATCCATCTTTTATGGCTTTTCGCAAGACTATTTCTTTTAGATAAGGAATTTCCCTTTATAAGCCTGTCAGCCAACCATGATGGTGCTTTATTTCGTTTCTCATTTGTTTCTGTAAGCCTCTGTTCCTGAGCTGTCTCTGGTTATTGGTCTGACCTTTCTTTTATTGAGTGCTTATAATAAATCCTAAAAGCCACTTATGGAAGAGGGATTTTTTTTTTAATTTTTCTTTTTAACTCCAATGAACAGGATTCCAAAAGAGGATTTGGAATCGCAGTGTCTGGAGGCAGAGACAACCCCCACTTTGAAAATGGAGAAACGTCAATCGTCATTTCAGACGTGCTCCCCGGTGGGCCCGCTGATGGGCTGCTTCAGTGAGTGTCCTTGTGTCCCAGCCACAGCCCCTGCCGGCCTGATGGTTGGGTCTAGACAGGGTGCTTGGCTAGAGGCGGCATGGGGGGGGAGGGGGTGGTGGCGTGCACTTGAAAAAAAAAGGAGCTTTTACATAAATAGAAAAGTTTTAGGAGAGCGGGGCAGGGGAATGGGGGAATGGGGTGATGGACATTAAGGAGGGCATGTGATATAGTAAGCACAGGGTATTATGTAAGACTGGTGAACTGCTGAACTCTCTACCTCTGAAACTAATAATACACTACATGCTAATTAACTGAATTTATATTTTAAAAATCATTAAAAGAAAAAGAGAAAAGTCTTTAAGCAAGAATTGATACTGGAACACTCCATGTTTTAACAATCCCTGAACCTTTGGAAATATCCACACGTTGGAGGGAGGAGAGCAGTCATTTATACAGGGAAATGGTTATAATGGGCCCAGCTGTCATTCTTAGGCTTAGGAGTCATTTCTGAATCTAAAGTACAAAATCAGCATGCTTTCCTCCCTACCCTCATCACTTTGTATTTATTTCACCTTATCATTCATTCAGAATTCAATGAGGATACTTTGGCCTAATGATGATCTGATTTGTAAGAGGAATGTGGAAATTGGGAAGATGTAGTACATGAAAACACAGATTTTCCAATTTCCAGCCTTCTGGTCTGAACAGATTACACCATTTGAAAAGATGCATATCTGAATTCCCTCCAGATAATTTCTCAGGGCAGAAGCTAAAATTAATTATATGACTGCCTTGGCTAGAGAGCTCAGAAGTTTAGGTTCTGTTGGCGTTTCACGTCTGTATGGTCATATCTAAGTCAGCAGTGTAGAATTAAAAAATAATTTTGGGGATGAGGTAAGAAGTTTTGAATGACCTTAAAATTTCTTTGATAATCAGAGGCAAACTCCTGATCTCTTCCCCTCCCCTGAAAAACATCAGCCTGCTTTGGGGGCTACTGGTAGACTTCCTGAAGCCCACCGTGCACCTTCGGTGGGGGAGGGCCTGGTGCAGAAGTTCCTTTTGTGCCTAGACCTTGCCACTGCTTGAGTGCCTCCTGGAGGAGCCTTTTGGTGGGGGGTCATCCCCTGCTGGTTTCCAGTAGACAGTGTCAAAAGTGGGCTGAGCTGCTCATGGGTTCCCTCCTGGGAAGGGCTCACACTGAGTTGACTGACTGAGCCTCAGGAATCATCAGGCACTGAGTCCTTTAAGTGTTTGGGGTCAATTTGCTGCTTCTGTGTGTTCCTAAATAAGTGATTTACAGTGAATAGATGGGAGTTTTTCAGGTCTTGTTTTTATCTTTTTTGTTTGCAGAGAAAATGACAGGGTGGTCATGGTTAATGGCACCCCCATGGAGGACGTGCTCCATTCATTTGCTGTTCAGCAGCTGAGAAAGAGTGGGAAGATCGCTGCCATTGTAAGCCCTGGTTTGCTTTCAGCTTGCCTTAATAGCGTCTTGTTTTTATGCTCAGAGGAAAATTACCACTTGCTTGTAAGGGCTTGACAGAATTACATAATTTAGGGACTGCTAATTTCTTGCTTCCTCTACTTTGGGGTGACGTTATGGATGATGTAAAGATGTAAGTAAGCTCTCCCTGCCTTTTCCTCATCCTTTTCCTAACTTTCAATGATTCTCTTATCTCAGGAACCAGATTAGACAATCCTAAGAGAATTAACTAGATTGAGAGAAAACATTTGTAAGACAGCGTTTATATAGAAAATATATTCCAGCTCAAAAACCCATTTGTAAAGGCCCAAACAACAACTGTCATGTCTTAATGAACTAGACTGTCCTAGGAGATAACCGGCAGTCTGTAGCATTCATTCATTTATTTGCTCACTCATTCATTCAGCAAACACTGGATGAGAATCATCTTTGAGCCAGATGCCTCCAGAGCCTGGAGCAAGGGGTGCTTACTCCAGCCAGGCAAATGGAGACGTACCGCGAAAATACAGTATGTTTAAAGGCAGTGCTGGGGGGGAGGTACCGGGTATGTGGTTATTTTTCTTTTCCCCCAATGATATATTATGAAATTTTCAAACAGAGGAGTTCAAAGATTAGTGTAATAAACAGTATATCTTGTGCAGTATTAATATTCTACCATCTTCACTCGATTTTTCTCTGTATACAAATGCATATTTTTAGTGAACCATTGGAAAGAAAGTTGCAGACATGACAGTGTCAACCCTACCCACTTCAGCGCACATCTCCTGAATAAGAGCATTCTTCTACATCACTAGAACACTGTATCATCCTATCTAAGGAAATTAACAGTGACTTTAAAGTATCATCTAATATCCAGTCCAGATCCCAAGACATGTTTGATAAGATTTTTATCCCATCCAGAATCCAGTCAGAGCTCATCACTGCGCTGGGTCCTTATCTTTTCAGTGCCTTTTAATCTTAAAAAAAAAAAAAGGGTCCTTACCGCCCCCCCCCCAATGACATTGACTTTTGGATGAATCTAGGCAGTTTTATCTAGAATGTCTCGATTTCTGGAGTTTTTAACTTAGGGATTCCTTGATGCTATTGAGTATAGAAGCAGATTTTTGGAGGCACTGTGTTTAGTTATACTCACTGTCTTATTCTCAACCCTGTGAGGTATTTTTTCCCCCCAAGGAACCAGAGGCTTAGTGAGTCGAGAGGGACAGAGGGTTACTAAAAGGAGAACCAGACTGGGCTCTTAGCCACTGCATTCTCTGTATTTAATTGTCCTTGTCCTGCATCCCCGCTGTGTTTGGGTGACAGGTGGTCAAGAGGCCCCGGAAGGTCCAGCTGGCCCCGCCCCAGGGAAGCCCACCCGATGAGGATGACCGTGCTTTCGAGGTGATGGACGAGTTTGATGGCAGAAGTGCCCGCAGCGGGTACAGCGAGAGGAGCCGGCGCAGCAGCCATGGAGGGCGCAGCCGCAGCTGGGAGGATAGCCCGGAGAGGGGGCGTCCCCACGAGCGGGCGCGGAGCCGGGAGCGCGAGCGCAGCCGTGGCCGGAGCCTGGAGCGGGGTTTGGACGACGATGACTACAGGCGGGCCCGAGAGCGCAGCCGTGGCCGGAGCCTGGAGCGGGGTTTGGACCACGATGACTACGGGCGGGCCCGAGAGCGCAGCCTCGGCCGGAGCGCTGACCGGGCCTATGACCAGTATGACCAGGCCTACGACCGGGGCTACGACCGAGGCTACGACCGCACCTACAGCCCAGAGGCAGAGTATGGCCGCAGGGCCCAGCCCGATGCCCGGTACTCGGCGCCCCGGAGCCGCAGCCGCGAGCACTTGCATTCCCGCAGCCCCAGCCCTGAGCTGAGGGGGCGGCCGGACCACGCAGGCCAGTCCGACTCGGACAGGCCCATCGGGGTCCTTCTGATGAAAAGCAAAGCAAACGAAGGTAGGCATGCTCGAGGAGGAAAAGCACTGTTACAACAGCTAACTCTTACGTGGCACTTACTGTGTGCTAGGCTCTGACCCAAACGCTTTGCACCGATTGGTTCATTTCTTCCTTATGACCACCTCGTATGAGAGTTTCTTACATCTTCATTACACAGACAGGGAAAGTGAGGCACAGAAATGTTCATTAACTTACACAAAGCTGTCAGTAATGGCAGAGCCAGGCTGCTGAAATGAACCTTTAAACTCCTAGGCCAGGGTTCTCAAGGCAGCTTAAGCACCGCCTTGCAGTAAATGCAGATTCTCGGGCCCCAGCTCGGGCCCCACAGAACAGAAACCCTGGGGAGAGCCCTTGGAGTCTGTGTTAGCAAGCTCTCCTGGTGAGCCTGGTGTGTTTTAAGTGGTGAAACCATGGGAGCAGATAGGACTCTAGCTGATCTTGAGTTTTGGCCTATGCTGCATAAATACTCTCTCAGTACTCACCGGAACCCTGTGTGGAGGTAGGAGACTTCCTTCCTGTTGTGTACAGTGGGGAGGACCACAGGGCAGAGAGGTTTTGGCATGGCCACAGATGAGGTGGGCCCTAGCCCAGGCTGCTTGTCCCACAATGCATTGCTGGGAGCACTTGCATATCTTTCATTTCATCCAAAATTCAATAAAGCCCCATGTGGCAGCTAGAGAAGCCAGTGGTACCTGTAGTTTAGGTGACGATCTAAACTCCAAGATGGGAAGTGACTTGCTTGGATCTTGAAGCCAGTAGATGCGTGGCAGAGCCAGAACTTGAATCCCGTCTCCTGGAAGTAGATGATCGGAAACATGAAGGTGAATGAACAGGGCTTTAGGGCCAGTGCAGAGGTATTCCTTACATCACTTCTTGGTTCTGACTTTTTAAGTTACTTGGAACCTATCTCTTATCTCCTTCTGTTTCCTAATTCTTCCAAGACGAAAAGAAGAGCACCCCAGAATACAAAGGGAACTTCTTGCCCTTTAGGTTGGGAACTTGGATTTCAAATGGCTTGTCTGAGGAAAGAAAGGGAAACGGTTAATTTTTTTACTGCTAGTGGATCACAAGGTCGAATGATAGAACTAGGTACCCATCACAATACCTGAAGAATAACACAGGGATGTGAGTAACGGGGTACGTAGAGACCAGTCCCAGAAGACAAAGGAGAAATAGAGATTGAACTATCAGTAAGTAATGTGCATCTTAGGAGGTTTAAGGATTCTATACAATCTTTATAACCACTGGTAATGACATACTAATTCATCAGCTCCCAGGAACTGTACAGTAGAAATAGCTCTGCTCCCAGACTGAAGGGTGGACTGTAGAGAAATTTTGGGAATGACTTGGCACGAGACCTCCTTCAGAGAGCTCTGATGCACATTCTATAGGACTTGTACCCCAGGTTTTTGAGTTTACCCAAGACAATGCTTTTCAAACTTTCCTCTTCCCCTTTCTCCTCCTCGCCTCCTCCCCTTTCCCCTTCTTTCTCTCTTCTCTCCTTCCACCATAGAAAGACCCCATTTTGCAACAATCATGGATGTACCTCCATATCAAAAACTTGAACAAGCTTTTCATGGAACAGAACTTACTCTGTGTGATGCATTCTGAGAGGTTCCATTACATTAAATTTTTAAAATGCTGTTCATGACTTATTAAATTGATTTTAAGACTCACTAATGAGTTGTAAACCACAATTTGAAAAGATCTTTACTGTTGTAGGAGATTGCCCAAGTCATGCCTGGTCTTAGTAATACTATCAAGGATAAAAGGGGCTTACATACCTTTGTTGAGATAAAATTTTACTCCTCCTGGACCATTTTATTATTTAAACTTGGAATTCATTGGGGGAATAAAGTTCCCCCTTTTTTTTTTTTTTTAAGGTTTTTTGCCACCATTTGCTAGGATTGCACAGTAATTTAGTTATCACTGGCTAGGGCTGCACAAAAATTAATCTTTAAAGAAATCTAGCAGTAGGCAAGACTTATTTTGACTAAGAAAAATATGATCCGTTTATATAGCCTGCTGTTACATTTCATGGGCACCAGGCAGCTTTGCTAGTAAATGTCTTAGAAACGGCTCAAGTTTTTTTTTTTCTCCATTTAAGAGATGCCCTCAAAATACACCAGGTAACAACCTATTTGCAACTCTACAGTAAGACTGCAGGTTTTAAGAGAATAGAGGAATTGTTGAGCTTCCTTCTGACTCTTGGTTTTGGCTCAGGTCATGATTTCTCAGTCCTGGGATGGAGCCCTGTGTTGGGCTCTGTGCTTTAGCGCAGAGTCTGCTTCAGATTTTCTTTCCTTCTCCTTCCTGCTCACTCTCTCTCTCAAATAAATAAATAAAAATAGAATCTTTAAATTATATTATTGTGGCTGCTAGGTGGCTCAGTCAGTGAGGCATCTGCCTTCAGCTCAGGTCATGATCTCAGGGTCCTGGGATAGAGCCCCACATCAGGCTCCTTGCTCAGTGGGGTGTCTGCTATTGCCTTCCACTGTTTGTGCTCATTCTCTCTCTCCCTCCCTCAAAGAAAATCATAAAAAAAAAGTTGTATCATTATATTGTAAACCTGAAACTAATATAACATTGCATGTTAATTATAGTTGAATAAAAAAGTGTGTCTTTAAATTTACTTCATAACTTTTCTAAATGGTAGAAAGTTACTTTGTTTTGGAATTAAAAGATTTGGGGCGCCTGGGTGGCTCAGTGGGTTAAGCCGCTGCCTTCGGCTCAGGTCATGATCTTAGGGTCCTGGGATCGAGCCTCACATCGGGCTATCTGCTCAGCAGGGAGCCTGCTTCCCCCTCTTTCTCTGCCTGCCTCTCTGCCTACTTGTGATCTAACTCTCTGTCAAACAAATAAATAAAAATCTTAAATTAAAAAAAAAAAAAAGGATTTTGAGTCCAGAACAATAATAATAAAATTAGAATGTGCCTCTTTTAAAACCTGCTAGGTTGTGGTACCTTCCTAAAATAACCAACATTTATCCTTAAGTTAGGTATTTTTACAAGTTTCATAAGTAAAATTAGAAGAGTCTGAATAGTATTTAAAATACGCATACTTAAAATAGAGTGTGTTTTCTTTTAAGAGCAATTCAGGATTTCATAAACCCCCAGAATACACTAGTTTTAGTTAAAAACTTTATTGCTTTGCTTGGTTTAATGACCCTTTTCCTTTGCATAATGAAATTTTTTCAGTGCAAACCCACACGTCTCATTCGTTACACATGAAGGGAATACTATTGGCAGTGTCTTCCTGTAGGCAACAGGGCTGTCAGCAGAACATGTTTACTGAAATGTACTGAATTGTTTTTTGTTGTTGTTCCCAATTTAATGTTGTGTTAATTTTAGAGCAGATACTCATATAGCCTTTACCTAGTTTTTCCATTTGCTAACATTTTGCCATATTTGTTTTCTTTCTCCTTTTTTCCCCTTCTTCCTCTCCTTTCCCACACTACTACTGTCTCTCCGTGGTTTTTTTTTTGGAACTGCTTGAAAGTAAGTTGCAAGGGTGGCCCTTTACTGCTAAATATTTCAACAGGTATCTCCAGAGGATACATTCTCCTACATAACTCTAATGCCATTACTGGTTCTTTTTTTTTTTTTTTTTTTTAAGATTTTATTTATTTGACAGAGATCACAAGTAGGCAGTGAGGCAGGCAGAGAGAGAGAGAGAGGAGGAGCGTTTTTTTTGTTGTGTGTGTGTGTGTGTGTGTGTGTGTTTTTTAAAGGATTTTATTTATTTGACAGAGAGAGATCACAAGTAGGCAGAGAGGCAGGCAGAGGGGGGGGGGAAGGAGGCTCCCTGCTGAGCAGAGAGCCTGATGTGGGGCTCCATCCCAGGACCCTGGAATGATGACCTGAGCTCAAGGCAGAGGCTTAGCCCACTGAGCCACCCAGGTGCCCCCCATTACTGGTTCTTAAGAAAATTAACATTAATATCCCTTTTAATATACTGTAGTATGGCTCATTTTGAAGCTGCTTCAAAATACCTAACTGCCACCCCCGCTCCCCCGTCCCATTCTGGATTGAGGATCTAGTAAAAGTTCATGCATCACATTTGGTTTTTATATTGTTTTAACTCTAGAACAATCCCTCTGTCTCTTATTTTTTATGACACTAATTTTTTCAGTGAGTCCAGGCTAGCTGTCCTACAGGATGTCCCACAGGCAAAATCAGTTTTTCATAAATATTTTTAAATTGACCTAAAAACCAGACTAAATATTCTGAACAAGTGGATGAAATATGTTTGTCTGTCCCCTAGAATACGGTCTTCGGCTTGGGAGTCAGATCTTCATAAAGGAAATGACCAGAACTGGTCTGGCAACTAAGGACGGCAACCTGCATGAAGGAGACATAATTCTCAAGGTAGGAGTATGAGGGGAGAAGACAACTGAATTCATGTTTGGCTTTCTAGTCCAAATTTCACACCTGAGTGCTGACATAGTGAAACTTGGTTGAGATGGGAGACAGTAGTAAGACAAAAGCGGGGAGGGGCCAGTAAGGTGAGATTTTTATCACAAAAAGCAGACATGGAGATTTTTAATAGTGTAGTGTCAGTTAAAAAAAAAAAACAACAAAACTCAATGAATTCCTTCTTCTTCCCCATTTATTTAAAGTTAAAGCTCCTGTTCCCTAAACTAAGGAAAGATGAGGGGAAGAGCTGGTAGTACTGATTGCTGAATGTTTAATAGAAGTTTCTGTAAACCTCTCTAGTCAGGAAACACGTTCCAGTAGTAAACCAATCCATTGTCTTGAGCTTGTCTTATTTACTCTGCTAAATAAATTAGCAGAGTAACTTCAGTACACCATAGTTCTCTTATGCCTGTATTTGGGATCCAGCTGTACAGAGTCATATTTAATTTGAAGGATACTTCATTTTTATTTAGTCAGTCATCCTAAAGCCCATGTCTGTTTGAGTAACTAAGCAGAAGCCTTTACACTTTTAGAAGGGGAAAATAAAAACCGCCTGTTTCACTGTGCTGTGTGTCGTTGTATTGCACGTAACATGACTGTTACTCATGAACACAGATAAATGGAACTGTAACTGAGAACATGTCTTTAACGGACGCTCGAAAACTGATAGAAAAGTCAAGAGGAAAACTTCAGCTGGTGGTGTTGAGAGACAGCAAGCAAACGCTCATCAACATCCCATCGTTAAATGATAGTGACTCAGAAATAGAAGGTAAAGAAGGGGGGAGGCTGTGAGCTTAGCTGGAAGCAAGGAAGGATGTTGCTTTTGCAACTCAGTTTAGCATAGCCATCCAGCTGGAAGCTAAATTTCCAACAGAAGCTTCTCTTTTAAACTTTAATCCCAGTAAATGGTGGTTGATTTCTTGTTAAAGTGTCTGTTGAGATTAGTTTCCCAATAAGACATTTGGATGCACTCATGAACTTCCCAGTGGACTCTGATTTAGGCCACTGAAAATGAAACTTATTAGTAAAAAATGTATGTATGAGTGGTTCAAAGACCTAACCACACCCATTTGTAAATTGTTCATTCTTGCACTTTCTTGTAGATTTTTAAAAAGTAGATATGAATATTTCCAACAAAGAGAGGGTCATATGGAAGAGAGCTAAAATAGGTAGACATTATAGTAAAGAACTGATCAGAATGGCTGAATATTATGGTATTCATTGATTAGCAGTCTGTATCACCTCTTCTGTCTTAGGAGGCAATATTCCTTTCTTGAATATGTATTATACATGGGGTAACATTTTAACTATGTATAAATTACCAATAAAAATAAGTAGGCATAGGGCGCCTGGGTGGCTCAGTGGGTTAAGCCGCTGCCTTCGGCTCAGGTCATGATCTCAGGGTCCTGGGATCGAGTCCCGCATCGGGCTCTCTGCTCGGCAGGGGCCCGCTTCCCTTCCCCTCTCTCTGCCTGCCTCTCTGTCTACTGTGATCTCTCTCTGTCAAATAAATAAATAAAATCTTAAAAAAAAAAATAAATAAGTAGGCATAAAAAAAATAACTAGGATGATACGTCCTGACTAATTATCTGGTACTACCTTCATGCAGTAGAGTTTAGAAAATAGTAAGTTCTCAAGTTTGAAGACAGATGTGTTGATTTTTTAAAGAATTACTTCATAAAATCTGAAGACTTAGTTTAGTTTCCATTATATCAAAAGTCTAATCATTTGGTTACTGCTGTGGATGCAGTGCAGGAAGACAGCATGAGAAATAATCCCAGCATGCTAGGTGCTTATAGTTACTTCCTTGCTATTCCAAGTTTCAGCCCATCAGCTCCATGAACATCCAGGAGCTTGCTAGAAGCACAGAATCGCAGGTCCTGCCCCAGAACAGCTACATTCTAATTCAGATCCCAGGTGACTGATATGCACATTCAAGTTTGAGAAACACTGTTCTGTGTGGTTAAACATGAGTGTATACATATATGATCCAGTAATAGATTTGATTTCCCAGTAGCAGCTTTGAAGGAAAGTGTAATGAAAGAGGAACATAAAATTCTGAATTTGGCTTCCTCTTTATTAATTAATGCCTTTCCCTTTAGAGGCTTAGATTTTCTTCAAGGGAAGACTGCTAGACTAATGGCACAGTTTCTGCCTGCCTCTTTTCCATTTCCCATGTTGCCTTACCCAGAGAATAGTATCATTTCTGGTACAGTGCTTAAATATTTTAGTAAGAAGTCTTTTCTTATTTTTGAAACCAGATATCTCAGAAATAGAGTCAAACCGATCATTTTCTCCGGAGGAGAGACGGCAGCAGTATTCTGATTATGACTATCATTCCTCAAATGAAAAGCTAAAGGAAAGGCCAAAGTAAGATGATGTATATTTTCCCTCACACGCGACCCCCTGAGTGTACAAACATGCATATATGAAGTGACCTTATGAGACATTAACATGATGTGTGCTTAAGTTCAAGAGAGGACATGCAGAACAGATGGTCCAGGATGGGCGCCACACCCACTCCCTTCAAGGCCTTGGGGGATACTGCAGCTGCGGTTGGCACAGAGAACAGCAAGGAGCCCAGATACCAAGAGGAACCACCAGGTGAAGGTCCTTTTAAACGTGTTCAAAGTATATGCTTGGTAATTCCAGGGGATGGCCAGAAGGAGAGACAAACTTTAAAAAATCATTCTTATAGATGGAAGAGTAGTAAAAAACATTTTTAATAGTAAAAAAACATAAAGAATAACAGCCCTTTCCATATTCTAACGGATTGGCCACATTTTGTTGAATTTAATTAGTTATGGTCCTTATGTCATCCCTGATCTCAACCCAGACTGCTCTGCTCTTAATATTCTTGACAGCACATGTGTGTGTTTCTTCCCCTGCTCAGCTACCAATTCTCAGATTCTCCAGACACCAAGTGGTTGTCTGTTCAAGTCAGTTCTGGCACTGACTGCCCAGAACTAGTGCACAGCCTGCAGGTGAGCGACTCAGTCCAGTAAGATGCTTCCATTTCAGACACCACTCCCGTTCCCAGGAGCCACCCATACTTCTGTCCAGCTGGATCTGAACGGAGGGCTCCCACTGCCCTTCCTCACCCAGGTTTGAAAACTTGCTAGGTTGGCTCAGAGAACTCAGGAAAGCCGTTTACTTACTATTACCAGTTCTTATAAAGGATACAACTGAAGAACAGCCAAATGGAAGCAAGGTATAAGGCAAGGGGCGCAGAGCTGCCGAGTCCTCTCCAGGTGTACCACCGTTCCCGGTGTCGCGATGTGTTCACCAATCCTGAAGCATTCCAGTCTCCACGGTTGATGGATTTTTATTAAGTCTCTATCATGTGCATGATCAATCATTGCCTCAGTCTCCAACCCCCGTCCCCTCCCAGATGGTGGGGAGATAGGCTGAAAGTTTCAAGCTTCTAATCGTGGCTTGCTCTTTCCGGTGACCAGCCCCCCCAACCAAGGCTGTCTGGGAGTTATCTCTTCAGAACAAAAGATGCTCTGCCACCCAGGAAATTCCAAGGGATGTGGCAGTTCTTTGTCAGGAATTGGAGGCAAAGAGGGATGCTTCTGGCACCCCTACCACTCTGGAAATTACAGGGATTTTAGGAACTGTGTATTGGGAACTGGGGCAGAGACCAAATATATCTATTTCTAGTCCTGTCACAGTCACATTTTGTCTTATTTGATTAGTTGAAGTCCTTTTTGTTTCTGCCTCTGGTCTCCACCCTAGCCCCTAGCCCTGCCCCCCATCACCCTAAAATTACCATCATGATTTTACATGCTTAAATATGTATTGATGGAAAAGATTTATATGGTTTTTAAGTGACAAAAATACTTTCTTCTTTTGCATGTGATTGTGCATTTTGGAAGGTTCATTTGTTACCCCACTTATTTTGAGAAACCATTGGCACTTTCTAATGCCTCAACATTAAACTTGACTTTAAAGACTTTTTTGTTGTTTGATGTAATGACTTATACATAACATAAAGTACAGACTTGAATTTTGTGGATTTTATGATCTTTATAGAAACAGACTCACTTCCGTTAATCCAGGTTGATAATGGTAGGCTTTTTTTTTTTTTTTTTTTTAAATCCACAGCTCCTCAACCAAAAGCAGCCCCAAGAACTTTTCTTCGTCCTAGTCCTGAAGATGAAGCAATCTATGGGTATGTATTTCAGTCTCTTTCTTTTTTGCTTTCTCCTTCCACATACCTCAATCTCCTGAACTGAAATCCAGAATGGTACTTTTTGATGATTTTGCATACAATTAGCCAGCTTTAACCAACCTCTACTGCTGGTGTTTATGAGAAAGAAGTAACTTGTAGGAAAGTAAAGTGTGGAATTCGGGGAACTTTGTGAAGTTCACTTTGAATGCTTGTCTACTTCTCTGGCTACTTTTCCACAATGTGATCCTGAGTAGTTGAGTTTCCCAGATCCGTAACTCAAATAGGTGCAGTACTGTTTCACTATAGGGGCTCTGTAGGGGCTGCGGTGCCCTGATGATCCTGGCCTGTGGAGGGAGGGGAGAAATGACCCAGTGCTGTATTTGGGATAATGAGAGCCCCTTGTTTAGTGGCGGTCAAGAGCAGCAGCTCCTGGAGTAGGATCTGGCCTTGATGAACCCAGGCTGTGGCAGCAGCAGGCATTTTTTTTTTTTTTTTTAAAGAATCCTGGACTGGCAGTCAGATGGCCTAACCTTGCCTTTTATTTGCTTTCTAATGTTGAATGAGTTTATTTAGACATCTGTATTTCTACTTACTAACTCGTTAAGTGGGCCTACTGATACTCCTCTCACAGTCCCCAAAAAGATAAAATGATAAAAATGAGAGCTTTTTGACATGTAAATCTTTCTACAGATAGAAGAAGTTAACTCTTTCACTGCTAATGTTGGTTCTCCCTTTACAAAGACAAATCTCCCATCTTTCTTTTCTAAAACTGAACTCACTACAGCCCCAACACCAAAATGGTGAGGTTTAAGAAGGGAGACAGCGTGGGTCTGCGGTTGGCTGGTGGCAATGACGTTGGGATATTTGTGGCTGGCATTCAAGAGGGTACCTCGGCAGAGCAGGAAGGCCTTCAAGAAGGGGACCAGATTCTGAAGGTAGGAAAGACCATCCCTGTTCTAGACATTACTGGGAAAGAGTCGGATTTTCTGGGGCCTTATTTTTTTTTTTTTAATTTTTAAAAAAACTTTATTTATTTATTTGACAGAGATCGCAAGTAGGCAGAGAGGCAGGCAGAGAGAAGAGGGGGAAGCAGGCTCCCTGCTGGGCAGAGAGCCCGACTCAGGGCTCGATCTCAGAACCTGAGATCATGACCTGAGCCAAAGGCAGAGGATTATTAACCCACTAACCCACAGGAGCCCCTTCTGGCCTGATGAAAGGGAAGGGGAAGTAGTCTAGCTCGTGAAAATAGACTAGGTTGATGCCAAGTGTAAGGTCTGTTTCCCTCGAACTGTCTTCTCAGTCCTGGAACTCAAAACTCATCCCTATGTCTGTGGGAATTTACAGTGTTCAAGACCCTTGCAAAGAAATTTTTTTAAAGATTTTATTTATTTGACAGAGACACAGTGGGAGAGGAATACAAACAGGGAATGTGGGAGAGGGGGAAGAAGCAGGCTTCCTGCTGAGCAGGGAGCCTGATGTGGGCCTCGATCTCAGGACCCTGGGATTATGATGCAAGCCGAAGGCAGACGTTCAGCTGAGCCACTCAGGTACCCCCTTGCAAAAATTTTTATTAGTTTGCTTAACAAAATGAGATTCTATCTTAAGGCCTGGGAGGAAGATCTCTGTGACAAAAGATCTTGCTAAAGTTTGGTTTTTGTTGATTCCCTGTCTGGTTGTCACTCTTAAGGCCATGTGCTGTACTTGAACAACGGTGGGTTTTGGCTTAGATCTTTAGACTTGAATCCAGTCCCAGCCTCTCATTAGTTCTGTGACCCTTATTCAACCCTGAGACTCAGGTTTCTCTGTCTGTTTAATGGGGATGAGAATACCTGCCTTGTAGGGGCTCTGGGAAGAGTAGAATGGGTAATAGCAGTTTCTGGCATAAAGTAGGAAAGTCAAAGTCCGTTCTTTTTGCCATTGGAAAATAACAGGTTGCTGCCACTCAGTATGTTGTTTACATCTAAAATTGACCAGGAACAGTTAATCAAATATTGATCCTTTTAAGGTTACTATATATGTATGTTTATATAATTCATTGGTTTTAAAAAATAGTAAACGGGCACCTGGGTGGCTCAGTCAGTTAAGTGTTTGCCTTTGGCTCAGCTCATGATCTTGGGGTCCTGGGGTCAAGCCCCTTGTCAGGCTCCTGCACAGCAGGGAGCCTCATTCTCCCTCTCCCGCTGCCCCTCTGTCCTTGTCCTCTCTCTCTCTTGCTCTATTTCAAATAATTAACATCTTAAAAAAAAAAAAAAAACAAAAAACTCAGCTTTGACATTTCATGAGATACATATATTGTCCATTGACTTATGTATAAATATCAAGAATGTCAAGTATCGGGCACCTGGGTGGCTCAATGGGTTAAAGCCTCTGCCTTCAGCTCAGGTGATGATCCCAGGGTCCTGGGATCGAGCCCCACGTCGGGCTCTCTGCTCAGTAGGGAGCCTGCTTCCCTGTCTCTCTCTCTCTCTGCCTACTCGTGATCTCTGTCTGTCAAATAAATAAACAAAATCTTTAAAAAAAAAAAAAAAAGAATGTCAAGTATCTTGTGACTATATACAAATACACACAGTTCCTAGGGAATTATCTTTACTGGAATTTCTGCTTCTGTAAACTTGCATTTCTTATGAATTATTAGGGGGTCTGATATAAGCATCTCAGTTCAAAGGAGAGGGGAGGAAAAAAGCCGCACAGTTTCTCAGGAAGCAGGCAACAGAGCACAAAAGTAGGTGCTCCTCTTCCTTCTTGGATCTTGGCCTCATTGCAGTAGTTCAGATTTCATTTCTGGAGCAGATGAAGGGCAAACCTTGATCATGAGCTTTGCTGAAGCTTTCCACTGACATTCTAGACCCTCTTTGGCTCTGGTCATGGTCCTAGAAGACTAAGTATATCTGAGTGAACCTCGTGGTACCACATGATCCCAGGAAATACCACTTACCAAGTGTTCCTGATAAGAATCCCATCAGAGTGCCAACTCATACCAATTTACTCTTGAGCTGATGCCAAACAAGAAAAAGCATTATTTCCTGACTAGTGTGGGGTATATGAAGTCAGGAATTTGGAAGCCTTTGCTCATGAAGGTTCAAGGATAAAATATTTTTATGTCCTGGGGGAAGAGAGATTTTCTGAATTTCCATGAAAAAAGTAGTGAATTCATCTTTGGGCTTGACAAACCTCTGTTAGTTGTTAAAGACTGGGAGAGTCATTTCCATGGGTACAATTCATGGTATGCAATGTTTATACTTAAGAAAGTGTCTTGTTTCCTGTTATTACCCTGGTGAAAGACAAGGAAAAAAAATATGGGAGCTGCCCCCCGCCCGCCGTAATCCCATTTGAAAGTCAGACAGTAGATGGTTCTGGTTCTTGGGTATGAATAAATTTTCTGTTAAAGGAGCCCTCAGTTCTATAAAGGGGTAAAAAAGATCGAGTTCACCTACTGGGGCAGAGAAGCTGCTGTACAGTGAAAAGCTGTTGCTGATACTGAGTCCTTTACAGGATCACAGCAGACAAGGTGCCCCCCCCCCTTAGACAACTAAACAGATAATGAAAGAGGATATTTCTTGGAGAGGACTGTACAACCTAACCTTCCAGTATCAAAGTGCTGTCCTGGCCTTTTTTTTTTTTTTTAAGATTTTATTTATTTATTTATGTGAGACAGAGAGAGAGCAAGGGGTGGGGAGGGGTAGAGTGAGGGAGAGGGAGAAGCAGTTCCCTGCTGAGCAGGGAGCCTGATGTGGAGCTCTATCCCAGGACCCTGACATCAGGACCTGAGCTGAAGGCAGACACTTAACCGACTGAGCTACTCAGGCGCTGCTGTCCTGATCTTTTTAACTGTAACTTGTTTCAGTGTTCCTTTTCATGGCCAAATTGGATGTATGTGGTGAACTCTGTGCATTTACTAATCACTTTTTTCTGTTGAGGGTTTTTTTTAAGGGCAGCTTTTCCTTTGGAAAGATGGCAGCTTGACAAGCAGAGAGATGGCACTCATGTGCTGTGGCAGGATAGACGCCCTACCAGTAACAGGGGTCTGTGTGTTTTCATGCTTGGCTTGATTGTCTCTTTGCATATTATTTACCTCTTATGGTTCTTATTTTTCTTTCAGAAACTTTTGTGGGGTGAAAAAGAGAAACTCCTAAGTTTTTAAATGTAGTTACTACGTGTGACTTAATTTTGACCATTGTATTTTTGGCTTGATGGAAGGTCCATCCTGCATGGCCATAGGATGGACAGAGGGACCCTCACCATCTTCCCTCAAGCCCTGTGGCCTTGTCTTACTTAAATAAAAGCACATACAGGGCATATGAAAACATGTGGCCATGCACAGATACAGGTATAGATAGATAAATGGCACAGGAAAGGATTAGATTCTAAAGTGTGATGATCCCTAACTGGGGGAATAGAGAGATGGGAATGACATACACCTTAAATGCTAAATATTGTTTCAAAGGAAAAGCTAATGAGATCGCTTTAACAAGTTAGTTTATTTCAAAAGCATCAACTAAGTGTCAACCTAATGCCTGTTTTTACTTAATCACAAATTCCAACCTTAAATTAGGCTCAGTTATTGACATTTTTCAGTGATAAAGGGTTCTATAGTCCTCAATGACTAAAAAAAAAATTCATAGGAATTTTTTGTCTTCTTTTTACTTTTGTATTATTGAAATATTAGGTACTTTAAAATAATTTTTATATTTATGTGTAATTGCTTTAAAATGGTTTTAAAGGTACTGAACAAAGATTCCAAAATGTCTTTTTTCTTTCTGCCACATTTCAATTTTACTTGCTTTCTAATATCCTTCAAAAGCTGTTTACCGCGTTCCCTCTTTGGTCAGTGGGGGATAAATGTTGTGGCTTCTTGTCAGAAATAAGTGTGTGCCAGAAGCTTAAATATATAAACCTATGTATTAGGCTAATGCTTTCCCCTTATAAGGCTAGTGCTCTTCAATTTCATAAACACGTGTTAAAAACCTTTTAGGTGAGAGAAGCTATAGGAGAGAGGTAGAATTGGATTTTTATTTTCAGGCTTTTCTTTGAATCAATTTAGTGTCAACACCTTAAGCTGGGCCAGCATGTCTGTTTGCCTTAAGACTCCACCACTCCCTATAGCATTCTAGATAAATTTCATAATTGTATATTACCTCCCTGACCACCTCTGTGGGAAACTCAAGAAGAGATAGACACAAGCATAACAAGAAATTTTAATATGATTCAGTGACAAATCCTTGATGGAATGGCATATTTCTAAGGGACAGTTGTGATAGGAAGGTGTGGCAATACGTGCACAGCCCAGGCCCATAGCAGGTACTGGGAGGGCTTGAGTTGGGACACTAAAGACTTTTTTACATCTGGGTTTTGCTTTGGGCAGGCCTGGATAAAAACTAACAGATGCTGGGCGCCTGGGTGGCTCAGTGGGTTAATAAGCCTATGCCTTAGGCTCAGGTCATGATCCCAGGGTCCTGGGATCGAGCCCTGCATCGGGTTCTCTGCTCAGCAGGGAGCCTCCTTCCCCCTCTCTCTCTGCCTGCCTCTCTGCCTACTTGTGATCTCTCTCTGTCAAATAAATAAAATCCTTTAAAAAACACACACACACACACACAACAAATAAAACGCTAACAGATGCAGTGCCTGGATGGCTCAGTTGGTTAAGCAGCTGCCTTCAGCTTAGGTCATGATCCTGGAGTCCCAATTGAGTCCAGCATCAGGGTCCCAGTCTGCTTCTCCCTCTGACCCTCCCCACCTCATGCCATCTCTCTCTCATTCTTTCTCAAATAAATAACATCTTAATGAAAAAAAAAAGAATATTAAAAAGCTTATGTGGCAGGGTGCCTGGGTGGCTCAGTGGGTTAAGCCTCTGCTTTCGCCTCAGGTCATGATCCTGGGGTCCTGGGATCGAGCCCCGCATCAGGCTCTCTGCTCGGCAGGGAGCCTGCTTCCCTTCGTCTCTCTCTGCCTGCCTCTCAGCCTACTTGTGATCTCTGTCAAATAAATAAATAAAAATCTTAAAAAAAAAAACTTATGTGGCATCTTTTTAAGAACTTTTCTTTTCTCTTTTTGTTGTTTGTTTTTTTGTTTTGTTTTTCTGTTTGACTGTCCCATCAGGTGAACACGCAGGATTTCAGAGGGCTAGTTCGGGAAGATGCCGTTCTCTACCTGCTGGAAATCCCCAAGGGGGAAATGGTAACCATTTTAGCTCAGAGCCGTGCTGATGGTGAGCAAATCTGGTCATTAGTTTAATTTGGGGAGTGGAGGGAAGGATGAGAGCGGTATCTTGGGACCAGAATAGGTAAATTTGGGTGTTAAAAATCTGAAGTATATCTTCACAATCAGTTTCTGCGTTACAGTTTTGTGGAGAAAATTTGGGTACTACTTAATGTTCTATAGAAATGCTTTCTGTGCACCAATTGAAGTAATTTTACCAGTTGTGTTAATTTGGAATAAAATTGCTTTTCTGAATAGTTATCTACCCTTAATTATTGTCTGGAGTTTTACTGACTTTTCCAGGTGAAAGAGTCAATGGGCCACGTCTTTGGGTCAGCTTCCACATTAACGCTTACCAATCTGTCAGGTTGCTGCCCCCTTGCAAGCCTCACTGTTCTCATCTGTAAAATGGAGGTTGACAGCCTCTTCCCAGTCAGCTTCGGAGGCTGACTGGCAAGTGTATTAGGGTTCTCTAGAGAAAAAGAACCCATGGGGGTGTGTGTGTATATAAATAGAGGTTTATTATAAGGAACTGTCTCATGTAATTATGGATTGGCAAGTCCCAAGGATTGCAGGGTGAGTTGGCAGGTTAGAGACCCAGGAGAACCGATGATTTGGTTCTAGTCCAAGACTGGAGGCCTGACAACTGGAAGAGCTGGTAGTGCAGTTACAGTCTGAAGGCTGGCAAGCTCACAACCCAGGAAGACCTGATGTGTCCATCTGAGTGTGAAGGCAAGAAGAAAGCTGATGTTCTAGTTCTAAGGCAGGAAGACTTCTTTTTTTCTTACTTGGAGAAAGGTTCCCCTTTCTGTTCTTTCAAGCTTTCATCTGATTGGATGAGGCCTGCCACATGAGGGAGCACAATCTGTTTTATTCAGTCTACCCGTTTCAATGTTAATCTCATTCCATAATACCCTCAGTTATACACACAGAATAATGTTTGACCAAAATCTGGGCACCCGGTGGCCCAGTCAAGTTGACACATAAAATTAACCCTCACAGCATCTCATGAAGTTAGTTTTTTGTCGTCCTTCCTATTTGAGCCCTGATTCCCACAGGGCCTGTCCACTGAGTTGACTAAATGAAGAGAAGTGAAAAGGGGGATCAGAAATAGAAGCAGCTGGTAACTCTTCAAGAAAAGACCTCTGGCTAAGCACATTGCAACATACAAGAATGCTTTTGTTTTTCAGTGTATAGAGACATCCTGGCTTGTGGCAGAGGGGATTCCTTTTTTATAAGAAGCCACTTTGAATGTGAGAAGGAAACCCCACAGAGCCTGGCCTTCACCAGGGGGGAGGTCTTCCGAGTCGTAGATACACTGTACGATGGCAAGCTGGGCCACTGGCTGGCTGTGAGGATCGGAAACGAATTGGAGAAAGGCTTAATCCCCAACAAAAGCAGGTATCTGAGATCCCGTACTCCCACACACCTCTCTTAAGCTCCCCACCCCCCCAAAATCAATTACAGTCCCTTCCCTGCTCAGAGAGAAAGCCCCACATGACTTCATCATTTGTCTTCGTGTCCTCTCCCATCACCTACTTCTGGTTCATGAGAAGTGGCCTGGGACTGGGAGAGAGCCACCAGCTGGTTTGCTGTATTTAGTTCACATCACGTAGTTGGTTGCTGCGCCGACTGGTGTTTAAACAGTCCTCTGGCGGGTCTGAGCAGATGCCAGAGTGGCTGGAGCGCATCAGCACAGCTCTCCGACAAGCTGCCCTTGTCCACTGTCTGGCCCTCATGCTTGGGAGAGGCTTATGCACTCCAGTTAACATTTATTGGTTGGCTGGGGGAAGTAAGAAAGTGGTATTTTGGTAGGGATTTTGGTTATGTTTACTATATACCAGCCTACCAAAATGAGCCAAGTTAATTGTGTTTGTCACTGAGCTATTTCTGGTAGATTTGATGTGCACCCAGCCTTTCTCTGCTTCCACTGGGTGAAGAGAGTCCACACTTTGCCCACTCTGAAACTTCTTCCACTGTGAAGCTGCATCTTCTTTAATCCAAGTTCATAAACCTCACTGACTGGTTTTGGTTAATTTTAACTTCAATTGTGCATTTTCTGGCTTTAGAGATTCACTACCTTTGGTTTTTTCTCTCAGAGCTGAACAAATGGCCAGTGTTCAGAATGCCCAGAGAGACAATGCTGGGGACAGAGCAGATTTCTGGAGAATGCGTGGCCAGAGATCTGGTGTGAAGAAAAACTTAAGGAAGAGTCGTGAAGATCTAACAGCTGTTGTGTCGGTTAGCACCAAGTTCCCGGCTTATGAGAGGGTTTTGCTGCGAGAAGGTAAGGAAGCCAAGTGGGGCCAGGAAAGGATCTGACTGGGCTCTGAACCTGTTGTCTTCATTTTCAGACTACAGTAGCCAGGTTCAAACTTCCCATACTACTTAAGCCAAAGCCAGGCTGTTGAGTTGCAGTCATACTCATACATGCAATAATAACTTTTAGAAAAGTGACTTGTACAAACTCCTACATGCAGGTGTATTTCCATGTCTTCAGTTATTTCTGTTAATACTACCATTCAGAAGTTTATATATCTTATCTGTAGCAAAGTTTATTTTTTTTATTTCTTTTGGTTTCTTTTCTGAAGAAAAAGAAAAGGGCTGAAATGGGGGAGGAAGAACACAATTTCTTTCATTTAGTCATGTTATCATTGGCCTATAAAATACTGCTTCGTATCTTTAGTAGCCAAGGAGATGTGTTTCTATGGCCTTTCTTGTCTCATTTCAGCTGGTTTCAAGAGACCTGTGGTCTTATTTGGCCCCATAGCAGATATAGCACTGGAAAAGTTGGCAAATGAGTTACCGGACCTGTTTCAAACTGCTAGTAAGTCTGTTGATGATTTTTTTCTCTCCCAATTTTTATTTTGAAAAATACTAATATATAAGAAAAGTGAAAAGTGTGGTATGAATACCCACATACCCTTCACATGAAGGCACTGTCACCTGTCAAAAAGTTTGCCTTATACCTCCCCTGCCATTTTCTACCCATGTAAATCTCCTCGTACAAGGACATTCTTCTATATAACCACACTACATCACATAACAAATTTAACAAAGATATGGTAATACTGCTTAGTATATAGTCTGTTTATATAGTCTGTTTATGTCTTTCTAGAATCCTCCTTTCTTCTACTTTATTTCCTGACTTGCTGTCTTGCAGCGTCCAAACCCCTGTCTCACCTCTCAGATTGCCACTTTCCTTGTGATTAGGTTTCAGTTAGAGAGGTAGTGTGTATCCTTCTCGTGGTCTCTCTTCAGGGCCTCCTGATGTCGGGTGTCCTGTCATTGCTGATGCTGGGTTGGAGTCTTTGGTCCTGATTTCCAAAAATATTAATTAGCTCTTTGTTTTTTGCTTTTGCAGAAACAGAACCAAAAGATGCAGGTTCTGAGAAATCCAGTGGGGTAGTGCGGTTAAATACAGTGCGGCAAATTATTGAACAGGTGAGGAAGTTCATCCAAAAGCCACGTTGTTGGAAAGAATTGAGTCACAGTTTGCCGCAGTCCTTTTTGGAATAGAATCTGTATTTTAATAATCATTAAATGTTAATGATAAAAAAGGGAATATAAACATAACCTGTTGGCAACCAGTCGGTGTGGAAACCAGTGGATGTTCAGTGGCAGTGATGTATGGTTTTTTCAGAGTTCTCAACATTATACCAAATAACCTGTTCATTCATTTTCTCAGAGGTGGGCATAATATGGAGGAAAACGTTTTCTGCTTTTTGGTTTAAACTGACAAGTTTTACCTGATGTAGCCTTTACTTGAGACAAACTCTTTGCTGCCCTGTGACTTTACATACCTGTTAACATAACTTTGCCCCATTTCTAACAGGATAAGCATGCACTATTGGACGTGACTCCTAAAGCCGTGGACCTGTTGAATTACACTCAGTGGTTCCCGATTGTGATTTTTTTCAACCCAGACTCTAGACAAGGTGTCAAAACCATGAGACAGAGGTTGAATCCAACATCCAACAAAAGTTCTCGGAAGTTATATGATCAAGCCAACAAGCTTAAAAAAACTTGTGCACATCTCTTCACAGGTAAGTGAAATTTAAAATGTTGTCTCTTTGCTCCACAGTGGGAAATAGAGAATTGAAGAATGGAAGAAATAAGAAAATAATCTGAACAAAGAAGAGTAATCTGAAATCCTATTCATGACTCCTTGAAAAGAAACTAATCCTAAAATGATATTAGACTCAATGGCATTTGTAGATTTAATTTTGATTGAAAATGATCATAGAGATCCATGACATGCAAAAATTGGTCACTTTGATGGGTTCAGATTCTTGTGTGGAACTATAGGCCAGTGACTGAGCCCAGTGTACCATCTAGCACCCACATCTCTGTCTAGATTCTATCATTGTTCTCTGTTTACCATGCATGTGTGCACTAACAGAGTGGTAGGAACTTGGTTTCATTATTTAAAAAGATCCCCAAAATAGAAGCTTGAACACTCTGTATGATTAAGTATTTATTACTCCCATTTTTAGGATAATAAATGATACTGTGATTATGTTTAAAAATAAAGAGTTCTCTATCTTATAGAAATGTATACTAAGTAAAATATTCATGGATGGTCCTAATATGTATTTATGGATGACCTAATATGAGGCCTAGTATTTGCTTACATAATCTTTGGTGAGGAGAGTGGGTGGGGATGTCGAAAAGACTGGCCAAGAGCTGATAGTTTTTGAGGGTGGGTAATGTAGACAAGTTCATGTTCTCTCTACTTTGTATATGTTTAAAATTTCACATAATAGAATTTCTTAAGTTCCTGAAATGAAGACCCCCTGCTAGCTAGTATTCCTCATAAAAGTAAAATAATCTAAGAATGTAGCATGTTTAGTAACTGAATATGTGCAGTAGCTATATATGTGACTGGTTCTGTAAATGTGGTATAATTCAGGGTTTAAAAGGGTTAAATCAGGGGTGCCTGGGTGGCTCAGTAGGTTAAGGCCTCTGCCTTAGGCTCAGGTCATGATCCCAGGGTCCTGCTTCCTCCTCTCTCTCTGCCTGCTTCTCTGCCTACTTGCGATCTCCATCTGTCAAATAAATAAATAAAATCTTTAAAAAAAAAAAAAAAGGGTTAAATCAAGTCATGCAGTTTTGTGGGAGCATGAGGGGATTGTATGGGTAGAACATCCTTAGGGTAATGATAGCTCTTCGAGTTGAGTGCTGCTCACCATCTACCTATCTGACACTGGGGAGGGAGGGAGTAGATGAAATATGTCCACATTGGACTCTTGTTTTATTGTCACTGGCTTTTCTTGTTAAAGACATGCACTTAAAAAAAAAACAAAAACAAAAACCACGCACTATTTACCACTGGGATGACATGGTGAAACTGACAGGTAATTTCTCCAAATGTACAGGAAAGAGTGGTCTATAATAAACTGGGTTTTTGTGATGTGGAGTCTTAAGAGTCAATTTCTCTTCTGTAGAATGGGGACAATAGTGATACCTACTTTGTAAAGTTTGGGTAAACGAGAAATGAGCTCATCCATGTAAGGTGTTTGGAAAAGTGCTTGCTTGATGCATAGTAGTTATATAAGGTATATTTCGTTCTGAATAGAAAATATATATTCCTTGTAGAGTTTAGTCTGAATATATATTCTAAAATATTTAAGCCTATCAAAATTACATACACTTAAATGTTACCTTTAGTATTTTTTTGAAGAGATCAACAGTAAATTTGTGTATGTTTTTCTTATTTATAACATACATGCCTAGGTAACAATCTTTAAAATGTAGTACTTTTGTATTTGTTCTAGATGTGTTTTCTTTGCTCCTAAAAACACAGTTGTTAAAAACACCTTTTGGGGCACCTGGGTGGCTTAGCTGGTTAAGCGACTGCCTTTGGCTCAGGTCATGATCCTGGAGTCTGGGATCAAGTCCCCCAGAAGGCTCCCAGCTCTGCGGGACCTGACCTTCTCCCCTCTTATGGTCTCTCTCTCAAATAAATAAATAAAATCTTAAAACCCCCAACCATATCTTTTAAAGGTAGCTTTTCTGAAAAACAGATATTCGAAATGAAAGGAACTCATTTTTAGCTTTATAACATTCATCTGTAATGCAAACTCCCAACAGCTAGACCAGTAGTGGCTTTAATTACATTCAACTAAAGGGATTTATTGTTTAGATATGTGTCTACTTTCTCTTGCATTTGCCAAAGTTTTAATTCAGATATGACAAATGAGTAAAATTATGTGAAGTAGCATTTTTAATAAACATTGCTCTGGAAATTGATGCAAACCTTTTGTTTACATTTCTGAAGCTACTATCAACCTAAATTCAGCCAATGATAGCTGGTTTGGCAGCTTGAAGGACACAATTCAGCATCAGCAAGGAGAAGCAGTTTGGGTCTCTGAAGGAAAGGTATGTGGCATAGATACTCCACTATGAGGTGAGAGTCCATGTTCTCAATCTTTTCTCAGGAGGGTAGTGAATGTAGAACACCATGGACATTTGAAGTGATTCCAGTGTATGTGCTAATCAAGTTTGGAATTTTATAAATTCTCTTAAGACTTTTCAAAGAAAAGTAGAATGTGACATATGTGACCCTACATTCACTTCCCTTTTACTTTTAACGTAGTAACTAGTGTTGTATTCCAAGCACACTAATCAGAGCTTACAAGATCTTGTGCTGAGCTCCACAGCTTACTAAGGATATGGGAGAGTCAGCATGGAAGGGAGAGGTGAGGATGAGGGTCATGGAGAAGGTATTTAAAAATTGATTTTAAAAAAGGAAAAGTTGGAATCATTTGCTTAGAAGACTGGAAGAGAATGTGTCCTAGGAATGTGGAATTCGAGTAGGTTGGTAAGAGAATGCTCAGAACCTTGTGTTGGCTTCTAAAACTGGCGAGCTTCTCATTCATGCAGGTAGTTTACCCACAGTTCTGCTGACGGGAGGAAGCAAAGAAATTCTACCAATCTCCTGTGGTTCTAAGGCTTTGGTGCTAGTATTCTGTAGTCCAGCTGAATTGAACTAGTTTGTGAGATGTCAGAGGATGATTCTGTTGCGAAAGTGACTCAGTTACCAATTAGATTGTTGAGTCCTTGTCTTGCCCTTTGGAAACTGCATATTTAGTCAAGGCGTCTAGCATCTTCTGAGTGCTTACAGCCTGCTAGGTTCTGTGCTAACTCCCTTGATGAGAACGGGTTGAACAGGACATAGCTTCCTCCCTCAAGGATTTGAGAATCTTACGGAGGAATGGAGAGGTGTGTGGCACCAGGCACTGTACATTTATTATAAGAGACAAGCATTAGCAGAAAAGGCTGGAAAGGAGCCCAGATTCTTGAAGAGAAGTGTAACAATTTGAGGAAGCATGGCTCAGTAGTGGGATATAGGATGGTGGTAAGGTAGACAGGGTGGAGTTTCCTAATTTGAATCCCTGCACAAAAAATTAACATAGTAATCTCAAGCCAAGTGATTTAAGGAAAATAAAGATGACTTCCCTTTCTAGAACATGTCAAAGTTTTAGTCACTTGGCTGTGCCCTTGGGAATTTTCTTGAGTCCCCACTCCCAGGAGCCATGACGACCCCACTGACCCTCCGAAACAAATTCCTCTAGATGGAAGGGATGGATGATGATCCTGAAGACCGCATGTCCTACTTAACTGCCATGGGCGCAGACTATCTGAGTTGCGACAGCCGCCTCATCAGTGACTTTGAGGACACCGACGGCGAAGGAGGCGCCTACACTGACAATGAGCTGGATGAGCCAGCTGAGGAGCCACCGGTGTCTTCCATCACCCGCTCCTCGGAGCCGGTGCAGCATGAGGAGGTGAGGTGAGGCAGGCCGCAGGCTGTGAGGCCATGAGCAGGAAAAGGAGGTTCTCCTGTTTCACTTGAATTCTTCTGGATAACTGTTTATTTACGGTGCTGTGGAAGGTATTCCTAAGAGTTGGAACAGAGGACTTCTAGGGGGTTTCTGATTCCAAGTCGATGCCTGTACGATAGCATTTGTGGTCCATGGGAAAGCCAGACAGGAACTAAGTGCTGGGAGAGATTGAGTGATAAGCACTCTCACACTGATGTTCTCGAGCATGACGGATACACTAAACAGCTCTATGTGCCAGCTGTCTAAATTACAAGTGGAACATTATGTTTAAATATAATTTTGTGGTATTTACTTGTAACCTTTGATTAGGTCTCTTTGTACTTTTAGGTATCCTTGCTTTTTCTTATCCATCCTACCTTTAACCTTTCTAATCTTGCCAAAACTCCTGAGTATTTCCCCATCAGTTTCCTTCTTTTTTGTACTTCAATTTTTTAATTGAGTTTATGATCAGATATACATCTGATCATGTGTTCTGTGCATCCACCGGTGAATAGACAGCTTCTGTGATCCTAGAGATCGTGTCAACAGGCACTAACTTAGGACCAGTTATTAGCTCCACCTCAGAGAGCATTGGGATAATGCAGATGACATTATTCATCTATTTGAATAGTTGTTCTTGTGGACTTCTGTTTAACAAGTCAGCTCATTTGGGTGAATAGTTTTATTCTTTATGAAATAAAAGTACCAAAAAAATAAGTTGGGGGGGTGGGTAAAACCCACCAAGGCCAAAAATTTAGTATATACCAGTGGGCAAGTTTCAAAGAATAAAATAACTTGCTAATGTCTAAAGGTGTCGATGAGCTAATGCTTAAAAATATTAACAGCTTTAAGTGATAAAAGAGATTTAGACTTTAGGAGAACTTTGGGGGGGATTATTTTAAAGGAGGAGACTACTACAATGGATGATAGTTAAAAAGTATATATAAAGCATTTGCTAATGGGAATATGCTAGTACCTATCTGCCTTTTCAGTAAAGCAGCACTGGGTCAGTATCCCGATATGTGCAAGTTATGAACCTCAACTTCGGAATATCTTGCAACTTGGCAGAAGTCTAGCAAAGCAGACGAGTGTTCTCTTCTCTTTGCTGGGATCTTCTGGTTGTGAATGAACCTTTATGTCTTGTAGAGCATAAGGAAACCCAGCCCAGAGCCACGAGCTCAGATGAGGAGGGCTGCTAGCAGAGATCAACTTAGGGACAGTAGCCCACCCCCAGCATTCAAGCCAGAGCCGCCTAAGGTACGTGGCTGGGAAGCCCACGATGGGGAGGAAGAATAAGCAGATACCCGGACAGCTTCCTGCATAGCCAGGAGGAGCACAGATGAGATGGTGTTTTGTTTTTGGCTCTTTTGTTACTAAGATGTGTCTTTTGGTTTGTGGGGTGAACCCCAAAAGTAGAGAAGAGTAAAAAGAAGGAAGGGCAGTTTTAGGAGAACATAAGGTTTTAGAACTGTTGGTATTTTATTTATTTATTTATACACTTATTCATTCATTCATTATTTTATTTTTTACTTCAAAACCTTTTTTCTATCAAGAATAAAAGTTGGACAAATACTGAATGTCCGGAAGCACTGATCTCAGAATCTGTTTTTCTTTTTCAGTTAAAGTTTTCTGCTCACAATCTGATTTAGATATAAATATAGATACAGAAAATCCCTGACTGATGATTTATATTTACTAAAGAAAACAATCACCACCACTGTTTATGATCCCTCTCATTATCAGGACAGCTTGATTTATTTTTAAATTATATCATTACTCAGAATCAATAAGAATTGACATGGTATATGTCATATGATTTTTTTTACTCCCTTTCTGAATCAATTCTATATAAATAAAGGCTTTCCCTAATAACCCAATAAAATTTCTCCATTTAACTCAATACTTTAGATAGGAAGAAAGTAGTCAGTGATTATGTAAGCTGTCAGAAACAGTGGCCTCATAAGATAAATCCCTGAAAATGTACAAACAGGCCTAGGATTGAAGTATGAAGGAAAAGTGGCCAACAAGAAACCAGCAAGCCACCCAGTCTGGTGGCTTCCTGCTCCAGTCTCATTCGTGGCTGGACAGAGACCTTCCCTCTGGGGTAGGGCATGCACCCTTAGTATATGAACTCAGGATCCCACTCTTCAATCCTAAACCCCATGACTTGTTCTGAGGTCTTTTTCAAGATACTGATCTTAATCTCCTCTAGTACAAAAAAGTAGGTCTGATCTGCCTCTACACTCATAGGCCTCCCAGCCCCTCCCCAATACCCTCTGGTTTCCTAGTGCTCTTAATATTTTTTTTCTAGGAAGCAGGGTAGGGCTCAGGATGCCCAGCCAGTGGCTGTTTGTCCTGCAGTATTTGATTTCTTGTCGGAATGGTATTTGTTGACTATCTCTGGAAACTGATCAGGAAATGGGAGTGTGTATTAAATCACTAATACAGATTTGAACATAAACTGAAAGCCAAAGGTAAAAATTTGTTCATTGTTCTCTGCAGGCCAAAATCCAGAACAGAGAAGAATCCTTTGACTTCTCCAGATCCCATGAATATAAGTCAAACCCCTTAGCCATTGCTGGTAACGAAGTTTCCGGAGCATCTACCAAAGGCTGTCCCCCTCCGGTTGCAGCAAAACCTGCCTTGGGAAGGTCTATATTGAAGCCCTCCACTCCTGTCCCTCCCTCAGAGAGTGAAGAGGTGGGAGAGGGCAGTGAGGAACAAGAAGGCACTCCCAAGTCTGTCCTGGGCAAAGTAAAAATATTTGAGAAGATGGATCACAAGGCAAGATTACAGAGAATGCAAGAGCTCCAAGAAGCACAGAATGCAAGGGTAATTATTTTTAAACCAGTAGATTATCTTAGTAGGTCAACAGTAAGAATGTTAAATTTCATTTCATATAATGATTTGCAGTCCTTTTTTTTCCCACCGGTACAGACATGAAATCATGTTCACATGCCTGATACCATAGGCACATACTATGTTCATGTTATTTCCAGATTGCCAGCTATCACTGTGTCCCTTTTTCTTCTCATCAAGAAAGCTTAACCGTATAGGTGAAAAAGATTCTTTTCATACCTCAGAACTTTCTGTCCGGTTTAGGAATGGGGAAGTATGACAAGAGAATCAGGGCCTCTCTGAAGTTAGTTCTCATGAAAACATTTGTTGTATTTGTTTGGTAACTGAATTTTAATTTGCTCCCAGATTTGCCATAGAAACCAAGCAAAGCTGGATGCTAAAATGAAAGGCCCCTAGATTGTACTTTTTGATACTGTTTGAATTTTTGTACCATATGCACATCTAACCTTCCAAAAGACAAAGAAGAGTAGAAGTCAAGACTCATGGAACGTATTCTGCCCAGTGTATATGGGAGGTTATTTTTTCATTTAAGTCTGTTACAGCAACAGTGCAGTGCTTCTGAGCATTTTTCTTTTGTTTTGGTTGTTTTGGTGGTAAAATACATGTAACATTTATCATTTTAACCATTTTTTCCCATTTTAACTATTTTTTTAAGTGTTCATGGCATTGGGTATATTTGCAGTGTTCTGCCGTCATCACCACCATCCGTCTCCAGACTTGTGCATCTCTCCTCACTGAAACTCCCCATTACCCCCTTCCTCTGTCCCTGGTCATCACTGTACTTTCTGTCTTCATGCATTTGACAACTTAGGAGCCATTTAAATGGAATCACATGGTATTTGTCTTTGTTGTAGCATGTGGCAGGATTTCATTGCTTTTAAACATTTTTCTTATTTGATACGTAATACTAGGCCATCACATACAACCATAACAACTAGAGAGTTGCTTTTATTTTTTCTCCTCTACTTAAAATGGGATTGGAAAAGGGAACCAACAAGAAACCAGCAAGCCACCCAGCAATCATTCATTCTTCCCTTTTTGTTCTTCCCCCCCCCTTAATTACCACAGATTGAAATTGCTCAGAAACATCCTGATATCTATGCAGTTCCAATCAAAACACACAAGCCAGACCCTGGCCTTTCCCAGCACACAAGGTAAGGGCTGCTCAGCCGTATTAAGTCTAGAAAGGGGGCTGGTCTAAGATTTGGACTCCTAAGAAAGAATTTCTTCACCTACATCTCAGTGTAACAAGAAGACTTTTTTTTCCTGCCCAGCTATTTCCCTTACTTATGCAGTCAAAAAAAAGTTTAAAGATTTATTTATTTTAGAGGGAGTGAAAGCACAAGCAGGAGGGGCCAGAGGGAAAGGGAGACAGAATTTCAAGCAAACTCCTCACTGAGAGCACTCAATCCCAGGACCCTGAGCGGAAACCAAGAGTCGGACACAACTGTGCCACTCAGATACCTCGTTATTCAATCAGACTTAATTATGAACATTAAAGAGTCAAAATTTTGTAGTAATTTTGCTTTTGTGCTACAACTGACAAAGTGTAATCATTGACATTTCAAATTAGTCCCCTTTGTCACACCGAAGCACAGATATGTTGCATTGTATTGAGACAGCACATGAGAAAAATTCCTGGGTTTAGACACTAATTGTTTTGTCACTAATATATTTGGATTCTTAGTCAAGCTCCTTAATTCCTTTGCAACACGCAGCAAAGTCAGGCCACTTGTGCTGAACTGAGGTCTTTTTTTTTTTTTTTTTAAGATTTTACTTATTTATTTGACAGAGATTACAAGTAGGCAGAGAGGCGGGCAGAGAGAGAGGAAGGGAAGCAGTCTCCCTGCTGAGCAGAGAGCCTGATGCGGGGCTCTATCCTAAGACCCTGGGATCATGACCTGAGCCGAAGGCAGAGGCTTTAATCCACTGAGCCACCCAGGCACCCCTGAACTGAGGTCTTAAGGGAAGGTGACAGTCAGTTGACCGGTGTTGGTAAGCTGCTTTATATTTAAAATGCTACATAAGCATCAGGAATTATGGCAGTGTTTTTATACTGGATAGTTCCTGCTTCCGAGGATAGAAAAAAAAAAAAGTCACATTTTCTTGTGGCCAATCTGACTGGAAGCTAGAGTCTAGTTTTATAACAGTAGAAAACTAGAGGCAAATTTCTTAATGACTGAACCATGGCCAACCAGGTGGCACCTAGTTGACTGAAACTAGAAGAGAAATCACTCTGCTAGGTGAACTTGTAGCCAAAGACACAGGGGTGGGAAGACACCCTCGGTCCAGTAGGGGAATTCTTAGGTCAGGGAGCACTTCCTCACTCACTGCCCCAGTCCGCACTGGCCTCAACCTGTTACTCCCACACAATGAACCTGAAGCAGGGCCAAAAGTGGCCCTGGTCTGTCAGCAAAGTGTGGCATGTGTCTCAGAGATTTGTGATCAGTCCGGGTACATGGCTGCATTTCCACAGGGCAGTCGGAAGCCCTGGATGAGCTGTGGGATGCATTTAACACTCTCACTTTGTTAGTTCCAGGCCACCTGAGCCCCAGAAGGGTCCTTCCCGACTCTATCAGGATCCCAGAGGAAGTTATGGCAGTGATGCCGAAGAGGAGGAATACCGCCAGCAGCTCTCAGAACACTCAAAGCGCGGCTATTACGGCCAGCCTTCCCGGTACCGGGACACAGAATTATAGAGGACGGCGAATTGACTCTTCTGTCTCTCCACTGCCACGACCTCAGAGCAGAGGCCCCACTGAGCCACAGGATGGTTCTTTTTAGTATAACTACACTATGGAGATGTGGGACCTCAACTCCCATTTCCTCAAGGGAGCCCACGGGGCAGCCAGTGCAGATTAAGAACTGAAGGTTCTGTTTGTGGAACTGGGTCTTGGGAGTTTATGGCTTTTTGCTCAGAATTAAGAAAAACACTACAGTCTGATACTGTTACCTTTCTCAGTGGACCAAAATCTGTATTAATTCTGTTTGCATATTTTTAACATGTATATTAAGAAGTGATAACTATTTTCCCTCATTAATATCTGCCTTCGAGTACTGTTTCAATGAGACGGAATGTGGAAAAGAAATTAAAATCCAAAATTTAGTTGGACTCAAACTAAATTCAAAGAAGTATTTTATTATAATTCTAAGTGCCTTTGATGAGAAGTGTCTTAAATTTTCTTCCTTTGAAGCTTTATGCAAAGCCATAATGGACTAAAAACATTTTGACTAAAGTTTTTATATCAGCTTAATAGCTATGGTTTTCTCTGCACTGTGTCATCTTTTCAAGGCATTTGTCTTTGTAATATTTTCCATAAAATCTGACTGTATATATAGTAGCTATACTTGGTAGTTCAGCTACCAGTGCTTAGTAGCTTAAAGACCAAGAAATTGGTATAGAAATTTTGTTTCTTTAAAACCATGTGCTCCACAAAAGCAGATACTTGGAAAAACTGTATTTCTAAAAGTGTGTGTATTGACAAGTTTTATAATTTAATAAAAAGGAGGATATTGCAATCAATATTTTGCTTTGTGGGAGATTACTCCACTAGTTTCTACTTCTAAAAGCAACTTTTATTTCAGTTAGTGCTCATGAAATGAGAGCACACTCATTGCTGAAGATGAAAATGGAGACCCATGTGGAAAAGAAAATGAAACTTCCCCATCATCTCATCCTTCAGACAATTTTAGTGCATTTCCTTGGAGCACATATTTGTGGATGTCTGTATGTGTTATAATTTGGATGTCTGTATGTGCAAATACTGTATTTGCAGTTTTCCTTTTTTTTTTTTTTTAAAGGATTTTATTCATGAGCCAGAGGGTGAGCATGGGGCGGGGGAGGGGGGTGCCGGAGAAACAAGCAGACTCCCTGCTGAGCGTGGAGCACCATGTGGGCTGATCCCCACAACCCAGAAATCCCGACCTGAGCCAAAATCAAAAGTCAGATGCTTAACCAACTGACCCACTGAGGCGCCTGTTTTCTAACTTTTCTATTTAACATTTATCATGAACGTTTCTCACAGATAGTTAAAACTAAGGTATGCATCATTGCTAGTAACTGCAGAACAGTATATCCTGTGACATCATAACTAGATGATTCCGCTATCTTTGGTAGTTTGGATTGTTTCCAGTTTTTTGTCTCTTTTACATGAAATGTACCTCTGTGTGTAATCCATTTCTGTACATCAATGATCAGCATTTTAATCCTTTTCTGCAGGTAGTTGCTCAGAAGTAGAATTACTGAGCAAAAGCATAAGGAACATTTTTAAAGCTCTTAATGTTTACTGCCAGATTGCTTCCTAGAAAAGTTGCATCCATTTATACTCCCACATTCACTCTCTAAAGGTTGAAATATGTTTAGAAGTTAAACAAGACA
Source organism: Neogale vison (assembly GCF_020171115.1). Lineage (NCBI taxonomy): Eukaryota > Metazoa > Chordata > Mammalia > Carnivora > Mustelidae > Neogale > Neogale vison. Next base: position 91,221,862 of record NC_058099.1, on the reverse strand, counting down.
GCCTAAGAATTTAGGCTTGTATGAATTAAAAGTACACTGAATTTAGGAAAGGAGAAGAGTCTTGGTTTCCATTAAGAGTCTTTTATAATGTGAATTTCTACAAAGGTGTTTAGCTTTAAGTTGTTATAAATTCAGCTTTTTCAAAACAGTTGTATTGGTAATGTGTCCTTGATGGTGTCTTTATCAATCTTGGTGCTATAGTTTATAAACCATTTAGTGCAGTACGATGAATTTCTGAGCAGTCCTGAAGACACTGACTCAAATCTGTGTATTTGGTAAATAAAAGTCCCCTTTTATGGATGGAAAAAGATACACTGGTTATAAGATGAGTTGGTTTGCCTGTGTCCTTGAACTACCTGAATGAGCTTTTCTGCAAAGCCAGGGAAGGGAAAGGGGGCTTTTCATCGGGAGCTGGGCTGTCTGTCATCTGGCTCTAGCATTTGTTTTGTGGTACATTAAGTGGTGCAGACCAGTAGGACCTCTGTTCCCCATAAGGTCCCACAGTATGTCTGATGGACCGCTAGTGCCTTACCCCACCCATTTTTCATTAATACTCTTTTCTGGAAAGGAATTACGGCTGTCTGTGATATATGGATTGTAATTAAGGAAAAAACGGGCCCTAGACAAATGAGAAAAGAAGGGAGAAGAAAGTCAGAATAGGAAAGACAAAGGCACAAATGAAGGCAGTGTTCACTATACACACTGTCGGCGCTCCTCTGCTTTCCAAAGGCCCATGTACAAGATGCACAAGATGACTGCTACCTGATTGAACTCAAAATGTCCATAAGGACGTGGGGGAATCGTTCTGGAATTCTCGCCCTACATCCACTCTATTCTGCGGGTTTTCACACTGTGTCACGCACCCACGGCCACTTGTTTGCAAAGAGGACTTTGGAGGTCTGTTTCTTTTCTTTTCCTAAAGATTTATTTTATTTAAGATTTAATTAATTTATTTGACAGAGACACAGCGAGAGAGGAAGCAAAAGCAGGGGGAGAGGGAGAGGGAGGAGCAGGCTTCCTGGTGAGCAGGGAGCCCGATGGGCTGGATCCTAGGACCCTGGGATCGCAACCTGAGCTACAGGCATGAATCAACCGAACCACGAGGCGCCCCTAAAAATTGTAAGTAATGTCTACACCCAACTTGGAGCTTGAACTCACAGCCCCGAGATCAACGTCAGACGCTCCACCCACTGAGCCAGCCAGGCTCCCGCCAGACGTGTTTCTTACGTGTTCTTTCATGGAAGCCAGGAGCACAACTCCACGGGCCCTTAGGTCAAAATTCTGGAGAAAGACCCCCCTGGCGCCTGATCGAATCCAGACGTCCACTCTAAAGTACCCAGGGCCAGTGCCTCCCAAATAGCACTAGGAGAGGCATAAAGCCCCAAGAAACCGACATCCACCTTTCCGGAAACTCCACGTTACTCAAAGACGGGGCGGGGGGCGGGGGGAGGCGGCGTTTAAACACAGGGGAGGTCATGCAGCACAACGCAGCCCTCACGCGGACTTGCAGAAGGAAAGAGGGCTCTTACCCGATCCACACTGCCTCCTCAGCGGGGGCGCGGCCCCGGGGCCTCCACGCCTGGCCCGAGCCTCTGGCGTCCTCCGCGCGGGGGTCCTGCCTCACAAGCGGCGCGCTCCTTCTCTGCAAGTCAGAGCAGTGCTTCCTAACCCCATCGGTGCCCGAACGTCCTCGTTCTGTCCACCACGTTTTTCCTTCAGGAGCATTAGAAATGGAGCGGGCGGGGGGCGGTGGCGAGGCGCTCGGGGGAAGTCTGAATTCGGGGGGCAGCGCCTGCAGCACCGGGTCTTGAGTATAAACTGCACAGGAAGTACAAGGTAACTCCTCCGTGGGAGGCCGGAGCTTCATCGTACCAAGAAATGCTGCCGAAAGGTGTAAAACAGTTGCCTCATAGTTTTGCCACTCAGGCGGCGGGAGAGCCCGGCCACCTGGCCCGCCGGCCTCGGATTTTTGAGGGCTGCTCTGTGCGCGTGCGCGCGTATGTGTACGCATGCGCTCGTGCGTGTGTCTGCGCATGCGCCCCTGCGTGCGTGTGCACGTGTGCGCATTGCACGTCCTCACCCCTCACTCGTAAACAAAGGACTGAGGAGCTGGAGCACCCTGCGGAGCAAGGTACCTGGGCCCAGAAAGCCCTACAGCATGTGTCAGGAAGACGCATGGGCTGTGGATCTACTGAAGCCTCCAAGATGAGAGATGTTTTCTGTGTAGTATCTTAGCGCTGGGCTGGGAGAGACATTAGAAGAACCAGGGCATTGTCCTTAGGCAGAATACGGAGGGGAAAGCCTACGTACCTGTATCAGCCAGGGTTCTCCAGAGTAACAGAACCAATGGGATGGAACATCTGGGTGGCTCAGTTGGTTAAGTGTCTGCCTTCTGCTCAGGTCATCATCCCAGGGTCCTGGGATCAAGACCCCTGTCGGGCTCCCTATATAGCAGAGAGCCTGCTCCTCACTCTCCCTGTGCCTGCTGCTCTATTTCTGCTGTCTCTCCCTCTGTCAAATAACTAAAATCTAAACAAACAAACAAAACAAACAAAAAACCACCAACAGGTTGTGTGTCTATGTATTTTTATTTATTTGAAGGAATTGGCTCATAGGATGAGTACCTCCAAAATCTGTAGAGCAGGCAGAGGTAGATAGAGACCTCCTGCAGGGGCAGCCCTCACAGTTTATAAGACCATGTTCTAGAATCAAAGCAGTTTTACGTCAACCCCCCGTTTCGTCAGTTATTAGCATAGAACCTTGGCAAGTTACTCAACTGTTTAAGTCTGGTTCTTTTCATGTATAAAAGGACAGGAAACAGCAACACTATGTCATACTTCGTGTGTGCGTGTATGCACACCATCCGATGAAGGATGGTGTGCACAAAATGTTTGCAGTAGTAGTTGGCACAAAATAAATGCTCGATAAAAGTAGCTAGTAGCATTATCATCGTCAGTGGTTTCACCATACCAATTTAGAAACATGAGTGGTGTCTTTGATTTTCTTACTCTTCCTCCAAATGATGACCTACTTTATTCTACTTAAGAACTATTTTTAATTTGTCCCTTTGTCCCTTTTCCCACAGCCACTACCCTAGTTCAGATGGTTGTAAACTTTCTAATCCTCTCTCCAGCTAAACAGAATAATCTTTCTAAAATAGATCTGAGAATGTTTCCTGTTGCTTAAAAAAAGTGATGACTTCCCTTCTCTACTGCAAAGTTTAATTCTTTTATTTTTTATTGAGATATAATTGACATATAACATTGTGTAGCCTTAAGGTGTGCAACGCGTTGACTTGATACATTTATCTATTGCATTATGATTACCACCTCAGTGTCAGCTAACACCTCTATCATATTATACAAGTATAGTTTTTTGTTTGTGTGTGTGTGGTGAGAACAAGTAAAACCTAGTCTCTTAGCAATAAAGTTCAGTTTTTTATCAAACCATTCAAGGTTTTCTACTGTCTGTTCCTGCGGTAGACTGCATCATTGTTTCTAATTCTTCATGCCCTCTCTTCAGCCATGTCCTTTGCCATATGCCTTTCCAATTCCTTCCACTCAAGGGTTGGAATGCATTTCCCCACCCTGGGCTTTGGATTGACCATGTGTTTTTCTCTCTTGCACCTCTGCTATCTTATGAGAGGGAACTGCTCAGGCTAGCAGCTGTTCTCTGAGCAGGGTGAGAGAGATGTGGAGCAGAAACATTCTAGCTGACTCCAGCCTATATTGGCAGATGCTTATAATAATAAACAAGTGTTGTCTTAAACCACTGAGTTTTGGGGTGGTTTGTTATGCAACAGTAGACTCCCATATCCTTTTTCAGGTAACTTTCTCCTGCAAAACCCATGTATGTTCCAAAATCATAGGAGGACTTTTCCCCAAGTGTGATACTGTGATGTATTAAAAATATATAGTTCAGATAACCAATATATATTTCTCACTTTGGTCTTTGTCCACAGTTCCTGGTTCACAGCTCCCTAAACCTTTGGAACTTCGTAAGTGTTAAGAGTGGTAAAGACATCTTTTATTATATTAACAAGGTGACTTTTGGTCCCCACCCATGGATGTGGGCTGGGTGCCTGGAGAACAAACCATGTGATTAGAGTTTTGGAAACATCAGGGCCCACCCCCCAAAGCTGAACGAGCTATTGAACAATGACTTAGTCAATCATGACCATGCATTGGAACCTCCATAAAAACCCAAGGGAGCTGGGTTGAGAGAGCTTCCTGATTGGTGAGCATGTAGAGATGCAGGGAGAGTGGCACCCAGGAGGGGGCATGAAAGTTCCTCAAAATGACCCTCTCCCTTGCCCTATGTATCTGGCTGTTGATTTGTGTATCCTTTATCATATTCTTTAATAAACAGGTAACATAAGTTAAGTGTTTCCCTGAGTGCTGTGAGCTGTTCTAGCACATTAAAGGACCCCGAGGAGGGGATGGTTGGAACCTGTAGTCTGTAGCCGGTAGATCAGAAGCACAAGTAACAGCCTGGGGCTTGCAACTGGCATCTGAACTGAGTGGAGTGACTGAGTCCTTAACCTGTGGAATCTGATGCTAACTCTGGGTCCACAGTGTCACAACCGAGTTGAATTCTGTGACACCCAAGTGGTAGTTGAGAATTGCTTGGTGTTGTGAATGGGGAACTTCTCCAAATCCGCATCCCACAGAATTGGGTCAGGGAACCATAAAAAAGTTGACGTCAGTTGACCAATACAGTTCTTGAATTCTCTGCTGTTCCTTCAGTGGAGAATACCCTTTGATTTTCTTTATCTTTCAAAACCCTACTCATCCTTCTAGGTCCAGCTAATAGGTCACATTTTGTTTTGTTTTCTTTCTTTTTTTTTAAATATTTTATTTATTTATTTGACAGACAGAGATCACAAGTAATCAGAGAGGCAGGCAGAGAGAGAGGGGGAAGCAGGCTGAACAGAGAGCCCAATGAACAGAGAGCCCGATGTGGGGCTCGGTCCCAGGACCCTGGGATCATGACCTGAGCCGAAGGCAGAGACTTAACCCACTGAGCCACCCAGGCACCCCTAGGTCACATTTTCTGTCAGGCCTTCTCTGATACCTCTTTTGCCTCTGATAACACCAATTCCTTCGATAATCTCCCACAGCACTTTATCTATATTCTCTGATACTCTAGTTATCCAAGTACACCTGTGCTTCTCACTCATCTCTAACCTTCTTCAAGGGGAGTATGTGTGGGACCTACTCATCCTTGTATCCTCTTCACTGCCCTGCATAAATTCCAGAAATGCTTGTTGGAAAAATGGAATGAATAAATGAGGGAGGAGTGAATTCAAATGTAATGTCTGTCTTCCACGAAAGCTTATTAGTGACCTAATGATTTGCTGACATTGGGCCCAGTTTAAACTTCCATGCAGATACCGCTGATTTAAACTGGAGAACATTAGTAAAACAAGTCAAGAGAAACGGCTAAGAATTAGTTTTTCTAGGGAAAGACAAACTCAAAGTGTAGTTTTCAAAAGAATGAAATTGTCATTCTTGTGCAAATATAAAATGAACCCATGGCAAAGATTTTATCTAGTACATTATTTAATGAAGGAACCAGTAATGTGTTCATACTGGTTTAAAGAGCATTTGAGGAGCTAGGTTCATGTAAGCAATTAATTAGGAATATTACAATAGGATTTCTGACTTACATCCAAAACTGCTTAATAGCCCATGGAACAGTAAATGATTACTTTTATAGATACGTTTTTCACCACACGGAAATTATTTGTACCTCTATCAGATAAAAACCTACACAGTAACATGTCATTTCCCTAAGTCTGGGAACTTCGGTAAATAGTTTTAGCACTAATTAGTCACCATGTGAATTATGCTTAATAGTCAATCAGTTATTTTGTAGATCATTAAAAAGATTAATTCCTGAAATTTGGATTATAGCAGGAATTTTGGCAAGCTATGTCAATTAAAAATATTTGTTGAGTGTGTCTGTGCAGCTAAACAAAAGCACTATGTTCTGAATATGAGCCATTCTCTGACTTTCAGGCGTATACACAGCAAATTATTGGTGTAGGAATTTCCTTAATAGATAGTCAGATTGGTTCTCTGCAACAGCCCTGCATAGTGAGAATGGCAGGTGTGGCTCTGCCCATTTTATAAGTATTCCATAACTTCATCATGTAACTTGCTCAGAAGCCTTCAACTATTAAATCACACATACAGTCTGGATTCAAAACAAGGTTTTCTGTTTCTCAACCCAGTCCTCCTGTTTCCCCATCTAGAGGTCCCTTTCATAGGATGTCTTGAAATAGTTTGTGGATCCTGTTGTTTGGTTTTTAGTTTACAATTTTTAAAAAGATTTTATTTATTCATTTATTAGAAAGAATGAGAAGGAGGGAAAGGGAGAGAGAATCTGATGCAGACTCCACCCTGAGCGCAGAGCCCCATGTGGGACTCAATCCCATGACTTCGACATCATGAGCCGAAATAAAAAATCTGACTTAACTGATTAACTGACTGAGCCACCCAGGTGCCCTTCAATTTACAATTAAAAAAAAGAAAAGTCCTTTAGAGCTGGACTCTCAAATTGCCAGAATCCACAGAACTGACCGAGTTCACCAGCTTGTTTGGCCTACACAAGGCAATGAAATTTTCTTAAATTTAAACATCAGCAGATTTTACACTCAAGTCCAGATTTGGGGCATTTCTTTACAAAGTGGTAGATCTGGTAGTTGGAGGCTCACATCTGTGTGTGACCGCCGGCCAGGGATGGGTGTCTGCTGCCCCTTATGGACAACACCCGTACAACCTCCCTTACTCACCTGGCCTTCCTTATGGCTGAGCGCACTGAGTTTGCAACCCTAGCTCACCTGGTCCCTGCACCCCCTCTCCCCGCCCGTCCCCAGGCAGTGTGCACCATCCACACAGCTGCAAGGGAAGCCAGCCTTCAGCAGATCGCGAAGGGAACCCCGCAGCTCCCTCGGATGGTTTGTCACTTACTTGACAGGATAGGCCAGAAGTGTCACGTGGCTCTCAAGAGAACTCATGAGTGCACCTCTTCAAGCCCTGTTCTCTGTGGCAACCACTGCGGGAATGGGGCGGAACAAGAAAAAGAGATCTGGGGAAGGGTGAAAGATAGATCTTTGTCACTTAGATCTTGAAGTTCTGCTGGAAAAGGACCAAATGGGATTTCTGAGGGATGGCGGGCCACCTCTGTTAGTAAGATGACTGCACAGCTTTTATTTGTGGACCTGGTCTGGGGAAATGCGTTCTGAGAAATTCTCTGAAGGAACAGAACATTGTCTAGGACACTGCAGGAGATTAGTTCATCGTTTTAGGCCCAGGTGCTGAACTTGTCTCTGTGCCTGTTTTCTTCTTCAGGCCTAAATTAATTAATGTTTCATAAATTAGCATTATTTATCCAGTCATAGATATGCATGTGGCAGAGAGGAGAGGAAGCGAACTCTACCCTCTTCTGCTTTGGACTGACTGGGCTGAAAGGGGGTCGCACTGAAGGAGAGGAGAGCTCATTCTTGGGATGGGGAGGGGAGACCGTACCTTCTCCCTCCCCATCACTTTGTTGTTTGCTGCACGGATTATTGTGCTAAGAGAGGAAAAGGGTCCTAGGAGAGGGAGCCTGAGAGCCCGGGGTAGAGCCAGTCACCCCTGTCCTCAGTTCAGAGATCTGGCTGCAGTTACTGACTGGTCCTGAGGCTCAGTCTCCTCTACAAAAACGGGATAGTTCCGCTCACAAAGAGTGATTATGAGAAACGAAGAATCGCTGTAAGTGACTGGAACTCGGAAGGTGCTACCCAAATATAAGCCAAACACCTACAACTGATATATGTTGGCTTCCTTTCCTTTCCTTTCCTTTCCTTTCCTTTCCTTTCCTTTCCTTTCCTTGTGTGTGTTTAAGATTTTGTTTATTTATTTGACAGAGAGAGAGAGAGAGTGAGGGGGCAGGGAGAAGCAGACTCCCCACTGAACAGGGAGCCCCATGTGGGGTTCGATCCCAGGACCTGGAGATCATGACCTGAGCCAAAATCAGATGCTTAACCCTCTGAAACACCCAGACACACTCCCCTCCATTAACCATTTTAAAGTGTACAATTCAGGGGCCGTTGGCACATTTGCGGTGTTGGGCAAACATCACCTCTATCTAGTTCTAGGACATTTTCATCGCCCCACACGGAAACCTTGTTGCTATTACTCAGTTACTCTCCATGCACCCCTTCCCTAGTCCCTGGCCACCCCTAGTCTACTTTCTTTACAGACTTGCCTGTTCTGGATGTTTGTAGATACACCTATCTGACGTATCTACAATACGGGACCTTTTGTGCCTGGCTTCTTTCACATAGCATAATAACTTGGAGCCTCAAAAACCATTATTTTGATTATCACTACCCTTTGAACTTGTCTGACTAACATTCCAGAATTATTAGGATCCTTTTTGAAAGTGACCATAAGAGATTAAACCCCCAAACCAATAATGCTTCAAACACCTTCTAGGATAAATAGAGCTTCCCTCTCTGCGTGTGTGGGTGCCAGATATTTTGGGGTAAGTAGGAGACAATGCTGCAGGTCACTGCAACCCCAGAGTGACACAAGGGACAGGGCTGGGTGTGTCTCCCTTGTTGGTGGGCCATCCCTCCCCACAACTACAGCTAATGAGCTACTGCTGATCAGGCTGGAGGGCAAGCCCCACGTTGAAGGACTAGAATGCTGCGGAGCCTCCTAAATTGTGTCTAGTCTTCTCCACATCCCCGGACTTCAGGTGGGTGCTGAACGTGGAGTTAACAGGCAGAGGGGTCAGCAGGCCATGTGTGAGGCCTAGAGAAGGGGAGAGAAATTCCAAGGTGAACAGCCCAAAGCCCTTGCCTATGGGGAAGGTCTATTTAAGACTATCATCAACCACCAGACAAAGCAGTCATAGGCCCTTCCTGTAATATGCACTTAATTGAGTGCCTGGTCTCTAGGGCCTCAAAAACGAATAGGGGTGTGTGGGTGCCTCAGTCAGTTGAGTGTTGGACTCCTAATTTCCACTCAGCTCATGATCTCAGAGTCATGAGTTCGAGCCTCAAGTCGGGTTCACACTGGGTGTGGAGTGTGCTTGAGGTTTTCTCTATCCTCCCTTTGCCCTTCCCTGCTCACACTCACACTTTCTCTCTCCAAGAAGAGAGAGAGAAAGAAAGGAGGGAAGAAAGAAAGAGAGGGAGGAAGGAAGGGAAGAGGGAAGGAAGAAAGAGAAAAACATGAACAACATGAGGTAGGTTCCCAGTGAACTCTGTGTTGTGAGAAACAAGTGAGTAAATCCATATAAAGAGCTTAGACGGTCTTTGAAACTTGGTACTCAACAGGAGGTAGCTGTTGTTATTACTGGTATCATCGTGCCTTGTTCGATATTTTCTGATTACTAATTATAGTAGTAATAGTATCTGTAGTGGTAGTAAGAAGAGTAGATGAGTAGATGGGTGCGTGGGTGGACGGATATAGCTACTTCGGGGGTTCGGCCAGTTACTGCGTAGATTGAATCCAATTGTGCATTCTTGAAATGGAGAGACGGGTTCAGGGACTACTGGGGCCACCATGAGATGGACCGGAAGCCCCCTGATTATCTGACCTCCATACACTAAGGCGGGCAATAGTGGTATTTTGGGTCACAAGAATATAGAATCAATTCAAATCAGTAATTCAATTTATTTATTTATTTATTTATTTTTTAAAGATTTTATTTATTTATTTGACAGAGAGAGATTACAAGTAGGCAGAGAGGCAGGCAGAGAGAGAAGAGGAAGCAGGCTCCCCGCTGAGCAGAGAGCCCAATGCGGGACTCGATCCCAAGACCCTGAGATCATGACCTGAGCCGAAGGCAGCGGCTTAACCCACTGAGCCACCCAGGCGCCCCAAATCAGTAATTCAATTTAAACAAATGATCAGTAATCCTCCAGAAGTCTGATTATTTCTTCTTTTTTCAATCTACAGTCACCTGATAAATAGCCTCAGGTCCCTTGGAGGAAGGCGAGGAGGTTTAAATTTCTAGTGGTGTCACAAGTTCTGACCTCAATGGGGGCCTGTCTCCCCCTCATTCAAAGGGTTCTGAGTGTGTAAACTGCTCACAACTGGAAACTGAGGGACTGTGCCTTTTCATTATGATTATTCACGTCTCTTTACCAAAATGAAAGCTTTTGGTTTATACAAATCCAATTGGATTTTTGAAGGCTAGCCGTCTGTATGTTCTGAGGACACTATGACCAACTAGCCCAGGCCAAAGACCTCTGCAGGTCAGACTGATGATTCCGTATCCCTCTGCTGCCCATCACTAGAGCCGTGCCTACCACGTCTTTAAGAACCAAGTGCAGCCACTTGGCTTCTACTACCTTGGGATCCCATCACTTCCCTCTCTGAGAAGCCCACCCACAAGGGAAGAACCAGAAATTGCAGCTAAACTTTCTAACTTCTGTGAATGTTTGAAGGCTCAGATCTACGTGTCTGGTAATTGATATCATACAAAAGTGTAGGTTACTACCTTCAATCTGTTCTTTTCAAAACATTCTTCCAGGGCCATCGGGGTGGCTCAGTCTTTAAGCCTCTGCCTTCGGCTCAGGTCATGATCCCAGGGTCCTGGGATCGAGCCCCACATCGGGTTCTCTGCCGCAGGGAGCAATGCTTCTCCCTTTCCCTCTCCCACTTCCCCCTGCTTGTGTTCCCTCTCGCCCTGTCTCTCTCGGTCAAATATATAAATTTAAAAAAAATTAAAACTTTCTTTCATATTAACAAGGAAAGCTGAAAGGTCAATAGAAAAATGGGCAAAAGATAAAATTTCTTTAAAAAGCAATGCACCTGGGGCACCTGGATGGCTTAGTTGGTTAGGCGTCTGCCTTTGGCTCAGGTCATGATCCCAGGGTCCTGGGATCGAGCCCCATACCAGAGCTTCTCCCTCGCCCTCTGCCCCTGCTCTGGGCTCATGTGCTCTTTCTCAATCTCTCCCAATAAATGAACAAAATCTTAAAAAAAAATAATAATTAAAAGGGAGTGTGATTGAGAGTGCTGGGTGAGAGGGCTACTTTAGGTTAAGTAGGTCAGGAAAAGCCTGACTGAGATGTAAATTGCAAGGACATTGGACAGCATTATTATATAGGTCTGTATTTCTTGACATGAAGAGATAATACAAACCGTGTTTTTCCATAGAACCCTCAGTGCGGGAGGGGGTTGGAAGGGGCTGTATGCCAGAAGGACGTGGGAAGGAACCAGTACTGAATAGAATACTTCCCCCGCTGCAAGGAACTGCAAACTTGACTCAAAGCTGATTAAACAGTAAAGTAAGTTATTCGCTCCTGTAGCTGAACAGGCAGGCTTTCCGGGGACCCAGTAATGTTCTGGAGGACATGGTTTCTTTCTGTCTCTCTCTCTTTCTCTCCTGCATTCCATGGAGTTGTTTCTTCTCTCAGGATCCCAAGAGAGCTGCCAACAGTTCCTGGGTTACGTGTCGCCTCATTAAAGCCCAGTAGGACCTAGAGAGCCTCTTTGTTTCAGTGCCTCGGAAAAAGACATGAACTTCACTGTCATTGGACTGGCTTGGGTCACGTGACCTCCCCTGAACCAAATTGGGCTTTAACAGTTAGCTGACATCAAAGCAATCCTTTAACCACCAGACTGAGAACTAGGGGCAAAGGATATGTCCCAGAAAAAGTTTGGGAAAAAGTTTCCTAGAGGAAGGGGGAAAAGTTCTGGGTGGCAAATACCAGCCGTGTACTGGAAAACACCAAAAAATGAAAATGTGTCACTGAGCTTTAGATAATGGAATTCCCAGTGATTTCTTTTTACTTTCTTTCTTTCTTTTTTTTTTTTTAAAGATTTTATTTATTTGACAGACAGAGATCACAAGTAGGTGGAGAAGCAGGCAGAGGGGAAGGGGGAGAAGCAGGCTCCATGCTGAGCAGAGAGCCCAAGGTGGGGCTCAATCCCAGCACCCTGAGATCATGACCCGAGCCGAAGGCAGAGGCTTAACCCACTAAGCCACCCAGGCGCCTTTTTTTATACTCTGCTGTACATCTGAAATTTTTACAGTGAGAAGACATTAATTTTTGCAACTACAGGACAACAAAACTATCCCTTTGTTTTTTAATCTGGCAGAATCAATAAAAGACAATAAATGAATTAAGACTTTGGGGGGGGGCTAGTATGCAATTAGCTCTCTACTTTGAATTTGCTTCTCCTTCCCTAAAGCATTGTTTGTTCGTTTTTTAATCATGTTCAATTTGCCAACATATAATACAGCATTAGTTTTTGATTAAACCATTGTTTTTGCAACAAACCAGCCATTCCAACTTTTTTCTTAGGTAAAAAGGAAGGAGGTGTTTGAGGCCGGCTCTTGGATCCTCAGTGTTCAGAATGTCCCTCCTACCCTCTGTTGCACTTAACAATTTAGCAATGCCTGCCGGCTAGCTCTTCCCAGCTTCCAACGAGCTATTCTGGGCCCCTGTAATTACTCAGCCAGTTGAGAGTTCTCTTTGGCGACAACTGAGATACTGAAAACTAAGAATAGGAACCTGACTGATGAAGGACAGTGACAGCGATGGGGCCACGAGGAAATCTGCTCCCTGCCAAGGCTTCTGTAATAGACCTAAAACTCAGTTTTGTTCTTCGCTCCTTAGCTGGCCTCTGGTCTGTGGTTTTGCTGTCCATGCATTTCCTGAAATCTTGTCAGCTGCATAATCGCCCAAATAATATGGCCTGGAGAGGCTTATTAAGGTCCCAGAGAACTTTCCTTCTCAGCCGGGCTTCCAGCCGGGAGCCCTGGATCTATGTTTGCCAGACAATTCTCCATTGTACACTTGGAGACTTTTTCTCCCAGAGGCTTTTGATTGGAGGCCATAAGGATATGTGTGTGTGTGTGTGTGTGTGTGTGTGTGTGTGTATTTATTATTATTATTATTTGCATTTTTTAAGAGCTTCTGAGAGAAAGCAATGAAACTCTAAGACTTCTTTGCACAGTTCACGCTCTTGTAAAGCGACAGGATTCTGCAGCTGGAGGCTGGGCTCCCCCTTCGCCCAGACTTCTAGACTTGAGAAGTTTAAGTGAAGATTAAAACGAATGTTTGGGGCCTCTGTGGAGGCCTTGGAGGCTGATGGCTGAGCTCTTCTGAGCGCTTACTCGCACATAGGTCTAGCTGGCTGGTGCTGGCTGTTGTTCGCTTCTGCCTTCCCATGGGGGTTCTCGGAGAGTTGGCGCAGACTTCCTCACAGCACGGTGGCTGAGTTCTGAAGGCACGCGCTCCAGAAGGAGGAGCCAGGAGGAAAAGATACCTCCTCTGATCTCGCTTCAAGAATCAGCAATCATTATTTCTACCACAGTCTACTCACTGAAGCAGCCATCAGTCCCAGTCAGGTTCAGAGAGAGACTAAATAGAATCTGCCTTTGGATGAAGGGAGGCCAGGTTCTGGAAGAATGGGAGACTGGAAATTTTGCAGTGATGGCTTTGGGAAAACACAATCGGCCACTGTCACGCATTGGTCTCTAAGTGGGAATACCAAGGTACTTCCAAGATTCTGGATAATCATACTTTTTTTTTTAATTTAGGAAGAGAGGGTAAGGAGGGGCAGAGGGAGAGGGAGAGAGAATCTTAAGCAGACTGCACGCCCAGCCCAGAGCCCGACATGGGCCTCGACCTCATGACCCAAGACCATGACCCAAGTTGAAATCGAGAGTCAGATGCTTAACCGACTGAGCCACCCAGGCGCCCCTGGATAATTACACTTTAAAATAGAGAGCAGCGATGGTGTTGGGAAAGAGCATGGCTGGCCCCAGTGCACCAAAGGTAGAGGTTTGGTCTGGTTTCCCTGAGCAATCTCTGAGAGAAAGTCTAAGAAAAAGGAAGGCTGTAGGAAGGAGCCAAGGTCAAAATCGGTTACCTGGTTGTTCGAAATACCCTGCCCCACTATGGAGATCTTCAGTTTAAACAGTTGACTCTTCTGACAGACTGGAAGGACAGAGCTCTGTGAAGCCAGAGACCAAGTCTGCTCTGCTCCGACGGGTGTCCAAAGTGCCTCACATATCCCGGCTCAGCGACGTGTGGGCAAGGGAGCCGTGGGCAGGGCTGGGTTATTGGCAAAGATCTGAGACTGGAGACTGGTCCTGAGCTTGACCAGTCGGGTTCCATTCGGCATGTTCTGCCTGGGTGAGGGCTGTGCCGTCAGCTCATTGGCATCCCAAGGTACCCCAGGGTGGCAAGCCTCTGAGGCGCTCTGTGAAGAGGACCCTTGAGCTTTGTGTGTGTTTTTTGACCCACTTCTCTCTTCATGCCACCTCCAAAGGAAGGGGCCTGCAAGTTGCAGGCGACACCATTAGGAATTCAGTCCCCGCTGAGAGAGAGCAGGATTGCGTGCTTCGGTTCACATATCCTGAGTGGATTCATTGAGTGATTATTAAGCCCCGGATGTTGGCTCTGGGTAAGATTGGGTCTTAGTGACTCCAGAGCCTGTACCATGCTCTAGAGAGTGACAGGCAAATGCTAACCAATGTACGGGAGGATGAAAGGGAGGAGCAGGGTCAGGGAGATGCAGCCTGAAGGGGAGAGAGGGGAGGAGCCTGAGGCGGGAGCGTCCTCTTACTGCGACTTCCGAGCTACCCCTTAGCCAAGGGTTCACACGGAGGAACCCTCTGGGTTCTCCACACAGTGGCTCTCAGGTAACAGCCTAACAGTTGACGAGAACGAATGGATCCATCAACAAGCGTATCCTCCTCTCTTCCCTTGAAGCCATGGCGGCCGGAGGTAGAAAAATGCACAGTCAAGAGACAGAGTCTCAGATGGCTCAGCGCTGCTGGCGTTGTCTGTTGCGTTCCTCAGCCTTCTCCCGGGTGCTCTCCTTGGTCAGGCCTCCTGTCTCCATCCTTGGCTCCAATGCCTTGCTCCTCAAACCCGGTCTTTCATGTCCAGACTCAGGCTGAGCCTATTTCCTACACACCATGGGCCCATCTGCAGACAATGAGACAATCAGAGACGCTGGGAGCTCCGGAGGCAAATACCAGGACAGGGTAGGGAAGCTTCAGGTCGAGGGCGTTCCAGGGAGTAGGGTGGAGACCACCGGGTCTATACTCGTGGAAATTTCCTCTGAACCTTTGTCAGGTAGCCTGATCTTTTCATTCCCTTCTTTTCAGCAGAAGAGCAACTTCTCTCCATTGTTCCAGACTCCTCTGTGTCTCTCTGTCTCTGGCTCTGTCTGTCTCCCTTCGGCTCTCCTTCTTAGCTAAAGGACGACTGTTCTTTTTTGCCTTAGGTATTATCTTAAATGTTGCTTCCTCTGGAAACCCTTCCAAGGCTGGGTTAGGAGGCCCCAGCGTGGGTTCCCACAGCAGTTTTGCTTTCCCGCTAGCAAATAATCTCTCACTTTGCTAAAAATGTTGATTATTGCCCTTTGAATGTTATTCTCCTCCTCTATGCGCTAAGCTCCTTGAAAGAAGGAATAACCATTCTTTCCCCCTCCCTTCCATTTTAGCTCCTGCCCTGGGCATATGAAAGGATTCAATAAATTCATAACAGGAAAAGATACACTACTTCATCTTCTTCCCCTAAAATATTCCAGGAGCAAAAGAGAATGAGGAGAAAGTTTGGAGAACTTGCATAAGGAAATGACACCCCAAATATATTATGTTCTTAATACTTACACCAATGTCGGGGCTCTTATGTTGTGGTGAGCTGTGGTTAAATTGAAGCATGAGACATTAAGTTCATGGGAACTGAGAGCGTGTCACCCTTCAATGGTAAACGGCCGTTCTGAGTGTCCTTCTATCAGGGAATAGCCATGAGCACAGCAAGGACAAGAACTAAGACGATGGGTATAATATTGTGTTTTATAGTAAGACATACACGGGGCGCTGGGGTGGCTCAGTCGGTGAAGCCTCTGCCTTCAGCTCAGGTCATGATCCCAGGGTCCTGGGATCGAGACCCACATCGGCCTCCCTACTCAGCGGGAAGTCTGCTTCTCCCTCTCCCGCTGCCCCTTCTCCTGCTCATACTCTGTGTCTCTGTTTCAAATAAATACATTTTTAAAAATCTTTAAAAAAAAAAAAGAAATATATATTTGGTCTTTATCCACTGTTTCTAGCACAGACAGAGCTCCTGAAACCCTTGGAATTTCCCAAGTCATGAGAGCGATAGAGCCATAAAAGTCTTGTTAATAAATTGATCGGCGATGGCCAATGATTTAATCAATGGAGCCTATGTAATGAAGCTTCCATAAAACCACAATGACAATAACCACAAAACCCCCAAAAACTAAAAGCAGAAAAAGGATTTCAGAGGGCTTCTGGGTCAGCGAACACGTGGAGGGTCGGGGAGAGTAGTGTGCTCAGAGAGAGCTTAGATGTCCCACGCCCTTTCTTCCTACTTCACCCCGTGCATCACCCCATACATCTCTTCCCTTGGGCTCTTTCTGAGTTCCATCCTTTTACAATAAACAAGTAATCTGGTAAGTAAAATGTTTCTCTGAGTTCTATGAGCTACTTTTAGCAGATTAAACCAATCCCACAGTCGAGCTCCATTTGTAGCCAGTGGGTCAGAAACTGGTGACAACCGGGATTTGTAGCTGGCATCTGAACGGGGCGGGGAGAGGACAGTCTTGTAGACCTGAGCCTTCCACCTGTGGGTCTGATGCTGTTTCCAGCCAGCCAGTGTCAAATTGAGTTAAATCGTCAGGTTCCCAGTGAGCGCCTGAGGGTTGCATGGTGAAGTGGGAACCCCCAGCCACGTTAGGACTGGGTGCAGAATCTTAGTTGGTGATTAGAAGTGGGATCAGAGTCAGAGTTTTTAATGGGTCTTAAGTTGTGGGAGAAAAGGCTTAGATTTTTCTGCCCTAAATTCTGAGTGCTGAGATTTCTAGAGAAATTGTTTTGTGCTTGATTTGCTTTTTTTTTAAGAAATGAATTTTGGTTATCAAAGTAGTACATGCACATAATCAAAAACCCCAAATATTTTGTGAAAAACCTCTAACAAAATGAAGTAGCCCCTGCTTATCCTGCCCCACTCCCCAGTTCCGCTCTTGGAGGCAATAGCTTTCAAACTCCTTTAGCTGTTTTTTGTTTTTGTTTTTGCTTGTTTCTTTGCGTTTTTGTTGTTGTTGTTATTGTTGCTGTTTTTTTTTTAAACTCCTCTGCTTTTTTTTTTGTTAAAGATTTTATTTATTTATTTGACAGAGAGATCACAAGTAGACAGAGAGGCAGGCGGAGAGAGAGGAGGAAACAGGCTCCCCGCCGAGCAGAGAGCCCGACTCTGGACTCGATCCCAGGACCCCGAGATCATGACTCAAGCCAAATGCAGCGGCCCAACCCACTGAACCACCCAGGCGCCCCACTCCTCTGCATTTTTAAATAGTGTGGTTGTGTTGTTATTTCTTGACTTATCTATTTTTGACAGTATCTCTCTGGTAACCTCTTACTGTTATTGAGGCCGTGACTCTCAATGGCATCCCTTGGTACATTCCCTCCCACCATTGTCTCAGGAGTTATTTTATCAGTGAAGAGGAGGTTCGGTTGCATATAACAGAAAATTCAAAATAACAGTGGCTTAAATAGAATTTTCTTCCCTCTTGAGTAAGAGAAACTGGGAAGTCACACCTCTGGAGCTGATATGGTGGGTCCAAAGGTATCTGGGAGGAGGCTCCACCATCCTTCCTAGCACTGGCTTCCATTTTCAAGGTCATTGTTGGAGATCCAGCCGTCTATGCCTGAGTTCTCCAGGGAGGAAGATGGAAGAAGGGGTTGTTTCTATGGTTTGCCTGTTCGGGACATTTTAAATAAATAGAATCATACAATATGTGGTCCTCTGTATCTGGCTGCTTTTACTCAGCGTGTTTCCAAAGGTCATCCATGTTGTAACATGAATCAACACTTCTTTCCTTTCTGTTACTAAGTAACATTCCATTGTATGGGTCTACCAAATTTTATTTATCTCTTCATCAGTTGATGGGCATTTGTGCTATTTTCACTCTTTGGTGATTATGAATAATGCTGCTATTAATATTTGTATATAAGTATTTGAGTGGATGTATGTTTTAATTTCTTTTTGGTGTATACCTAGAAGTGGAATTGCTGGGTCCTATGGTAACTCTATGTTACACATTTTGAGGAATTGTCAGACTTTTTTGACAAAGCAGCTACACCATTTTCTACTCTATCAGCAGTGTATGAGGGTTCCAATTTCTCTATATTCTAGCCAAAACTTGTTATTGTCTTTTTAATTCTAGCCATCCTAGTGGATGTGATGTGGGATCCCATTGCAGTTTCGATTTGCATTACCTTAATGAGTAATGATATTGAGTATTTTTAAAAAGTGTTCATCATGTTTCTTTTTTAATTATTATTTTATTTTAATTCGAGTGTAGTTAACATACAGTGTAAGCTTCAGGTGTACAATACAGTGAGTCAGCAATTCCATACATCCCTATAGGTATGGAATATCTTTTTATGTTTTTATTTGGCCACTGTTATGTCTTCTTTGAAGAAGTGTCTATTCAGATCTTTGGCTCATTTTTAAACTGGGTTATTTGTCTTTTTATTGCAGAGTTATATGGTCGATATACAAGTCCCTTATCAATACAAGATTTGCACACAGTTTCTCCCATTCAGGGAGTATCTTTTCACTTTCTTATTGGTATCTTTTTTTTTTTTTTAAGGGTTTTATTTATTTAGTTGCCAGAGACAGAGGGAGAGAGAGCGAGCGAGCACAGGCACACAGAGAGGCAGGCAGAGGCAGAGGGAGAAGCAGGCCCCCTGCCGAGCAAGGAGCCTGATGTGGGACTCAATCCCAGGACCCTGAGATCATGACCTGAGCTGAAGGCAGCCACTTAACCAACTGAGCCACCCAGGCGTCCCTTATTGGTATCTTTTGAAGCACATTTTAAACTTTCATAATTTCCAGTTTATCTATTTTTTCTTTCATTGTTTGTATTTTTGGTGCCCTGATTTGTTTTGCATGTATTTTTGAGTTTGAAGATTTTGTTTTTGGTGGTTGCTCTAAGAATTGTGATATGTATCTTTAACTTGAAGCAATCTACTTCCAACTGATACTGATTTAATTCTGCTAAGATATAGCAACTCTGTTTAAATATAGTTTCTCCTCTTTGTGTTACCATTGTTATGTATATCACATCCTTATTTGTTATAAAATATAGCTATTTTTTTATTTGATGTGATGGCAAATTTAAATTCATGTCGATGATAACATGAAGGGTTAGGAGATGGGTACAGAATTACTTTGTGAAAATTGTGGTGACATTTTTTTCAAGTCCTAGAATAGCATAGAAATATGGAGTAACTTTCAATATTTGTGGGAAAGAGTTGAACGGCATTGACAGTAGTATTAAGAGTACAGAAATGCAACTCGGTGTACAAAGCAGCAGAGGGAGACAGAAAGGGAAAATATAGAAAACTTAATCAACTCATCAGTCTAGAATAGAGGAAATATAAGAAAAGTATGCTAAAAGGGAAAATACATACTATAATGGTAAAAGCAAGTAAAAATGAATCAACAAGGACAAAAAGTATTAATGTATTTTAAAATGACCTATTGGGGCACCTGGGTGGCTCAGTCAGTTCAGTGTCTGCCTTTGGCTCAGGTCATCATCTCAGGGTCCCAGGATTGAGCCCTGCTTTGGGCTCCCTGTTCAGTGGGGAATGTGCTTCTCCCTCTCCCTCTGCCCCCTTTGTCACCCCCACCCCCAATTCGTGCTCTCTCTCTCTCTCATATATAAAATCTTTAAAAAAATAAAATTACCTATTAAAGATAGAGGTAATGGGTTGGGTTTTCAAAGTGTAACTATACTTACAACAGATATATCTGAAACACCACCACTAGAAAAGTTGAAAATAGATGAGTGGAAAAAGATATAGCAAGCAAATCCTAACTGAAAAGAAAGCTTCTCATGGGGCCACCTGGGTGGCTCAGTCATTAAGTGTCTGCCTTTGGTTCAGGTCATGATTCCAGAGTCCTGGGATCAAGCCGAGAGTCGGACTCCCTGCTCGGCAGGAAGCCTGCTTTTCCCTGTCCTGCTTCCCCTGCTTATGTTCCTTTTCTCACTATCTCTCTCTATCTGGCAAATAACTAAAATAAAATATTTTTTAAAAAAAGCTTTTTATGGCAGAAAATTAAAAAAAAAACAAAAGCATTAATAAGGTAATAGGTAATAATAAGTAATAAGGAAGACCACTCAACAACTTAAGTATAAAATATGAAACTGATAGAATTATAAGAAAACATGAACAAATCCACAAACTAGTGTTCCTTACAAGTACAAAAGAATGGTTTCCTAGGATTGGCTCTATGACCATGTTCTAATCAATGAAATAGAATAAATATCATGTGGCAACATGTGAAGGATATGTGAGCTGTTCTTTGCTCCCTCTTCATTGCTTCCTCCAGTCAGCTGGCTGGAATATGGATGTGATGTCTGGATCTGAAGCTGCTATGTTATACCATGAAGCAGGAGTCATGTACCCAGGGTAGCAGAACAGCAAAATAAAACAAACCCACAGGCCTGATAACTTTGTAATACTATCTACCAACCCTGTGAAGTCTGCCACTGGAATTCTTTTATATCTCAGAGAAACTAATTTACAGCTTCTTGAGCCAATGGTATTTTGGATTTTCTGTCAGCCATCAAGAGCACTAAGAGGTAGCTCTTTTTGGGGTGCTTGGGTGGCTCAGTGGGTTAAAGCCTCTGCCTTCAGCTTGGGTCATGATCCCAGGGTCCTGATCCCAGCGTCCTGGGATCGAGCCCCACATGGGGCTCTCTGCTCAGCAGGGAGCCTGCTTCCTCCTCCTCTCTCTCTCTCTGTCGGCCTCTCTGCCTTCTTGTGATCTCTGTCTGACAAATAAATAAATAAAAATCCTTAAAAAAAAAAAAAGGTCGCTCTTTGTAAAGGAGTGCTCAACTATTTGTTAGAGGATGTTTTTAGTTGAGCTGCTGCTACTCCTTCTTAGTTTGTGATCGGCAGTTGTTTTACCTGCATTTCAGCTACAAAATATAACACCGTGTCATCTAATTTTTCTCAGGTCCCATACAACACAGCTCTGCAAAGAAATATCTATCTAATCAAGGTCAAGTCTTCAACAATGAAAATTTGTTTCACCGATAATCAATTTTCTCTCCAACTGATCTGTTTCAGCACCTTCCCAGATACACAATAGATACACATTTTCATGCTGAATTATAGTATAACCTTTCTGAAGATCACGTCACACATGCACGTAACAGTGCAGACTGTCCAGATGAGCAGCGATGATAATGTAAACAGCCACAACCAGGCTCCGGTTCGTAAAGCACAAATACGTTCTCACTAATGCCTGGTGGAGAGTAACACACAACGCCGTGGATTCTTAGACCTACGCACGCTGATTTCAAGGGCAATAAAATCTTAGCGTCAATATCATATACTAAGTTTTGATATCTAATAAGGAGAATCCCTCTTGGTGGTGGTTGTTTTAAGCCACTCAACTTTGGGGGTGATTTAATTTAATTATTTATTTTATAAAATATTTAACTTATTTATTTGACAGAGATCACAAGTAGGCATAGAGGCAGGCAGAGAAGCAGGGGGGTGGGCAGAGAAGCAGAGAAGCAGGCTCCCTGCTGAGCAGAGAGCCTGATGTGGGACCCTGAGATCATGGCCTGAGCCGAAGGCAAAGGCTTTAACCCACTGAGCCACCCAGGTGCCCCTGGGGGTGATTTATTATGCAACAAAATCTTAGTGATATTTTCATTTATAAAGTTAATCATGAAATGCATCTGTTTCAAAGTTATACCGATTCCTCATTAAATAAAAAGTTAGATATCTGTGCTTATGATAAAAGGAGAAATGACATCTTAGCCATTGTGTTTATTTAAATGTCAACATGTTCTTTCTGTAAATAACCATCTAGGTGGGGAAAGCTGAAAGTCACCTAGATTTAGGCCGGGGAGGAAAGACAAGTAAGCTCAGAAAAACCACAGGTCACATTGTGGCTAAGAACTCAGACGGATATTTATGAGCAATTGTAGCAAAGATTCAGTCATTTAAAAATATGTGCTTTTAGGGGTGAGTAATAAACCTTTCCAGAATCGAAAGGGTTTTTCCTGTTGTCAGCCCCTTCTCTGTCCCTGTTCTCTCCTCCAGAGGAATAAAGTGTCAGAGTACCGTTTGAACAACCCAATACTTAACCTTTTAAAAATTAACATATAATGTATTATTTGTTTCAGGGGTACAGGTCTGTGAATCATCAGTCTTACACAATTCCTGGCACTTACCATAGCACATACCCTCCCCAGTATCTATCCCCCAACAACTCCATTCCCCACCCCCTCTCCTCCAGCAACCCTCAGTTTGTTTCCTGAGATTAAGAATCTCTTATAGTTTGTCTCCCTCTCTGGTTTCATCTTGTTTCATTCCCACCCCCCTTCCCCTATGATCGCCTGTCTTCTTTCTCAAATTAATACCTACATTTTAAAAAGGCATACCATTTTGTTATTGATAGTCGTTGAAGGGGGGTGATAGGCATGTAGGAGTTCATTGTTCAATTTTCTCTAGTTTGTAGTATTTTTGAAAGTTTTTAATGATAAAACATTTCTTTAAAAGGCTGCCACTTTGAACACTTCCAAACAACAATGAATATTCAATGTGTATTTACCCATTTGGGTGTTTAGTAATTAAGCACTCACAATGTGCATTACTTCCCAAGAAATATGTAGAGCATTTCTGCTCTACGTAGACTCTGAGACATTTATAAATGTAATAATATGGTGTCTGGGATTTGCTCCAAAGGACTCCAGTGGTGAAGGGAGTAGACAGTGTGGATGCAACAGGATTGGCCATGGATCAGGAGTGGTTGAAGCTAGGTGAGAGGTAAGCGGGGCTCCTTATGCTGTCCTCTCTACCTATGCGCAAGTTAGAAATTTTCTGCAGGGGCGCCTGGGTGGCTCAGTGGGTTAAAGCCTCTGCCTTCAGCTCCGGTCATGATCCCAGAGTCCTGGGATTAAGCCCCGCATCGGGCTCTCTGCTCAGCATGGAGCCTGTTTCCTCCTCTCTCTCTGCCGGCTACTCTGCCTACTTGTGATCTCTGTCTGTCAAATAAGTAAATAAAATCTTAAAAAAAAAAAAAAAAAGAAATTTTCTGCAATAAGAACTTCTTAAAAGAAGAGGTATCTATGGCCCAGCAATTCCCCTGCTAGGTATATACTCCCAAAGAATGGAAAGCAGAAAGTGGACCAGATATTTGTACACCCATGGCCATAGGAGCATTACTTGGAAGAGTCAAAAGGAAGAAGCAACCCAAACAACCATGGATGGACAAATGGAGAAGCAGAAGGTATCCCATGCATACAATGGGGTATTTTTCAGACTTAAGAAGGAAGGAAATCGTGACACCTGTTGCAACACAGGTGAACCTCGAAGACATCATGTAAGCGAACCACACGACACACGCACGGCAAATTGTATGATTCTACTTACACGACGTACCTAGAATAGTCAAATTCGTACAGATGGAAAATAGAATTTTGGTTGCCAGGGGCTCGGAGTGGGGGAGAAAGAATGGGGAGCTGGTGTTGAAAGGGTATAGAGCTTCAGTTTGGGCAGATGAGAAAACGCTCTGGAGACGGATGGTAGGGGTGGTTGCCCAGGGGTGGGAATGTCCTTGGTGCCCCTGCATGGCACATTTACACGGGGTCAAAATGGTACATGTTATATGCGGGGTTTACTGCAATAAAAAGACAGAAGAGGTATGTCTGGGGACGTCTGGGCGGCTCAAGCGGTTAAGTGTCTGCCTTTGGCTCAGGTCATGGCCTCAGGGTCCTGGGATGAGCCTCGCATTGGACTCTTAGGTCAGCGGGGAGCCTGCTTCTCCTCCTGCTTGTGCTCTCTCTCTCTCTGACAAATAAATAAACAAATCTTTAAAAAAAAGAGATATATCTGATTTTTTAAAAATGATCCTAGGGAGAGAGAAGTAGAGCGAGAAAAACCGAAGCTGTATGTGAACATGATAAGCACAGCTCGATCCCTAAAAACTCTGATAATCCTTTGTGTGCTTCACAGACCCATCACTTCCTGATGCAGACAGAGTCTCTGGTTCACTCTCCCACTCTGGCCCTCCTCCCCCGAAGCCCCCAGGCTTCCCAGTCAGCACTGATGTGCCTCCTAGAGCCAGTCACGGCCAAAGCGGGGATGGGAAGAGCTTCTCGGCCATGCCTCTTGGCCATCCATCCTTCCTTCGCCTGTTGAGACTTCCCTGTCTCCAGGCCTGCCCTCCCAGACGGCATCTTCCTGGGCTGCTGTGCTCCTAACCGGATCCAACCACTTGGCAACTCTCCACATCGTTCTGAGGAGAAGCCTGAGGAGGAGGTGGAAGGTGGATCATTCACTATGGCCAGAGGAAGGGGGCAGTGGGAAGGATAGAGAAGAGTGACAAGAGGGATCTGCTCCTACTTGTCCCGCTTTACACATGACTTCAGACCTCTGGGTTGTTCCATTCAGCTGTGTTGCTTTCCACCACTGCCTGTATTTGTTGGCGCTCCCAAGAACTATCTAGAAGTCTGTTTTGTCTTGGGAACCACTCCCCCACGAATGCTCTTGCGGAGCTCATTAGAAGCTCTTTATGGCACATTATTCGGAAGAAGTCCAATAGTGAGAAGAAATCCATCAAAAGTTAAAAAATACCACATTCATTTAAAGACACATTCTACATACACTTCAATAAGGAAAATGATGGCGTGTAAACACAGCCCTTTAAAGGCAGACAAGGTAAGATTACAAAAGAAGTGTTATAAAAGTATTTTAAAACAAATGATTTCTGTCAATTACCTGTCTGATGTATTTTCACTAATTTATATCTTATCTCTCTCCCACAGAGTATTTTTTATTTTTATTATTTTATTTTTTAAAGATTTTGTTTATTTATTTGAGAGAGAGACCCAGAGATAGTGACAGAGAGCACACGTGGGGAGGAGTGGGAGAAGTGGGCTCCCTGCTGAGCAAGGAGCCCCGATGCGGGCCTCGAGCCCAGGACCCTGAGATCATGACCTGAGCCGAAGGCAGAGGCTTTAACCCACTGAGCCACCCAGGCGCCCCCCATGGTGTGTTTCAAGTGGCTGGTAGAGACATGTAGAATTAAACAGGATGGAAAAATAATAATGAAAAGACAGTGCCATCGGAAAAGTCTGGTAGGAAAAAAGTTAGTTTCAGGGAGGACTCAAGTGTACGAAACTCACGTCCTAGGATCCTGGGCTCTTCCCTGGTGGTGGGACACAGGCTGGACTCTGAGCCAGTCAGTATCGGAAACAAAGTGGGCAGGGCCGTCAATGACAAGACGCGTACAATCGTTAAAGCAAAAATAAACCTTTGCTATTCAGGAGAAGAAGAGCTGTTCCTGGGACTTCCTGTATTACCACTCTTGGGAGGTCCTGTGTGTCGTCAGAGACAGTGTCCTCGTGGTCATCCCAACCACTCAAACAGGAGCAGTTTCAAGGGGCTCTTTCTGGATGTGTGGTTCGATATGACAAAGGCTGACCACAGAAGTCCTTTGGGAGCCTCCCGGGGTGGCCGGAAGAGTGCACTGCAGATAGTAATAGTGTGACACTCTGTGACTCTCCTTTCCCAGAGCAACGCCGTTAGCAAGGACTGGACAACAGAGACACTCCTCTGTCTCAGGGACTTGTCTTGGAAACTGGAATCTGCTCTTGGTCTGGACCTGTTCCCCGGGTGTGGAAAGCCTTAAATTCAGCTTTTGTGACTCTCTGGGGTGAACCCTCTTGAACCCACGGTCTTGTCCCTATAGTTGTCCTGCGGTGGGCCGCTCACGCATAGCTCTGATCTGCTGTTGACTAGATGCTACCACACCGCCGGGAGAATGTCTAGCCTCTGTATCTCTCGACTTGACAGAAAGTGTTTTATTTTTTTTTTTTAAGATTTTATTTATTTATTTGACAGACAGAGATCACAAGTAGGCAGAGAGGCAGGCAGAGAGAGAGAGAGAGGGAAGCAGGCTCCCCACTGAGCAGAGATCCCGATGTGGGACTCGATCCCAGGACCCTGAGATCATGACCTGAGCTGAAGGCAGCGCTTAACCCACTGAGCCACCCAGGTGCCCCTTGACAGAAAGTTTTGTGCCAAGGTCAAATCATCTTCCTCTGCTAGGATCTAAATTGCTTTGCTATCTTCCCAGCATCAGAAGGGATGAAAGAAAAGAATTCTGATCTGGAACTGGAATGGATGTGTTTTTGTCAACTGACAAGCGTAGCAACTTTTTCTCTTACTATCTTCCATTTAAACAGAGATGTTTCCATGTAAAATCCAGAACAAAAAGCAATAGTTGGTCTTCGGTTTGGGTTTACTCAGGGTTTCATAGATCAGGAGTCGTTAACAAAAGCTCAACACGGGGCCAGACTCGAGCATTTTGTTCCGTGCTGCACACTGGCTGTTTCTGCGGGCCTGACCTTGTGCGGCCCATGTGGGCTCCGGGTGGCGGGGGGAGAATGACCAGATGCCATCCGTTACCAGGAGGCTCTAGAAGCAAGAGGCTCTCTGGGTGCCAGGCACAATGTAGGTGGAACAGCTTCTCAAAAGGATCCCGATCCTGGGTCTGGAAGAGCTGGACCCAGACAGGAGCCATCGATAGGCATCGACTTGTCTTTGGGACTTCCAAGAGTTGAAGGCAGGGTCTCAAAGGGGAGCTTTGCCTCCCCTCCAACAGACATGGGGTCTAACAAAAGAATACACAACTGGATACTGGCAAATGCAGTGGGCTCACAGAGAGTCCCTCGCGAGGAGGGTGGGAGCCATGCTACGGCTCTCCTCTCAGCCCCTTGCCCAAAGCACTTGAATCTGGGGACCCGCCCTTCATTCCTTGGGAGGGAAGGATGGGTGTGATCAGGAGGGAGTTGTGCAGACATGTATTTTGACATATGTACACACTATGAAATAATCACTATCAGGCTAATTAGTAAAGCCATCACTTTACATACTTACTATTTCCTTTTCTTCTACTTTTGTCCCCTGTCCCCATTTCTCCCCCCTTTTTTTTGAAAGAGAGAGTGCGTGTGTTTGTGTGTGTGTGTGTTCGCGCACGCGCAAGTAGAGGGCAGGGGAAGGGGCAAAGGGAGAGGGAGAGAGAGAATCTTAAGCAGGCTCCAACCAGTGTCAATCTCACAACCCTGAGATCATGACCTCAGCCCAAATCAAGGGCCATATCCTTAACCGACTGAGCCACCAGGCACTGTGCCCTCTCCTCCCCCTGCCCTTTTTTCTTTTTGATGGTAAGAACACTTAAGATCTATCCTCTTAGCAAATTCCAAGTATACAATAGGGTATTAATGACAGCAGTCACATTGTGGTACATTAGATCTCTAGAACTGAATTATCTTGCATAACTGACACTTTGTACCTCACTGACCAACATTTCTCCATTTTTCCCTCCCACTAGCCCTTGGAAATCACCATGTTACTCCTTGCCTCTATGAGTTTGACTATTTTAGATTCCACATTGAGATCATGCAGTGTTTGTCTCTTTGTATCTGGTTTATTTCACTTCGCCTCCAGATTCATTCATGGTTAATGTCTTCCAAGTTCAACCATGTTGTGGCCAACAAGAGGATTTCCTTCTCTTTTCAGACTGGATAATATTGCATTTTTTAAATATATATATATATATATATAATGCCCATATTATATATCACTATGCTTGTTGTATACATAGATTGATATAATGTATAACATCATATATATATATATATATATATATATATAAAATGTGTGTGTGTGTGTGTGTGTGTGTGTAGTGTGTGAGTCCATTCCCCTGTCAATGAACACTTAGGGTTGTGTCCATATCTTAGCTATTGTGAATAATGTTTCAATGAACCTGGGAATACAGGTACTTGATTTCATTTTTTCAGATACAGTCTCAGAAATGAGATTGCTGGATTATAAGGTCATTCTGTTTGAATACTTTGAGGGAGCTCCACACTGTTTTCTGGGATGGTTATCCTGATTTGCATTCCCACCAGCGGTGCAGAAAGGCTCCTTTTTCTCCACATCCTCACTGACACATTCTTTATGTACTGCTATCAATTCTCTCTTCAGATCTGTTGATATTTGCTTTATACATTAGGTGCTCTAATGTTGGATGCATGTATATTTATAATTGCTGTATTTTTGTGTTGAGTTGACCCTTTTAAAATTATATAACTTCTTTGTTTTTGATTTAAAGTCTACACAAATGTAGCCATCTCTGCTTTTTTTTTTTCTTTTTGATTGCCATTTGCATTGCATATATTTTCCATCCCTTTACTTTCAGCCTAGGTTTGTCCTTAAATTTAAAGTGTCTTATAGATAACCTATCACTGATCTTTTAAAAAATCTGTTTATCCATTCTATGCCTTTTGATAGAGGAGTGTAATCCATTTACTTTTAGAGTCATTATCAGTAGATGGAACTTACTACTGTCATTTTGTTAGATATTTCCTGTCTATTTCCAGTTGTTTTGTCCCTCTTTCTTTTTTACTGTCTTCCTTTGCTATTTGATGATATTTTATTTTGGTAGTGATTTGCTTTGACTGTCTTCTTCTTCTTCTGTTTGGTATCTGCCATAGATTTTCTTTGTGGTTATCCTTCAGCTTGCATAAAATATCTTGTAATTAAAAGCATCTATTTAAAGTTGATGACAACTTAATGTCAACCCCTTTAAAAAAAAACCACCATTAAATTTTTGTTTTTCTAGGCAATGAGGGCTTGGACCTCCTGGTCTGTCGTCTTGCTAATGTCACCTTTTTGACATATGACTTTTATTTTCTAAGATGTCTGAACACTTTCTTTCCAACCCATCCATTCCCCTGTTGAAAGACGTATCCTGGTAATTTATACTGTGGCCATTTTATCTGGTCCTCTTCCCACTGCTTTCTATTCCATTCCTTGAGCCTGGCACTCCTTAAGGTTAAAAAATAGAAAGGAGCTTCCTTAACTTGGAACCCATATGCATTGGATTACATGGCCTGAACCTGAATTAAAGAACAGATAGAACATTCTCTGAGGTTGTATGTATGTGCCCTTGCCTGGCTGACTGATGGGCCACTTTTTCTCTCTCAGATCAGCAGTAGAAACCTGGATTCTTCCGGGGTCGAAGATGGGGAGGCAGAGAACTATATGGGGCCAGCTGTCCTGCTTGTGGATTGTCCCTCCTCCCAGAATAGGGTGATGCTGTTTAGGTTCCCAGGGCTGGAGTTGCTCAATAAGGAGATGGAGCTTGAAAAATCTTGGTAGGTCAGAACAGAACCACCCACCTGAGGAAGGAGAGGCAGCCTCAGCCCCGGAGCTTTGGGTGAGGTGATTACTTATACTTTTAGAGCACTTTTCTCCATTTCCTTTTCCCAAGGGTAGGAAAAAAGCTACTCACTGTTAGGCCTGGTCTCAGGCAAGTAATCTATAAATGAAATCTAGGGACATACAGACAAGGTAATTGCCTGCTCTGTTCCATGATGCAAAAATTATTCTGGACTTTTTTTTTCCATGCTATTTCCACTCAGTGAGATCAGTTTTTTTTCTACCTCATGGATTCATGCCTTCCCTTTTCATTAATCCAGGTGTTTCCTTAACTCTAATCTTATGTATATCAGCCATCATTAGGTTTGCCAAAACTTTGTGTTTTGAGATAATTGAGTTCATATGCCGTTATAAGAAATAATACAGATCCCATACTCCCTTCACTCAGGTTCTCCCAATGGCGACATCTTGCATAACTAGAGTACAGTATTACAACCAGGAAATTGAATTGATACAATTGATCCCTCTTACTGAGATTTCACCAGTTTTACAGGAACTTGTGTGTGTGTGTGTGTGTGTGTGTGTGTGTTTTATTCTATGTAGTTTTATCACATGTGTAGATTCTGGGGATCACCACCACTGTTCCACTTCTACAAGGATCTCTTGTTGCCCTTCCGTAACAATAGCCCTACACCCTGGCAACTGTTAACCTCCTCTCCACTTGTATTATCACAATGATCTTGAAATGAACACTACGTATATAGTCATGCAGTCTATCATTCTGAGGTTGGCTTGTTTTTCCCCGGATAATTCCCTGGAGAGTCGTCCAAGTGGTTGCCTGTATCAATATCTCATTCTGTTCATTTCTGTGGGAGAAGTGTCTCTGAGTGCAGTTACCAGGTTGCCTGGTAGTTGCATGTTTAGTTTTCCACCAGTTACCAAACTGTTTTCCAGAGCGGCCGTGCCATTTTACATTTCCACCCGTCATGTATGACTGACCCGGTTAACTACATCCTTGCTAGCAAGTTGTTGTTGTCACTTTTCTTAGTCATTCTGAGAGCTGGGTCATGGGTTTAATTGTCATCTCGCTGATGGCGAGTATAGATCTTCTTCAGTGGAATGGCACTTTGTGTCTTTTGCTTATTCTCTGATTGGATTGTTTGTCTTTTTATTGCTGAGTTCCTCGTGTATTCTAGATTCTATCCCATCAGGTAAATGGTCTGCAATTCTTTTTTTCTGTCTGCAGCTTGTCTTCTTATCCTCTTAACTGACCTTTTGCAGAGCAAAAGTTTTAAATTTTGATGAGGTCCAACATTCAAATGTTTCTTTTATAGATTGTGTGATTGTGTCAAAACTAATAATTCTTTGCCTAATACTAGATCCTTAAGATTTTCTATTTTTTGGAAAAGATTTATGATTTTAATATTACATTTACCTCTGTGATCTGTTTCGAATTAATTTCTGTGTAAGGTGGGATGTTTAGGTCAAGGTTTATTTTTTAATCTTTATTTATTTATTTATTTAGGCCCATGGATATCCAGTTACTCTAGCACTATTTGTTGAAAAAAAAAATCTTTACTTTTATTTACTTTTCATTTGCAGATGACAGACACACAGATCTTAGCGACATAATTGGGCCTGAGCTGTGGCAGGTGTAGGAATACTGGGGGCAACACGATGTTGGGTAAGAGGGAAGGATTGCTCAAGGAGGAATTAACTCAGTCATATGCTGTTAGAAAGAAAGGAAAATAGGGGGTCATTCTGTGGTTACAGTGGGGAGAAAGACTACCATGGGAAGGACGGGGGAAGAAATGGACTCTCATTTTTGCTGGTAGGTAAAGCAGCAACGCCCAGCTGTTGTGTACTTGTCTGGAGTGAGGAGGAGGGTGAGGGATAACACAGGTGGCATCCAGGCATCTAGGTGGGCGTCTTCGAGGGTCATACGCAGCCGATCAGAACTCAGGGAAGACAGCATTTCCTTCCAGGTAGCCTGTCTGGTGACAACAACTCTTGCCGGGTGCCCTAACCTCTCCAGACCATGACCAAACTTGGTTATCTCCCAGGAGAGGAAAGCCAGGGCTGCCTCTAACACACTTCTTGCTGCGTCTGCCCCCTTAGGCCCCCTTGTGATGTTGGAATGTAACTACTTAACGACTCAAGAGCCTCCCACAGAAGACGGAAGGCTTTGCATTCCAACTCTCCTTCGTTCTCAGCCATGTGACTGTCTGCAAAAAGTTTCTGTTATTTTTGGAGTGGAAAAACCAAACTTGGTGCGGCTTCTTTGGAGAAGCAAGGTGATTGCTCTTCAGCTCGTTTTCAGAAAATAGACACTGGCTGATTCTCTTCAACGGGCGTTTAGAATTCAACAAGGATGAGGCTGGAGGGGAAGAACTATTCTGACACAGTTAATTCTGCATCTGCTCTTCGTTAGTGGTTGTAGTGGGGTCTGGAGCAGAATAGAATCAAACATTTTAGCATTTATAGGGAAAAAGCAAACAATAGGATGGGTGATATATACATCTTGGAGTTTTTTGTTTTAAAAAAGAAAAGGAAGCACCACCTGGCTAACTGATTAGGTCTGGGCTTGTTCCAGGGGAAGCTATTAACATAAAAGAGAGGAGGACGGGATGATCTGGATGGTGATGTCTTATTTTCTGTCTTCTTTAAATGCCATATTGGCTGGCTCCTGTAACATACATTCAATCCATGTGCTTCTTTCACAGCTTTTTTCAGTGACCCTCACCTATACTGTACTGGGTTGAATAGTGTGACCCCTCCCCCCAATACAGGTTCATTTCATAACCCCCAGAACGTGTGGGTGTGGCCTTATTTGGAAAGGGCATTTGCAGATGTAATTGGGTTAAGGACGCTGAGATGAGATCATCCTGGATTCTCTGGGTGGACCATAAATCCAGTGACAGGTATCCTTGGAAGAGAAGAGAAACACCCGGAAAAGATCACTTAAAGATGAACGTTGAGGCTGGAGTGATGCAGCCACGGCTAAGGAGCACCTGGAGCCACCAGAACCTGCAAGAAGCTTCCAGGTCTCTACCAACAGCTCACCAACACTTCCAAGATGTCAGTAGTGAATGCAAGTCTAGACTTTATTTTTGTACTGAGGTGGAAAGTCTGTTGCTAAGGAGGGCACTCCAATATGACACTTGGGAGATTGTTTTTCTTAACACGTTTCTTAAGCTATTTCTCATGCGTTTTAAAAAAGATTTTATTTGTTTATTTCAGAAAGGGAGAGAGAGGAAAAAAAAAACACACACACACACACACACAGAGAAAGTGAGGGGGAGAAGCAGTCTCCCACTGTGCAGAGAGCCTAATGTGGGACTCAATCCCAGGACCCTAAGATCAAGACCCAAGCTGAAGGCAGGTGCTACCAACTGAGCCACCCAGGTACCCCTCTTATGCATTTACTCATTCTAATTACCTTCTGCCTTTTAGAGGAAAGAACAGCACTTGTTTTCCTGAAATCTTAAGATCCTGGTGTTGGAGAAGATTTAATTTAGAACCTGCAATTCCTGTGGGCGTTAAACATAAACTCTAAGGAGAATCTTTTAGAACATCTTTATTGGGATATAATTTACATTCCATATAGTTTACCCATTTAAAGTACAGAGTTCAGTGGTTTTAGAATATTCAGAGTTGTGCGACCATGACCAAAATGTAATTTCACAACATTCTCAGTATTCCAAGGAGAAATTTCATACCCATTGCCTACCCTACCCTTTTCTAACCCCTTGCTACATCCGCATTCCTCCAGGGCTAGACAACTAATAACCTACTTTCTGTCTCTATAGATTTTCTTATTCTGGAAATTTTGTGTGAATGGAATCATATAACAATATCCTGGCTTCTTTTACCTAGTGTATTTTCAAGGCTCATCCACATTATAACATGTAATAGTACATCTCTCCTTTTTATGACTGAATAGTATTCCATTGTATGGATGGAACACATTTTTGTTTAGATATTCACCCGCTAATGGACATTTGGGTTGATTCCCTCTTTAGGATTTTATGAATAATGTGTCTATGAGTCTCAGTCTTACAAGTTTTTGTGTGGACATGGGTTTTTATTTCTTGTATATATAATTAGGATTGAAATATGCTGAATAATATGTTTAACATTTTGAAGAACATTCAGACTGTTTTCCAGTGTGGCTATATCACTTTATTTCATTTCATTTTACTTTATTTTTAATTGATTTTTCCTTCACATTATTGAGGTATGATTGGCAAATAAAGATTGTCTATATTTATATTGTACCATATGTTTTTTTAAAGGTGTAAAAGCTGGTGACTTTTAATGTGTGCATTCATTCTGAAATGATTACCACAATCAAGTTAATTCACAGACCTGTCACATCACGTAATTACAATGTGTGTGTGTGTGTGTGTGTGTGTGTGAGAGAGAGAGAGAGAGAGAGATGAGGATACTTAAGATCTACTCTCTTAGGGGCACCTGGGTGGCTCAGTGAATTAAGCCTCTCCCTTCGGCTCAGGTCACGGTCTCAGGGTCCTGGGATGGAGCCCTGCATCGGGCTCTCTGCTCAGCCGGGAACCTGCTTCCCCCTCCCTCTCTGCCTGCTTGTGATCTCTGTCTGTCAAATAAAACAAATAAAATCTAAAAAAAAAAAATCTATTCTCTTAGCCAATTTCAAGTATACAATATGTGATTATTAATTATTATCACCATGCTGTATGTTGGATCTCCAGAATTATTTCTTTTATAACTGAAAATTTGTATACTATGATCAATATTTTCCCCATTTCCCCCTCCCCCACCTCTTGAGAACCAAGTTCTACTCTCTGATTCTATGAATTTGACACTTTTAGATTCTTCATATAAGTGAGATCATGCAGTATTTGTCTTTCTGTATCGAGCTAATTCCAGTTAGCATAATGTCCTCCATATTCAACCACGTTGTTGCAAATGGCAGGATTTCCTTTTTTTCTTTTTTTTTTTTAAGAGAAGGGGAGAGGGTAGGAGGGGGCAGCAGGAGAGGGAGTGAGAATCCTTTGGATATACATCCGGAAGTGGGATTGCTTGATCATATGGTAGTTCTATTTTCTGTTTTTTGAGGAACCTCCATAATGTTTTTCATAATACCAATTTATATTCCCATCACATGTTCAAGGATTCTCTTTTCTCTACACTTTTGACAACACTTATCTTTTGTATTTTTGATAACAGCTATCCTATTAGGTGTGAGGTCATATCTCTTATGGTTTTGATTTGCATTTCTCTGATGATAAGTGATGACAAGCACATTTCATATACCCTTTGGCCATTTGCATATCTTTTCTGAAAAATACTTAACTCCTCTGCCTATTTTAAAATCAGGTAATTTGGGAGTCAGGGAAAAAAATAAAATCAGGCAATTTATTTGCTATTGAGTTGTATGGGTGTCTTATGTGTTTTGGATATTAGCTCTTTGTCAGATATTTGGTTTGCCAATATTTGCAGGCATGTGGTTGGTTCCCTTTACTCTGTTGTTTTCCTTGCCATGCAGAACTTTTTAATTTGATGTAATCCCACTTGTCTAGTTTTGCTTTTGTTGCATGTGCTTTTGGTGTCATAGCAAAAAAAGTCATTGTCCAGAACAATATCAAGGAGATTTTCCCTTAGTAGTTTAATGGCTTCAGGTTTTCTCTGCAAGTCTTTCATCCATTTTGAGTTAATTTTTGGTTATGGTATAAAATAAGTATCCAATTTCTATTTTTTGCACATGAATATCCAGTTTTCCCATTTTCTATTTGTCTCAACATGCTTTTTGACCTCCCTTTTGATTTATTCTTTCATCAATTAGTTGTTCAGGAGTGTGTTATATAATTTCTACATATTTGTGAATTTTCCTGCTGTTATTGATTTCTAGTTTCACATTGTTGTGGTTAGAAAAGATATTTGATATGATTTCAGGCTTTTAAATTTTGTTAAGATTTGTTTTATCCTTCAACAAATGGTCCATCTTGGAGAATGTTCCATGGACTGTACCATTTTATACTCCCACCAGCCATGAGCAAGGGTTCTAATTTCTCCACATTCTCTCCAACACTTGTATTGTCTTTTTTATTCTGGTCATCCTGATGGGTGTGAAGTGGTATCTCATTGTTTTTTTTTCTCCTAACGATTAATGAGGTCGAGCATTTTTTCAGCCATTTATATATCCTCTTTTGAGAAAGGTCTATTCTGATTCTCTGCCCATTTTTAGGTTGGGTTAGCTCTCTTTTTATTATTGCGTTGTAAGAGGTGTTTAGCATACATATCCTTTATCAGACATACTATTTGCAAATTTTTCTCTCATTCTATGGATTGTCTTTTTATTTTCCTCATGGTATCCTTTGAAGCACAAAAGTTTCAAATTTTGGTGAAGTCCTATTCATCTATTTTTTCTTTCTTTGTTTTTGCTTTTAGTGTCATAGCTTAAAAACCATGGCCTAACCCAATGTCACAAAGATTTACTCGCATCTTTTCTTCTAGGGATTTTATAGTCTTTGCTCTTACATTTATGTTTGTGAGCTAATTTTTGTGTGTTCTAGGCTTACTATTCCATAAATGACAAATAACCTAAATACAAGTTTTCTTATTGCAGAGTTTTCCAAGTTGTTAATAATGAATAATGGTGATATTAACTATGACACAAGTCTTCAGCTGCAAGCTGGGGTGTTCCAAATATAAAGCTCTTAGCCAAATTTATCAAAGTACAGTGGCAATATGGAAAAGGTTTGTGCTGCCGGAGGCAGAAATCCAAATCAGAGTGGTCAGAAAAGGAGATTTTTGTTGTAAAGATATTGAGGTATCTCATGAAATTGAAGAAAGAGTTGAATCGTCTAACAGCACAAAGTGTGAAGAGGAGCTGGGCCTGAGGATAACTAGAACTGGGACTTGGATGTCATCTTCTCTCTCTGGGTCTTACTTCTTTATCTCTCTGCCCATTAAGTTCACTCTCCAATCAGGCTAGGCTTCTCCATGTAGCCCTAGACAAGACTATAGGCTGCTCGCAAAACTGTAGACTCCAGGCTTTCACCACCAGAAAGACTCTTATTCCCAGCCCCGCTGAACAATTCTAGGCAATGTTTCTGATTGGCCAACTAGGGTCACGTGCCCCTCTGGAATATTAATGAAGATTTTGGTTACATTGAGAGTGGGTTTTACTTGCAGAAAAGAGTCCTTAAAAGTTCACTTTTGGTTGAAACAAGTAGCTTTCAATTTATTATGGCTCTAGTTTTCATAGAACTTTTAATTCTATTCATAAACCTAGCTGTTCTTAACAAACACTTCTTAAGGGTTATTTAAATATTATTTGATCTGTTTAAAAACTCTGTTAATTAAACTGCTTCAATATTTCAAACATCATTATCAATTTAATACACTTAATTTTCTTCTTAAGTATTTTAATTGCTTAGCCCAACAAATAAATCTTCCTGAAGACTTAAACTCCTATAAATGCAATACATTGACCTTATAAATAAAGGAAACCTATATTTCTCTTAGGTGTCCAAATACTGTGCATGAACTTGGTAGGATTTCAATAGAACATCTTAAGTCTAAGTTACTCAATTGTGTATTTTACTTTATTTTTTGTAGTATTTTTAAAGATTTATTTATTTATTATTTGAGAGAGAGCAAGCTTGTTGGGAGGAGCGGGGATGGCATTGGAGAATGGCAGAAACAGAGGGAGAGAGAATCCCAAGCAGTCTCCCTACTGAGTGGGGAGCCCAATACTAGGATTGATCTTATGACCCTAAGATTATGACCTGAGCTGAAATCAAGTCAGTTGCTTAATGGATTGAGCCACCCAGGCACTCCTAAATTGTATATATATATTTTTTAAGATTTGTATTTATTTATTTGACAGACAGAAATAACAAGTAGGCAGAGAGAGAGATTGGAGGAAGCAGGCTCCCTGCTGAGCAGAGAGCCCGATGCGGGGCTCGATCCCAGGACCCTGGGATCATGACCTGAGCTGAAGGCAGGGGCCCCAACCCACTGAGCCACCCAGGTGCCCCTCAATTGTGTATATATATATATATATATTTTTTTTTTTTAAATATTTTATTTATTTATTTATTTGACAGAGAAATAGAGAGCACATGCAGGCAGAGTGGCAGGCAAAGGGAGAGAGAGAAGCAGGCTCCCCACCAAGCAGGGAGCTTGATGCGGGACTTGATCCCAGGACCCTGGGATCATGACCTGAGCCGAAGGCAGCCGCTTATCCAACTGAGCCACCCAGGTATCCCTCAATTGTATATTTTAAACTAGAGTTATGAAGTTGTCACCTTAGAGACCAAATTCTCTTCAATATTACAAACGTACAGGATATCATATATTTATAGTCTTTCTAAACACCAAAGTATTAACACCATGGTTTTGATCTCAACATTTTTAATACTTAAATTTAAAAACCTTCCCAGAATTAAAAACTGGTACTAAGGAATACTAGAATTCCAGAGAGCTCTGAATATTTTTTAAAAAGCTGTGTAGACCACTAGCTAGATTTATTTTATCTAAACACTCGAGCCTCTACCTGTTCACAAAATCTGCAAGGACCCCACTTGGTCACTTGATTGGATTTGCATTTGTCTGATTTTACTAAACAGAATGTCCTTTTTCCATCCAATTTTGAAACTGATGGTAGCCTTTGCTGTTTAAGTATTTTTTTATTGAACTTGAAAGATATTTGACTTTGATGTATTATTTTATTCTTTTATGTTCCAGATATATAGGGTTATCGTATGTTTTTCAGGTACAAGTCATATATTTGAAATTATAATTATCCTTTCAAACATATGTCATTACTTAGCTAGAAAGCCTAGAATATTTCAGGTGGAGAACATACACACTCTTAAGTTATTCCTAAAACATGTTTTTGGTGATGACTTGGGATAGATAAAACATTATGGAATTACGCCATTTATTTTATTCTTGAAAAAATTTTATTTATTTATTTATTTTGAGAGAGAATGAGCAAGAGTGGGGGGAAGGGGCAGAGGGAGAGGGAAAGAGAACCTCAAGCAGACTCCATGCTGAGTGCAGAGCCCAATGCAGGGCTCGATCCCAGGACCCTGAGATCATGACCTGAACCAAAATCAACAGCTGGATACGCAACTGACTGAGCCACCCAGGTGCCCCTGCTGTTTATTTTATTAAGAGATTTTAAAAGTCAGGAATGGATTTTTTTTAACAGTTTTTATGAGACATAGTTTATATACCATATAATTTATTATTTTTTTTTAAAGTTTTATTTATTTATTTATTCATGAGAGACAGAGAGAAAGAGAGACAGAGGGCACAAAAGAGAGAAAGAGGCAGAGGGAGAAGCAGACTGCCCACTGAGCAGGGAGCTGGATGCGAGGCTTGATCCCAGGACCTGGGATCATGACCTGTATAAAGGCAGAAGCTTTATACTGACTGAGCCACCCAGGAGCCCCTAATTTATCCACTTAATAAAAGTGTATCATTCCATAGTTTTTAGCATATTCACAGATATGTGCAATTATCACCACAGTAAATTTTAGAACATTTTCATCACCTCAAAAAGAAACTTTATATGCTTTAGCTATCCTTCCATTCCCCCCAGCCCTAAGCAATCAGTAGTCAACATTCCGCCCCTATCAATTTCCTTTTATGGACATTTTGTATAAATAGAGTCATATAACATGTGATTTCTTGTGACTTGCTTTTTTCACTTAGAGAAAGAGATGCTGAATTTGGTCAAACGTCTTTTTAGGAAATATTACAAAGGATAGCCTACTTTTTAATTTGAACATCTCATATGGATCTGTCCAACTTGCAGTTACAATAATGAAGTCATTCTACTGAAATGGACCAGCTGATTATGGCCCAGAGGGGAAGAACTGAAAGGACCCCCCCCTCATGTTCAGGGACCTGCTCTAGACCCAATCTCCAGGCAAGGGGTGGAGTCAGGCAAGAACACAGCAGCCCATCTGGGACCTCATGGTTGGGATAGGGCAAGGAGCCATCCTTACAAATGGGGGTGGACAGACAAAATTGCAGATGTCGAAGGAAAAATTCCTCCTCTACCATTTAAGGTTTTACAGCTGGACAAAGAATTAAATTTTACCTTAGATTGGCAAGAGAAAAGAAATAGCTTAATTGCATGCACACAGAGGCCCCAAAATGAAATTGAGACCTAAAGAGATGATGAAGGCGGGTAATTTTTATGCTTTTCAGACAAAGAGGTTATAAATCTGTGAAGAATGGACAGAACAGGGGCGTCTGGATGGCTTAGTCATTGAGTGGCTGCCTTGGGCTGAGGTCATGATTCCACGACCCTGGGATCCATCCCAGAATCGGGCTCCCTGCTTGATGGGGAGCCTGCTTCTCCCTCTCCCACTCCCCCTGCTTGTGTTCCCTCTCTTGCTGTGTCAAATAAGCAAATAAAAATTCTTAAAAAGAAAAAGAATTGACAGAACAAAGGAAACTTAACCTTTGGAGCTTAAATTAGTACTAAATTCTAAATAGTTTTGGACTGGGGTAGCAAATTAGTAAGTAACAAGAGTTGTTTATACAACCCTCTTGGTTCTAAATTTCCTATCTCTGGTGATAAGGATGTCTCTTTACCTCCTGGTACAGGGAGGGGACTTTCATGTGGGAGATTTCTTTCTTGTTTTCAGAGGGACAGAGGAAGGTCTGAGAGTCCTTCTTGCTTAGACTGTCTATTAAATTAAGTTTCATTTAAAATAATCAATATGCAAAGTAGCCCATCTTGGAGCGGCCTGCCCTTGACCCCTATGTGTTTAATCCAACCATTCCAGAACCCTCTGCCACACTCTCCGGAATCCCGAGTAACGTTATGCACACACTATGGCTGTGGTATACTGGGAAGAAACTGGATTAGAAGTCAGAAGGCTTGTAGACTGACTTTCGGGAAGTCATTCTCTATCTCTGAACCTCAAGCTTTTCATCTCTTGGTGAGGAAGAATTAACTGCCTGCGTGACCGTTGGTGTATGATACGAGTTATGAGAGGGAAAGATTTACACACATGGGAGACATCTGATCTGTGTTCTCTCTGAGCTGCTGCACAGCCCCCTGCTTTCTGAAGCTGTTTTGTATTCATCTCTGGTTAAGTGTACTCAGCGTTTCTCAATGTCCGCCCCTCTACTTCGTGTGGCCATTAGGGTCTCTGTTTATAAGGTCCATGGCTGTTGGCCTCTAGGGTCCTCAGAGGTTTTCGCCAGACTGCGTCCATCCACACTTCCGAGAACACTGGAAACCATGCGCCACTGTTCCCCATTCCTGTCCCCATCAGTGCCTTTGGTTTCCATTCACCCACCCAATCCCAGCCAAGGCATTTTGGTTGTTTGATATGCGAGTCTTCTCAGCATTCTGTCATGGTCAAGTGCACCCTAGTCATACCTCCGGCTGAAGGGGGACATAGTTCCTGCTCTCTGTGGCTAACTTCAGAGGCTGACAGATCACATAGCTACATTGAGTGGGACACCTGATAGTCAGGGTAGCCTGACACCAGGGCTTCAGGGCCCTGGGTTCTCTTTCAGCTTCATTTACTTACACACACACACACACACACACACACACACACACTTCTTTGTCCTTTCCCACTGAGATGATTCGTAATCAGGATATTACTCTTCAAAAGAGACCAAGGCACTGTAAGAAGAGCGCATGTAGAATTATATGTTAGAACCAGAAAGAACCATGTACATCCTCTAGTCTAAACTCTGCCATGCCTACCCCACCCCACCGGAAGGCTGAAGCCCGTCGAGGTGATGTGACTTGTCTGAGATCATACAGCAAGTGAGAGAAAAAGCAAACACCATTTATCCATTCATTCAATAAAAGTTTATGGATTCCTATTTACCAGGCACTGTTCTAGAAGATGAAAACATAGGTTTATTCAGCACAAAGTCCCTGCCTTTGTGGAGCTTACATTTGGCCATAAACACACACACAAAAACTACAACATAATGTCAAATGGTGATAAGAGCTAGGAAGAGGTCCAACTATAGGGCTAGAGAATGAAGGAGGACGGGCAGTATCACATTTGATAAGGTCAGCAATTGTTTCTCAAAGAAGTATATGAAATGAGGGGGCAAGAAATATCTGAAGGAAGAGCATTCCAGAAAGAGGGAACAGCAGGTGCAAAGGCCCTGGTGTAGTAAGGAGGCCACTGTGATCAAGACATCTGGATTCACCATCCAGAGCTCCTTCTTCAAACCACATTGCCTCTAAAGTCATCAGGGGTGTCTCAAGGGTCTTTGTGTCACACGGTGCCCAGATCTGAGGGTGACTATAAGAACCTAGAAGTCACCATGCTGCCTAGGTTGGAACAGAACTTGTGCCCTTCACAGATACAGCAGGGACCCAGAACCTCAACGTAGCATAACACAAACAGCTTTGACCTGGAGATCAGGGGACCGGAGGGACAATCTTTGTTCCCCTACTGAATGTCTAATCGTTGGTCAAACCCTCTTGAAAGATCGGATTGTTGTTTTTTAAAGTTGTAATTAAAAGTTAATTTTTAATTTATAAAATGAGTAAGTTCCTAATATTTTTCATGTACTCTGACTTTTTTGCTGTAGTTCTTATAACTCAATACCAAAATGTACACACATCTTAAGTGCACAGCTTGATGAATTTTGGCATTATGTATATGTGTAAGACTTCATCATCCAGATCAAGTTGTAGAACATTTCAGGGTCTCTGAAGGTTTTTTTTTATGATTTGTCTCCTTCTGGGTAATCACTACCAAAGACAACCATCTGACCTCTATCAGCATACATACATCTGTTCTTAAACTTCATCCAGAAGGTATCATATAAAATGAACTTTTTTATGCCTATCTTCTTTTACTCAAAGTTCTATTATTGAGATTATCCATGTTGTTGAGAGTAGAGAGAGTTATTTATTTATTTATTTATTTATTGGGCACTGTTCCATTACATGAATATAACATTTTATTTTTTCTTTCTCCTATTGATGGCCATTTGGGTTATTTCCAGTTTGAAGTGCTTAAGAACAAGCTGCTAGGAACATTCTTGTGCATGTCTTCTGTTGGACATAAAACACTCATTTTTCTTGAGTTTATACCCAGGAATTGAATTGTCTAAGCTTTTTTTTAAAAGTTCAAACATTTCTCTGACAGTCATATGATAGTAGCTCTATTTTAGTATCTGTTAATTCTAGATAAAGTTAGTAAGGCTTTTAAATGCTTCTTTATCAATTGTGAACATATCTCTGTGCATTTGGAAAAACAGCCATATGAGATATTACTTTTAAGTCTTCAGATAAGGCATGGTGTCCAAATGGCTCTTGACCTCCAGATGGAGAATCACTGCCCTAAAGAATGACTCAAGTGTCTTTGAGATGTGATCCTCTATGCTTCTAAGAAGCAGTGCTCCTAAAAGCACACATCTAACTTGTTTCTTAACAGAACTTTCTCCTGTTGAGCTGCCTTTTTTCACTTAGATGATGGTGTTTAGATATGAAGCTCCATATTGAAACCGTGTGCTCTCTGAGTCATGACATTATTCTAATATCGAGAGGTGAATGTAGGTTGTACCAAGTATCTTATTTTTCCTTTCATTTGCGACCCACTTTCTCAAATTCAAGTCCAGAGTGCCATGAAAAGGTCCAGTGATTACAGCATGCTTCTTTATTCTTGAGAGTCAGAAGACACTAGGCGCTCCTGTGACCAGGGTAATGGCTCTCAAGAGGATGGTGTGAAGGTTTTGCTGCAGGAAGGACTGATGGTAAAGCAAAGTGACAGACAGATGGGATGTGCCAAGATTTGGTATAGCTGCATGGAACTATTTGTTTTTGTTTGTCTAACACATTCCATTCTCCTTTCTTCATTTCCTGTGCAGACCCCACCTCTCAAACACAGAGTAGGAATGTGAGTCAGCATGACCAGTTGTAGTACTCTGTTGCCCTGGCTTCAGGGATTGTCCGAAGAATGGACAAATGAGCCACACTGCGCTAATCGTGATCCTTTTTTCTTTTCTTTTTTTAAAAAAAGATATTTATTTATTTATTTAAGAAGAGAGTGTGAAAGAGAGAGTGAGCGAGCAAACAGGGGGAAGGAGGGTAGTGGGCAATATGTACTTCTTTCCATTCAAGCTGATCTATATTGGGCTGTTGAGTTTTGAGAGAAAGATTCTGAACAAATACACAGCCAACTCTTTCCTAACAAACCTACTGCTTTGGAGATGGTCTGGGTGGACTTAGTTTTGACAGCTGCTGAGGGGGGAACCCAAGGCTGCTCTTCATTTGATAGAATGAATTGCATGTTCTCATCCGGAGTTGCTCCTAGGGCTCAACAGGAACAAGAACTTCCAGTGTTTCAGAAAGATCTTATCTTGGCCATGCCACAAAAATATGAGTGTCTCCCACAGGTGGAGTCTAGACAGCAATCGAGACAAGAAATCAGATGATCACAATATGGTGTGGCAACAACTATGATGGGAAGTAGAAGGTGACATGAAGCCCAAAGCAGGCTCACCTCACCTGGTCTCCGGGGCATTCATGGGAATGTTGAGGATGACCTTCTGGAGCAAAGGAGCTCCAACCTGTAATCTTGGGATGGGTAGAAGTGTCCCAGGGGAATGTGTGTGTATATAAGTGAAGACAAGCTATTGGCACAGAACAGTGTTCTTGGTAGAGGGAATAGCACATTTGAAAGCCTGAATGTAAAAATGAGTTTGGCCCGAAGGACTGACATGTCAGGATGCCAATTTATTAAATCAGGACAAGGTGCACAGTAAGAAGGCATAGAACTTCCGAACACACTGAACTCACATCTGCTGCAAAGGGTAGCTGTTGTTTCCTGGCTCAGAAGAGCTGGAAGAGAGGTTTAGTATCTTAACACTTCATGGAGAGAAACTTTATTTCCCGCTATCCTTATGGACTGTTGAAACTGTAGCAAATAAGGACAGTGAGTGCAAAAGGCACAAGTTGAATAATTCTCTTCCTTTCTCCTCTTTTCTGGCCCAGTTAAGCCAAGGATCAACTTGACATACTCTTTGAGGGTTAGAAATAATGTGTGCAA
Organism: Neogale vison; assembly: GCF_020171115.1. Taxonomy (NCBI): domain Eukaryota; kingdom Metazoa; phylum Chordata; class Mammalia; order Carnivora; family Mustelidae; genus Neogale; species Neogale vison. The sequence continues at coordinate 91,177,571 of NC_058099.1, read as the reverse complement.
AGCCCGGTCATGGCAGACTGTCCAGCAAAGTGGTGTTCCTCTTCTAGCTCCCTAAGCTCTCAGTTTCCTCTGGTCTCATTTCCTGTCCCAGGAATGACCTTCTGCTGGATGGCTGACAGCAGTCCTTCTTGGGGAGTACTCTCTTCTTGGGGATACCCCACCTCTTTTTCCTGGGTGACTCTGTGGTCTGCAGTAGGTCAATGGCTAAGACATGTCAAATCTAGTGACTTTGTACCTTTCCCACAGTTAGGGCTCATTAGTCCGGCAACACCCAATGTAGGGGGGCACACACAGCTTTGTCTACATGGGCTGCACTAAGCCCAGGCCAAGTCTGTCTTATTGTCTCTCCTGCAGTTTGTCGGGCATTAAAGCCCATCCTCTGACGCAATCTTTGGGGGACTGAGATGCTCTCTTCCATGAATGTTTGCGGGAAAGGATAAAATGCACGCGGGCGCACATGCGCACACAGTCATGAAGGTACAATGGATTCTCACACAGCCCAGGGGAGCTTTTACTAAATATATCTGCATGGGCCTCCCCCTCCACGGCAGATCACACCAATCAGTATCTCTGCACCTGAGACTTCGAAATGGCGTATATTTTTAAAGTCCCTCTGGTGAGTCTGAGAAGCCCCCAGACCAAGAGCGATTTCATGGAGGGGGCTGTGCAGTGGGGCTCTCACCAGGCAAAGGCAGCTTCTGGAGCCCATTATTACACAGCTCTTCCCTAAACATCTTTGTTTCCAAGTGGTGTAGGCTTCACATCTGCATAACCAAAAGGCCTGTTCAAGAGATTTCCCCAGAACAGAGGAGTTGTCTCTACTCAAAGATGAATTGTAGTTTTGACTTCTACTGAAACTTGAATTTGCAGAAGTATCTATGATGAGGTCTCTCTCTCTAACACACACACACACACACACACACACACACACACTCTCTCTCTCTCTCTCTCTCTCTCTCCCCCACACACTCTTACGAGGCCCATTTTATTACATATGTATGTGTAGCTTGTCGCCCTTACAAGTTTATAGGCTGTGATCTTTAGGGCAGTTGACTTGGATCGCCTTTTGTGAAATGGATTTGCACTGGAGGGAGTTTTCAGCGTTTCATTTCAACAATGAGGAAAGTAGGGCTGCAGCTCGTCAGTTTAACAAATAAGTCTGTCTTGAGGCCAGTGGCATTAGAAATCTGCACCATCATTTCAGAAAAATGGAGTGTCCAGTCTGCCCAGCTCTGCTCAGCGCTTTCTTTCTTCTAGTCTCACTCTCTTAATTTAAAAAAAGAAAGAAAGAAAGAAAAAAAAAAGGTCTGCAGCCGTTTCTCTGCAAAGGGAAAGGTAAAAATGAAGCTGCTTCTCCGTTTACTTGACACAATCCTCACGCAACACTGTACCTCATGCAAAGCTAGGAGACCGTGGCATGCAAGGCCTTAAAGTTTAAAATGAATCTCCACTTTTGTCCTGGGTGTTGGGGGCCTGCGAGTTTAACCATTCCACACCCCAACTCATCTGCGTTTCTTGGCCCCCGCTCTCTCGATGGTCCGCTGAGAAATCCTGGTCCTAGAATGTTTGAACTTCAAAATCGCAGACCTCACTCAGGGCCTCCAGCGGATCGTACAGCTCGGCCTGGAGCTGATGAAGCATCATGAACTTGCACTTGACAGATCAAGTAACGGGGAGCTAGAGAAGCTTGGAACTGGCTTGAGATCATAGAGCGGAGGAGGGCCTGGAACCCAGGATGTCTGGCTTCTAATATGGTGCCCTTTGCCTTAGACTGCAATGGTCTACATCCTTCCTGGGCATACGAGTCAGCTGCGCAACCCATGCCTGGCTGGGGACCCGCAGATCACCCCTCCCCCAGAGCCTATTCAAGTCTCAGTTTGTTTTCTTTTCTTTTTTTTTTTTTTTAAAGTTTTTATTTATTTATTTGACAGAGAGAGATCACAAGTAGGCAGAGAGGCAGGCAGAGAGAGAGGAGGAAGCAGGCTCCCTGCTGAGCAGAGAGCCTGACGTAGGACTCGATCCCAGGACCCTGAGATCATGACCTGAGCCGAAGGCAGCAGCTTAACCCACTGAGCCACCCAGGTGCCCCCTCAGTTTGTTTTCAAACCAAATCCCCCACCTTCTCCTTCCTACTAGTCCCCTCTCACAGACAAATCCCCATGTAAAGATTCTGGAGTCCGAATAGTACTATCCACCATTCCTGTTTAGCATTGGTTAAAATGCAGGTTCCCAGGCCTCTTACGCAGAGCGTGGGGTTGCATGGATATTTTGGGAAGCCCATGGGCTTGTAGTTTGACATGCTCCCCCAGACGGTTCTGTGGTCCGTGGACCATACTTTGTGAAGCTGCTCCACATGAAATGAGGTCTTCTAGAGCCCTCCATGTCTTGCTCTGAGCAGCTCTTCTCTTTGTAAAATGCACAGTGCAGGAGCTGGAGGAAGGTTTTCAGGAACATTCTCTGAAGGGTTTCTGCAGCAGCTCCCCCTCCAGCAGGGAGTAGACACCTGCACTTAGCTGACAGCTGAGGGGCTGGTGAGGAGTGGGGGGAGCTGGGCAGTTTGTGGAAGGGTGTCCGGTGAAACCTGAGGGAGAGAGCTTTAATTCCCCAGCACTGAAGGCTTGGAGTGGAAAATGGGAGTGGAAATGAGGTATGGGGAAGGGAAGAGTGGGTGGAAATTTCTCCTTGGAGTTTGGCTTTGATCTTCAGGAAAGCTGGCACCTCCATCAATGAAATGCCTGAGTCAAATTTTCGACGTGTTCTTCTTCACTTTATTTTCAACTTTTTTTTGATAAGGGCCTTATTAATATAAACTTCACATTCATCTTGATTGAGATACAATTTATGCATTTCAAGTGTACAATGCAGTGGTTTTTAGTCTCTTCACAGTGGTGTGCCATTGTCACCACAATTGATTTTAGAATATTTTATCACCTCAGAAAGTAACCCCATACCCTTTAGCGCTTGCCCTCCCCCCATTCAGTCTCCACACCCCCCTCACCCCTTCCCCTACCCCAACCACTAATCTACTTTCTGTCTGTATGGATTTGCCTGTTCTGGGGATTGCAAATGAATGGAATCATGATACGTGGGCTTTGGTGACAGGCTTCGTTTAGTTAGCATAAACTTTTCAGGGTTCTTCATGTTGTAGCAAGTACAGTACTTCATTCCTTTTTATTGCCCCAAATATTCCATTCTATGGATTACTGCATTTTGTTTATCCATTCGCCCACAGTTGGTTTGTTTCTACTTTCTGGTGCCTGCGAATCATGCTCTTGGTGTACAAGCTTTTGTATTCATTTCTCTTGGGTGTGTCCCCACGACTGGAAATCCTGGGTTTGGTGATAACTCTGTGTTTAACTTTCGGAGGAAATGCCAGACTGTTTTCCCAAAGTCCTCACTTCTATGTCTTTTAAGACAATTTGAAACAAATGACTCTGAATCATCCCCTAAGATTCCATTAATATACAGCCCAGCTTGACCCAGTGTAGCCAAGAACTTAGTGTAAGCGAGCGTTGGGGGATGCTGAGAGTCAAGCTTGGATTACAAAGTCCAACATTCAAATAGTGAAGAGTATATCCGGCCCAACCTTAAAGTCTGGGGCAGTGTTACTTGGATTCGTGTGTATGATAAGCAGAAAAAGAAGCTCACAGTTATAGACGGGGCTGGTAACAACAAAAAAGAAAACGTACGGTACTACAGTATGACAGCTTGTAATCACCAGCTTTGGAAAAGGTTTAGTGTCTTGAAACTAGGGATTTTTATTACCTGCATTTTCATCTGTTTCTGTATAGTGGTGGCCCCTTCTATGTGGGAAGTGTGCTCCAAGGAAACCACAGATAGTGCCAAAACCTATGTACATACCGATGACAAACTTTCATTTATAAATTAGGCACAGTAAGAGAGTAACAGCTATGACACAAATACAATAGGACAATGATAGCAATATACTGTAGTAAAAGTTAGGTGAATGTGGTCTCTCTCTCTTTTAAATTGTCTTATGTTTTGTACTCACCTTTCTTCTTGTAATGATGTGAGATGATAAAATTCTTATGCGATGACATGAAGTGAGGGGAATGATGTAGACATTGTGACCTAGTGTCAGGCTCTTATTGACCTTCTGATGATATGTCAGGAGCATCGCCTGCTTCTGGACAGCAGTTGATGGTGGCTAACTGAAACCACAGAAATTGAAACTGTGGGTAAGGGAGGACTTCTGTACAGGGAAGGAGACTTTAAAAATTTAAGGGTAAAGTACTTAGAAATACTTTAAAGTATTTAAGCATAAAACACAGAGAAGTACGTAAAATGTAACTGCATAAATTTTCTCTAAATGAACTTCACCCACATAACGAGCACCTGCCACAAGAAATGGACGGTTATCAGCTCCCCTGGAACTCCTGCCTTTCCATCAACTGGCCAAAGGGAAGCAGGATATCGAACTTCTAGTACCAGTATTCCCAGACACATAGAATACATTTTGATAGTACATTCAGGTGTCTAGAATTGATCACTGGAATAGATTCATTAAGCTGAAAGAATTTCTAAAGACTCAGACTTTTGATACTGCAAGGTGTAGAAGAATCTTTAAAAATGAAATATCTTTGGGTTTGTGTATAAAATAAAAGGTATAAACTCAACATAGAAGAAGATTTTAACATTCCCTGCAACTTAAGAACATGGGCTGTAAGATGTTTTTAAAGTGCATGAAGCAATTTACTTTAAACATTTATCTTAAAATACAGCTCCCTGTTTCTCCAGAGTTTGAAGTTTATTTCCAAGAGGACTTCGTAAAAGAAGTCCTGGGGACTGTTAATCACAGGTGCTTTAATAATTCAAAAAGTGTATATGTAAACACACCTGCCCACGGGCAATGCATCACCTTGTGGGTTGGAGTAAGTAACGACCAAAATAAATACAGCGTTTGCAAGCAGAGCATAAAAACAGATAATTTCCCTGGGCTTACGGTGCAGGAGGTTGAATACCCCCACCTTACTGATAAAAGTAACAGCCTAATACTGAGACTGACTCTGCAAAGCGACACTGTCCTGCTTCTGAACCTGGAGAAAAAATCCATTGTAATGTGTTCACGTATAAGAGCACTATCAAAACGTAAGAATCCTCGGAGCGAAGGGCATATACTCCTAGAGTAAATCTTTTTGCAAAAGCGAATCATTTTTTTTTTTTTAAGCTCTAAGTGTGTCTTATAAGTTACCAAAAACAGGTTAAGATTTTATTAGGGTATTTCTTTATTAGTTTGGGATTCTACGTTCCACGGGGTGATGCCTATTCTAGCTCAGGAGGCAAGGTGAGCCTCTGCCACACCCTCCGGGCCGCCCCCAACCCGGTTCTTTCTTTCTGGGTGGGGGATACTTCCAAGGTAACCTCGCGTTCACGCCGGCTCCTAACCTCGGTGCCAGGAAAGCGGCCCCGCTCGCCCGCCCCTTCCCCCACCCCCCACTTCCAGGCAGCGGGGCGGCCGCGCAGCGTCTGCGCGAGCGGTGACTTCGCTCTGCCTGGTCCTTCCCCGAAGCCCGAAGACGTTTCCCACCAAGTCACCCACAACCCCTCTTCCTGCCATCTCCCCCCTTGCGGGGGGCCCGGGGGGGGGTAGTTTAAAGCCGGGCTCCCGTCGCATTGCACTCGCCAGGGTCCTGACTTCCGCGGGGCTGGAAGGGGGCGAGGGTGCGCGGCGCTCGCGTTCGGCCCCTGCTTGGCGCGCGGAGCACAGACGGTCAGACCGTCCCCCGCCGGCTCCGACGCGCCAGACTGCGAGGTCCCTCCTCGCCCCAGGGACCTACTTACCCAGTTGGGACTGGGCCCCTTTCCCGGACCCCGGGGAGCGGGCGCGGGCTCGGCGGCGTCCCGGAGGCGGCGGCGCGGCGCGGGCGTGCGGGGCGGAGAGCGAGGGCGCGCCCGGGGCCGGCGGGAGGCGGACCCCCTGCGGCAGGTGGGTGCGGCCGGCGGGAGCCCGGGCCGCGGCGGCGGCGGCAGCAAGTGGTTGGGCCGCGCTCGTTTCCTTCCCTCCCCCTCGGCCTCGGAGTCCGCCCGCGGTGCCCAGTGCGCGGCGCCCGCGGCTCGGCTCCGCGTCCCCTCCCGCCGCCGCCGGCCGCTCCCTTCCCCGCCCGTCCATGTCCCTGCCCGTGGTGCTCCCGGGCTCCTGCTGCCCTGTGGCCGGGCTCTCGGGCGGGCCGCAGGCCGGGGGCCCGGGCGCCGCCGCCGCCGCCCAGGAGCCGCCGCTGCCCCCGCTGCGGCCGCGCTGGCCCCGGGCCGCTCTGCCGCCCCCCGTGCGGCCTCGCTGCGCCGCCACCGCCGCCGGGGTGCTGGCCGGGCCGCCCGCGCTCTCCTCCCGCCGGGCCGCCGCCGCCGCCGCCGCCGCCGCAGCCCCGGGCTCGGCGCTGCTGCCCGCTCGCCCGCTGCTGTCGCTCGGGCTGCTGCAGCTGATCCTGGGCTGCTGCATGGTGGCGCTGAGCTTCGGGGCGCTGTCGCTGAGCAGCTCCCCTCAGGTGAAGAACTCGTGTCCGTTCTGGGCCGGCTCCTCGGTGAGTGCCGCACGCGCCTCCGGCTCGCCGGGACCGGGCCCTTCGCGGGAGCAGGGGCCTCTGGGGGTCGCCTCCACGGTCCCGGCATTGCAGCCCCCGCCCAGGGCTGAAGTTGGGGAGCACAGCCCCTTAAGCCAGTTGAAGTTTTTGGAGACACTGAGGCTGGTGGGGGGAAAAAGGCTCAAAGAGAGAGTAGTGCAGGCGTGAAATGGGTTGCACCTGGACCGTGTCTGCTCTTTGCAGGCTGAAGGATTTTGTTGTTCCTCTCAAGTTAGGAGGCTCAAATAGATTTGCCGCTCTGGGAGGCTGGAAGAATGGGGGTGGGTGGTAGGAAAGTAGGAGAAAAATGATTCAACTTCGGGCCGTTGAGTATTCACTTCCCCGGAAACACCTGCGGGGGGAGGACGAGCATTTGATCTGTTTTGTCCACGGCGGTATCCACAGTGCCTGGCACATTAGCAGGTGTATTTGTGGGATGATTGAAGTGACAGCCCGACTGGGGCATGCCATTTATTTTATTCCACTTCAAGGCACACAGAAATGTGAAATGTATGGCGTGGGATGGCTCCACTCGAGCTGGGGACAAGTTCAGGAGGTAATGACAGGGTGTGTGCACACCACGCCGGTACCTGGTCATTAAAGGAGGGCCCTAAACAGCCACTGGATTATTGGAGCCAGGCGGACTGCTGTGCAGAATTTAATTCTCAAGAACTCCAAGTGTCCTTATGCATGAGCTCCCCAAAGCCTCCGGGGCAGGGGGCAGCTCCCTGGAGATGTGTACCCACCTACCCACCTAATGCAACTGGGCCCTGCTTCCTCTGGGGGGGGGGTTTGCTCTGGGGCAAAAGGGGTCCAGCCTCTAGGGAAGGCTGCTGCCTTCGGTGTCCGTGGACTCCAGGTGGCTCCTCACCCCTCACTCCTAAAATGTCTTAGCACCTAAGGCATCCAACCTCTTGAGGTTTGCTGGGGATTGAGATACTTGGAAATTGGGCTTTGTGGAATGATTGTGGAAGATGGGTGTTTGAAAGCAAAGGAACTTTTTATGAAGTAACTAAATCTGAAAGCTCGAAGAAGATCCGTAATGAATGTATGTGCCGAATAAATACAAAATGGTCCTTTTGTGAGTCCACGCATACCCAGATTCAAGGGCAAATTCTAAGACGATAGGGAGAACTAATGGCACCCAAAGTAGTTGTTTGAATAAGAACATCAAGAACATTAAGTGCTGTGAGCCCGGCCTGACATTTTATACCTAAATGGACGCCAGTCTGCTCTCCTTTCGAAATGCTTGGACACTGGATGGGCCCTTGCTGTGGAGTTCATGGTCTGTTCATCGTGCTCGAGGAATCCCTCCCTCTTGGCCCCGCCACTGGGCTCTCCCCATGGCCTCCTGGCGTCTTCTTTAAAACAACAGGGTCGGGATTAGATTCATTATGCTCCCTAGTCCACTTGTCAGACTAAATTCAGCCAAATGGTGGATGCATTTCGTTTCTCTAAATGCCATAGACCAGAAGTGAATCTTGCATACATTTGTAGGGATTTTTCCCTTTATAAAAACCGTAATCTCTTGTCTTCTCAAAGATAGCTAGTTTAGGAGGATTTAAACCTATTTTTTTTTTCTCTTTTGAAATCAAACCCCCAAATCAGTGTACTACTGTAAATTACTTCAGAGGTGAATGCCCTTCGATGTCAGTCAAGCCACAGTTGGATTGGATGAAGTATATATAGCTAATAAATAAACAAAATAAAACGGCTCTTCCTGGACCTGCTGGCTGGGCGTGTCCTTGTTATCTAGGACCCAGCAAAACAGAACAGGGAAAGATCAGTGACTTGGAACTTTTTTTTTCAGTCAGCTTGTTTTCCATACCCCACCCCTCAGCTCTATATGCAAAGCTGCAATTGTTCATTATGCTTAATTTCTGGTGACCTGTTTCTGAGGTTGACCGCAGAATTTACAAAGTGACTGTAGAACCAGCAGAAACTGCATGTCCAGAAAGACTGGGTAGTATTTGAGGATGGCATTAGGCACCATGACCATGGCATTTTAGGAAAAAAATGTCACCAGTAACGTGTACCTTTTGAATTTATATACATGAGAGAGACTTTATGTTTGTATGTTAGTTTTTAACTCTGCATTATGGGATTTTTTTTTTTTTTTAAGATTTTGTTTATTTGACAGAGGTAGAGAGAGAGGGAACACAAGCAGGGGAGTGGGAGAATGAGAAGCAGGCTTCCTGCTGAGCAGGGAGCCCAATGTGAGGCTCAACACCATGACCCTGGGATCATGATCTGAGCCGATGGCAGGTGCTTAACAACTGAGCCACCCAGGCACCCCTGCATTATGGGAAATATTAAATTTACTCAAACATTGTTCAGTGAACCCTCCTATGCCTCTTACCGGGCTCCAACAACTGTTTCATCTCTGCCTCTGGCCGGCTTTGCTGCTGGCTCTGTGTGTTCTGATAGTATCGGAAGGATGAGTGTTTTAAGGGGGGTAGGAATGAGCTCCATGATGATCCCTAGGCCATTTGTTGCATTAACTTCCCACATTATTTTGAAGCAAATCTCAGATAGTACACCATTTCATCTGTAAATAGTTCAATATGGGTGTCATTTTGAAAAGAAAATCTAAACAGAAAGAAAATATAAACAGAATAAGGAGACTGCATTGAAGTGACCAGGCAGGTCTTAAGAGCAATCCCCTACCCCAACTCTTCTTATGAAAATTTTAAATCTCACCATATGTAGAAAGAATAGTATAATGAACCCCTATTTACCCATCATCCAGTTTCAGTAGTTAATCAACCCATGACCGCTGGTCACCCACACCCACTCCCCTACTGGATTATTATTATTTTTGAAAGATTTTATTTATTTATTTGTCAGAGGGAGAGAGAGCATAAGCAGGCAAAGAGGCAGGCAGAGGCAGAGAAAGAAGCTGGCTCCCCACGGAGCAGAGAGCTTGATGCGGGGCTCCATCCCAGGACCCTGAGATCATGACCTGAGCCGAAGGCAGCAACTTAACCCACTGAGCCATCCAGGCGTCCCTGGTACTAGATTATTATTATTTTTTTTGGGGGGGGTACTAGATTATTTAAAGGCAACTCCCTGGTATCATAATTTCAGCCCTGAAATACTTCAGTTTGGATTTCTAAAAGAAAGCCGCTTAATAGACAAAGAAAGGGCTCAAGAACACATTGTAATGTACTAATATAAAGATAGCTAAATTGAGGTTTTTATGAAAAAAGCTTAAAAATTATGACTTGAGGACAGCAGGATTTAAAAAATATATATATAGCAGCTTTATTGAGATGTAATTCACATTCCATACAATTCACCTATTTAAGGCATGCAATTCAGCGATTTTTGGTGAATTCATGGAGATGGGCAAGCATCGCCATAACCAATTCTAGAAAATTGTCATCATCCCCCAAAAAACCCCCGTACCCATTAGCAGTCACCCCCACCCCTCACTTCCCCCTTGATCCCTTTAGCCCTAGGCAACTACTGATTATTTTACTTTCTGGTTCTATGGATTATTCTGGACGTTTCATATGGACAGAATCATCCAGTATGTGGTCCTTTGTGACTGGCTCCTTTCACTTAGCATAATTTGCAAGGTCCATTCAGGTTATGGCACGTGCTTACGGTCCACTTTGTTCCTTCATCGCCTCATGAGATTCCACCGTATGGACACAGGATGTTTTATGTCTCCCTCGGAAGTGTTGCTGGCATATGAAACTAGGTAGTCGAGTGGTAGAGCCAGCTTGTCTAAGGTTACTTTGGACCCACGATGGAACACAGTGGAAGGATATCTTCATCCCCAAACTCTGAATGACCATGACGTGCCTTCCTCTGCTCTCAAGATTAAACTGGCAAATCTTTCAGAATTGACAAGTCCTATTAAGAGTCTTTTTCCATACTTTACATTCACACCATCGGTAGTTTGAAGAGAGTGTTTTTAAACATACTCATTGTTTTTGAGCATTCTGTGATTATTTATTTTCTTCCTGGTATTGGGTAATGACTTAGTCTACTATTATTCCTGAAGGGCATGAAACTAAGAGGTTACCACTTTTAAATGCATCCCAATGTTGGACCCCAGGTAGGTGGCAGAAGAATCTCCAAGACCATGTTCAGGTCGTAGTGTCCTGATTTTTTATTTGGGGACACATGTAGTTACTACAACACTACACTGGATTATTGAAAGAGTAGAGGATTGCATTGGTTTGTGTCTTCTCCTTTAAAAACCAAAATTCCTTACTCTGATGACATGTCCTTGGGAGATATTTAAGGCGAGTGGTAGGGAATTGGTTATTATTAAATTTTGCTCTTTTCTGGGGGCCTTGACATCCTTAAAATTATCTGCATACATCTCTGTTTGAGTCACTGACCTAAACTCATGGTCCCCGTCCCCCACCCCATTTGAGTCTATAATTCTTTGTCAAGATTCTGGTTCCTTATAAAGAGACAGACATTGGTGAATCTTCAGATAAGCCTTTTTAAAAAAGATTGCAGTGATGAAATATAAAAAAAGGATGAATGGTTCAAAGGAGAAACTAACTCAAAAATTCTGAAGTCTCTACTAGTTGAACAGCAGTAAATACATTTTTTTCTATCGTAATCACCAAATGCTACTTCAATATTTATGGGCCATTTTAAATATAACTTTGGTGATGATTTTATTGATGTTCTTTGATCCTTTATTTTGCATGGCGGCAGAGTGACATTGATAAATTCTTGAGTAAGTCTTTGAGCCTCTCAGCTTCATTTACCTGTCTGTAAAATGGGTGCGTTGATTCTTGCCTCAGAACTGATTTTGTGAGGGTGTAATTAGACAACATATAGAAACACTTGCTGCTGGTCTCTAGTACCAGACATGGCATATAGCTGAACCTCTATCAGTGTTTTTTAAATATCAAGGCAATATGTAATCCAAGTAAAGTGAAAAGGCCAATTTTCTCTGGGACATTCTAGTAACCATCATGTATACGTTAGAAATATCCAGGTGGCCACTTTCTCAGTCTTTTAATGAATCATGCTGGACAGATAGGGAAGCATGATACACACCAATACATACAATTGCACACACACATTTTTTTAAATTGCCAGTGTAAAAGCTGTAAGTAAGATTGATTGTGGAGAGGTTTGACTATTGTGTGCTTAATTCATAAGGTGGACATGGTGCATTTACAGCTTGGGTCTTTTTATCTCTATGTTCAGATATAGCAACTTTTGGCAAACAGTCCAGAACATTTTTGCCCTAAGGCATGTTCATGGATAGCAAAGGAAAAATAGGGCAGTAAAATAATAAGCTTTTGTTCTTAATGATTTGATTTTTAAAGTTGGGAAATTAAGGCACATTAACCACATATGGTGGGTAACAATGATTCTCGTGTCAAGTATCTTGGAATCCTTCTTTGCAATATCTTTGAAAAAAGAAAGGCCTCTGCTTTTCCCTATAAGCTATGAGGAATGGGTTACAAGTGAGTGAAACCAAAATTATAATAAATCTCATTATAATAACATAGAGATAATTCAGCATTAGAAAATAGGCGCTGGCCTGTTCATTCAGGGCAAGTTTCATCTAGTACTGGGTGGAAAGAATGCTGATGAGGTTGCTTTTTGCTGTTGGTAAACTCTTTTAGGAAGCACAAGAGTGGAAAATGTATTTAGGCTGAAATAGTCATCTTCGAGCAGGTTTACCCCCCCATTTCTGATCTTCATTCATTTATTCACCGTCCATTCATTCATTTGTTGACTCTGGCCATAACTAACTGAGTAACTCTGAGAGCCTCGAATACTCACAGATCCAAGCCCTCATGGGATTACCAGTGAGTGTAAAACACAATCAAACAAGTAACACCGTTGTGGTGTAATGGGTACTGTGGAGGGCCAGCATTAAGGGACCTTCCTGTCCCTTCTGATGGAGCTCCAGCTATTGCTGCTACTGAGGGAGATGGAGGTATTGAATCCTCTGGCTCCTTCTCTCCTTTCTCTGACCCTTCTTGCCATTTATGAATTCCCCCAGCCCCAGATGAAATGGGAGCATCATTTCCGAAGTCTTAAGCTCTTAAAAATTCATCCCCAACTTCTCTTCCACATTCCAGTGGATTCTAACTGATCAGTCTCTGCCTCACCTCTCACAGGGTCCCATAAATGTCATAGGGTTTAATTGGGCTTGGAGAATGGGAGAAGTTGAGTAGAAGTAGATACATGCCTTTGTTGCCAGGTTTAGGATGGAGGTGGCTGTAACTACAAGTCCCACTTGCAACAGGAATGTAATTTCTTATATCCCTGTAAAGAAGGGTGGTTTACAGAAATCCCATTGGGATTTAATGTGAGTGTGTGCTGAATCTATAAAACAATTCAATGGAAATGTATTTATTACCTTTAAATAGTTTGCCTTACAATCCATGAACATGGTATATGTTGATTTGAGTCTTCATTTAATTCTGCTTAATAAGGTTTGTATTTCTTCCTACTGGGTCTTAAGTTTCTTTAAGTTCATATGTATTTTGAGATTATTGATATTTAGTATTTGTCAAATACATCTTATACATATTTTTAAAATTATGTTTTAAGTTTAGTGTATTGTTCATATATGCAAAGCCCCCTCTCAAAAAATAATAAAGATAGCTTAGTCCCTTTATCCCAGAGACCCTTGATTTTATTTTATTATTATTTTTTAAGACTAGAGAGAGAGAGAGCAAGAGAACAAGCAGGGGGAACAGCAGGCAGAGGGAGAAACAGACTCCCCGCTGAGCAGGGAGCCAGATGCAGGACTCAACGCCAGGACCCTGGCGTCATGACCTGAGCCAAAGGCAGCCACTTAACTGACTGAGCTACCCAGGTGTCCCAGAGACCCTTGATTTTAAATGACTATTGTATCTGTCATGATCTACTAGATAAATGAAAAAAAAAAATATATATATATATATATTTTACCCCTCTCACCTTAGCAACCCTATTACTGGGATTTTATCCAACAGAAATAAGAAACACTTGTTTTTAAGCATTATTTGGCCATGGAAGGTTACCCTAGCATTCATTGTGAGGGCAAAAAACTGGAAATAGAATGCTTATCAATGAGCATGAAATAATTGAATGCATTGGGCAAACCGTACAAAGGAATGTCATGTAGCCATTAAACAGAAATGAATGAGAGCTATCCCAGTGGACATGAAAACATTCCCTTAGATATTTATTGAGAAAGAAAAAGAAGAGGAGGAAAAGTCTCTTCTATGACCCATTTTTTATAAAAGTTCACCTCTGTGCATGTGTCTATGTATACATACACATGTTTGTTTAGTAAGAATTTAAAGAAAAATCTACACATGTGTAAAATAGATAAACACACCAAATTGTTCATGTGGGTGAGGGGCGATCGTGCGGCTGATGGGGGAGGTGGAGAGTAGAGCTGACGTCTCTCATTACTTTTTTATGGGAATTTATGGGCCGGGCTGGGCACCTCATTTTTAAGATAATGTTGATTTAATGAAAAAAAAAAATATGTTCCAAAAGCTGAACCAGAGGGCCCTGCATTAAGGGAGGCAGGTGGTCTAAATAGCAAACCCTAACTGGTCATTCACATCATATTTATACTTTCGTGAAGTGGGCAGTTTGTGTTTCCCTCAAGGGCAGCAGTCAACTGTTTCAGTTATGTTTTTACAAAAATAGTTGCATTTCCTCCGCTGAGTCCAGTAAGCCGCAGGGCGGGCAGGCACGGAGCGAGCGTGCACAGACACACACACACTCTCTCTCGAGTGTCCGTGCCTGCAGGGGGAGCCAGCACGGGATTGTGGGGAATCTGGAAGAATCGCTACAGTCACAGCAGGGGAAACTTTTGAGTTAGAAGAGACCAGGAGAGGGTTTCCTCTGCTTCACCACGTCTCTAACGAAACAAGAGTGAGGACCAGAAAAGTGAGCTGACTTGGCCCAGGGTGCATACTTATTCAGAAGCCAGGTGGGGAACCCGGACCCCAAGGTCTCCTGGATGTCACGTTCCAGTCTGTAACGGGGCTGCAGCCACAGGCATACCCGAGCCCTGCGTGTCTACCGGCAGCTCCCATTCAGTGTGCAGAAGGAGCTACTGAATGTAAGAGGTTTGCAAAGATCTAGCTCCTGGTGGGCAGGCAGCTGACAGTATGTTTAAACATCCCCGGGATGCAAGGATCGGTTGCCTGTCTGCCTATATGCGGTTTCTGGCCCTTGATATAAGGGGGTAGACGTGTCCTCTGCTGGTTTGACACTGTGGCAGTGTGGACTCTCAGCCAGTGAATGCAGAAGGGAGGGCAGGGTAGCAGGCCTGTGAGCTTGGAATCTAAAGTAACACTAAAATCCCTGTTGATGTGTAGCTGATAAATCATAATTGTGAACTGTACATATGAGGGATTTTGGTAAGAAGTACATAAAGGAAAACCCTCCTAACAGCACTGAGCAGATGCGAGCACACTGTTCCCCGAGGGAAAATGTGCTCCAGGGACAAGACCACTGTCCCTGAGCTGAAGAATGACTTTGTTTTTTCCGCTGGGCTTAGTCAACTGGGTTATCCAGAGGGCCGGCGGTGATTTCCAGTTTACGTTTTGGCCAAATGTTGATTCTTCTTTATCAAGGATTTTAGATTGTTGTTTATCAAAGTGTCATTTTGCAACGTGAGACTTTTCCCGCTGTAAGCCCTCCCCTCATTGTGGAATAAAGGCTCAGGAACAGTCATCGGTTGCCAGACAAGGTTGGAGTTGACAGTCGGCGGGCGAGGCGGAGAGGCACCTCTTAGGTTATTAGGACAGAGAGCATTTGGGGGGGGAACATTGTGTAGAGGGGCTTCCCGGAGTGTGCCGGGTGTGTGGGGAGGTGGGATCCATGAAGGCTTCTCAGAGGAGGTGACTGCTAGTCAGGATCTCGCAAGATGCATGTAGATCTCAGGCAGCCGTGAGGGGAGCTGGGAGAAGACACCACAAGCCAGAGAAGCATAGAGCCCTGCGGTGGCTAAAGCCTGGCCAGCCTGGTGGGGGACGGGTGTGCCTGGGAGGTAGAGGGGGCAGGGGAGGGGCAGGGGTGCATAGAAACCAGGCTTGAGAAGCGGGCAGAGGAAGATCCTGAGAGACCTTGGGTGCCACTTCAGGGAGTTCACTTGTCCCACAGAGGATGGGGACTCACCTAACGAAGGGAGGGTTGCTGCCACGTATGTGTCATACGAGGTTGACAAGGCAACAGGTTCGGTGCCCTGGGGCAGGGAGCTTGGATCAACAAAACTGATCCCTTCACTAACTGGAAGGATAGACTGTTCTCTCTGTGTGCTTTTTTTTTTTCTTTTTAAGATTTTATTTATTTATTTGAGAAAGAGCACGAGCAGGGGGAAGCAGACTCCCTGCTTAGCAGGGACCCAAAGTGGGGCTCGAGCCCAGGACCCCAAGATCATGACCCCAGCCCAAGGCAGACGCTCAACCGACTGAACCACCCAGGCACCCCGTCTTTGTGTGTTCTTAATTGACCTTGAGAAAACCCATGCACAGTCAATAAAAAAGCTCTGGGGGCCTTGGAGGGAAGGAGAGTCCAAAGTGGTCTATCAGGGCTCATGTAAGCAGTAGGAACATTAAATGTTAGAATTAGAAGGTTTTGAAATTTCAGGGTTTTTTGGAAAAAAAATTTTAGAGACTAGGATTAGTTTATTGGAATTGGTCCCTTTTCTAGATTTATGATACTGTTTATCCTTCTAGGTGATACTCTCTGGAATCATAGGATTAACAACTTGGAAACGGCCTATGATACTCCTGGTATGTACTGATCTCATAAATTGTTACCCTTTGTAAAATGTGCTATGTGAGAAGTCTGTTGGAATCAACCGCTGAAGAAATACCAAAGCGTTCTTGTTCATTGAAAAAAGAAGCTCACAAGGGGATACCATTAGAAGTCAGACCTTCTTGTAACCATAAAGCAAGATGATAGTTCTGTCAGTTTTCTGATTCTTCTTAAGCTTCTTATATACCTAATGTGTTTCTAGTTCCGGGCTTAGATCTCTTGTAAAGATGTAATTTTATTTTTATTTATTTATTTACTTACTAAAATATTTTATTTATTTATCAGAGAGAAAGAGGGGGAGAGAGCTAGCACAGGCAGACAGAATGGCAGGCAGAGGCAGAGGGAGAAGCAGGCTCCCCACCGAGCAAGGAGCCCGATGTTGGACTCAATCCCAGGATGCTGGGATCATGACCTGAGCCGAAGGCAGCTGCTTAACCAACTGAGCCACCCAGGTGTCCCAAAGATGTAATTTAAAAAATCGGTTTACTATGGACATTTTATAAAAAAGATTTATTTATTTATTTATTTGACACAGAGAGAGAGATCACAAGTCGGCAGAGAGGCAGGCAGAGAGAGGGGGTGGGAAGCAGGCTCCCCACTGAGCAGAGAGCCCGATGTGGGGCTCCATCCCAGGACCCTGGGATCATGATCTGAGCCGAAGGCAGAAGCTTTAACCCACTGAGCCACCCAGCTGCCCCTGCTATGGACATTTTTAAACATTCACTAAAGCAGAGGGAATAATTAAGTGAACTTGCTACACTGATCACCGGCTTCAGCAACTCCTGACTCAGCCAGCTTTGTTCAGTTGGACCCCTGCCCATTCCTGTGTTCCCATGTTCTTTTTCTCTGAATAGTCTTTTGAAGTAAATCTCAGTTATTAAATCAGGAATACATAATTTTTTCTTGTCATCATGCTTTGATTGGACAACCTCAGAGTTTCATGACTTAGACTCTCTTTATCACAGATCTACCATATTTTCATGGTAATAAAGACCTGTATTGGTAACTTTATCCTTTTTTTAGTCCTTGATTTTTTTGATATTAATGTATTTTTAACATACTATAAAGTTAATCCATTTTAAAGTTCACAATTCAGTGCCATTTAGTACATTCCCAATATTCATTTTTTTGGTTTGTTTGTTTTTGTTTTTGTTTGTTATGTCCTTTGGATTTAGGGAATGCTATAAAAAATAGACAATTGCCAATGGAATTGCCAACTTTCAAAGATGAAGTAGGTCTGACAATTGCAATTTGAAATACATTTAATGAATTCTATATAACATCTATATAACATATATATAAAATATCTCTTCTGATTTTTCTCCCATCCATTTGGACTAGGGTTAAATAATTTTCTAGAACCATTTTGTGTATATGCTTAACAGTTCATCTTAAACAGACTACTGTTTGCTGGGTGATGGGTAATAAATACAAAACTAGCTAAATTCTTTTTTTTTTTTTTTAAAGATTTTATTTATTTGACAGACAGAGATCACAAGGAGGCAGAGAGAGAGGGAAGCAGGCTCCCTGCTGAGCAGAGAGCCCGATGTGGGGCTCGATCCCACAACCCTGGGATTACGAGCTGAGCCAAAGGCAGAGGCTTTTAACCCACTGAGCCACCCAGGTGCCTCAAAACTAGCTAAATTCTTAAAAGCATGGAGAAGTCCACGGTAGAACACAGTCGGAGTAATGCATCCTGGTACTGTGGTGATGGTCTTGAAAAACTAGAGTTTTCAGGCCCACAAGACAAGTTAGGTAACATTTTAGAAGTCCATCATTTAATATTTCTGGCAGGAGTAAATTATTGGTACAGCATTTTAATCTATGAGATGGCAGGGTAGGAGGAAATGAGGCTCTCATGAGTTTTATGGCATGTGTTATGTGTGGCTGAGGTCTCTTTTGCAACAACTCTCTAGAAAAATGTTGGATGGGGTCCAGTGTTTATACTAATATTTGGCTATAGGAGTCATTTTTGTCCTGATTTTTCCATTGGGTCAATATTAAAATGCTCAGTAATACAAACCTCAAGTATTTAAATCAAAATCAGAAAATCCCTAATGTTCTTTGTCCTTTTAAGGTTCCCAGTGGTGAGAAGAATCAAAGCATGTGTTCTGGGTGGGTATTCAGAAGGTGGACCTTTTAAGACATTTGTCTCTCTAATGTTTTCTTTTGGAAAGATTCGTTAGGTGAGCTCGAACAGCTATAAGTGAAAATGACCTTAGTAGAGATGTACGCTTAGCTCTATCAAAGCTACAACCAGTTTGTACGTACCATGTTGTGCGCTGCTTTTTCTGTTTAAACATTACATTCATCACGTCCATATTAGTAAATATTAGGCCACATGCCTGCCTGAAAGGCGTTCTGCCCTATTTCTGTGTTACCGTCAGTTATAAACCTGTTGGACACATGGGCTTCTGTATTTCGACTGTTAAGAATTATGTATTTAGAAGTATTTAGAATCAAGAAGTATATAGAATCAAGTAGAGATTGTTTTGAAATGCTAATTAACATCAGTTTATAAAGAAGATAAATTAGTTGATAGTAATTATACAACGACAAAGAGTTCTGGGTATAGCAACAGATCATTTGAGTCTTGGTCAACAACCTGAGTGAAAAATCCTCGGTTCACATGAATCTTCATAATATTCTGTTGCCTCTGTTATGTTAAAAAATTAAAAAAAAATCAAGATGTTATAAAGGAAACTGGACATACCTGTCAGATCTTCCTAGTCTGCTTCCCAGCTCATCCCCCGAAGAACTGTGTAACGTAGAAGCCACTTAACTTTCCTGAGTGTAGTTTTCTTTTCTGAACTGAAGGGGTTAATCTAGTGACACCAAGTGGGTGGGGGCTCGGATTCCCTTAACCCTCCCCATAATGGCTGCTTCACCTTTCCTTTGGTTGCCCCCGGACCCCTTCCTGAGTTTAGGGAATGTGCCATTGGATGATTTGGGGTAGGAGGTCACATTCCATCAGAGAACCAGGGGGGCCTGTGGGTCTCTGCCCCTGCAGATGGGGGCTTGGCTGGTCAGTTCCAGCCCTTCTCCCCTATACTCTAGCCACAGGGGCACCTTCTGTCTGGGACCCAGCCTGGCTGTCTTAAGTAAATGGAGACCTTCTTCCCCTGGCTGTTTCCCTGTCTGACTCCTTTTCTTCTGGGTCTCAGCTCAGCAGTCACTTCCTGAAGGAGACCTTCCCTGGCCACCCAATGACAGTGGCCCATCGTCCCTGCCTCTCAACACGTCCCAGCACTGACTTTTGGCTTCACATGTTGGAATTAGCCTATGTGTTGTTCATTTTCTACTTGCTGTCTGTCTCCCCACTGTGGATAGTTGTATGAAGACACGGGTCTTGTCCGTCTCATTCCCCCAGTGTCCCCGGAAACAGTGTGCCCGATACACATCTGTTGTTGACTGGGAAGCCAATTTGGCAGCCGCTAAGAAATGTAGGTCCTAGGTCCTCGGCGTTTCTTTTTTCACTTCTGTCTTAAATCTCTCTCACTAGTTTCCGTCCTCTACAACATTGTAGTCTTCCCCTTTTTACTTCAGGGTGGTAGGGAGTGTAAGTGTGGGGGATGTTGGGAGGGGGCAGGGGGTCTTCCCAGGGCCCTCTGAGAGGCACGCTGTCCTCGTTTTGCGTTGTTGCGGGCACACTTCATCTAGAGCACTTAAATACTTCCTTCTGAGGACTGTTTATATTGGTGCTGCTGCTTTTGTGATGGTTTCAGTGATTACATTCGGTTTTATACTGGTGTGAACAAAGAAGGCTCAGCCTGACCCAATTCCTTCAAATTCAAGTTTTTGTGGAAACTCAGAGTTGGAAGTGTTCATTTACTGGATCCTCTTTGTTATACCGATTAAATACTCATGTGTCCAGGACAAAAATAATAATCTTGGAACATTGTGTGTAAACATTTACAGCTATTTTTGACCATGACTTGGATCAAGCTAGTGTGTGTGTGTGTGTGTGTGTACTTGTGTGTGCGTGTGCCCACATGCATCATTTCAGGCTGTGTGTTTTCTATCAAGAACAAATATTTCCCATTTTTAAAAAAAGATTTTATTTATTTATTTGACAGAGAGAGAGATCACAAGTAGGCAGAGAGGCAGGCAGAGAGAGAGGGGGAAGCAGGCTCCCTGCTAAGCAGAGAGCCTGATGTGGGACTTGATCCCAGGGCCTGGGATCATGACCTGAGCCAAAGGCAGAGGGTTAACCCACTGAGCTACCAAGACACCCCCATTTTCATCTTTAAAGAACGTTCTTATTTCTTTGAGTTACCTCCTTTTTCATTCTAATGAAATGGTTTGTAAATTTTTAGATATTATAGACTCTGTGCTGTGAGTGACTTCAAAGAATGTCTTGTCACCTCAGTTCAAAAATGGAATTGTCTTAGTAAGATGTTTTTCTTTGGTGGTCCATTGGGTAAGAATTTCCTCTGTGAAAACTTAGCCAGATTTTCTGCCTATAATTTTGGTTGCTTATGAAGTGGTCATTTGAGCTGTTTTTCTTGTCAGTTTAGAAGAGATGAGGGGAATATAACCTGAAGGTTGGTTAAGATCGCTTTATTCTTTAGCATCAAGAATAAAGGCGCCTGGGTGGCTCAGTGGGTTAGGCCGCTGCCTTCGGCTCAGGTCATGATCTCGGGGTCCTGGGATCGAGGCCCGCATCGGGCTCTCTGCTCAGCAGGGAGCCTGTTTCCTCCTCTCTCTGCCTGCCTCTCTGCCTGCTTGTGATCTCTCTCTGTCAAATAAATAAATAAAATCTTTAAAAAAAAAAAAGAATAAAGGTGCTAGCATCAAGACTCAAGGAAACATCCTTGATGATGTTTCTGGGTCACATATGTGGTTTGTTCTCAACTGTGGGCCATGTGGGTCTGCACCCCAGCCTGAGAGAATAGGAGAGGTAAATGGACTGGGTATTTTTTAAAAAAGGATTCATCAGTTTCTCTTCTAACATTAAGATTAGGGTAAAACTTCATTACCCAAAAAGAAACTAAAAAATGGTTTCGGTAAGATCTACAGACATTCCGTTCTCTCACCTAACTGTCCACACAGGCTAGGCTGGCAAAGATGGTTCTGCTCTGCGAAGCCATTTGGGGATCTGGGTCTTTCCGTCTTACTGTGCCTTGAAGGGAGACTCATGGATCACCAGACAGTGTCAAGAGATTGGGGAATTACCCCCACTCGATAGTCAGAATTACTTGTAGGTGGGTTAGCTGTGAGGCTCATGGTGGCCCTTTCCTTTCTGATGGCATGAAGACCAGGAGGGGTCAGAAGACCTGTGGGCAGTTTAGGGATTTCTACATTTATAAGATGAGCTCTGAAGCTCTGGCTTTGTGCATTCCGGTTCTTCTAAGTATATTTCCTGGTTGTCAAAAGTTTGGAATGAGCCTTGGTTTGAGAGTACAAGAAACCTGCATTTTAATGCTGACACATAACCCCTAGTTATCAGTGACCTTGGGGAAGTCTCTTGGGTTCTGCATCCACAAAATGATGAACTTACATCAGAGCAGTCTTCTAAGAGTCCTTTCACTCTCATTGTGTAGATTTCTAGAATCCTCGTTAGTTACCCGGAGGGCGTTTTAACTTTAAATGGACATTTTTAACATAAGCTCCCTGTGTATAAATACTATGATTATTTCACTCTTGGTTTTTTAAGGTATAAAAACAGATGGCCATTCTTCATCTTCAGAATAGTTAATAACACTCTGTTGCACGCGTATAAAGTTTGAGAGTTTATATCGTTAGCATGTGGCTAAAATGGCAGACATTTTTCCCATTTTATAGCTAAGGGACCAGTGGCTCAGGAGTGAACCAGGTTGTCCGGTTGACAAACACATGACCTATTATTAGAAAGAACTGGGGATGTTGACTCCCAGTCCAGTGCTCCTTTCCTGGTACCATTCCTCCACCTCCTCCATTAGCAAATTGCTAGGTACTTCTCTGTGCCCAACAATGTGTGAATGTATGTATGTGTGTGTGTAATTTAAACTAATTATTTTTGTATTTGTGACTGCCTGATTCTTTTTCAAGTTCTAAAGGGGTCAGTGTATCCTTCATTGAAAAGGGCAAGTGGCAGAATTGAACAAGGCAACAGGAGGGCCCACTTTGAGTCTTAATCCTGTCGCTTTCCATCACTGAGCGGCCAAGGAAATGATCTGATCAGTTTCCTCATTTGTACAATGGGGCTGTAGCCATCTCTCAGGATTGTAGATAGGGATGCTTGTCGAAACTGTAAAATGGGGGCTTCTGAGTGGCTCATTCAGTTAAGCGTCGTCTGCTTTCGGCTCAGGTCATGATCTTGGGGTCTTGGGATCGAGTTCTGCATCGGGCTCCATGCTCAACGGGGAGCCTGCTTCTCCCTCTCCCTCTGTCTGCTGCTCCCCTTGCTTGTGCTCTCTCCCTTTCAAATAAATAAGTAAAATATTAAAAAAACCTGTAAACTCTAAAATGGGATCTAAGGTTAGGCGAGCACTTTATGAATCATTTTCATCATCCTCTCAGAAGATCTTCGAGATTTGGTCTCTCAGTTTGGGGTCATCAGATAACCCATAGCAGCAAAATATGCACGTAGGCATCGTTAAAGCAGCCTGGGCTGGGCTGGGCTTATCTGGGCCCACAGTGAGCCTGGTCTGCTGGCAACAGAAACTTCTTTTCTCCCTCTGATCACCTGCTCCCCAAATCCGTGCATTGGGTAAGAAGCTGGCATCCTCAGGGGCTGGGAGGACATTGGGGTGGCCCATCTCCGGGCAGAATCAAAGCCTGGGCCATTCCTTGCTTTGGCGACGGGCCTCAGCCAAGCGGGTGTGCTCTCATTAGCAGCTCGTTTGTCAGCGACAGGTACTTGCCCAGGCTCCTAGGTATCCTTCCTGCCAAGTCCATTATTACAACGAAAGTGAGCCTCAGGCCCAATTCTGCTACACATGCACACACTTATTAGCCGACAGACAAAACAATCATTCATGTGCTCTGTTCTGCAAGCTTAAAGGATAGAGGACTAAGGTTTTTACTGAGCGCACAGAACCGCGTGAACAATTTTTTACCACTAGTTCTTGTTGTCCCTGTTTGTCTTGAAAACCATTGCTGATGCCCTGAAATTCTGCCGATGAAGCAAAGCTCAGTTTATTGGATCTGGCACAGTCGGGGAGAACACCTCCTTGCCGGGAGTTCTCAGAAAGGGTGAATCAGAGAGCCTGTTTGCTCTTTTTGCCTATTTATAGGGTTGAAGGATCCCGGTTGGTGGATTGTAAGGTGAGCTTTACAAGATAAGAAATTGATAGGATTTGGGCAAAAAACTTATAACCTAATAGCTTTGGATTGATTGGTGGTTGACTAGAAGGGAGGGCCTGGAAGCAAGATCTGACGAGTAAGCTGTTTGTTTGGATAAATGATTTTAATGGGTTTGCAGTCTTACAGTTGAGGAACAAATATTTCCCGGGGCAAGGAGCTGCGTTATCTTTGCTTGTTCTCAGTATTGTTTAATATAGGGTCAGAAAAGTATGGCCAGCTGCAGAACTGATTAAAGTTGGGACAGGAAATTATGTTGGTTTTCGTTTTTACCACACATGTCCAGGAGTACCCCTTTTTAACATCTTGTAACAAATTAGACAAGCTAAGCGATTCGTCGATGGGACAACTCATTCCCACAGTCATTCTGCTAATTTAACAAAGTTGCTTGGTTGTTGCTGCGAGATGAAAGCAAAGGAAGCTTCTGGAATATGGCCATGCTCATACATGCTGGTTCATTATCCTGGAATTTGAATTCCTGACCATCCTTAGGATTAGGGTGTCACGTGGACCAACTGATACGTTCATGGTATCACATTGTCTGTGCTGAAGCGTGTCACAGGGCCCACTGTGGTGGTGGGGAGTGAGCCCTGCCTCTGGGGTGTCTGGGCCCCACAGCTTGGAGGGACCCATTTCTGACATGTTTATGAGAGAACTGCAGGAGCCACGAGCCATCTGGGGCAAGAGGAGACCATTTTGAACTGGTGAGCATCTTGAAATCGATACCATGTCTTGTGGAAAGTTGTAATGTATATGGTCCCGTGTGTGTGTGTGTGTGTGTGTGTGTGTGTGTGTGTGTGTGTTTAAACCTGGGGGATCTATACCTATGTGTTTATAGTCACTTGGAAAATTTCTGAACGGACATACAGGAAAGTTTACAGTAGGCACTTCTGTGGTGTGTGTTGTGTGAGTGGGAAGGGGAAGGAGGGAGACTTGGACTTCCCACTTTCTACCTGGAGAGGACATGCATTGTGTTGTGGGACCTAGAAACTTTTTGGATTTCCTTGTTTTGTTTGGGTTTGGTGGCCGGCCTCTTTGTATCAGAAGGCTGGGGCTTCGTTTATTTGCCTTCATGGGAATCTCGGTGGGAGGCCGGGCCCTTCCAGCGATGGAAGCTTCTGAGGCCAGATGCTAACACATCTGGATGGCAGCAGCCAGGACATGAGCCGGCTGACCTCCACGCGCGGATGCTCCTGCCCCGGACTCTGAAGCTGGAGTCATTGATGCAGAGTAGCCAGGCTGCTTGGACCTCCTTAGGTCCAAGGCTGGCAACCAAGGACCTGGTTTTCCTGGGCCATGACCTTGGTAGAGGTGCAAGCACCCAGTTTTCCTTGGCTGCTCCCCAGGTTTCTGAGCCTGGTTCCTGGGGCTTCTGTGAGCTACCTGATAGCCCTGTGAGAAATTCCTTTTCTGTTCGAACAGCCCGGGTTGGTTTCCGTTGTTCGTAATGTAATCAAGAACTCTGCTGTAGGATTGTGACTTTTGTCTTCTATGAATGTTGCTTTTATAACAATTTAAAAAGCTAATTCAAAAATAAGTGAAAGGGATTCATTTTAAATATTCGGTCACTTATGGTAACTCAGGGGAAAAATGAGCAGTCTGTGGGTACTCAAGTTCGATTAATTAATGGCGAGTGCTTGGTGTTGGGTGTCAGGCCTGGGCTGGTGGCCGAATCAGGTCTTACTAGATGTGATTTCTTAATGAGGATACCGAAGGGTGGCGTTAAGGAATTCTTTAAAGAAGAAAACAGAATAATGTATAAATCTTTGTCTTTTAGCAGGCATCCTGCAAGTTGATGGAGATGAGGGAGTAGAGATTTGAGTCAGATCTGGATCTGATCTGGGTCCCCTAAGTGCATAATTTAGGGCATAATAAGTAAATCACCTCTTTGAAACTGTCTCCTATTTATTTTATGTCTGTATCCACAAAATATATTTATAAATATATATATGCATATTGTATATTTCGAGCATGTATATATAGTACATATATGTGCACACTGTACATATCAAACACATGTATGGCATATATGCTATGTATGTTTATCAAACCTGTGTATGTTATATACATACATACATTGTGTGTGTGTATGTGCCGTATGTATGACGTACACATGCACTGCATGGATCTATTTATATGTATTTCAAACACACCCCTGCGACATGGTGACATTTGATAATTTGCTAAATGCCTTTTAAGAGGAAGAAAATCTTTTTTATTGAAGGCACTCTTCAGCAGCCTTATTCTGGTTAAAAATAGTCATAAGACCTCTGTACATTTCTCCAAGCACCCCAGACTTGAGCACACTCCCCGAATTAGCCTTTTTAACCCACTGAGCCACTCAGGTGCCCCTCAAATTAACCATTTTAAACTCTGATTTTAGCGCCCCTGATGGTTGTCTCCATTCTAAAGATGGAGACATTTCTCGCATTTATCCTTTCTTGTTTTGGGGTTTTTTTGGGGGGGAAATTATTTTTATTTCTCCTCTTGATAACTTTATAATTTTAAATAATTTTTATAAACTTCTGTTTCTCAATTCATAAACTTGAGGTAGTATCTTTTGACTCCTATTTATAAGATGAAGGAATTAGCCCTCAAATCTACTTTTTTCCTCCTTCTGCCGCCTCCTGATAGTAAAACCATTACTTTTAGATGCTCCGTATTTTAACATTTACACCCTGCTCTTAAACTTTATTATACCATTCAGATTTTGATCTTAAATCGTGTCTAAAAGAGCAAAACCCAACAATGGGCCTTGCAGTATTTTCACTATGTGAAAGTGATTGTAACAGGATGTGAGAATTGGAGTCTTTATTTACAATTTTTAAAAATTATTTTAAAAGATTTTATTTATTTGAGAGGGGGGAAGGGGTAGAGGGAGAAAGAGAGGGACAAGCAGACGCCCCCGCTGAGTGAGCAGGTTGACTCTGGGCTCAAACCCAGGGCTGGGTCCCAGGATGCTGAGATCGTGGGTCTGAGCCAAAGACAGATGCTTAACTCACTGAGCCACCCAGGCACCCTCGGATTCTTTACTTTCAGCTTCACCTGGGGCTGCAGTTCGTAGAGGAGTTGCCAACAGCTTCCACATTCCAGTGCTAGACTGTTGAAGCAGGACTTGTAAAACTTCTGGGTAAAAACCAGTTTTGCAACCCTTAGCTGATCTCCAGCCCCTAGCCTATACAAAGATTAGGGATTAAAGAGACAGATGGTTTGGAGAAAGTTACTGAATTGCTGTGGCATTTTGAGTCCACCTCCTCATGGGGGAGGGAATGAGTGCTTTAAGATAAGCCCGTGGAGAACCTGATACCGGTCCCTTGGTTGACTGGACTGGTATCAGACACTTGCCTGGGGAATTTGAAAGGGCTGGTTGGAGTGCCTTGTGGTCTCAGAGTTAAAGACTACTGTTGGGAAATCATTGTACTTTCCTGGACCAAGACCAAACTGGGAGAGGCTGGACCTGCACTGTCTGATGCTTGAGAGAAGGGAATGGTAGGCTCCACAGTCCTGTCGCAGAGGAACCAAGAAGAGCGTTCGAGAGCAAGAGCTCTGTAAACACTGAAAGCAGACGGGAGGAGTCCCGTGAGCTGCCCTTACCTTCTTGACCATTGTGGCCCGGTCTCCCCCTTACTCCCTCCTCTCCAAGGGGACAGAGCTGTGGCTGGCAGGCTTTAGGAGAAGTGGCCCCAAAAAGAGGGAAACAGAGAAGATGGCAGTCAGTCCCTTGCCTTTCCCCTGCAGGCTGGCTCCTTCCCTACAGTGACCTGTCAGATAAGAGGGAGAAAAGCTGGGGCGCCTGGGTGACTCAGATGGTTAATTGTCCGCCTTCCGCTCGGATCGTGGTCCCGGGATCCTGGGATTGAGTCCCGCACTGGGCTCCCTGCTCCTCGGCGAGCCTCCTTCTCCCTCCCCCTCTGCCTCTCTCTCTTATGAATAAATAAACAAAATCTTAAAAAAAAAAAAAAGAGAGAGAGAGAGAGAGAGAGAAAAGCTAAAACTGAAGTTCAAGTTTTGTCTGGGACCCAGGTCTGGACACGTTAATTATGGAAATGAGAATTTTTGTAACTTAAAGTGACTGGAGGATTTTTTTGCACCTGACATTGACCAGAGAGGTCATAGGTGCAGTCCCAGAAATTATCTAAGGGGTCAGGACACACTAGCCCTGCAGCGTGGGCTTGAACAACACGGAGGGAGAGAACAAAGTGGTTTTCTGTTGGCTCCTGTGAGCCCTGCTTACTCAAGGGATTGGCGACATTATTTTTGGTAGCAGCACCGTGAGTGATTAAGTTTAGAGAAAAGGAAATGTAACCCTGTGGTCCCTCAAAGGGGTATTGTTTTGAGCAACCACATCAAATCTGTTGTTTTTTCTTCTTCTCTGTCATTTGCTGGGTTCCGTCTTGCATTTCACTTGACTTCAGTTTTGGACCATGACTTTGACAGATATGTTTATGTTATTTCTGGAGTTTTTAAAAAAAATATGCGTCTGAGTCTCCTTTTCTGGAGTTTCTAAATGCCTCTTTTCTTTTTCTCCTGGCAAAGAAAGCCTCTAATCTCAGAGATGATCTGACCCCTGTGCCACTGCCGTCCTCATGGTCACCGTCATTGTCGTCTTCGACAGTTTTAAGGAATCTCTCCCGTATCTGGGGCATCTGGGTGGCTCAGTCGGTTAAGTGTCCGACTCGTTTCTTTTGTCTTTTCTTTTTCCTTTCTTTCTTTTCCTTTCCTCTCCTTTCCTTTCTTTTCTTTGTTTTAAGATTTTATTTGTTTGAGACAGAGAGACAGCACATGCGTGAGAGAGCAGGAGCGGGGTGAAGGGCAGAGGGAGAAGCGGACTCCCTGCCAAGCACGGAGCCGGATGCGGGATGAGGACCTGAGCTGAAGGCAGATGCTTAACCAACGAAGCCACCCAGGTGCCCCAGGCATCGGACACTTGATTTCAGCTCAGGTCGTGATCTCCGGGTCATGAAGTCAAGCCCTGTGTCAGGCTCCTTGCTCAGCGTGGAGTCTGCCTGAGACTCTCGCCCTCTCTCTGCCCCTCCCCATCCAGCTCATTCATGGGCAAGAGCACACACTCGCTCTGTTTCTCAAAATAAGTTAATCCTAAAAAAAATCCTTTCCGTTTCTTTGCAGTTCCTCAGCCCTAGAAAACTACTAATGAATTGTCTGTCTCTATAAATTTGCCTCTTCTGGGCATTTCAGATAAAAATGATCCTATAATATGGGATCCTTTGTAACTGGGTTCTTGCGCTCAGCATATTTTTTAGCACAGTATTCTAAGGGTCCCCCATATGATAGCATGTATTAGTGCCTTTCCCCCTTTTTATTGTTGGATACTATTTCATGGATGGAGGTATTATATTTTAAAAAAAAGATTTTGTTTATTTATGGAAGAGAGGGATAGCGAGAGAGGGAACACAAGCACAGGGGATCTGGAGAGGGAGAAGCAGGCTTTCTGCTGAGCAGGGAGCCTGATGTGGGGCTGGATCCCAGGATGCCGGCATCATCACCTGAGCCAAAGGCAGACACTCAACGACTGAGCTACCCAGGTGCCTCTGGATGTATTACATTTTATTTATCTAATCATCTGCTGGAGGTCATGACCACTTTCTGGCTATCATGAATAACTCTGCTGCGAACATGAACATGCAAGATTTTTTGGACAAGTTTTTGTTTCTGTTGCCTATACACATAGGAGAGAATGGCTGAGTCATATGGTAAATCTATGTTGAACACTTTGAGGAACGGTTTCCCTAAGCATCTGTGTCATTTTACATTCCCATCAGCGGTCGGTGCAGGTTCCAGTTCCTCTTCGTCGATACTTATTATTGTCTTTTTTTATTTTAACAAGATTTTATTTATTTGTTTGAGAGAGACACAGGGAGTGAGGGAACACAAGCAGGGGGAGTGGGAGAGGGAGAAGCAGGCTTCCCACTGAGCAGGGAACCCAGTGTGGGGCTCAATCCCAGGACCCTGGAATCATGACCTGAGCCAAAGGCACCTTAAGAGCTTAAGGGCTTAAGAGCTGAGCCACCCAGGCACCCTATTGTCTGTCTTTTTGATGAGAGCCACCATTATAGGTGTGGCGTGGTCTCTCAATATGTTTTTGATTTGATGTTGACACTCTTTTCATGTGCTCATTGGTCATTTTCTTGTCTGCTTTGGAGGAATGGCTATTTAGATTCCTTGCCCATTTTTCCATTGGGTTGTTTTTTTTTTTATTACAAGTCTCTTACCAATTAGCAATTTACTTTTTTGATGGTGTCCTTTGAGGCACAAATTTTTATATCATAATTATGTCCAGTTTATCTATTTTTTTCTTGTGTTGTTAAACATTTGTATTTAAGAAGCCTCGATCTAACAAGTTTGTAAAGACTTGCTTCTGTATTTTCTTGGAAGAGTTTTATTGTTTTAGTTTATGCTTGGGTCTGTGGTCCATTTCGAATCAATTTTTGCATATGGTGTGAGGCAGTGGTCCACGGTCTTTCTTTTGAATGTGGGTCTCTAGTTGTCCCAACATCATTTATTATAAAGACTGTACTTTCCTCATTAAATTGTCTTGGAATACTTGTTGAAAATCAGTTGAGTCTAAGTGGGAGGTTTCTTCGTCTGACTTCTAATCGTACTCTCTGCTAGCTGTTCCACTTTTCCCTTTGGACATTTCTGGGACTACTGACTTCCTGATCCATACTAATGGACTTTTTTTCTGGTTTTCTCGGCCTGCTGCACAGATGTCATCTGAAAATTTCTTTTCTTTATATTCTTGGGTTACAACTCTTGTTTCTTAGATCTCGTGCCTCATGTATTCTTTTTCCTTGAATCCCTTTTTCATTTTACTGGAGAACATGATCAAATAAAAAATTTCAGAAATGATATGAAGGAAGAGGGGAGCTCTCTCAGGGTTTAAAAGTCTTGATATGTCTTTGTTTTGCCCTCCTGCTTGCCCTCCCACTTTAAGGGTGGTTTACCTGGATAGAGAATTCTAGGTTCAAAAAAAAAAAAAGTTTTCTATCCAGAATTTGAAGGCATTGCTTGATAATTTCTGTCACCGATGAGAAGCTTGATGCTGACTGATTCTTGTTCCTTAGTAAGCAGCCTCTTTTTTTCCTTATCTGGAAGCTTTCAGGATTTTTTTCTTTTTAACCTTGGTATTGATAAAGCTTCATTTTCAAGAAGAAAACATCATGACTTCTGGGAAAACACAAAGTGAACATGCGTCATTAATGAGGGAAAACTGTTTCAAAGAATATTTGAGAAGTTAAGTGTTTGTAGGCCATGTTAAGAGGGGACTGCTGAGGTTACAGGTTACTGATGAGGATACAAAACGAGTGGGTGTCCAGTAGGCCCCCTACATGGTACCTTTAAAGGTTTTCTGTTCCATTGGATAGAACTTATTTTCATCTCTCCTGAAAAAAAATCTACAACTTAAACTGTGCCTCTACAGAGTTGTAAAATAGCCAATTACATAAGTAGACAAGTAAATGGAATACCCAATAATCTCTTCTGTTTCTTCCAAGTTTCAGGTAATTTTTCTGACAGTGTTCTGAAATTACATGAGGATGTGTCTAGTTGTGGGTTTTCTTTTGCTTCATCCTTTTTGAGTACTTTTACTCTGTGAGGCTTTGAGGTCTTTTCATTAGAAGACATGTGTCTTTCTTCAACACTGAGCACTTTTCTTTATTGTTTCTTTCATTATTTCCTTCCCTGCGTTAGCTCTTTCTCCCTAGAACATTTAGTAGATGTAGAGCCTCTTGAATTTTTGCCTTTTTGTTTCTTCATTTTTCAAAGTCTTCAACTTATGATACTTTAATCCTATATACTTTGTGAGGTGTTCCCTAAAAATAAGACATCCTTCTACCTCAGAATAATAGCATTATCACAACTAAGAAAGTTATTGGTAATTTCCTTTTTTCCAAGTTATTGGTGATTTCCTGATTCCATGTAATATTCAGCCCCTTTTAACATTTCCCCAGGTACTCCAAAATGTTATGTAACTTTTTCTTAATCAAACTATACACTCACACATACAGAAATATTCATGGATCATACTTCAGTTAAAAGCCTTTGATTAAGAAAAAGTTATATAAGATTTTTTTAATCCAAGACCCTATCAAGGTCCAGTCATTCCATTAGATTATTCTGTCTCTTTAGTCTTCTCTGTTCCAGAACACTCTTCCTGTCACTTTCTCCCCTTTTTTTTCCCAGGGGTTGACTTTGTGAAGATGAGTCCACTGGTTTATTTCTTCCTTTCTTCCTCCCTTTCCTTTTTCTTCTCCTCCTCCCCATTTCCTTTTGTCCCACTCCTCCACCTTCTCTTCATTCTAATTTTAATATGGAAAATTTCAAAATATGCCCTATCTGAAAGAAATAAACATCTCCAGTTTCTCTCGTACTCATGATCCAGCTATCATAATCATTGACTCATGTTTAGACTTATCTCACCTACACCCCTGACTTTTCTCTTTCTCCTGCAATGGGATTGTGTTGAAATAAATAACAGCCTTGACAACATTTCATCCTCAAGTATTTTAGTGTATGTTTATAAATGCCATGGCTGGTAGTTCAGCAAGAGCTGTTGGCTAGAGCATGGATGTGTGGCTTCCCCACATAACAGCTGCCCAGCACAGTGGCTGGATTCTGCAAGGGAGGGTCTCAGAAGGATGTTCCAATGGCCTGGGGTGGGGGTAGGAGGTAGGGGGGCTGAGGGTGGAGTGGGGAGAGTACGCCAGGCTTCCTAGGATCCAGACTTGATATCTATTGCATTCTATTGGTCAAACAAGTTCCTAAGACCAGCCTAGAATCAAGGGGATGAAAATTGGGAATTAGACTCCACCTCTTTTCCTCTTTTTCTTTTTTCTTTTGCAATTCTTATAAATTGGGGTAAAATGTACATATTTTGATATATCATTTTGACTCTCAAAAGTGTACAGTATTCAGTGACACTGAGTACATTCACAATGCTGGGCAACGATCCCTCCTACCCATTCCCAGAACTTGTCCATCATCTCAAACAGAAACTCTCTACCCATTCAACTGTAACTCCTCATTCCCCCCCTGGCAATTTCTGTTCTATGAATTTGACTACAGTAGGTGCCTCTTATAAGTGGAATCATGCACTATGTCCTTTTGTCTGTGGCTTACTTCACTTAGAGAGTGCTTTCACAGGTCATTCATGTCATAGCCCGGGTCTGTACTTCCTTCCTCCTGTGGACTGGCTCACATTCCCTACTGTGCATTGTCCTCCACTGCCTGATGTGAGGGACAGCCTGTGGGAACAGAGGGAGGACTCGCTGGCAGCCATCCACAGAGACTGTTGACTCTGCCTAACTTCTCCAGAGCTGACAGTGGAGAAGCCACTAGAATCAGGGAAAGAACCAAAATTAGAGAAGCACAAAGGAAAATAGAAAAGAATAATGAAGTAAGAGAAGTGGAATCTTACAGATCTGCAAACTTTCTGTGCTTTAATCCTTTCTGTGGCTGGGGCACGTGGATGGCTCAGTCGGTTGAGTGTCTGGCTTGGGCTCAAGTTATGATCCTGGGGTCCTGGGAATGAGCCCCACATTGGGCTCCCTGCTCAGCCGGGAGTCTCCTTCTCCCTCTCCCTCTGCTTACCACTCCCTTAGCTTGTGCTTTCTCTTTCTCTGTCAAATAAACAAATAGATAAGTAATATATTTTTTGAAAACCCCTTTCTGTGGCTGTTGGTATCTTCAAATCCCAATTTCCTCCTGCCACCTTATTCCCAAGGGCCATAGCAAACCATGTTCCTGCTCCTTCCATTTTGTTTGAATAGCCAGTCTCACATGTCACATCATCCTCTTGATTATTTCTCTTGAGACTGTCATTAGGGTGTCTTTTTCCTGGTCCTTACCACATTCTCAATTAGTATATGTGCGTTTAGGGTGGTAGAGCTGTCTAATGTCTACATTGCATCGGGGAAACATGGAGCCAGATGCGCTCCATGGGCACTCTCTTCTCGGCTAAGCCTGATCGCTCAGGTCATGAGGAAAGTCAACTTTTTGAGCAATGAGGGCTAATGTCCTGGAAGGAAAGCCTGGGAGACTGAGGCTGTGGGGTGGTCTGCAAGGGAACAGGGGAAAGGGCCCTGTGGTAAGGCAGAATTTCTTCTTCACAAGCAAGGAGCCTCAAAAGTACCCCTGAGATTTGTACGTTTTTCACCAGGAATTAGCAACTCTCAGTTATAAATGCTTTAACAGAGGTTATAAGCTCACCTCGAAGCTGTGTCCAAACTGACAATAATTTGTCTTCTTCTGTCTTATTCAGGGGGCAGGGATGGGAAGAAGCCTGGGACTGGAAATAAATGTTATTATATTTTAGACACTTTATAAAAAGAGAATCTGGGGACAGCCATAATGTGATTAATCTGATACTTAACTATCTTTGGGAGGAAAGGGAGACGGCTAGTTCCATATTCACAGCAACGGGCCTGTGTTTTGCTTGTTGGCAAGGAGAACGAGTCTGGACGTTGGTAACATATCTGCCAAGCTTCTGGAAGAAGTTTTAAAGGGTGTCAAGGAAGTGAAGCCCCAGAGTAGGTTCGTTAGGGATCCAAGGATTACAGGCACGTGGGCAGACCAAGTCAGTGCATGTGTGAGCTCCTGAAATAGGTTGAAAGCAGCAGGAGTCTGGGCTTTCAGAGTGGCCTGTGATTTGTTATGCTTTGTTGGTTGCCATGGTGCTGGGTGGTCAATCTTAACATTCATTTTGCTAACGTAGTTCAGAGAAGTATTCCTTTGATATCTTCAATCTTTTCTCCAGCGTCTGTGTGCTGTACTCCGATAACTTTGCTCATGATTCTACATGTCTGTATTAAAATGGTTCCCCAAACGGAATTAAAATGTTAAATGTTAAGAGCTAACTGCACAGTGACATTAACTGTCAAAGGTCCTACGACATTCATCTTATTAACCAGTGACTAATCAGTGGTTTGGAGCTTGGACTCCCTGGTGCTTAGGACATAAATGTTAAAACGCTGGTCAGATTCCCAACTTGATCCCACAGCGTTCTTGTTTCAGTGGGAAAATATAACTTACATTCTAAGGACTGGGTGCTTCGTTCTTCTACCCACTCATTTACCACCTACACTCCTACTTCCTTTGATATAATGGGACAGGAGTCCCAATCTTTCCCACCTTCTTTCTCTAGAAAGTGGTAGTTCCCACCAAGCACACTGGTGGTAGCCATTTTCATGCAAGCAGTGATAGTAATCGTGTTTGCCCTTCAGATCTGTTCTGGGTTTGTTCCAGAATGTTAGTAAGAATGCACAATGCCGGGACGCCTGGGTGGCTCAGTTGGTTGGACGACTGCCTTCGGCTCAGGGCGTGATCCTGGAGTCCCGGGATCGAGTCCCGCATCGGGCTCCCAGCTCCATGGGGAGTCTGCTTCGCTCTCTGACCTTCTCCTCGCTCATGCTCTCTCTCACTGTCTCTCTCTCTCAAATAAATAAATAAAAAATCTTTAAAAAAAAAAAAAAGAATGCACAATGCCTTCATGTAGTGCTTATCATAAAGAATTGGCTCTTTCCTGTGTTTATTGATCAATGGGTGGATTCCTCCATCCACTCGTTCAGTATAATTTAAGACCACCTACATCTTTGTGTCTTTGGATCAGATTTTGTGCCCCATGGGAAAAAAGTGTATTTTGGTCTTCATTTACCTTGAGCAGTATCAAAAGGCCATAAATGGGGGAAAAGTGTTTAAATGACTTTCAGGGTATTTTTTTGGAAATTGAAAGATGACTAAAAATGGGTCCCTGGGTGGCTTAGTTGGTTGAGGGTCTGACTCTTGATTATGGCTCAGGTCATGATCTCAGGGTTGTGAGATCGAGTCCCACGCCGGACTCCGCAGTGGGGGTGGAGCCCACTTAAGATTCTCTCTGTCTCTCCCTGTCCATGTGCTCCTTCTCCCCTCCCTCTCTCTAAAAACAAGAAAGAGAGAAAGAAAGGAAGAAAGAAAAAGAAAGAAAGAAGAGCACAAAGGGAAAGAATTCTGAAGTGATAGTATTTTTTAAATTGGAAGTTTCTAGAAATTTCTTTTCATGAGGAAAGAATTTGGTGAACTTCTGATATTTAAATGGAAGCGCACATCTGCGTGAGTGCGTGCACATGCGCGCACACTCACACAGAGACACGAATCCCACTCAAGAGGCTCCGCCCTCGTGACCTCATCATCCCACAGAAGCATCACCTCCCAACGCCAACACCTTGGAGTTAGGATCTCAACAAATATATTTTGGGGGGATGCAGACATTCAGAACATAGCACTGAGTTTTAGTTCCTTTATGAGCTTCCTCTAATTTGTCCATCCATTCCGTTCTTGGACATGGGCGTTGTTTCCAGTTTGAGGCTAGTATGAACCAGTGCTCTGACGTATCTGGGTGTGTCTTCTGGGGGGACATATGCATTAATTTATCTTGGGCATATACCTAAAGTGGACTACTGACCCATAGGCCGATGTGTGTTGAATTTTGTGAGGAAGAGCAAATGCTAGTGCTCCTTCACAGTGGTTGTACCAATTTCTTTTTTTTTTTTTTTAAGATTTATTTATTTATTTGACAGACAGAAATCACAAGGAGGCAGAGAGGCAGGCAGAGAGAGAGAAGGAAGCAGGCTCCCCGCTGAGCAGAGAGCCCGATGCGGGACTCGATCCCAGGACCCTGGGATCATGACCTGAGCCAAAGGCAGAGGCTTAACCCACTGAGCCACCCAGGCGCCCCGGTTGTGCCAATTTCTAATGGCTTCTTAGACTCCAGCCAGTCCCGTTTTTAGCCTCACTGTCATGGCTACCACCCATTTCTGAACATTTGGAAAGTTTGAGGAGTGAATCCTGTGGTTTTGGCTTACCTCGTGGCTCTTGTAGGAACTTCTTTTTTCAGCGCCCCTGAGTCCAGATCACACTGGCCCATTGGCTTTCCAGCTTCTAAAATTGTGGTGCCATCTTCCTGTTCTTTCCATCCTTAGGTATTTCTGCATTTAAAACATTTCCTTTGCTGCCACTGTAATGGGTTTTTAGGAATTGGTAGCACTAAATGCTTATGTTCACTCCACCATACTAAACCTCTCATTTTTAAACCACGCTACTTCCACACGATCTCTGGAACCATCTATTTATTTAAACATGCCTGGGCGCATTTCAGATGCATCTTGAGTCTGGAGCAGTGGGGAAGAAGCAGCAAAATTCAGGTCCTTGTACAGTAGGGAAAGGTCAACCTAGTTAGGGAATGAACTCTTGTACCAAAGGAGACATTCAGCAATACCAAGCTGTGAGAGGCATAATTATTTAGTGGCATTATGTGATGGGGATGATGAGGAATTTTTAGCAGGCGGGAGTGGGCAAATTGAAAGTGATATTCCTTCTCGGTGTTCTCAAGTTCCCCAAACGTGCTTTTATTGAGACCTGGGATGGCCTGGGGGCACACTTGCAAAAGATCAGAGCAGAGCTGAATTCCGTTATGCAAAGCATAATACCTTTGTATCAAGCTACTGCTATGTGCGTATCACAAAATACTCTTGGCTCAAGTTCATAACAGTAAAACCAAAGGCATAAAAGGTATCACTCATGTTGCCTGTCCTGGGAGAGGACCAGCTCTTTGGATCTTGGATTTTGCACCTTACCCTTAAAAGCCCCCGGTGGGACTTTTATGGAAGGCAAGCCTTCCACTTTTTGGGTCCCACTGTCTTTCATGTCTAAAATCCAAGTTCTAGAAGGACCCTTCTGCATCGACTCTGGGCTTTTCCGTTTCTTTCTTCCTTTTTTTTTTTTTTTTTTTTTTTAAAGATTTTATTTATTTATCAGAGACAGAGAGGGAGAGAGAGCGAGCACAGGCAGACAGAATGGCAGGCAGAGGCAGAGGGAGAAGCAGGCTCCCTGCCAAGCAAGGAGCCCGATGTGGGACTCGATCCCAGGACGCCGGGATCATGACCCGAGCCGAAGGCAGCTGCTTAACCAACTGAGCCACCCAGGCATCCCTTCCGCTTCTTGATGGTAAATCCCAATGATGAGTTGGTCTTGGTAGAATTCAGGAACTTTATGTAATCCATGGTGTTCCCTTCGCTGGGCAGGTGGTGATGACTGTGAGTTGAGAACAATAGGAACGAAGCTTAGAGGTCAGAAAAAATATAGGTCAAATGTAAGGAAGAAATTTATAGAGAATATCAGTCAAGGTCCTGGCAGGGCACAGATAACAAGAAAATTATACCTTGAGAAGAGGTTCATAAAGGGCTTGTTCATGAAGGAATGTGCAAGGTGTAGGAAACAGTGAAGCTGGGATTGTCCCGAGGCCTGACCACAATCTGGAATTTGGAATCAGGGACCGAGGATCCCTTGAAAGAACCTGTGGCTTTCCATTAAGGGACACAGCCTACAGGGAAGGAACCTATGGAGTAACTACCCATTCACCCTCCTCCCTCCTTCCAGTCTTCTGCAATGGCTGAACTTCCAATGGCTGAACTTCACTAAAAAGACAAGAGACCAAAGGGGACCCATGGATACAGTCTTCGTAGGCCAGCATCCTTGGGAAGGGCTCAGGCAAGAGGGTCAGGAGGTCTCTTCCGCACAAGGGTCCATGGTCAACATGGAGGGAGTTCCTTAGGAACTTATCTGCAGGCTGTAGGAAGAATTCTTCTTAGAGAAGTTTTGGAAACAGTATACCTGCAGATTATTCTTACAATCAGAGTGTCTCTCTAGCTGCCATTAACTCCAGCACCTCCCAGGCGTTGAGGAGAAAATGCCGGTACTGGGCCTACTGAAATCCATTTTGTGATAACAAGCTGCTCCCCCAAAGGGGAAGTGCCTATTATTATAAATAATGAGACCGATTGCATAGCATTCTGCAGCGTGCAGAGGACTTTTTTGGACAGCATTTTGTGTGATTCTCTCATTAATCTTTTGAGGTGGCTAGGAATATAGACCTGTTTGATGAGAAAAGTGAGTCTCACAGAGGTTGCTTAAAATATCACGGCAGGGGCACCTGGGTGACTCAGTGGGTGGCCTCTGCCTTCGGCTCAGGTCATGATCCCAGGGTCCTGGGATGGAGCCCCGCATCGGGCTCTCTGCTCAGCGGAGAGCCTGCTTCTCTTCCTCTGCTGCCTCTCTGCCTACTTGTGATCTCTGTCAAATAAATAAATAAAATCTTTTAAAAAAATTTTTAAAAAATATCACGGCAAACGAACCAGGCGTCTTGATTCCAAATTCAGGTGCTTGCCAGAAAGAGAAATTCAAGTCACCTGCAATGATTTTTTTTAAAAAGAAAGAATTGGGGTGCCTGGGTGGCTCAGTTGTTAAGTGTCTGCCTTTGGCTCAGGTCATGATCCCAGAGTCCTGGGATCGAGCCCCACATCGGGTTCTCTGCCACAGGGGGCCTGCTTCTCCCTTTCCCTCTCCCACTCTCCCTGCTTGTGTTCCCTCTCTCACTTTGTCTCTCTCTGTCAAATAAATAAATAAAATCTTTAAAAAATTAAAAAGAGTAAAAAGCAAGAATGATGAGAATATAAGAAATGTAAGAAATCCTTGCCCTTTGCAAACAGAGCTGAGCAGACTTTGTGACTAGGATGTTCCTTCTTTGTAGCTGATGATGTCTTCCTGCCTTCTGTTTGCAAGGACACCCTCTGGTGATGAGTGGGATGGAAATTTGGGTCTTGGAAATTACACAATTATAGCTGGGTTAAAGCCAGAGAGGTCTATCCTGAAAGTCCCTGTAAATCCCAGCTGGGTCCCTTGTAACTCCACTATTGTACACCCTTGAACCTGATCCAGCCTCTGAAGGAGACAAGCTTGGTATCCTACTAGCTCCCATGTCTGATACATGCTGCCGTTTCTGCACTAGACTAATTCGACTGACCAAATAGCCAATAAGCTCGGCCAGAGTTTTAATGATACTAATAAAAAAGCCACAGGAAGGAATAAGTTTGGGAAACAGGGCACGGTGATTTTGTACACAGCCTGTGTGCCTTGGCTGTGTCCTCATTTTGGGGTTGGTGTTCTGGTGATCTGACTCTGACTTCTTGTTGGCAACCCACCCAGTGCAGGAGAGGAGCTAAGTCTACCAGGCAGTGACCCTCTGGAACATTCTCTCAGCTCGTTTGTTATTCCGACGTTCAAGAAGTAGTCCCATCCATTGTATGATCTCACACTCCTGTCTTGGTAGATGGATTCAGAATTGTCTTTCTTTCTTTTTTAAAAAGATTTTATTTATTTATTCAAGAGAGAGAGTGAGAGACAGCTTGAGGAGGAGAAGGTCAGAGGGAGAAGCAGACTCCCCGTGGAGATGGGAGTCCAATGCAGGACCCGATCCTGCGGGA
Organism: Neogale vison; assembly: GCF_020171115.1. Taxonomy (NCBI): domain Eukaryota; kingdom Metazoa; phylum Chordata; class Mammalia; order Carnivora; family Mustelidae; genus Neogale; species Neogale vison. The sequence continues at coordinate 91,137,637 of NC_058099.1, read as the reverse complement.
TCATGACCTGAGCTGAAGGCAGTCGCCCAACCAACTGAGCCACCCAGGCGCCCATCTTACTTTCTTTTTAATATACTAAATATAATTGGGCACCTGGGTGGCTCAGCGGGTTAAGCACCTTCGGCTCGGGTCATGATCTCGGGGTCCTGGGATCGAGCCCCGCATCGGGCTCTCTGCTCAGTGGGGAGCCTGCTTTCCTCCTCTCTCTCTCTGCCTGCCTCTCTGCCTACTTGTGATCTCTCTCTGTCAAATAAATAAATAAAATCTTTTAAAAAAATATACTAAATATAATTTATATAAATCCCTGATCAAAAGTGTTCTAAAATTAGCTAGGTTTTGAGAGTTGGATACACCAATGTAGACAACATCCCAAACAACATATGGAACATTTCTATAATTTCAGACAATTCTACTCTTTCTTCCCAGTCAATCCCTGCCCCCCACCATATAAGCACCAGACTTCTGATTTCTATCACTACGATTATTTTGTCTTTTCTTGAACTTCATGTAGGTGGAATCATATAATATCTGGCTTACTTCACTCAACGTGTTTGAACTTCTGTGTGTTGTTGTACATCAGTAGTGTGTTCCCTTTATTGCTGGAAGTATTCCATTATTCGGAAATACCACAATATGTTTCCTTTTTCTCCTGCTCTTGGATATTTTGAGTTATTTTCATTTTTGGTCTAATATGCACAAAGCTGCTGTAAACATTCTTCTGTAAGTCTTTTTGTGGGTAACTGCAGTCATTTCTCTGGGTCTGTTCCTAGGAGAGGAAGAGCAGGTCAAAAGGAAGGTGTATATTCAGATTTTTTTTTTTTTTTGCAGTTTTTAAATTACACGTTTTGCTGTAAAACAGTGTTAGAGGTACAGAAATATTTTAAAGATAATAGAGGTCGTGTATACGCCATACTGTTTCCCCATCATTGACACCTTACTTTAGTATAGTACATTTGTCGCAACTAACGAACCAATATTGATACATTATTGTCAACTAAAATCCGTACTCTTCAGATTTTCTTATTTGTATCTAATGTTCTTTTTATGTCCCTTATCCCAGCCTAGGAGGCCACATCATGTTTGCTTGTCATGTCTCCTTAGGCTCTGCTTGGCTGTGACAGTTTCTCAGATTTCTCTTGTTTTTGATGAACTTGACCATTTCGCGGAGTACTTGTCAGGTATTTTGTAGCACGGACCTCAGTTGGAATTACCTGATGTTTCTCTTATGATTAGACTGAGGTTATCATCAGTTTGGCAGAGCAAGAACATGGAGGTAAAATGCCATTTTCATCACATCATGTCAGGGGTGTATGCAGTCCACGCGACTTATCAGTGATATTAACCTCGGTCCCGTGGCTTCTCAGGTTTCTCCACTAGGAGATTGCTCCCGCTCTCCCTTCCATATGTATTCTTTGGAAGGAACTCACCTGGTACAACCCATGGTTAGGGAATAGGGAGTCAAGGATGGACTATCTCCATAAACCACAGCTGACCTTGGAACAACAGAGGTTTGAACTGCATGGGTCTACTTACATGCAGAATCTTTCTTTTTTCTTTTCTTTTCTTTTCTTTTTTTTTTTTTTAGATTTATTTGAGAGAGAAAGAGCACACAGAGGGAGAGGGAAAAGTAGACTCCCCACTCATCAGGGAGCCCAATGCAGGGCTCCATCCTAGGACCCTGGGATCATGACCCAAGCCAAAGGCAGACGCTCAACCCACTGAGCCACTCAGGCACCCCCAGATTTTGTTGTTAGTAAATATAGTACAGAATTGTAAATGTTTTCTCTCCCTTATGATTGTCTTAATATAATAACATGTTCTTTTCTCGAGCTTCCTTTCTTGTAAGAATGTAGTATATAACACATATAATGTGCCATATATGTGTTAACTGACTCTGTTATTGGCAAGGCTTCTGGTCAATAGTAGGCTATTAATAGTTAAGTTTATGGGCATTCGGAAGTCATATTCCGATTTTGTACTGCATGCTGGGGTTCAGGGTGAGAACTCCTGAGCCCTGCATTGTACAAGGGTCAACAGTATTTGGAATTCTTTGGCAAGGAAATTTACATTTAGTTTTTAAGAAGTGGCATTTTATACTCAGACAAGCAACACGGGAGGGTCCGTGTGTTCCTTGTCCTCGCCAACACTTGCTGTTGTCATTCTTTCTAAGTTTAACCATTCTAGTTGATGTGAAGTGGTATCTCACTGTGGTTTTCATTTGCATTCGTGATGACTAATGATTTTGAGTAACTTTTCGTGGGCTTATCGACCATTCCTATGTCTTCCTTTGTGAAATATCTGTCCAAGTCTTTTGTCCGATTTTGTGTTGTCTGTTTTTTATTATTACTGAATTGAGGAGTTATATATCTATATCTTGGATAAAGTTTCTTTGTTTAATACATGCATGAAATGTTTTCTCCCAGTCTGTGGCTTGCATACTGGTTTTCTTAACAGTGTCATTTGATGAGCTGGATTGAAGATTTTATGTTATTTTATTTTTTTAAGGTTTTTTTTTTTAAAGATTTTATTTATTTGACAGAGAGAGATCACAAGTTGACAGAGAGGCAGGCAGAGAGGGAGGGGGAAGCAGGCTCCCTGCTGAGCAGAGAGCCCGATGCGGAGCTCGATCCCAGGACCCTGAGATCATGACCTGAGCTGAAGGCAGAGGCTTTAACCCACTGAGCCACCCAGGTGCCCCGTGGATTGAGGATTTTAATAAAGAGATTTGGGGACCTGTGCTGGAAGTAATGAACCCTCACTCTTTCTATATCTGATGCTGCTAATTGCTAGTTATGAAGATTTCAATTAATTTATTTATAAAAGATTATTTGAGAAAGAGAGAGAGAGCACATGGGGGGAAGGGCAGAAGGAGAGGGACAAGCAGACTCTGAGGTGGGCACAGAGCCCCATGTGGGGCTTGATCTCAAGACCCTGAGATCATGACCTGAGCTGAAACCAAGAGTTGCGCTCAACTGACTGAGCCACCAGGTGCCCCATAGTTATGAAGATTTGTGATGTGCTGGTGGGCATAAGGATTATAACCACGCCTTCTTTTCAAAGCATCTGATGTTGCATGAAAAGATAATTTTCTGAGAAAAGTTAGACTTCCCCATAGTAACAATAACTATGTTACTGGGTGTGAAGATTCCAGATTTATTAGGTGTCTTTGAGTAGCTGCTGCCGGTGCACAGGAGAAGCCCAGGTGAGAAGATCATGTTCTGTCCTTGGCCAACTGGACCTCCTCATTTTCCAAAGCTTTGGCATGTCAATGACTGACATTGTGCCCAGGGGAGGGGGGTGGCTCTTCTTGCTCCTGACCCAGTTAAGCCCCACGGACACTGAAAATCATGAGAAATAGTAACCCAGCAGCTGCGGCCGGCAGTTCCCCCAAGATCTGATGACAGCACGCATGGCCCTTTTAGAGTTCAACAAAACAAGTAGAGGAGCGGAGGTCAGACTCCTCCTGGAGGGGCAGAAAGAATTCCTCTTAGGAAAAAACATCATGTGGTATTAAATATTGACTCATAACATGGGTTTAGGGGAGATGCTTTCAAGCTTCTTGGAATACCGCAACACACATCAGGCTTTCCGAACTAGAATTCACGTGAGAACTCACTTCCCAGCCAACTCTGGCATTTACTACCTGGACTGATGCCGGGTGCCAACGCTGATCATCATTAGCTCCAGTCCTTTCTATTTGTGATGAGATTTGATTTCGATCATCAATATAGTCCTCAAGTTGAAAAGCTATAGCAGTCTCTAATTGGCACTAAGTAAAATCTGGCTTCTTGGTTGATTGCTGTCAATTCTGAATTATTTAGCGTAACATATGGAACATTTAGCTTTGGAGAAAAGTACATAGAAGATCACTGTATACTTATTTTTTAGTACCTACACTGTTTGGAACTGAGAAAAGACTTACTTTTGTTTTTACTTCTGGCCAGTAAGGGCTCTGAGTGCTCCACCTTTCCTGGGTTCTAGTAGAACATGCTAGAATTCTCCATTTACCGACTTACCAATTGATCCTGTAAAACTCAGAAAAAAATAGCGAAGGCTCAAGGAGGAATTGGCCATGGCTTTAATACAATGAACAGATCGGAGCTAGGGAGTCAGAACTTCCTTAGATGCAAAGAGAGACCAAAAAAAAAAAAATGAGGGACTTGAAATTATTGACAAGACTTGAGAGTCACTGTTCTCCTCAACACAGTTTTAAAGTTCTAGAACATGAACAAAATGTTGGTACATTAAGAACATTGTTCTGACTTTAAAAAAAACAATGTGTGTCCTCTAGGAAGAGAATATGAATTTTATTTATTTATTTATTTTTACTCAGACAAAACTCTGATTTAGCTACTGTCTTTTTTAACGGCCTCTTTTCCTGCCACTTCAGGTGAATCTCTTTGTGCTGCTCTCCGTGGTGTGTGTCCTCTTAAATCTAGCTGGATTTATCCTCGGCTGCCAGGGCGCCCAGTTTGTGTCCAGTGTGCCCAGGTGTGATCTGGTAAGTCGACCTAAACCATCGCTGGGCACCTGCTTGGACCCTGGCTTTCCTGGGGGTGGTGGTGGGAGGTGGTAGGCAGCGGCCACGAGGGAATCCTGCTCTTTGTTTCGTTTACCCACTTGCCCTGGCCCAATTCAGGCATTTTGTTTCCAAAGCAGGGGCCAGCTAGCAGAGCCCCAGAGCCACAGTAAAATGCCTGCGTCCTTAGTTAGGGAACGGCTCGGTCTCCTCCGAAGGGGGAAAGCGGAGGTGATCAGAATACAGGAGAGCAGACCTGTCTCGGAAACTTCTGGAGGCCGGTTGTGTTTCAGATTTTCCCGATTTTTGAAAAGATGAACCTGACGCAGACACGACTTAACGCTGTAGCACCCCCTTCCCCCGGACTCCGGGGCAATAGGCTGTCATCACAACGTCTAGTTTCCGGGGCTTTTTGAATTTCACGATTGTGGAGACGAGGTTGTGGGCCTGCAAAATCTCTGAATATTTTCTTTTAATTTTTGATTGTGGCAAAATGCATGTGGTCGCATAAAATGTACCGTCTTCATTTTTCAGAGTTCAGTTCAGTGGTTGAAGCACATTCACATTGTTGTGCAGCCGATCTTGGGAACATTTTCCTGTTGCAAAACTGAAACTCTGAACCTACTAAACAGCTCCCTTGCTCTCCGGGGCCTGCCCCTGCCCTTCCCACCCCGGCCCTGCCTCTGGCAACCGTAATATTCCACTGCATGCACATACCGTATGATTCTTTCAACCACAAAAACAGTAAAGTCCCATAAAAATGGGCATGCAAATATGTCTTTGAGACCTTGCTTTCAGTTCCTTTGGGTGTATACCCAATTGCTGGCCAACTTTGGAGTACTGAAAACGACTTCTCAGTGACACATACTTCCCTGTGGCCCAAAGCGAAGGGACTGGAGTCTTGAGAAGCTGTAGTCAGTCTCAGCTACTTGGGACTTGGTGACAAGGCAGTGTGGCTGGCCCCTTAGAAACCACGAGGGTGCCGCTGGAGGAGGGGCCGCATTTCTCAAAACACTGATAAAGCCTCAGCCTTCCCCGATGGGCAGATTCAGGGATTCACCACAAACCTGGTGCTCTCTCTACACACTCCTTCACAAGCTTTCCGATTTTGTCACACCGTTGTTTAATGAACTTCCGTCGCGAGATCCCAGCCTCACAGCCTTTTCTGGTTTTATAGGCCTTGTGCAATTCACCCTCATCTTGCCAGCTCCCGGAGGCAGCTTGCACTGCCTGTCCTTGCTCCAAAGACCACCTGGCATGGCCCTATTTTCTTACTTTTCACAACACCATCTCTCCGCAAATTCCCTATCCCTGAGTCCTTGTTCCCCCAAATATCAGTCCTTCACAGCTCCATGCAAAGAGTAACTCCTTCAGGATATAGTCCCTGAACTCCTAGGAAAGATAATCTTCCAGAGTGTCCTCCATGTCCACCTCTCAGACATATGTCCTTTTCGTTTTTTGGACTAGAGATCTCCATAAACCTGTTTCCTCCCTTCTTCCGAGCCGGGATCTCCCCAAGGGCAATGTCAGCTTCTCTATTTGGGAGTTCTCAGTGGTCCCCGGAGCTGCCTCCCACTCCTTCACAGACAGAGTTCCCAGGAACGAAACGAAACAAAACAAAACAAAACGTTGAGCCAAGCTTGGTTTTCTAATTACTCATCACACAGCCAGTTAGAAGGGCCAAGAGGCCAGACTCAGGCTGAAAGTGAAAAGTCGCCCTATCTGGAAAGACAGTTTGGCCAAACTGCAGCTCCTCTTATGTCAAGACACTGATTAGAGAAGCTGCTGAGAGTAGAAAGGAAAGTCAGACCTCGTTCCTGACCTAGAAGTTTATGATGTGCCAGCGGAACGGGACAAGCACGGCGAACGCTTGGGTGGTGTTTGCAGAGGGAATGGATACGTGTCCACTGGCAGGTCGATCCGCGGGTCTGTGACAGCGCCTGGGGCACGCCAAGAAAGAAGGGCTTGTATCCGGGCAAAGATAAGGAATATAGGTATGTGAGCTGGACCTTGAGTGATGGATAGATAATGAGAGTGGGTGGAGCCTGAGAGAGGAGAGAACTCAGAAGGCAGTAGTGGAAAGGGAGCTTTGGTAGCTCTTGGAAAAGCAGAAGCCAGATTGCGAGGGGTCAAAGATACATTTAATGGACTTTCCTGAGAAATTCTGTGGTTCTCTATCCTGCGTACCCATCACTTGCGGGCACTTTGTAAAGAATCTTCTAACTGGGTGGGGCCCCATTCCCAAAGATTGTCCATTGACCTAGAAAGGGGGAGGGGTCTAGGCATTCTTATCTTTTTATATTTTAAGTGTATTTTTATTTATTTTATTTTTTAAAAAGATTTTTACTTATTTATTTGACAGAGAGATCACAAGTAGTCAGAGAGGCAGGCAGAGAGAGAGAGGGAACCAGGCTCCCTGCTGAGCAGAGAACACGATGTGGGACTCGATCCTAGGACCCTGGGATCATGACCTGAGCTGAAGGCAGAGGCTTAACCCACTGGAGCCACCCTGGCGCCCTTTAAATGTATTTTTTTTTTTTTAAAGATTTTATTTATTTGTCAGAGAGAGAGAGAGAGAGAGTGCACAAGCAGGCAAAGTGGCAGGGAGAGGCAGAGAGAGAAGCAGGCTCCCCACTGAGCAAGGAGCCCGATGTGGGACTCGATCCCAGGACACTGGGATCATGACCTGAGCAAAGGCAACAACTTAACCACTGAGCCACTCAGGTTCCCCCCTTTAAGTGTATTTTTAATTAAGCATTTATCACCACCACAAAAACCTACTCTGTGATTGTATCTGATTATAAAACAGTAAAAATTCAGACAAGTCATAAACGTATAGAAAGAACTTAAAGATCACTTGAAATTTCACTCTTCTGGGTAAGCGCGATTAATTGTTTGGCAGATTTTTGGGACACCTCTTTATATACATAAAAACACAATTTCCATCAGTGGGACCATATCATAATTGTTGTTTTTCAATAGGGAGGCTATTTGACCAATGAAATCTTTTTGGGGAAGGGGACACTCTTCCTCATTCCCTCCCCACCATGCTAGTTACCCCAAATTCTTGCTAATAACTGGGGGTCTCCCTCCATGTGTTCAGATGATCTCACCTAAATAGGTAGGGGGTGGACCTAATTTTGATTTCTTTTCCAAAAATGGGACATACTGTATCCGCCCCCTACCCGCATACTGTGTTTCTCTCTTACAGATCTAACACTCTTTGCTTTGAACAGGTGAGTTCTCTATTGCCTTGTTGTCTGGAGTGGTTTGGGTTTTGGCTGATAAAAACAATCTAGCCACCCTTACTCTCTTGCACAACCCCTTCCCAGGTCAGAGAGCGTTCCTGGTGGGAAAGGTATAATTTTTCTTTGATCTATATCATTTCTTTAAAAATTACACATTCAATCCTTTGGCGGCTTCATCCATTCTTTAAAATGGAGTTAAAATTTACACTGACATGCACAGATCTCAAGTGTAGAGTTCACTGAGTTTCGGCCAATGTATACATTCATCTCGACCGATGTATACATTCATGTATACCCCCCCAGACCAGAGCTAGAACGTTCGTCTGGCCAGTTCTTGCGTTTCACCCAAATGGAATCCTCGGGTATATACCTTTTTGTCTCTGTCTTATTTTGCTCAGCATAACAGTTCGGGGATCCAGCCATGATTTTGTGTAGTGTCCGTTGCTTTTTTTTTTTCCACAATAGGATTTCATCGTATAAAAATATCACAGTTTGCTGAATCCACTCTCCTGCTGATGGACATTCCCATTGTTTCCAGTTTGGGGCTATTATGAACAGAGCTCTTGTAAACATTTTTGCGGAGTTGTGGTTTTTCCCGTGGGCCCATTCTCGTTTCTCTTGAGTAAATAAGGGGGTGTGGGATTTGCTCGGTCACGTGGTAAACTTAAGTCTGTGTAACTTTATAAGAAACTGCTAAACAGTTTCCCAGCGTGCTTGGGGAATAAGGATTTTTAACTGAAGGTATACAGCCAGTTCCTTTATTAAAGGGTTCAACTTACGTTTCTACCGATGACTCTCCGCCAGCTACAAGCGTTTCTCTCTAGTGTGTGTCAGGCTCATGGTGGCCGTGTGAGAACTCGTCAAGTCAGCTTGCAGTCCCCTGGTTGCGAGAGAAGGTGTCCTCCTTTGTAAAAGGCATCCTAGAAGATGCTAATGAGCAGCCCGTGTTGAGAACCATAATCCTGGTGATGAGGAGAGAGATGGAGTCAGGGATGATGGTGTCAGGGAACAGCATCAAGGTCGAAGCGTGGATGGTTTTCTTTTTTTCTTTTTAAAAGATTTTATTTATTTACTTGACACACAGAGAGAGATCACAAGCAGGCAGAGAGGCAGGTAGAGAGAGAAAAGGGGAAGCAGGCTCCCCGCTGAGCAGAGAGCCTGATGCAGGGTTCGATCCCAGGACCTTGGGATCATGACCTGAGCCAAAGGCAGAGGCTTAACCCACTGAGCCACCCAGGCGCCCCAACATGGATGGTTTTTATGTAGAGGCTTGCACAGGGATGTTCTTGGATGCTTAAGAGATCAAAGAGAAGTTGGAACAACTTTGCAGAAATGTTGGGGCACAGCCGAGATGAAGAAGGGAGGGGAAGGGTCAGGAACGGAAAGAACAAGAAATCCAAAATGCTACGTCGCCTGGTACCTTTTTGTGCAGAGACTCAGGGCTACCGTGTCAGCTGGGCCCGGCCACTGATACTCATTTTTATTTGGATACTGATTAAACTTTCTGAAAGCCTTGTGTGAAGAGATTAACTTTCACCCATCTGGAAAATTCTTGCATCTGGACCAGCTCACCCCGAAGTTCCGGATAGCTGAGGTTTCCAGATACATACAAGTCTGGTTATGTCTGTCTTCTCTCTTCACTGGACACCTTGGATCAAGAATAGACTCGAGTGGGAGGGAAGTGCTTTGTAAGATGACACTGGGTATTACCTGCAGGAGGCCGAATCCGTAGGTGAGATTCTGAAGCTGACCTAAGTACAAGAACTGGAAACCCGTAGGGCATGGTGTTGAGAAAAGTGAGTGTGGTTGGTATTTGGGAAGAAGGGGGCCTTGGGTACATGTAGCAACTGAATGGTGGCTTATTTGTAACTACCAAATAGTACTGTTAGTGTTAAATCTGGGAGATCTCAGCTGGGCTTCAAAGGAAGAAGCCCATTAGGGGTAACACTTACCTGCTGAATTTAGCCCATTAGTAAGGACTGTTAGTAAGGCTATTATTAATTCATACAAGAGGGGCTAAGAGAAAGCCCAAGAGGAAATAAAATCCCCCCGCACCACCCCCTGCACACCCCACCCCCGCACACTTCACCCTCACCCAGACCTTGGCTAGAGAAATCCTGCGTGAATGGCCACAGTAGTTTTCCCTTAGAAAGGAAAAATCGAATGTAGATTTTAGCAGCAGGGGGTGCCTTCAAAAATGTGAGACAGTGGAAGAAAATTCCAAACACAGACAGTCTTTTGCTTTTGTGTGTGTCTGGAGGTCAGGGTGTGGATTTAGGTGTGGGGACGTTATGGAGGTAACAGTGTCTGTGGGCAAAGCAGGAAAGGACAGAAAGCAAGTGGAAAGGAAAGGGTAGAGATGGAGTCCATGGAGGTAACTCCAGTAATTCTTGGTGTCAGAGGCAGAATTTATATCAAGATCTGGGCATCGGTGTTTGATATAATAATGTATCCCCTTTCAAGGTGGTTTGGGGACAGAGAATAAAAAATCTTATAGAATCCCTGGAGTTTTGGAAGAGGCAAAACTAATCCTGGTGGAAAAAATCAAAGCAGTGTTAGCCTGTAAGAAGGTGGGGGCAGGGATTAATGGGGAAGGACATGGTGGAATTTTCTCTGGTGATGTTGTGGTCTGTATGTTGGTAAGGTTGGTAAGACTTGGTACAGGGGATGCATTGCTTAAAACTGTGTAAATGGTATGCTTAAGATTTGTGTATGTAAATTTTGTGTGTGTGTGTGTGTAAGTTTCATATTTAAAGAAAGAGAAACCCAACCCCTCCAAAATGTGTAATATTTAGTGGAAATTTTTCCCTTTGCTTCCTAATCAACATATTATAAAGAACTATATTTTCTCTTAATTTGGAAAAACACTGTAAATTTGTGACTAGAGGGTAACTAGAGGGTTAAGTTTGGTTAGAAGATAAGAATCTTTTTAAAAAAAATTATTTATTTTTTAGGGGCGCCTGGGTGGCTCAGTGGGTTAAGCCTCTGCCTTCGGCTCAGGTCATGATCTCAGGGTCCTGGGTCTCAGGGTCCTGCTTCCCCCTCTCTCTCTGCCTGCCTCTCTGCCTACTTGTGATTTCTCTCTCTGTGTGTCAAACAAATAAATAGAATCTTTAAAAAAATTATTTTTTATTAGCATATAATGTATTATTAGCCCCAGGGTACAGATCTGTGAATCGCCAGATTTACACACTTCATAGCACATACCTTCCCCAATGTCCATAACCCCACCACCCTCTCCCTCCCCCCCCCCCCGCAAAGAAGGTAAGAATCTTAATTCAATAAGAAAAAAGACTCTTTCTTTCCTCTTAAGTAACTCAAACACTGTAGACGTTCAGTTATTCTTAAAGATTCCTGAAGAATTTTGCAGCTAGTGACGTCAAAGCTGCCTCCTTAACAAATATGAAAAGGGCATGGCTTTCCCTTTAGCCACACTAGAATAGCCAACTCCGACAACTCAGGAGGCAAAGCAAGTAAGAATGAACATCTGCGCCCAAATTACGGGTGTTCATTAGCCAAAACCAGGTGTTGCGTATTTTCACAACTTGATTCAAGGGAACCTTCGATATGTGGCTAAAAGTTTGCAAAACATTTCATTACAAAATATGAGATACTCATGACTTATTACTTCAATTCTGTGACCACCCTGAAGATGTCCAGCTGAGAGATCTCTTTAAGCCTACACGGTTTAGGGCTACTGTTTGCCCAATACACCCTGTGTTTCCCACAGGCACATGGGAGCTCGAACTTCCTCGCCCTCTCGGAGTTAGGTAGGTAGGGCCGTAGGATTCGCTTTGGCAATAAAATGGGAGCTAAAGGGGTGAGCGTCATTTGCAAGAGGAAGACTTAAGCTAGAGTTACAAGATTAAGCAAGTACAAACACAAATCCGGGTTTCAGATAGACAGCTAATAGTTTTCTAACAGCATGTCACATATTTTATCCAGCAGCCCTACTTTAAGCGCCAAGGTGCATTTTATCATGTGCTCTCCACCTCTCTGGCATAAGGATCATTAATCCTAAAACAGTGTGTGCTTCATCAGCCTGGGATCCTAAGGGACAAAGATGAGCAGAGCCCCTGCTAACGTGCGGCGGCCATTAGCGTGTTCAGAAAATAACCTTGTCCTTACCACGGCATACCCGAGCCTGTCCCGCCATGTCTCATTCTGCAGGGTTAGTGCTCCCGTGGGTAGCCTGTATATTTACTCTCAGTAATTAAATTATGGTTCTGCCTTTCCCTCCTTAAGGTGGACTTAGGCGAAGGCAAGATTTGCTTCTGCTGTGAAGAATTTCAACCAGCCAAATGCACAGACAAAGAAAATGCCTTGAAGCTCTTTCCGGTTCAGCCTTGTAGTGCTGTTCACCTTCTGCTTAAGGTAACGTGAACGGACCCCCACCTCGGTCAGTAGTGCACCCTGGAGCCCTCAGAGAAGGCAGAGCTACTTGAAATATCCTTACTCTGTTAGCTCCTTCACACGATGGGGAGGCTGAACGCAGGTAGGAGCCAACCCTCGTCAGCGACCCAGAGACAGGAATGACGCCAGGAAGAAGCACAGATGATTGTGGGACCCTGAAATGATGACGGCTGGTTTGCTTTGTGTTCAAGAATTACAGGATAGCAAAAGACATAAAGGAGCCTGAACCTGTACATACGTGTGTAGGTACATTGATATACACGTGTATCCGTACAGATGCAGGCACGGTGTAGGTACACACAGCTGATGCAGCTTTTAGCAAAACCTTACCTTGAACTTTTTTTTTTTTTTTTAAGATTTTATTTATTTATTTGACAGAGAGAAATCACAAGTAGACAGAGAGGCAGGCAGAGAGAGAGAGAGAGAGGGAAGCAGGCTCCCTGCTGAGCAGAGAGCCCGATGCGGGACTCGATCCCAGGACTCTGAGATCATGACCTGAGCCGAAGGCAGCGGCTTAACCCACTGAGCCACCCAGGCGCCCTTACCTTGAACTTTTAAAGAAGGCTTTGCCCCCACTCGGGGCTTGAACTCATGATCCTGAGATTAAGAGTTGTGTGCTCTACCGACTGAGCCAGCCAGACACCCCTGTTTTGGGCAAAACCTTTGAACTGCATGCCCGTTTGTCCTTGTTCTGATGCTCCTTTGTTGGCTCATGGATGCCCATGGGTGTTGGATGCTGGTGAGCCAAGACACAGAGACCTAGGGGAGATATAGGTTAGAAAATGCAAGGGAAATCCATGCACCTTGCCTCTTGTTTCATGGGCACAACTGTAATAATCGAGAGGTTAAAAATAAATAGTACCAGTTGCAGAGAAGGAAAAAATTACGCTTTAGTAGGGAATTGGATCAAAGCTGAGTCCAGACTTACGGCTCGGCTCTAGACTCGTTAGCCCAGTGAGTGACAAGCTCAGCTGGTGAACCCCGAGGTATTAGCTTTTGGATAATCCCTCGCTGAGGGCTTTTCCCAGATCTTTGTTTGGGGGTTGTTTTCTTGTTCAAAGGAGGAATCTCACAACGGCCAGCTCTCTGAATTGTGTAGAATGTAAAAGTGGCCTTCTATCTTCGGCTTCTGGATTTCTGGTAGCTGAGTCACCCCCAAACTTTCTGTGAGCCAGGACCCCTCTTCGGGAAAGCCTCCCTGGGGAGCCAGGACCGTGGCAACAGAAACTTTTCGAAGTGCCCTTATGGCTATTTTGAGATGTGGGTTTGGAGAAGAGATGCCCTTTGTACACTCTGGCTGGCCTGCCCCCCCACACTGTCGTCGCTGGGTGCCCAGGGGAGCTCGGCCAGTTGCTCCTGAAATAGAATCAGTGGCTTTGATCAAACAGCAGGCCGCTGCGGTGGGCGCCGATGGGAGTGGGAGGCCGGGGACACCAACTTCAGAGGAGGCACCCCTTGCTCTCCTGGACGGAACATCTCCAGACAACAGCGTGGTGCTGGCAAAAAGAAAATTTGTAATACCAGGGCTTTCTGGGACAGGAAGCCTCTAAGATAAATTTTTAAAATTAAAATACATGACCGCACGAGAGCTGTATCAATAACCGGTATTTCTTTGGCACTTACCATGAGCCAGACATCAAAGTGCTTGGCCTGTGTTTTCCCACCAGAATAGCCTTACTGAGACATCATTGTTATTATTTAAAGAAGTTTTTTCGGGTGCCTGGGTGGCTCAGTGGATTATAGTCTCTGCATTTGGCTCAGGCTATGGTCCCAGGGTCTTTGGATTGAGCCATGCAGGGCACGTTGCTCAGCAGGGAGCCTGCTTCCCCCCCCTTTCTCTCCACCTGTCTCTCTGCCTACTTGTGATCTGCCAAATAAATAAATAAATAAAATCTTAAAAAAAAACAAAAAAAGGAGTTTTTCTACTGCCTTCTGGTCGTCAGTTTCCATGTGCTCAGGGGTGTTACTGTTTCCTCGTTCTAGAAAGTCCTTTTCGCCCTGTGTGCCTTGAATGCCCTGACCACCACCGTCTGCTTGGTGGCAGCCGCCCTTCGCTACCTCCAGATGTTTGCAGCCAGAAGAGCCTGCATCGTAAGTCCGCACGCGGCGGCGCCATGACCCTGTCCCACGGAGCCGCTGTCGTGAAGCCTGTTGACTAACCAAGGTGCTCGTTTCATCAGGACGAATCTCAGATTTCTGCCGAGGACGTGGAAGAACACGGACGGATCCCAGACCCCGAGGACTTCGTGCCGCCGGTGCCCCCCCCTTCCTATTTTGCCACGTTTTACTCATGCACACCCCGGATGAACCGCAGGTAGGCTTCCTCTGTGCCCCCGCCCCGGCTGTGCCCGAGGTGCCCTCGGGTTGGAAGACGGAAAGGTTTCCAGGATTCATAACATGAGCTCACTGCTCTCCAGAATGTAGACAGATGGTGTTATTTTTCAGGATTTTCTTTCTCTTTCTCCCTCTTTTTTTTTTTTTTTTAAGTAGGCTTCCCGCCCAATGTGGGGCTTGAACTCAAGACCCTGAGATCAAGCCTCTTGGGTGCTGTACCTCTGAGCCAGCCAGGTGCCCCCTTTCAGGATTCTCCATCCCCTTCCCCACCCTGCTCTTTTGTCTGATAAACAGCAGGAAACCAAAGAAAAGTCCCACCTTGACCTAAGGATATACTTTTTCCATTTCAATTAGCTTCCCAGGAAAACCGACACCCAGTGAGACAGCCGCTGTCATGTGACTTGATTGAGTGCTGAGGTTGCCCTGGAAACGCGCTGAGGCCAAATCGATGTTCATTATAACACCATCAGCGGGTCCCCAAATCCTGACATTCTTCCCAGCCATTAAGCAGAGATTAATTATTCATGACTTCTCCCTGGTCTAGAAAAAATAGACACCACGCTTATTTGCTTTCTCAAATTCTAGCTCAAAATCTATCGTTTGCTTCTTAAATTTCAGAAATGACTATCCGCAGAGGGAAATGCTACATGCGCTCGTCTGGCTGTTAGGGACTTCTAGAATTGTACCTCTCTAAAGAATGACTTTGTTTATTCATTCAACAAACATTTAATCAGTCCTCTGCCCCATTAGTCACCCTGCTAGGTTGGTGTCCTTCCAGATGACTTAGACACACCTCCTTCCCCTCTCAGGGGACTCACAGTCTAGGTCGTGACCGATGAGTGTTGCAAGGATCCTAATAATTCTCAAAAAAGAGATTTTGAGTGCCCCGAGGAGGACCACCTAACCCAGGATGGCAAATGGGCTGCAGAGGGCTTTGGAGAAAGAATCAACCAGTCGGGGTTGGCTTCGTGGGTGAAATGATCTTATGCCGAATTTCAAGGATCAGCAAACCTTAAGCTTCCAAAAGAAAATCTCTGAATTCTGTAAGACAGACTCGTGTCTTTAGCTTGAGATTCAGAGGGCCAGGAATTTCTACTTTTAAGCCCCAAGGTTGATGTGGAGAGTTGTCAGACAAATGTGGCGGCGGGCTTGGGGTTTTTGGAAATCGGCTTGCTAGTGCTCAGGGCGGCCACCTGTGGCTTTGAACCAAGTCACCAGCATGAGCTACCGCCCAGACACTGTTAACATTCTTTTCCAGGAGTGACCCCCCAACTTGTTGCTCAGAGTCCTGCCTACACCCCACCTGCACGCCCTCCCCTCCTTGCCCACCTAAGCAAGGCCCGAGAAGGCCACAAAGCTGGAGGGGTGCCCATGGATGCATGGGGGAATTCAGCCTCCCGGTTGTGCAGGGGAGGGTGTATTGGAATTTCGAAGCTGGGGGGCTAGGATGACTTTTGTAGTGTATTAGGAAATGAGGCAGAAATTACAGGGGCCAGAGAGATGTATTTGTGTGCTGACGGACACGCTTGCTCATACCTTAGCCCGGTCTCAGTCTGTGTGCAGAGGAACATGCTGGAAGGCAGTTAAAAAAAATGCCTGTAATTTTGTGGTTGGGACGAGAAATGCCCTCTTAGAGACGGAGAATTAATTGGCTCTCTGAGATTGGAGGTGAGCCCTTGGTTGACCTAAGAGGAGGCAACAGACAGATTTAATTTCCTGCAGTGGCAGAAAGGGAAAGTGACTCATGCCGGTGTAGGAGTGGCGCTGTCCAGGCGGCGTGTCCTATGGACCGCCCCTCCCCCGCCTGCCCTTCTCTCTTCCGTTTCCCTTCTCGGTTCCTCCGTAGTAACACTCACCAGTGTGGGTATGTCCACACTGGTGAATCCCTGGATTCACCCCTCTGTGTCCCGAGACTGCCCCTGGCCAGATCTAGACAAGCTTCTCACCAAGGGCTTTACCATTCAGAACTTTCCAGAAGGAACATGGGGGAGGGTGTTAAAGCAATATATCCCTGCGGGAAAGAAGACGCCGCTAGGCCTAAAATATATACTGTATACTCTATACTATATACTGTGCGTGGAGGCCTAGATCGTATCTCCAGTGGGCAAACAGCCCCATTTTCTGAAATTCTCCCAATACCAGAGGACGGTCCACTGTTAAAATGGCTACATATATTCACCTTTCGATACATATTGTAGCAAAGGTATTTTTGCTTTTGACCCACTTTGCTAGATTTTTCCATATCCACTTTATAGACACCCACTGACGCCAGGTGGTGGTTTTCCTTCTTACAAGCAGGCAGGCAAGAATCGTCACGAATGTTTTCTTTAACGTTTCTACAACCGGTTACGTGAAGAGTCTTCATGCAATGCAAGCCCCCCATTTCCTGCAAGGTATCACAACCTCTCAGAGAGGTTTATTTATTTACCTTCTATAAATACAACCCCTTCATGCCTTGGCGCCTGCTTGAGAAAGGACTTCTCAAATTACTGCCAGAAGCAGAAACCTGATGGCAGTGAAGGTTTCCACCCGAAGATGGGTTTCTGCCTCCGGACTTGATTTGTAAGGACAGTCGGGCTGAGCTCTCCTTCTCCACCACCCCAGGGACCCTCCCACCCCGCCCCCATCCTCAGAAATCCGTTGCAGCTCGGATCGAAAAGGAGAGCCTCCCGCCTGTTCCGTGACTGGGGGTCTGGTCGGACCGTGGGGACGTAACGTGTTACAGAACGCGGAGTATGATGGCAAACTGAACACAGGCATCTGTTCCTCGGTGGTGAATGTAATAAACTCCTTCCCTTTCCTCGGGAGGTTCAAAACCCAAAGTCAGGGGGAGCCAGGCTCTGCTGGAGGGTGACTGCGTGCCCAGGGCGCCTCTGCCCCGCAGCCCTTACCGCCGGCCTGGGACGCAAGGGAGGACCACTCTTGGGTCGTATTAGTTGCTGTATCCCCCTCTCAAGAGTTCTCAAAGCCTGGTTGTTCCCTTAGCAGAACTCATTTCGTGTGCTCTGTGTGGGTGTCCTGTCCATACTCAGTGCCCACGGGCATGAACCAGGGAAGGCTTCCTGGAGAGTTTCGGGTGAGCTTGAAGGAGCCCAGGCTCTGGGGTCTCTTGCCAGGGTGACCCTGGGCCCGGCAACGGGGGGTGGGGGGTTCTCTTACCATCTCTGAAGCCCAGCTTCCTTATTCATCACATGGCCGCTTAGCTGATGTTTAGGAGATAAAAATCTCTGCTCTAACTGGCAATTAGAGCAGAATTTCTGGAGGTGAGGCCTGGGCCTCCCATAGTCTGCCAACCTCCCCAAGTGGTTTCCCCGGGTGATTCTACTCCCTAGCTAGGGTTGGGGGCCATAAGGGATCAGGAAAACACCTGTCAGGACACAGTGCACAGATTTCAACCTATAGATCCTTACGTACCAAACAGATGTGAATAAGAACTGCTTCATAGGAAAGGAAACTTCCTTTTCTTTTCTGGAAGCATCTTCTGTCACACGGAGGCTTCTTGGTCATCACAGTAACCACCATAAGAAGCCGTTCATTGTGGTCGATTTAAAGAAAATGTGTCCCCTTTCCCTGCTTCTTAAAGGGATTCCATGGTCATTTAAGATCTAAAACGGAAGTCTGTTCCTCTGACCTCCTGGTCCCAAGCAAACCCTCTCTTCTCTGAGAACACAGCCATTGGGTGGGGAATATCAAAGACCACCAGAGCTAACAGAGCAGCAGGCACAGCTGGGGGTGTTCCTGGGGAGGACACAGCAGAGGGGAAAGGTGGGGAACTGGCTCAAGGGGGAAGCCAGGGGGTTTGTGAGCGCTGGAAAGATGGCTCATGGCGTCCTGCTAATTCAGGACGGAAGCCTGGCCCTCTGGAGAGGACGGAAGAAGTCCCTAGGGCTCACTGAGTTTTATTGCAAGGAAAAAAGAACATCACATCTTTTTCAACTGGTTTTCCTCCACCAGTTGCATTTTTATAAATGGGCACAGGGATAGAGCGAACCAACCACAGCTTGACAGAGCGCCTTTCTGAATGTGCAGCGGGCCCGGGCCGTTTCGCCCGTCTCCTTCAGCTCGTGACCATTTTCATCATTCCAGAACAGGCACGAAACTTCTGCTATTACCCCTTCTTTTCATTTTCCAATGCTCCATGGCCTGAGCACAGGTTTTCTGGTTTTCCTTGTACCTTTTAAAAATGGGATATAAAACTGACCTAGAACATTCTACTAGCTTCAGGGGTACAGCATAATGATTCCATATTAGTGCATATTGTGGAGCGATGGCCCCCATCAGTCTAGTGAGCATCTGTCCCCGCACATCGTTGCGGGATTGTTTTTCTTGTGACCAAAACTTTGAGGGTTTACTATCTTAGCAACTTTCAAGCAGGGAATACGATATTATTAACTGTGGTCACCGTGCTGTCTCTTACATCCCCTGGGACTGACTTATTTTATAACTGGAAGTGTGGCCAAAAGCAACAAGTTTCTGTGTATTTTAAATCGCTGTTTCATAATTGAGGCTCTTTATTATCTAGGCTGTGTGGGGTGTGTGTGTGTGTGTGTGTGTGTGTGTTTAGCTTTCTAGGAACACAGGCAGAATATCTTGAGGTTTATTTAGTTATTTGCTATGGAGGGCCTCTCACTCACAGGACAAAAGCCCCCGTGCCTGGCTTGGAGCCAGTGCTCAACCAATGTTTGCTTGACTGACTAGATTTAGGAAGGGTCACTCTCCTTCATCCTCTTTGTCTCTGAGCTGTGATGTTGTTCGCTTTCCTGGAGAAAAAGTAATTCAGCCCTTCAAATATTTATTAACCAATAGGGAGTTTCTACCATGAATCAGACCCAGGTAAATCCAGGCCTTAGGTAAACCCAGGCAAGAAATCTTGTCATGTTCTAATGTAAGAAATAATCATGTTGCCCTGAGTCCCTAGTTTTGTTTTTCCTTCCATCGAGGTGAAGTTCACATAGCATGAGTGGAACCATTTGGAAGTCTACCATTAAGTGGCATCTGGTACAATCACGGTATTATGTAACCCTGCCCCCATCTGCCTCCGCAGCATGTTCATCCCCTCCAGAGAGACCCGTACCCACTCAGCAGTCACCCCCCGTTCCCCTTCCCCCAGCCACCTTCCATCTGCTTTGTCTGTGGATTATTTCTTGCTTTCTGGCTAGTGGCTTTAAAAGCAACGATGGCATTGCATTTTATACGTCGTCACTTGCCTAAGAAACTCTGGGCCCTCCCTCAGCTGAGATTATTCCCCCCGATTCTGGGCCAGGAGACGGTCATGCAGGGGTGAGGGGTCAGGGGTCTTCTGCTCGGTCCGCCGAGAGCCGTCCCGAGGCAAAGGCTGTCATCACACAGAAGCAAGCACCGTCAGACCCGCGGTCTGTAGACCTGCTTCCTGATGCCAAGATGCTTTCCCTAGGATGGTCGGTCCTGATGTCATCCCCCTCCCCCATATCTACGGAGCACGAATCAAAGGTGTGGAAGTGTTCTGTCCCCTGGACCCCCCGCCTCCGTACGAAGCTGTGGTGAGCCAGACGGACCAGGAGCAGGTACGGTCCACGTGCTGACCGCTGGTGGGAAGCGCAGCCCGGCGCGTGGAGAACCCTGGGACACGGGTCCTGAATGTGGTTTTAAGTCCAGCGGAGTCCAGGTGGGAGATGAGCTGAATACCCACAGATAGCTCTTTTCTACTGTGATGTAGGGGTCTTCATTCCACGTGCCAGGAGGATCGGAAGGTGCAACGAGCCCCTTGGAACCGATCTGCATGCCACTGACTCAAGGTAATAAATACACCATTCCTGCCCAAACGCGGGATTCCGTCGAGTGACACATCATGAAACAATGACCTATATATCTATAGATATATAGGTCATTTATATATATATATATATATAAATTTTATTTATTTATTTGACAGACAGATCACCAGTAGGCAGAGAGGCATGTTGGCAGCGGGGGGTGGGGGGTGGGGGTGGAGAAACAGGCTCCCTGTTGAGCAGAGAGCCCGATGCGGGGCTCGATCCCAGGGCCCTGAGATCATGACCTGAGCCGAAGGCAGAGGCTTTAACCCACTGAGCCACCCAGGCGCCCCAATGACCAATATATTTTATGTGGAATTTGAGAAACAGGACAGAGGATCACAGGGGAAGAGGGGAGAAAATGAATCAGGATGAAACCACAGAGGGAGACAAACCATAGGAGAGTCTTAATCTCAGGAAACACACTGAGGGTTGCTGGAGTGGAGGAAGGTGGGAGGGATGAGGTGTCTGCGGGATGGACACTGGGGGGGCATGTGCTATGGTGAGTGCTGCGTGTTGTGGAAGACCGGTGAATCACAGACCTGTACCCCTGAAACAAATAATACATTCTATGTTAATAATTGTTTAAAAGTACGAAAATAAATAAACTGGTGAAAAAATTTAAAAAAAACCTCCTATAACAAGTCATCAACTATTCTGTAGAATATACAATAAGTATCACAGGAAATGAGAAGAAATTCCTAGGAGACAAGAGAAAGCAAAAATTTAGAGTCTTGAACTTGCCTAAAACAGCACCTGCCCTGAGGTAATTTGCTAATAGTAAAACCCTAAGGCCTTGAGGGTTTTTTCCCCTTTATGTGTTTTCATCAGTCTTACTAAGGAATAATTTAAATATAATCACACTCACTGAAAAAAAAAATAATAATGACCTATATATTTTGTTGGAGGTCAGATATCTTGAAGCCACTGGTTCAAATTGCATCCTTCTTTGGGTGCCTGGATGGCTCAGTGGGTTAAGTGTCTGCCTTCAGCTCAGGTCATGATCTCGGCGTCCTCGGATCCAGCCCCAAATCGGGCTCCTTGCCGAGTGGGGAGTCTGCTCATCTCTCTCCGTCTGCCCCTCCCCCACTCACGCTCTCTCAAATAAGTAAATTTTTAAGATCTTAAAAAAAAATTGCATCCTTCTTTTCAGTTTTAAAAATACTGTCAACAATTGGCGAGTAGGAGATACTGCGTGAAAGAAATAAAGATAGGCTCAGAATCTTCGACGAGTCCCCAGACTTGTCTCAGGGACCTGTGAAATGGATTAGAGAGTTTAATTTGGCATTCCCGTGTTTTCCCACCTAAAATTTCTTTCTCCTGTTAAAATAAGAAGGGCTCTTCTAAAAGGAAAAATGAGTTTTGTCTATGGCAGGATGATTTGCTGTGAGACTGTGCTGTCATTTATAACCTCAGGTCTGGGTCATGCCGCCTTCATGCCTAGTGAATGCTGATTTTCCGTCCTGCCTCAAAAGACAAGAGTCAGTTTACAGCTATCCTTGTCATTGAAGGGAGCATGATTGCAACTCTCTGTCTTTGGAGAGGTTTTTAAATGGCCCAGAGAACTGTGCACCAGGACGAAATGGCAGGGGTGAAAAATAATGGATCGACTCTCTCTAGCTGGTTTCAGTGGGGGTGATTTTTCAGCAGCACTGTTTGGAATGAGTTTCTCTTCTGTTCACCTTCCGTCTTAGACAGAGGCAGCAGTGCTCTCTTCCCTCAGGACGGTTGTGATTCTCCCATTTCTTAAGAAAGTTGTCCAGACCACACTCAGGCTCCCCAAGGCTCTGATGGGCTTGTCCTAAGCAGAAGTCATCTATTTCTTGAGTGGTTCTCCCCATCCACACGGTGGCCACAGGCTCTTTGCCTTGGCCGCCATGCCTTTCACATCCTGGCCTGCACCCTGGGCTGTGCAGACGCCTTCACAGCCTGCCTTCATGGTGTGCAGTCCTGGAAGTCCCCTGACCTGGGCAGGTGTTCCTCCCACCCCGCCCAGGCTCACCTTGCATTGCCAGAAACTGGAAAGTGGCGAGGAGCTTTCTGGCACCACACCAGGAGGGTTCGCTGGAGAAGATCCTAAGCCCTTTGCAGCAAAAAGAAAAAAAAAAAAATCCACAAAACACCTGACATTTTGGCAGGGCTTCTTGACTTTACTCGTGGACTTACAATTTTTTGTTGGTTTGTTTTAGGTGTGGAGGGGTGGTTTGGAGAGGCAGCATTTCCCACAGTGCTGGGAAATAAAAACTCACCTGGCCAACAGCCCAAGCAAATGTGGTTAACTATGTCCCCTTGCCCCTGAATGTTCGGGCTCACAGGGGCTTCCTGCCCAACCTTGTGAAGGCAGCAAATGGTGAAAAAATTTATGTTTCTCTTCTTTAAAAAAAAAAAAAAATCAGGTGAGGACATTCCTAACACACCTGGAGAAGAAAGCACATCCATCTCAACTCCCGATGCAAACCAGCTGCCTCCCACGAGAAGCCGGACAGTCTTCCCAGCCCTGAGGACGAGATCGAGGAGCGACCCTGTGCTCCATCATTCCACGGAGAGAGGTATGTCCCTCCCCAAGCTCCTTGCTCGGCGCCGTGCGTGTTGGCCCCAAAGTGCCCATCGAAAGTGGGCGGCTCTGGCCGCCCACTGCCCTGCAGCTTGTGAGATGTCTCTAGAGAGGTTAAGAGGTCCTGGGAAAATAAGATATTCTCCATGCACATTAGGAATATTCACCAGTCACATTGTTTAAGGCTGCTGGAGTTTTTTCTTTTCATTGTCATCAAAAGCATTTAGTTGCACACGGTAGTGTTCTAGGTACAACATGAAGAAAAGGCAAATGTTCTGATTTCTGGGTGCTCGTGGTCCTATGGAAATAAGTGTTCTCAAGGAAAAAGTTAAAGGCGTGTATTTTTTTTTTTACCCCCTCTCTTATGACCTAAGTTATCTTTTTTTTTTTTTTTAACTGTGTATAGGTTGTTGAGTTATTTAAATCTGACCTGTTTTAAGAAGTTTAGCTAGAGTGAAAGTCACACTCGCATTCTCTCCCTTTCTATGTGGAGTCTGTTATAGATGTCATTTGAATAATTTTAAATTTAAAAAATCTTAAAGACTTAAAATAACCCTGAGTGCTTTCTCTGAGTGTGTGGATACCTGAACATCTCCAAATAGCTCTTCATTGCAGAAAACTGTAAAAGGAAAGGAAAGGAAAGAAAGGGAGAAAATGAAAACCTTGAATCCCGCCAGCACAGGCTTCTTCCGGTGACCTCCTCTAACAAGTGCCTCTGCCCTGCTCTGTGCAAATACGACTTTGCACGCTCTCTTTGCTCTCTCTGGGGCCGCATGTCGCACCCTTGCAGTCTTGGTTTTGTCCCTCTGACCGCCTGTGTTGTTCGCTGCAGCTCTGGACTGACCGTGCGGGGAGCCCGAGAGAACACTCCTCCTGGCTTCTGAGCGGGAGGAGTCCCGCCGTCTGGGACTGAGCACCTCTGCACACCCACAGGCCGGCAACCCGGCCCCTCAGCTCCCCAGGCCCGTTTCACGGCAGGTCTCTACCCGACCTGGCAAGCTGAGGGCTCCAGTGGGCCACCTGCCTGCTTCAACAGGAGCTTGGCTCTCTGCACAGCTTAGTGCGGTTCTTCCAGATCCGGGGTGCTGCAGGGAGAAGGAGACACGTGTTTACCTGCCGGAGTCCTCCGCTGTAGAAGGACCGGATTGCCTTCCCATGACGGAGTATAGTCCCTGACTGTCCTCACACAGGAGTGGCCACAGGGAGTGTTCCTGGAAAACTCCAGCTCTCTGGGACATGCACGTGGCAGGCTGGAGGATGGCCGCTAACCCCGGTTTAGAGCGCCTCTGTTTCTCCAGAGGAAAAGAAGTGCTCCTCTTCCTCTACCTAGTCTCCCACCCCCACTTCCTCTCTTCCTTGAATAGCAAACTCCCGCCTGTCAGGTCTTCCCGGACCGAAACCTCCAGGGTTCTGTACACTGAAGGCCGCTGGCTGGCTTATGAACATGCGGAGACTGGGCCTGCCTTCCCCTTTGCCCCACCCGATGGCACAGTCCACGTTCTGCTGGTCCTTAAACCTCCTGATGTAGGTCGTTGTGGACATTAGAGCCCCTGGCGGTGAATTTCCGAGGCCGCTGCTGACTTCTGGAATGACGGGTTGATTTCCCCGTACCTAGATTTTTCTTTCTGTGAATAGTCAGCCCTAGAGCTGCCTCCCAGCCCCGGCGTAAGCGTGGATAAGTCGGCACCACGCCCCGAGGATGTTTAGGACAAAGGTATAGTCAGAGGGAGCGGAACACTCGCTTCTCACAGTCTCGTCTCTCCTCAGCCTCTCCAAGAGGCTCCTGCCTCCTCTTCCCTTGGAACCTCTTCTCATCAGGTTTTGCCCGTCTTTCCTCTGCTCGTCCTCCCCCCCCCCACATCGGTCATCACCCCCCGGCACGGTTGCTCCATTCTGGATGCCCTCCCCCGTCATCTGTCACTCCCGTGGTGATTGTGTTCTCTGTGGCACCGTGAAATGTTCTGGGGACGCATCCTGTTGGACCTTCAGGGAATGAGCTTATGTCATTTTTTTTTGTTTTTTTTTGTTTTTCCCCTTTTCTTTCTGCAAGATGAAAAGCAAGTTGTGCATGGTCGCTGGTGTTTGCAACATGCTTTCCACGCCGAGTTGAGTGGCCCGTGCTGTGGCCCGTGCTGCCTCGAGTCGGGCGCGAGCTCACAGGGGTGAGGCCGACGGGCGCGTATTGTTTGTCTCCGCCCACAGCTGCCCCCGTGCTCAGCTGCGAAGCCGCGACGCAGACCGAGGGCAGACCGGACCTGGCCGCGGTGACCTTGAGGCGAGGTCTGCGGTGCAGAGCTGCGCGATGCCGGCCCCGGTCCCTGATAGATTACAAGTCCTACATGGACACCAAGCTGCTGGTGGCGAGGTTCCTGGAGCAGTCGTCCTGCAGTATGACCCCAGACATCCACGAGCTGGTGGAGAACATTAAATCCGTCCTCAAGTCCGACGAGGAGCACATGGAGGAGGCCATCACGAGCGCCAGCTTCCTGGAGCAGGTAGTGTTATTACTGACCTTCGCCGGAGTCCGAGAGCTTGTTTCCATAGCTGCTGCAACAGCTTCTCCGATTTCCTGTCCAGGGCGCCCTAAGTTCAAGGTCAGGGTATCAAGGAAATTAGGGGAAGGAGGGCTGGGGAAGGAGAGAGAGGAACCCGGAGCATTTCTTTTCAGGCCTGATGACTTTTCCAGAAGCTTCCAGGCCCAGAGAGAGAAACCAATTTCCTGGAATGTGGAACAGGCCTGGGATAAGAAAGCAGTGTCGCTCGGGAACAAAAGGGGTCTGGGCCGCGTAGGGCCCCATCAGTACTCCGTTTGCCAAGTGGGGTTTCGCTTGACAGGGTGTCCTGTCTGGCAATGATGGACAGACATGAATTTTCAGATCCCCATGAAATGATGGCAAGACACCTAGATCGATAGGACTTAAAGGAATAAATTATCTTTTCTCCATAGATTATAGATGAAAAAGCACAATTCCTTTACCTGAAGTCACTCAGGGGAAAGATAAAACCAGGCATATAACATAATCCTTTTGGTCGTCAGTTTTCTCATTTATATTTATTTATTTTTTAAAAGATTTTATTTATTGATTAGGAAGAGAGAGAGTGAGTGAGTGAGAGAGCACAAGCAGAGGGAAGGGCAGAGGGAGAGGGAGAAGCAGACTCCCTGCTGAGCAGGGAGCCCCTGGGCTTGATCCCAGGACCCTGAGATCGTGACCTGACCTGAAGGCAGATGCCTAACAGAGGTGCCCCAGTTTTCTCATTTTTAAAGTGTAGTGTCGGACCAGGTGGTCTGAATGGGATTTCCTTCTGAGGAGAACTGGGGATGGGTCACAGCTATAATTTCCCACCTCTTTAAGAAACCGTTCCCGGGGGCGCCTGGGTGGCTCAGTCAGTGAAGCGACCGACTCTTGATTTCAGCTCGGGTCATAATCCCAGCATCCTGGGATCAAGCCGTTTGCTTCATTGCCCCTTGACTGTGGGGTGGCTGTTGTGACCTCAGAGCACAGCGGCTCAAAAGTGTTTCCTGGCCGTGTCTGGGTGCAGGAACCCATACACTGGGCTGCGGGGTCCGAGGCGAGTTAAGGCAGATCGAGCAAGTTCCTTCTCACTTTTCTTTCTGTTTCCCTTCCGACCTGCTGGCGTCTGCTGACAGAAGCCAGAAGCCAGTTTCTCTCCCAGCCCCTCAGGGGACCCGGGAGAGCAGTCTGGTTACTCGCACGAAGACGTACATGAACCTCAGACCCTCTTGTTTTCCGCTTTCAAACAGCGGTCATGATGCCAGTGGTCTTGGGTCACGCCATGGTTGGTATCCGTGTAGGGGAGACATGTACCTCCTCCTAACCCTGGTCTGTGCCAGAAGCCATTCCCTGTCTCCTCCCCTCTGCCTGGCCCTGTCAGCCAGACGCACAGAGCAAGTATTTGGAGGCCCTTGTCCACGGCTGCCAAGCTCTAGTGAGGTGAGAGTCAGAGCGTCTGCCGAGCCGTCAGTCTGCATCTTCTGCTCCGTCTGCCCTGGAAAGTAACTTTGGGGAAAATGAATGAGTACTTACAACTCACCACACGCTCTCACTACAGAGGTTTGCTGGGTCTTTGTGCCGAGTCTGGTTAGAATTTCAGGTGCTGGGATTGTTGCAATGGACCCTGGCCCATCAGCTGTGACTTCCCAGGAGCACCAGCGGTGAGGCTTCTTGGTGCCACACCAGCCCCAGACAGAAGGAGGGAGAGACAAGCAGAAGGAGAGCTTTTATTCCCCACTCTACCCAGCTTTGTACATGTTCACTTTTCCTAGTAGGACTGGAACGGGTTTTAGATCCATCTGGATGTTTATCCCTACCAAAACCTCTTGCCCTAACTTACATGTCACAGCGATGGACATCTATGAATGCTGGAATTTTATTTTTGACCAGGAAACAAGGACAGGGCTTTGAAGACACATATAGGGACAGTGTGTCAGCAAAATTTAATGTCCCATCTTTTGGAGAGATTAACCTCCCGAGGACTTCAAAATCTCAGAAAGGTACAAGCTAAACAGAACTTCAGCCTAGTGGTTTTTCTGTGATGTTAGGTGGCCACGAAACGCCTGGGATTTTTCTCAAGGTGCTAACCATATTATAGGTCCTATAGCATGACTGTGCAAATTCTGGAAATTGTACATACTTCCTCAGTCCCAGCTGGACGAGAGGTTTCCCATATGTTAGCCATTTTACAAAGTAAGTGATAATATTATATATTTCAAGTTACATGTATGCTACATTGTAAAATAGATCTAGCTTAGAACCATTCTTAAGCATTTTTTTTTTTAACAAATAAACTGGCCACAGTTTTATATTGTTTATTACGTTCTGTTATCGAAGGGTTAGCAGATGAGTTGGCGGCATCACCGGTTTGGGGTGACATTTTATAAACTCATTAGCTGGCCAGAATGCCAGACAGGTGGTTATCAACCTTTCTAGAACGTTGGGAGCACCTGGGTTCTTGTTAGAAATACAGAGGTTCCAGCCCTGCCTGTCACAGTTGCTGCGGGGGAGGCGGGAATCCGTGGTACCAGCCCCGTCTCCTCCCCTGGAGAAGCGGGCAGGCCCTGGCGAGAACCCCTGTCTCGGACCCCAGGGAAACTGGGTAAAAATGGCGAGAAGACTGTGACAGATAAAGCAAGAACCTGCCACGGGCGAATCAGGGGAGTGACGTGAGGCAGGTCGGCAGCTGAAACAATAGAAAATTTGGGAAACATTTTAGGAACGTTAGGAAAGAGGCCATCTGTGGAAATTACCTCTGGAATTTCTAGCGTGTTCCACTTTGGGAAAACTCCCTATTTCTTTCCCAAAGCAGTGACGCTAGGCAGGGCGTGGCTGGGCGAGGAGGCGGGCGGGGGGAGCACCTCGGGTGCGGCCTAACGCCTCCCCCACCCTCTTACTGTCCCCCAGATAATGGCCCCGCTGCAGCCCAGCACGTCCGGGGCCCACGCGCCGCCCCCGCCGAGACGGCCTGGCTTCCTGCACCTGCGGAGCTGCGGGGACCTGAGCACCTGCGTCCCGGCGGGGAGGCCCCGAGCCGAGAGGAGGCTCCAGCGAGCAGAGGCCGAGCGGCCCCACAGCCTCATCGGCGTCATCCGGGAGACCGTCCTGTGAAACTGTGGGGTCCCCCCGTCCCCGCAGCGCCTCCCACCCCCCTCCACCCTGGCGTTGGCCGGGGAGGGGCAGGACGGCAGATGGACTGGAAGGTGGTGGAATGATCCCCCTGACCTTGGAGCGCCTGCTGGAAGGGGCGTTGACCTCTGGGCGTTCCGCAGAAGGGGGCCAGGCCCCCCCGGAGGACATGTGTTCCCACTGTCCAGCTCCTCGCTCTGCTGACTGAGGACATTCAGGGGTGGACAAACGGGTTCTTCCAGGCCCATTTGGCTTTCAGAGGCCTGATCTGGAGGCCCCGGAGGCAGCCTCCCTACAGGGTCTGCCAGGTCACGTGGGCCGAAACTGGGCTGACGATTCTTTGCCCACCTCCCTCCCCACGCTCCCCGAGCACCCCCCATCCCCCAAAGACAGGGCTGCTGGCTCCCACAGCCTTCCACTGCTGGGCCAAGGGGTCACGGGCACAGAAGCAGGACAGTTAACCCTGGTGTTCTGCACGTGTCAAGCTTCGTTTTAGGTTGTCCCCACATCAGTCTCTTAGGAAAAATGGGGACCTCGCTCAGTGACAAATGGTAAGGAAAGACATTTAGGGAGAGGTTCTTGCTGATTCCATGTATTCGTGCTTGCAAAACTCGAGATGGTGAAGGCCCAACCGAGAATAAAAACATGTACTTTGGACCTCTGGGCTCCGCGTACAACATTTGTATGGGCGTAGGTGGCCAGGCCTTTCCTTCCGAGCACTCGGGGCAGCGGTGGACAGCCTCTCAGGTCCCCGCAGTTCCCCGAACCAGTTTAAGCAACAAGGCACCTTCCCCTTCAGCTGGCGGCACTTGGCCAAGCAGCTTCCCAGAGCTGCTTTCTAGCCGGGATTACAGACTGGGGAGTGGTGCCGAGAAGGAAGAGGACAGTTACAAACGGCTTCTTTGAGGAGGTGAGGTTTGAGCTGGGCTGGACTTCTGAGGGTCAGGGAAGGGTGTTCCAGGGGGAGGGAACAGCCAATGCAGGAACACTAGAGGACAGTGGGACTTGAGAGCGAAGGGAGAGGTAGGGAGAGCTTCAGGCTGGATTTTTTGCTAACAGTAAGGTGCCCCAGAAGAGTTTTTCACAGGGGGTAACCGCTTTAGTTTACGTTTCAAGACAGCTGCTGGAGACTAGCTGTGGTTGGGGTGGGAGGCGGTGAGCTGAGGGGCTGCCGGCCTCGCTGGGAGGGCCTGTGCTCTAGCTACTGTGAGCGGCTTCCCACACTCTCCGTCCACCACCCAGCGGCCTCAGAGGTGGGCCTCTTACTGTCCCCATTTTACAGATGAGGAAGATGAGGTTCAGGACCTTGCCCCAGGTCGCTCCGAAGTTCAGTGGTGCAGAAGCCAGGCACACGCCAGCAGCCCGTCTCCAGAACCTTCAGGCAGCCACGGTTTGGTGTTTCTGTGTCTCTGACAGAGTGCTGGGTAAGGCTTGGAGCGCGGCTCACGGGGGCCCAGGTGGGCTGCTGCAAGCCAGCGGGCCAGGCCGGGGGCGGCATTGCAGAGGGGTCTGGGGACTGAGTAACCAAGAGGGGAAGCGTGTGTGGAGGTGCTCTGGGGGGAGGGGAGCCGCAGTGGCTGGGGAGGCAGACCTGGTAGCCAGGGAGAGCTGTGTGTAGGGGGAGAGGCCCCTGCTGTGCTGGGGTCCCTGTGTTCGTGGAGGAGGGGGATGCGGCTTCCCAGGGCAGTTTCTCCCTTCTATCCGCCCACCCCCAGACCCTGAATTCTTTGCCAGTGAGCCACCTCTTGATTCCTCTAGAAGCCCTAGCTGTCAGCACTAGAGCTGCCCTCTCGGGCTTGGACCCCTTTGCTGGGGTCTCCAGTGTGTTACAAGCACCACCTCTCACAGGCTCTCTGATTGCCATACGCGGCCCACGGAACCTGGTCCGGGTGCTCTCCAGCGGGCTGTGTGGCTGCCCCGAGCCTGTGTCTCCAGGCGAGGCTGGGAGAGAAGGCCAGGCCTTTCTCACCTCTCCAGGTTTATGCTTTGTCCCATACCGGGACGGCACTGTTTTTAGATGCATCCCTCCATCTCCTCTCCTGAAGTCTGCACCCCTGCCTCCAACCGCCATCGCGGGCCTTACCGTGAAGGCTCGGGAAGGTAGGTGAGCGCCCCACAGGCTGATGGCGTCTGCTTCTAGCCTTGGAGAAACAGTCACAGGGATGGTCTGGGCCATTCTGAGGAAAGGGAATTTAACAGCAACAACCAGACCAGGAAAGGGGTGCGTGAAACTGCAGGCATCGCTTGATACCTGGCAGGAGGCAGTGGGGACCTGTCTCTGCTTTGAAGAGTTGATCTGGCTCCCCAGGGTCTGTCCCATGTATTTGCGAGATCTGAAGGTATTGGGGAAGTCAGAAAACTGACTTTTGTCTTGCTTCTCGGACTTAAAGGAATATTACAGTAAAAATATATATAATTGCAATGTAATTAGAATACAATGTTTTATATGTATTTGCCCTGGGAGGGAATTCGAGGTTCTACAATTCATGTCCCTGCTCCTGTGTCCGCATGTGGTATACTTAGACAAACCTCAGCATTACAGTGCGATGACCACGGGCGTCCGTACCTGACTATACACCGGGAGGGCAGTCCGCTGGCATTCGGAGTCCCTTAAGGATCCGCAGTCCAGAGGCGGTGACGAAGCATCCCAAATGCAGTTACCAGAATTACATCAGAAGTTTGATTAATTAGCATGAGTAGCTTTTGAAACAAGGTTTCGCTAACGAAGGTCCAGATCTCTCGAGCTGGGCAGAGAGGCCTCGTAGAGTCACCATTGCCTTTGCACCCGTGAGGAGCGAGAATCCGGCCCCAACTCATACCACGGTTATGGGGTCAGGACACGGGCTGCGCCTTCCTAATGTTGTCACTGGGACCCTTTCACACAAGCTGTGTGTCTAAGTCTCTGAGGCCCGAGTGGGACGTCCCAAGCGTCTGGACTGTTTTGGGCGGACGTGCCCGTGAGTGTGTCTCTGGCTGGCAGAATTCCTTCAAGCCCTGCTTGCTTTGGGACGCCCTCCCCAGTGGCGAGCTCTGGGAGAGGGGTGTGCGAGGCTGCCCATATTTACCAAAAGAAGCGGACATTTGCGGGGCAGCGAGACTGCGCTCCGCACCCTCACTTGGCAGCTGACGAAGCTGGGGCTCGGGCTCAGGGCTGAGGGCAGAGCGGCCGCGGGCGGCCAGCACGTCGGGGCTCCTGCATGGGGCTATTGGTGCAGGTCAGAGCTGCTCACACTCTCTGGGATGAAGGACTGTGGTCCCCCCCCCCCCACCCCGAGTCCATCATTGACCAAAAGCTTTTGGAAATTAGAATAAACTGACTAAAAATTGTGTCGGCTAGGACAGTTCTAACAAGACGAATCAAGCAACAGAAACTTTATCTCTCCTGGTTCTGAAGGCTGGGAAGTCCAAGATCAAGGTGCCGGCAGACTCGGCGTCTCGGGAGAACGTCTGCCTTCCTGGCGTGCAGGTGGTCCTTCTTGCTGGGTCTCAGGGAGCGGGGAGAGAGGGAGCGCTGGTCTCCTCCTCCGCTTCGAGGGACACTAATCCCATCATGGGGGCCCCCTCCCTCATGACCTCCCCTAAACCCCGTCCCCTGCCCAAGTCTCTGCCTCCGAACAGCCTGGTGCTGGGGCTTCGCGCTTCAGTGTACAGATTTTGAGGGACACAGACATTCCGTCCATCGCACTGATGTACCAGGAAAATGAAATAATAGTAATAAAAGACATACAAAATGCAAACCCTCCTCACCTTAAATAGGATTTATTTTTAGAGCCGTTTGAGGTCCACATTTGAACAGCAAGTACAGAGGCTCCTCCTACGGCTTCCCACACCAGAGCCGCTCTGTCAGGGACCGGGAGCAGAGAACATCCTCCGTCTGGGTGTGCGGTGTGTGTCGGGGTTCCTGGTTCTAGCCCCAGCTTCCCAGTGTCGTTTCAGCCCCCAGTCTGCTCTGTGTGCTGGGTCCTGGGGTTGCCGAAGCAGCCTGGGAGGGGGAAGACAGGCAGACGCCCTTCCCTCTGCTCCCGCGTGTCTCTGAGGATGCCGGAGAGGGGAGAGTGCTTTGGCAGGTGCTTCAGGGTGAGGGAGAACTGGCAGAGGAGACAGGTGACTGGTCTGTACCCAGCAGCTGGGGAACCAGAACAGAGGGGCGCTCTCCCCTACCCCGTCTCGGCCCAGCAGAAGGGCGCAGAGGAGAAATAAGCAGAGCGGTGCGGGAGGGGCCTGGACCAGCGCATCTTTGTTTATGTGGTTTTCCTCCCTGGAGCGGCTGCCGTGGAAGCCAAGTCTGGGGCTAAAGAGCACCACGTTTCTTCCATTTCTCTCTGGCTGCAGGAGCCTTCCTCCTCGCCCTCATTCAGCAGGTGCTGACTGAGTTACAGAGTACGGGCAGCAGGCCGGGGGTCGGGGACAAAGTCCGCTGAGCGGGGAGAGGGGCCAAGCCAAAAAGGTATAAGAATAATAAATGCAAGGCCACATTTCTCTTGGCTGCTGCTGAGCTGCTTCCCTGGCCCCAGGGAGGCAGGAGGTGCTGGACCCTCTTTGGGTCAGCTTGGAAGATCAAAGGTCCTGGGCCTGAATTATCAGGATGTTTAAAGGGATCCTTCCTCCTCAATTATGAAACAGGTCCCGGCAGGGGTGCCTCAGGGTGAGGCTCTGTAGACCTGGGCAGGCGGCGGCAGGAGGTTGCTTGGGAAATCGTTAAAGAAAAATTATTCTTGACACCTGATAAGGCTGGTAAGGAAGATTTTATTACCGAGGAGCTGCAGTGGTGTTCTGCAGTGGGGGAGAGAGATGAGGCTCAACTCTGATTACGAGCAGAAGGGCAGGCGGTGGTCAGTGGATGGAAGATGACAAGAGGAGGCATTAGGGCTGGGGGATACTTGCTAGACCAACTCAGGAGGAACTTCCTGGAGGCAGGCCAGGGTGACCAGATACCAAGCGTGGGGGTGGGGGGTGGATTTTTGTTCAACGACTCAGTAGGATTCCTGTTAAAACCAGCCTGAGCGGGCCAAGGACAGAGCTCAAGGTTGGAGCCTGGTCAGAAAGAGGACTCGGAGGAACCAATTCAGGTTTGGTCAAAGAGAGCGTCTTTGTCAGAATCGGATGAATACCTTCTCTTCGGAGTGAGAACCTCCTGCCACACGGTGCCCTTGGCCTCAGGCATGTCCCTGTCTTGGCAGGAATCTTCTTTTCATTCCAATAGCTGGCAGGATCTTTTGTGTTTTGCCCTAACAAAGGAGCTAGGGCCAAACTTCTGAATGAATCCTAGTTCCTCTCTTGAAAAGTGGCCGTAGGTCCCAGGTGTATGGAGACTTTCCAGTGTCTTTAGATACTGAGCATGAATTCGAAAGGATCCAATGGGGAGCATTTCATGGTGGAGTGGGGACACATATCAGGCAGCAAAGGATCCAAGCAAGGAGAGTTGCTGGAATTATTTTTGCTTTTGGTAGGAGCTGTTTCTCCCACTGCTTCTGTATCTGCTTGGTGGAGGTAAGTGGGGTTTTGACAATAAATCGTAAACCACAATATCAGAGGTGTCAAGGGCAGAGGCTTGCCTCTTCGTTTTATGGACGAGGAGCCCAACATCCAGAGAGATTAATTCACTTGCTGAAGATGACACAACCCGCAGATGTCAAAAGAATTGACCTATGTCTTCTGCCTTCTGTCAACACAGCTTATTCTTCCCTGGATGGCCACAGCCTGGAACTCTGAGAAGGTAAAGGAGACAAGCCACAGGAACTCTTAAGCAACTGTAACATTAACACCAGTGTATCAGTTAAAAATGGTAATAATGACCAACATTTATTGGGAGTCCTTCCAGAGCTGTCGAATTAACTTAGTTGAGGTGATCTTCACAATAAGCATCATAATTCCCTAGTTCTTATGGCTGAACTTGGTTTCTCTTATCTAATTGCATTGGCTGATATCTCTAGCACAGTGTCAAAGGGTAGTGGAGATTAGTGGACATCCTTGCTCTTTCCTGACCTTAGAGGAAATACATCTGATGCTTTCCCATTAAGTAAGATACTAGCTTTGGGATGAAATTATATATATTCCATCATGTTAAGAAGGTATACCACAGTCTCTAAGTTCTTGAGTGTTCTCTTCTTTTTATGTCTTTCTGTGAAGAGGTATTGAATTTTTTCTCAGCATTTATGGAGATAATCAAGATTTTTTGGCCCGAGATTTATTAATGTGGACTGTGGTTTTAATGGATTTGTAGTAGTGAACCAGCACTGTATTCTTGAACAAATCCCACTTACTGATGATGTATTATTTCCTTAATGTGATGTTACATTCACTGTTGCTGATATTTTATTTAGAAATTTTACAGGGATATTTATGAATGATACTGGTCTATATATTTCTCTTTACTGCTTCTGCTTTAGCTATCAGTGTTATGTTTGCTTCATAAAAATTTCCGTTCTTTTTCAGTGCTGTGGAATATTTTAAGAGCATTTGATTATCTGGTCTTTGAAGGTGTGGTAGACTTTCCTGTGGAATGTCTGGAGCTTTTGTGCAGGCTAGTTCCTTACTAAATTTTTCCATTTCTTCAGTGGAATTGGTCTATTTAAATTTTCTAACTCTAATTGGTCACTTTGGGAAATTTTAATTTTCCTGGGGAATCATCCACTTCACATAGTTTTTCAGATTTGTTTGCAAAGAAGTCACTTTTTAAAAAAGCTTTTATTTATTTATTTGAAAGAGAGAGAGATAGTGACAGAGATAAGAAGAGAGAACGTAAGTGGGGAAAAGAGGGAGAAGCAGGCTTCCCGCTGAGCAGGGAGCCCAATGTGGGGCTCCATCCCAGGACTCTGGGATCATGACCTGAGCCGAAGGTAGATGCTTACCCGACTGAGCCACCCAGCCAGCCCTACTTGCAAAGTCATCTTGTGAAGTCATCTCCTATAACTGTACACTTTTCTTCTGTTCCAATGGTCATTTCTTCCTTGATATCCTTTATTTTTTATATTTGTGTTCTCTCCTATTTATGTTAACAAAGTTAGCAAATGATTAGTTTGTTGACTTTTTTAAAAAACAGGATTTCATTTGTCAATTTCCTGTTTCTCTATTCTTTCATTGATTTCTGCTTTTATTTTTGTGCTTTCTTTTGGTTTACCTTGTTCTTTTTAAAGTGTTTCAAGCTGGGAATTGAATTCATTTTACTATTTTATTTTTATTGGCAAATGTATTTAGTGCAATGATTTTTCTTATTTACTACTTGCATTCCACAGAGTATGATATGTTTTCCTTGTGATTAGGGACCCTTCTTGAGGAAAAAGAATACAAAATTATGAATATAAAACTAGGTAGGAGGCCTTAAAAGGGGTCCATGTAAATGAGGGGCCAAGGTGCTTGAATTTTACTAGTTTCACAGTAAATCCACCTCTGTTTAAAAGTAAGGCTTGAGGGGCACCTGGGTAACTCAGTCTCTGGCTCTTGATTTGGGCTCAAGTCATGATCCCAGGATTGTGAGACTGAGCCCCACATTGGGTTCTACACTGGGCATAGAGGCTGCTTAAGATTCTCTCTCTCTTCCTCTTCCTCTTTTCTCTCTCTCTGCCCCTCCCCCCACCTTCCACTCTAAAATTAAATAGATTAAATAAAGAAAGAAGGAAAATAAAAATAAGTCTTGGGATTTAAACATGATATTTGTGGTTGGCATTTTGAGATGAATTAGTCATCAGCGAAGTCCTTGACACATGAGTAGCGAGAGAAAAGAATGGGAAAGAGAAAGAACTCTGACGATCTGCATAGCTTGTGCTGCTTAGTGTGTCACAGAATTTATCTCCGCAATCGTTACCTCACGCCTGATTGCTTTATTATTACCATTTTATAAATGATTAAGAGGAATTTCTGTCATGTTAAAGTACTTGCTGCAGATCACACAGGTGGCGAGATTAAATCTTGCCGAGTCCAATGTGGCAGCCTATTTCTATTTCACTACCCCCACCATATTGTTGGCACCCGGAACTTGTATGACAGGAAGAACCTGGAAGGGCACGTGCTGGTGTTGCAGGGTGTTTACTGCAGGGAGTCAGACAGAGCCCGCTGACTGCATCAGTCAGGTACTGCTGTGTAACAAAGGATCCCCAAACAATAAACATGTATGACCTCACAGGCGCCGAGAGTCAGGAATCTGGGAGCAGCTTGGCTGGATGGCTCTGGCTTCGGGTCAGTCGTGAGGCTGCTGCCGTCCAAAGACTCAACTGGGATGGCAGGGTCTGCTTCCAGACGCACTCACATGGCTGTGAGCAGGCTTCCGTTCTTTGCTGGCCATTGCCTAGAGACTTCAGTTCCTTACTGTGTAGACCTGTCCCCTAGGATGCTCAGGACATGGCATCCAGCTTGCCCCAGACTGTGTGCTCTGAGAGACAGAGAAAAACTGGGGAGACCCCTCAGAGGGAAGCCATAGGCTTCTTCTGTCTGACCTTGGAAGTGACATTCCACCACTTCTG
The DNA here is from genome assembly GCF_020171115.1 of Neogale vison. NCBI lineage: Eukaryota > Metazoa > Chordata > Mammalia > Carnivora > Mustelidae > Neogale > Neogale vison. Next base: position 91,100,676 of record NC_058099.1, on the reverse strand, counting down.
CTTGTTAGAAGCAAGTCCATAAGTCCAGCCCGCACTCTCCGGAGCGGAATTAAGCTGCACCTTTTAAAGGGAGGTGTATCCAAAAATGTGTGGACGTATTTTTAAAACCACCACAGTGCCATCGTGTGTATGGGGAGACTTCAGAATTTCTCCCTGCCACGGGACTTGTCACCGGGGTTCGGCCTGGACTGAGGTCATCCTCCAGAATCCACTCCTTGCTCTTCCTGGAGATCTGAGCCCTCGTCCTGAGGGGTAGAGAGAAGAGGTCACCTTCGTTCAGGCCTCCAGTCACGCACTCACTCAGCAAATATTTATTAAGCGACGACTAGATGTTGGGTGCAGTTCCGGGAGCTGAGGACGGAGCAGTGAACAAAAGACATGACGTCCTTGTGCTCACGGAGCTTTTATTTGAGTGTGAGAAGCCAGATAATCAATAAAGAAATGACTAAAATAACGCCGATGGTAATAAGGACTATGGAGAGAAATAAAGCGCAATGAAAGGATAGGAGGTGACATGTGTCGCTGTCCCAGACAGAGCGAAGGGATTAGACCCTGCTGTATTGTCTCAGAGACAAGCTCAGAGAAGTCCTCTTTGCTGAGGTGACATTTCAGCAGAGAGACCTGACTGAGAGGAGATGAGCCACATGGCCACTGGGAGAGGGCACAGCAAGGGCAAAGGCCCTGGGGCAGGAGTGACCTTGGCGTGTGTTTGTGAAATGTTCTGGTCGGGACGGAGAAAGCATGGGAATAATCACTGGCAAAGGAAATCAGAGAGGCGGCCGATATTCCTGGTTTTAGTCCCTGTGGACTGGGACCCATTTAAAAGGACTTGAGTGGGGATTAATCTGATTTTGCCATGCTTCGGGCTTCAGTCTGGCTGCTGGGCAGAGGGGGAGGAAGAGAGAAGAGAGAACACAGGGGACAGGAGGCTGCTGCAATTATCCATGTCTATGGTGATGGGGGTGGCTCGTTCTAGAGAGGACGCAGTAGAAGTTGTGACACACGGTCAGAGGCAGATTGGCTTCTGTTGCAATCGTTTATATGTAGATGGTGACGTCACTGACCTAATGCACTGAGGTTCCTGCTGCATTTGCAAGTTTTGAGTCAATGGCTGACCATTCTGTGAATGCACCATGTGCTGTAAGCCACGTGCCAGGCCCTGTACTGGCATATGGGTATGGAGGTGAGCAGGACCGACACAGTGCCCGCCCTCATATGGCACTTCCAGAGCAGCGGGGCAGAGATGCAGGGAAAAGACACATTAGGGCATTCTGGGCTCCATGTTGTAGAAAGTGCTGGAGGTGTCACAGGGCAGGGAGCCTGTCACACGGGGCGGGGGTCCCGAGGACGGCAGGGGACTTCCACAGGCAGGAATGGGGTGGTCGGTGTTACAGGCAAAGGACGACATCTCCCTGGAGACAGAAGCTGTGCTTGGAGGAAGTCAGTTCCAGAAGCAGGGAGGAGTTGCCGGAGCAGAGGCGGGATGAGAGTTATAAGCAGGCGTGCAGAGACCCTGGAATTCCAGGATGAGGTGATCGGCTTTGATGGGAGCCCTGGAAAGAGCCCGCAGACCCCATCTGGCATGGGTTGGAATGGAAAAAGCTGGAAATACAGACTCCCGTTGGGATGTTATTTCGAACACTAGCAGAGGAGGATTTAAGAATAACCATAATGATCGTGGTACAATGGAGAAACAGCGAGAAAAAAATGGAAAGAAATCAAATATCCAGCAAGCGGACTCATTATGTTTTCTTGTGTTAGAATTCTTTAATGGTGTATGTGATAGAATAATGTGTAGCGAGAGAAAAATGTTCTCAAAGAAATTCTTAATGACATGGGGGAGAAGTTTCCAATATAATGTGAAGTAAAAAAAACCCAACAGATCTAGGAAATAGAGCAGAGCACGTAAGGCACTGGCTGAGCAGAAACGTAGCAAAATGTTCACACTTCTCTCTAGGAGCTGAGATTTGTGTGTCTGACATTTTCCTTTTTCTACCTTCTTAAATTTTTGAAAATGTTCACAGAAAAATGGATTACTTTTGTAGTCAGAATAATTGCTTATCTATAAAGATTACACATTGATTTTAAATCGGGGCTCGCCTAGCACAACCGAGAAGGGGGACCTGAAGAACCTGACTTGGAGGAGTAAGTACTTCGGAGGCAGGGCCGGCAGAACTTTTGGGCTAACTGGATATGGGAGACGGGGAGAGGCAAGAGTCCACGATAAGTATCGCTTCCTCTGTCTTTTCTCCTTGGCAGGAGCCAGAGCAATCTGATTAAAATGTAATTCGGGGGTGCCTGGTGGCTCAGTGGGTTAAGCCTCTGCCTTTGGCTCGGGTCATGATCTCAGGGTCCTGGGATCGAGCCCCGCATCGGGCTCCCTGCTCTGCAGGGAGCCTGCTTTCCTCTCTCTCTCTCTCTGCCTGCCTCTCTGCTTACTTGTGATCTCTGTCTGTCAAATAAATAAATAAAGTCTTTAAAAAAAATGTAATTCGGATCAATTTCTTTCTCTGCTCAAAACTCTCCAATGGCTTCCATCTGGCTCAGAATAAAAGCCAGAACCCTTTGAGTCCCTTACAGGCCCCAAATACCAACCCTAGGATTATTTCTAACTTGGTGGTCTTATTCTTTCCCTTCCTCCCACTCTCTGCTCTGGCTGCCTCACTGTTTCGGAACGCGTCCCAGGGCCTTTGCACCTGCCATCTCCTTGCCTGGAATGTTTTCTGAAATCTCTGTTTTGCCCATTCACCTGTTCTCCTCTCAGGGAGGCCTTTTCTGACCACCCTCTCCAAAACCTCAATCCCCTGGCGCTCCCACCCTTCCTTTGCTTAGTATTTATCTCTAGCAACATCATAGCTTCAGGCAACTATATATTTTATTTAATATATAAATAAATAAATAATATATAAAAAACACAAAAAATAAAATATATATTTATATTTTATTTATTTATATATTTTTTGTTTTTTTCTCTTCCATTAGAAGACAAATTGCAGGAGGGCAGAGGTTTTCTTTTGTTCACTGAGGTCTCCCCAGCTCTGGGCACAGTCAATACTAAGCTAATGCTTGCTGACTGAATCACCATAATCTGAATAAACCAAATGTTCCATTTACTCTAAAGATCATCAGATTTGCCATTGTTCAGTAAAAGGCATTAGATGGCCAGACTTCTTGCAACTGTAGATTCTCTCTGTTCATTTAAAGTTAAGGGTCCAGGGACGCCTGGGTGGCTCAGTCAGTTAAGCCACTGCCTTCAGCCCGGGTCATGATCCCAGCGCCCTGGGATCGAGTCCCACATCAGGCTCCTTGCTCAGCGGGGAGCCTGCTTCTCTTGCTGCCTCTGCCTGCTTGTGCTCGCTCTCTCTGACAAATACATAAATCAATAAAATCTTTAAAGTTAAGGGTCCATTATTAAGAATTCCATTTCCACGTGATTTATCTGTTGGCTGGTTTCTTTGTTTTTCAGGAGCAATGTCACTGTCTCTGTGGCTCAGAGAAGGGGGTGGCAGTGGGTCCTAGAAGCATGGACTCTGAGTAAAGGGGGGGTTGGATGGGGTCCCCGGTGCTCAGCCCTCCGAGGATGCGGGAGAGTGCCCTCCAGAGTTTGCTCGTTCCAGCGTGTGGCCCTGACCCTCATAGTGCTGGCAGGTCTCATTCCAGTTGCGGAGCGGCGGGCGTTGGCCATTCCTGCTGAGGGGCTCTGGGCACCGGGATCCACCATCCCCTGAGAAGCTGCCCCCGGGGGGAGCTCCCCCAGGGGGAACTGTGCTTGGGGCTCACCTGGTGTCCAAAGCTGTGGAGTCCCAGCCCAGGAAACTCACCACCTCCCGGCCAGATTGGCGGGGACCCCTGGAACCCTGGCCAGTGAGGGCTACTGCGCAGGATGGAAGGTTCCGGAACTCGGAGTGGAGTCGGTGGAGACCCTCTCCCACCTCCAGGCCCCACCGAACCTGATTTTTATGAAAATCACTTGAGCCAAGCGGTCGGTGGGAAGGGCTTAGCCCGCGCCCTCCACCTCACGCACCATGCAGAAGCCCAGCCAACACCAACGCACTAGCTGCTGTTTTCCCGGAGGCAAGTTTGGGTAACGTAGGCCCCGAGCAGTCTATGGGGGGGTGAACCTGCGCCATCCCGGTCCCCAGACGCCGTCTCCCTGCAGGAGCAGGATCCGGAGCTGAGTCAGCCAGTTGCTCTGCAGGTGGTGAGGACGGTCACTGCGGCGCCAGGCATGGGCGGGCGGGGCGGGCAGGACGGCAGAGCGGGCGCCCCGCGGGCACACCGGGGCCCCCTTCAGGCGGGGCTGTTGGAGTCCTCCCCGGGGTCACCGGACTGGGTGGTCCGTGACCGAGCCTCTCCGCGGTCAGCAGGCGGACACGCACCGCACGCTCCGCGGCCGGGAGCCCGTGGCAAGCCCGGCCCCGGCTCCCGCTCGCTCTCCGCAGCGGCCTCGGCCTCGCAGGTGAGCTCGCTCAGCGGCCCCGTGGCTCAGGTGAGGCCGCAGCAGCGCAATCAGGACGTTAAGTACCTTAGCAAATGCCTCGGCGCAGGTGGGATCCGCGTGGGAAGGGCCCCCGAGCCCAACGCTGGCAAACGGTCTCCGGCCGCACCGCCCTGCAGAGCGCGGGCCGTGGCTGGGCACCCCCGGGGCCGGGTGGCGGCTCTCCCCGGCCCCGCACCCGCAGTCTCTGCCCCGCGCCCCCGCAAGCGCGTCCCCAAGTCCAAGGCCGGCGCTAAGGGAGTCTGTAGGGCAGCGAGCAGCACCGGCAGAGTGGACTGTGCCAGCCCCCGGGCTCTCCTTCGGTGAAAAGTGAAAGAAATAGCATAAAAGGAAATTGGAAACGGATTTTCTCCTGTCTGGACTGCATGGACCCCGTAGGGCAATGCTAGCCCCCCTGTATGGACAGCCCGTCGGCGGACGGCACTCTCCATGGCCCCTTCCAGGTGGCCGCCCCCCCCCCGCCCCGGGGCTCCCTGGGGGTGACCTCTGTGTCAAGCATCCTGCTTGGGGGCCCAGGGACTTGGGTACGTGCAGGCCCCCCCGCTGACTGCGTGCTCCCGCCAGCCGGCGTGGAGGGGGAATCGCCTCTTCTGGTTCCGGGACAAGCTGCCTACCACATGCAGGTCAGTGTCTTTATTCCCAAATGGAGGTGCCGCCGGCTTTGTGGGACTGGTGTGTGCAGAGACGGGAGACCGTGCTTAGAGGGGCTCAAGGGACGGAAGTCTCATGAGGACGCTTGGGGGGCCTGGCTGTGGGGGAGTGTGTGTTTGTCAGTGAAGTTACTGGGAGAAATGGAGTACGGGAGGATTTCCAGGGAAGACGTGAGGGGGAGATGGGTAGGAAGGTTGGTTGAGCTGGTGACGGTGAACCACGTCAGTCCCGCAGATGCAGACTTTGGGGAGCCGGGAGCTGGGCGGAAGCCTGCTCTGAGCCCCCGCCGCCCCCGCCCCCGCAGTCCACCCCACCGGGGGGACCCTCAGATGTTACCCAGCATGCATCCTCCTCTCACCAGAGCCTCCTGGTGTCGCGACAAACGCCTAAGGAGACTCGGGGACATGTTGAGCTACGCGCTCTCAAACGGGCCATGAGAACAGTACTCAGTTGTTAAATAAACATTTGCAGACCAGCTCTTCCCAAGTCAGCTTGGGGCAGCCCAAGCAGACTGAAGAGCTTGGCCTAGAGCGGGAGTGCTGGGAAGGGGTTAACAGCCCCCTCCGTGGGGAAGAATACACCCCCCCCAATGCATTATAAATCACTCGCGAAGACGATGTGTAGCACACGGCGTACAGATAAATAATTTGACATCAACAGTCTTGAACGTAACGCCGTAGCCCTGTAACTGTGGTGGGACTCAGTATTTCTCGAAAACTCCATCCTCACCAGTTCTACCGTTCTAGCACCAAGAGTAGTGTTACAAACCAGACCACAGATCCATGCCTGGTTACTGCCCGAGTCCGCAAACACAGCACTCACACCACGGACCTACGAGGGTAGGTCTGATGTGAATGTTAGCTGATGCTTTTGTTTATGTTGATGGTTGTTTATGCTGTTTATGTTTATGTTAAGGCAAAGCGAAACGACCGGGGCGTGTGTCAGAATGTCCCTGTCCATCGAAGATGCGAGGGACTTCTTGGCCAAATTGGCAAATGGTTGGTTTTTCTTCTGTTTCCGTGCGAGTCGCTGCTTGGTGGCCACAGACATGAAACTTTCCAGTTTAATTTATAAGAGCATTTTCTCTTCCACTTTCTTAACTGTCGACAGTTGGCAAAAGGGATAGGTCAAGAGTTTGCTTCCGTCCGGCGTGTAAGTGCTAACCCACCACGGCCAGTGGCAAGCTCTCGGTGTGATGTCACTGGCTTCTGTTAGGAAGGGAGGGGCCCCAGCGCAGCAGCTGGTGTTTCCGTCGTACCGGTGATGGGGAAGCAGAAGAGCATGGATTTATGGTGAAATGCAATAAGGAATTCGTGATTGAGTTTTGATTATTTATTGCCTTTGTTTTCCAATGAGCTCTCATCCATTTTAATAAGGGCTGATAACAAAATTCTGAGAATTGCACAGTGGGTTCTCGAGAGTGACGGCAAGCCGGCTGCAGCACACATGGCCAGAGGCACCCCAAACCCAGGGGCCACCTGCCCCCCCTAGAGTGTCGGGGGGGGCAGTGTGAGGGTCCCCAGGGGGAAAGTCAGCTGCATGGTGTCCTCTGCAGCCCTGGGGCATCTGGAGGTCGTTAGGGCCCTTGGAGGCCACGAGACCAAAACTTCCTTATCCTTCCCTGTTCCTGGCAAGCGAGGATCTCCAGCCAGTCTGGAGACAAGACGAGTGAGTTCGGGGAATAGGGGTGCAGTCGCTCTGTTGTCCTCACAGACAAGGGCCTCCTACTTTCCTTCTGGTTTTGTCTTGTGATGTGGCTGGGGCTGTGGAGGTTCCACCTCTAACCCCCGGGGTGGGGGACACCCTCTACTCTTCTGCAGCCGTGTGTCCCCGGGCTGAGTTTCCTGAGTCTCTGACCCTTACTCTGACCCTTACTTTCCTGACAGCCAAATGGGATGCTGTGGCTGGTCGCCGTGAGGACCCAGGTGTGGCCAGGGATGGGGAGGGGGCAGTTCCCAGCCATGCCCTTCATGGACCCCAGGGCTGGAACAGTTTCTCCTGCACTGCAGCTCTCCATGAGAGCCGTCTCATCGCGGAACTGGAAAGGTTCTCACATTTACAAACTCTGTCTTACAAAGTCCAGGAGTGGGGGCAACCCCCAGGGGCTGTGTATTCTCAGCTGGAAGGAGCTGGAAGGGAACAAAGTTGAAGCAGTTGCGCAGGTTTTCTAGAACATCCTGTGATCAGCCCCAGATGGAGCCTCTCCACTCCCGTTTCCTTCTCTGTCTGTTTGGGTTTGGTCGCTCTGAATGATGTTTGATGTTTACTGTAGGGATTAGACCCGATGCGGCTGTGGGAGCCGGGGAGGAAGTCCAGTGTGGGCTGTGCTTCTGGGTTGGCAGGGCTGGCTGTTGGAAGGAAAAGTGGGTGTGCCTGAGGCTGTGGGCAAGAGACAGGAAACTGGGCTCAGAGTGGTACTGGGTCTGTCACCCGCCACCTCCCATCTCAGGGACATGGTGACTTGAGAAGCCAGCTGGACATGCCTGGTCCGGGTCCTAGAAGCCACTGGAGGGGCCGCTGGATGCTCTCTTCCCGAGCCCACAGTGGGCACTGATGGCCCAGGTGCCGCGGGAGCTGCACCAGCTCCCAGCTTTGAGCTGAACTTCAGGGCATTTTGGCCGATCTTTGTGCCTACCATCCAAAGGTCACTCAGACTTCTCGTGTGAACAACCCTAATTTGGAACCCTACCGAAAGTGAATTCTGGAAGAACGAAGTCCCAGGGTAGCTAAGTCGACCTGGTAGAAAGCTCCCACCCCGCGCTTCTGGAGCACCAAGTGCGGTGGGATCCCCTCATCACATTCTTCCAGGTTCCTATGCCTCCACGTGGAACGTTCCCCCCAGCCATGGCACCCAGAAAACTCCTACAGCACCTTCAAAACCCCACAGAGACATGCCCTCCTCTGAGAAGAGTTCCCTAACACACCCCCTCCAGGCCCGGTTCTGTACCCAGCACATCACGAGTGCCTCTGTTGTACACGTGAGATGACTCAAGGGCAGACTCTCTCCTCTTAAGGGGGACAAGCTGTGCCTAGTTGACCGCTGAAGAAATAGTTGCTTAGGTTGGTTAGTGAACTTGGCCAGGATTGCACAGCGAGATGACGATTCGTCTAATACGGAGCTGTACTTTGTGTGTGACTTGTCTGTGACAAGTCCTTGTCTGTGACTCTTCTGACTATAAGCCACCGTGACTAGAAAGCCGAGAAAAATGTGTCCGTTGCCCATCAGACTGTGTAGTGGCGGGGAAGGAGAGCCGTGATGCGGTGAGGCGGCTGGCGAGACCGGCAGGAGCGGAACGTGCAGTGGGCTCCGGGGAGGGCTGCGCCGGCGGCCGTGCGGCTGTGTGTCCTGCCTCGCGCAGGGCTGCCCTCCGCCTCCAGCCCGGCAGAAGGGATGGGCAGCCGGCGGTTAGCTCGGCTCTCAGAGGCTTCGCAGGTGGCCCCAGCTGAGGTCCTAGCGCTGTGCCCCAGGAGTGTATCCAGGCAATCCAGGCCTGGCTAGTTTGAAGATTTGAAGATAAGGGGTCCCCCCCCCCCCACCCTGCCGCGGCCCCGCTCCGTCAGCAGCTGCCAGGGAGTGAGGCTCTGGTGGGCTCCTCACCGTGTGGCTTCCAGCAAGTCCTACTCCTTGTCTGGAAAAGAAGGTCCTGGGATGGGGGGCTGAGATTCTGCATTCCCTCACCCGCATGGGCTCTTGCGGGGTGTGTGTGTATGTGTGTGTGTGTGTGTGGTGTGTGTGTGTGTAAGGCATTTCTCGCGCTCTGCCACCAGATGGCGCCAAATCCCAGCTCCTGTCGAGCTGGCAAGGGGTGGTTTTGAGAAGGGATCTCAGAGGTGTGGTGGTGTGAGCTGAGCGTGTGTGTCTGTCTGTTTGCATGCAGCACCAGAGTTCTTTCAACGCCTTACATCTGCCACCATCACCCCTGCCCAGTGGAGTGCATCTCTAGTTCTTTGCTGCCTCCCTTCCTCCGCTCAAGACACATCTGCCTCCTAGTGCTGCCTCCAGCACTCCTGGCAAGATCTGGCCCCAGGGCCTTTGTGTGTGCTGTCCCTTCAGCTTGGAACACTCATCCCCCAGACAGCCACAGGGACCTCCCACATTCTCTCTCAGTGCAGCCTTTCCTAGCCATCCCACGTAAAAACCTCCAAACTCACCCCATGCTTTATTTTTAACTAGAAACACTGTGGTAAAATAGGCACACCAAAATTTGGCCATCTTAACCGCCCTCAAGTTTGGAGTTCCGTGGCATTAACAGGTTGTGGTGTGACCCTGTTCGCCATCCATCTCCAGACCTTTTCCGTGTTCCCAAACTGAAATCCGATATCCGCTGAACAACAGCCCCTATTCTACCCTCCCCCTGCCCCTGGCAGCCATTGTTCTTCCGTCTCTACGAATCTGACTGCTCTGTCTCATGAAAGTCTACAGTACTTGTCCTTGTGGGACTGCTTTAGGTCACTTAATGCCCTCAAGCCTTGTTTGTGTTAGAGCCTGTGTCACCGTTGGCTTCCTTTTCGAGGCTGTGTGATACTTCTATACGGGCTCTAGATGTCCTGTTCGGATTACTTATTTGTCTGCTGATAGACACCTGCGCTGCCCCCACTCTTGTGAAGAAGGCTGGGGTGAACCTGCTCTTTTCCAGGCTTTACTTCCCTGCACAGCACGGAGCCCTATCCAGCTGTCTCCCTCGGCCCCTGGCCAGATGTCCTGACGATTGCTTCTCGGTAGGGTAGACGAGATCCCCTTACAGTCCTCGTGTTGCCTTTAAGGCTGCTGGCCAGCTACAGCCCACCTTGCCGTTTTATCTTCCCGTTCCTTTTGAATGTCTGTAAACGCAGGGTCGCTCAAAATGCTCTTTGGACCAGCTTTAGTGTTCTGGGACTGAGTTCATCTTTGCTATGTGTTCATCCTGTATATGTAGGAGAGTCAGACTTTTAACTTTTAAAAAGTGACACATAGACATACCAGAGGTTTTTCTTACCAGAAACTACGCGTTTGTGGGATGAAATCAGCTCCATCCGTTTCTAAGGCTCTGCCAGCCAAGTTGGGGCTTCGGGAGTCCGGGGGCCACCCGAGCTGCGCAGAGACACCGCCAGCAGCCCTGGGGCCGTGCAGGGGTGGGTGACGTGGCAGGCAGTGTCTGCGGTCCTGGGTCTGTGGGCACGGGAGGGGGGCGTGCTTGCTCTCATGCGCCGGGGCGGCCCCTCCCCAGCCCTCCCGGGAGCCGAGCACACTGTAGGGAGCCGTGCACCTTATGTAAAGGCTTTGAACGCGTCCGCTGACCCTCGCCGGGTCCCCGGATAGATGTTCTTCTGCAGGTGAGGAAGCAAGCTTGGGGCGGCGGGGGTTGAGGAATGGACAGAGGAGCGCGGTGTAAGGGAAACGATGGACTAAATGAAGGTTGTGTGTGACGGGGTGGATAAGTGGATTTTTCCCTCTAGTTCGGCAACTGCAGGGGAGATGGACTGGAGGGGGGATGGTGTGAGGTGCTCCCCCTCCCCCGGGCAGGGGCAGTCGCACCCACGGGGGACAATCTTTTCCTCCAGGGGGCTGGCTGAGAGGTACCCATGAGTAAGCCTGCCCCCCCCCCCCGCCCTGCTGCTCCCGCCCAGTGCTGGTGACGCGAGGGGACCCCCAGGACCCCCCCTCCCAGGGTGCTGGGATGTCCACACTAGCAGGCGACACAGCCAGTGTTGAGCAAGTTTCAGAAGACGCCTGGGCCCTGGGCAGAGGCAGGGCCTCCGTGAGGGCCAGTGGGTGGCCTGCGGTGGACGGGGTGGGGGAAGGGGAAGACCCTCTGTTTCCCCTACCTGGGGCCCCCTCACTGTCCCTTCCCCGAAATAATAGGACGCTTGGCCAGGGTCAAGAGGTGAAGTTCATATTTATTGTTGAAGCAACCCTTACAGACATCAGCGTTCCGTTAAGTAAAGGAAGAGAACACACTGACTACATCACCGTCCCCCGCGCGGCACAGGGGCGGGGCGGGCGGGCGGGCCGGGCCCGGGGACCACGCTGGTGGAGAAGTACATTCAGTGGGTGTGCGGCGCCAACGTTCCAGGCTCACGGGCGTATATAGTGTATTTATATAATTTATATTTATATATAGAGATCGAGTTTTGTGTATACAAAGAACGATATTGTTACAAATACAATACTCTACTTGTCCCAAGCTTTACAGTAAGCTCTGTTGCACCCTCTTTACAGACGGTAGTACAAGTTCACACTGCAGGGGCTGCACTGGATATGTACAAGGAGTTTCCTTCCCACGGGGTCCTCACGCACGCACTGCCTTGACCTGGGAGGGGGGGACTGAAGGATCGGGGCGTGTGTCCCCGTTGGCCGGGACCAGGGAGGGCGCAGACAGATGCGGAACTCAAACCAGCCAGCGGCCTTGTCAGCGGGAGAGTAAACATATCTGGAAGGAGGTGGCCCTTGGTTGTAAACAGTGGTAACAGCCACACCACTAGGTCGAGGGACCCAAGTGGGGCTCGTGAGTGGGTTTCCTCAGCGTGCAGATGGGGGTGTGGAGTGCGAACGGGGGCCTTGGGGGCGGCAGGAGCGATGGGGGAGGTAGTAGGTTACTCTGGGACTCTTTGAGGCCAGTGGGGGGTGGGCAGCGTCCAGACAGCAGACCCGCGCGGGGAGGCTCGGTGGCCAGTGCCCCGGGGTGGGCTCGGGGTCCCGCGGGCCCCGCTCTGGTGATGGAGCAGACGCTGGGTCTTGGTCCCTGGGGGTTATCTCCTCTCGCGAACCCAAGGCGGACGGTGGCTCCCTGAAACGCTCCCAGGGGAGAAGGCAGAGACGATGCGTTTTGGGTGCATCCTGGCCGGACTGGGGGTGCACAGATCTGAGAAGCTGTCGCCAAAGCTGAGCCACCGGCATGTCCCAGCCTAGTAGCAAGAGTGGCTTTTTGCCCGGGCCCTGTTGGGAAGCTGCTCTGTATACAGTCTCCCCCAGGAGATGGGGATTCGGGCATTTATAACTACACACATCGGGATGCCAGAAGGGAAAGACCACCCTGTCCCACGGGGTTCCTCAGAACAGACGTGCTCACACTTCCGAGCCCGCCTCCTTGGCTAACCGCAGGTGGGTGACCTCCCCTCCCCCGTCCGCTGGGAGCAGGGGGAAGAAGGGGCTCGAACCAGGCGCACCCGTGCCGAGCTCTAGGAACCCCGCTATCCGGGTGTGAGGGGCCACTCCGACGGACGGAAGGGGCGTGGTGGACAGCCCACCCTCCTCTCCGGAGAGCTCACCAGACTTTTCCAGCCAACGCTGCCGAACGTGCCAAGATTTCTGTGCCACAGCGACAGAATGGGTGTCCGCTCTCCCCTTGCCTTTGGGTGGAGATGCTTCCTTGTAACTAAGGGGAGACCGTCCAGGGCTGTGCTTGGGGAGCCCCCCGTCTGCTGGCCCGTCAGGGACAGGCCTCCGCCCAGGTGTTCGGGCAGCAGGCAGACCTGAGCCCCTCCCATGATTAGCCGAGACTCCTGATGCCTAAAATACCGCCAGGAATGCTTTGTTCCTGTTTCACCCAGTCTTTCTGCCAGAGGAAGGACAGACGATGGCTCCTGAGACTTCCTTACGTCATCAGACACCCTACTGTGTGGCCACCAGAGGGCCTGGAGCCACGATCTGCTGCTCCCGGCTGTGGCGGGCCGGCCGTGGGGCCGAGCACCCTCAGAAAGTCCAGGGGTCCTGACTGTCCACACCGGCACCCCTGGAGAGCCCCTCGCCAGAGAACATTCAGGAGGCGGCAATCCCTCTGCCTTAGCGCTTGTGCTATAGACAAATCGAGGGTCAGCCACCGACGCCTTTGGAACCTTCGGCTCTCCTGACTCTCAGAAAACAGGAGGCACAGCAATCCCAGGGGAACTGACTGCTGGGGGTGGGGGCGGGCTTTTGTCCCTGTTTTTTAAAACCCCCTTTCCTCCCTCCATCCGACACGTGAATACACCAGCTGACGTGTGCTCGCCGAACTCCTATTTCCACAGACACAACATAAATGTCCCGGTGCAGAGAACAGGGACTATATTAATATCACAAAATATATTAGTTTCTCTTCCCCCGTCTCTGCTGAGGTCAGGAACAAAACAAAACGAAAACCAGACCGACCCACACCCACCTACATGAACACAAAATGCTCTTTGGACCCAGAATAAGTGACAACTGGCTCAGAATAAGATTATGAAAACACCCGCACCGAACTGAGACCCAGCCCACCGATGAGGCACCTGAAGGGGACACGCGAAGCTCTCGGACTCACGAGGCAGATGTTTCTAGCACACGCTTGGGGATTCTTAGGCATAGGGGGGAGGTCGTTCCTCTCCTCTTAGTTTTGTGGTTTATTACTCTTCTGGTCTCTGACCATCCTGTGCTGCCTCAGGGGCCCTGAGCAGAGGAGAAAGCTGGTCCTGCCTTGGGCACCCAGGCCCTCTTCCTCGGGCAGGAGCAGTCTGTCGTTCCCAGATTCCCCACAGGTGGGTGGAGTGGGGGGCATGGGAGGGGAGCCCACTAATGCTCTCTGAGCCCAGGTGGTGCCGGGAACCAGGCCTCAGGCCCGAGGGAGTGTGTGTCTCAGGACAGGGCTGGGCGGCCCCGTAGGTCACCCCGAACAGGGGAAGGGGCCTCCCGGAGAGGCCATGTGGGCCTTCCAGAGGCCCTGTGTGCCTCACTGGTGATGGGAGGTGGTGTGAGGGACCGTATACTTATGTGTGCGACAGCGGGGGGGGGGGGGAGCCCCTGCCCGTGCTTATCTGATGGGGGTAACCTCGGACGACCCAAGGAGGCCGCTCCCGAACCGCTGAGCTTTCTGCAACGAGATGGTGCCCCAGGCTGCTCCCCTTCGACCCTTGGGTGAGAAGGAACTGGCTACAGAAGAGGCATAAGGTTGGCTCAGAAATCCTGGGCAGAGTTGTGGGGCGTCCCTGGTCCACAGCTGGCAGGGCAAATCCTTAAAGATGCAGCTGGTCCCTGCTGTCCCCCCCACATTCCCACATGCTGCCCGAAGGAGAGCCGGGCCCAGGGGCTGGAGGGCAAGCCTGGCCACATCCACGCCCTCCCTGCCCTGAGGAGCACCTCCTACGAGGCCTGGGCCGGCCGCTCTCTGGGAGGGAGGGCTCCCTGTAAGCAGCACCCGCCCTCCTCCAGACCCACCCCCGGGGCCCTCCGGCACGGTGCCGCGCTGGGCAGACACCCGGTGGACCCTGGCTGCTCTCCCTCCTCCAGGGGGTGCAGAAAAAACTTCCCTGGCATTAAAAAAAAAAAAAAAACAAAAACAAAAAAATGTGCAGACCGGAGAGAGACGGAGCAAAGAGGTCTGCGGATTCTTCTCTTCCTGTGTAGAACCAGTGCTGGGCGTGAGGGGGACGTCTCAGTGGGCACACAGATGCAGAACGAGAAACACCACGAGTGAGGGCAGTCCTCCATGCAAGCCGCCGGCGGGCGCGGCCTCAGATGTACAAGGGCTGCTCCTGCGCCGTCAGAAGTCGGTACATGGCCGCCGGCATCGTCTTCATGTGGATCTGGGGGTGGGAAGGTGCGTCAGGGGGCCAGAGGCCGGGGGCTGTGGAGGCATTGACCTCTGTGGCCCCGGGTGGGGGGGGCAGCACCTCTAACCACAGGGGGCTTTGAAGAGCCCCCCACCCCCACCCCCCAACAGGGACCTGACCCCGGCCTCCTGGAAGAGAGGAATCCCCGGGCTTTCTAACATGTTTGGGCGGCAGAGAGAGAACAGGGACAACCAGACAGGATGTGTTTTCCCAGCCAGTGCCGTGTTCTTGCTCTCAGCAGGCTGTGTTTGGGGTTTTGTGTCCCCTCCACCCCACCCCAAGAAGGAAAACCTAAGGAGAATGACGGTGGTTTGTCCCTGTTCCCGCCCCCTCCTTCCCTTGCAGGTCGGGTGGCGCAGGAAGGGGGCCTGGGGACAGCCATCCCGACCTCAGGAGGCCCCGGGGCCAGGTGCGGCCCCTGGAGCGGGGGGACTCTGTTGATCAGACTCCATCGAAGACGTCTATCTCCCCAGCACGTTAACTGGACAGACGGACAGAACTTGGGCGGCCCTTGAGGGAAGCCCCACGGATGAATCCGCGAGTCCAAAGTGGAAGGAGGGCAAATAATGCGAGAGAGACTGGCCCCACCGGCAAGAGCTGCTCTGGGGCCCGGCTGGTCACGGGATCGGGTCTGGGCCGACCCGGACGGTTCTGGCTGGCGCGCAGGGCTGGGGACCAGAACGGACACTCCCTGGAAGGCCTGGGAGGAGCCGCACAAGTGCAAGGCCAGGGGTGCCAAGGGCAAACAGGGAACCCCCCGCACCTCGCCCAGCCCCGCTGGCTCCTACCTCTCCCACCGCATTGGAGAGGATGTGGACGATCTTCTCGTGGGGGGTGGCCACCACGCTCTGCCCGTTGATCTCAATGATCCGGTGCCCCACGCGGACGCCGCCGCGCTCTGCGATCCCCCCTCGCATGAGGCTGCAGATCTGTTGGGGTCAAAGGCCACGTCACCCTTCAGGGCAGCACCACATGGCGGGGGGTGGGGAGACGGGCCTGTCCTTCTTGGAACCCCTGCCCTCTCATCCCTAAGAAGGTGAACTCTCGGTTTCTTTTCCCGACACACAGGACCATGTGCCCGTGCACTCGGGGTCACGGCCCGCTGAGCTCTGTCACTTGTCATCGCAGCTGGGGCCAGGGAGACAGAGCCCTGTGGGCCAGTCATCAGCTGCTTTGAAGCTCGCAGGCCGTGGAGCACAGGTGAACGTCATGTCCCACGTTCCCCCCTGGGACTTGAACGTCGAGCTGGCTCATGTTCGAAGCCTGCTTTCCGGGGTCACAGTTACACGAGCCCAAGCGTGGCCAGCTCCCTCGTTCAAACTCACTTCTCACGGAACGGCCACCGTGGCTGGCGTCCGCCGCCGCAGGGCCTGGCCCGCAGCATGCCGGAGGTGCGTGCTCTCCAGGGCCTGGGGGGCTCTGGGCTCAGCACTGGGGGCCGAGCCATCCCCACCTCAAACAAAGCATCAGACTTTCCCCCCAAAAACATGTTCTGAATTTCCAGAGGTGACTTTTCACTTCAGATCATGCATCTTTTCAGCCCATGTAGACAAGACCTCGGCGTCCCGGACAACGCACTGTGTCTGGGTGTGTGGACACGGTGGGCCTCGGGGTACCCTGGGGTCAAGCACTGCGAAGGTGGCTCCCACACTTCAGGCAAAACCAACGGATCCGCTGCTGTCGTCCATTCACCCTTTGTGCATATCTGAACAACTTCTCAAGTTATTTGAATATGAACAAAGTGAACAAAGCCAGCGGGTAAAAGCAGCCAACTGCCCCAAACCATAAGGAGGACCCTGGCTCCCCAGCCCAGCATGAGGCCACTGAGGTACGAAGAACAGATGAGGGGCGGGATGTTTCCACGCCGGCTGGGAGCCTCAAGGGTATTTCTAAACCTTGAAAACATACGTGAAATAAATTTTTAATAACTTACAACTCTTAATTGCAACTCAAGGGGGAAGAGAATAAGGTTCTTCAATTTGGAAAGATGGAGGCAAACAGAAGGAGGGCGCCTCTAAAACCTGAAAGTCAAGAGGGTCACAGATCGCGGACAGGACTGTCCTCACAGCCCAGCTCCCCTGTGAGTCCAGAACGAGGCAAACAAACCAGGACCAAGGGGAGCAGTACTGAGTATGACGTTTCAGCCTGGGACGAAGTTGTTCTGGGAAGTTCTGTGAATGGATCTACTTCATGCGACTCAACTGTACGCTTAAAAATGGTTTGAATGGGGGCGCCTGGGTGGCTCAGGGGGTTAAGCCGCTGCCTTCGGCTCAGATCATGATCCTAGGGTCCTGGGATCGAGCCCCGCATCGGGCTCTCTGCTCAGCAGGGAGCCTGCTTCCCTCCTTCTGTCTGCCTGCCTCTCTGCCTACTTGTGATCTCTCTGTCAAATAAAATCTAAAGGAAAAAAAAAATGGTTTGAATGGTCCGTTTAGCACTGTGTGTATTTTACCACAGTAAAGAATAAAAAAGGAAGTATTGTTTCAAGGCAGACCTCCAAGTGATGAAAATCCTCCTCAGTCCTACCGTGCTATTCCAGGTTAAAAAAGGCGAGATGGAGACCAGGCGTGGGTCAGGGGCCCGGGGGCTCCCTCCGGGGCTGTGCCTGGAGTCACCAGGGAGCCCGTCCCGCCCCAGTGCTGCACACTCCGGGGCTTGGGGGGGCAGCGGCTCTGCAGGGGCTCACGTGAGCAGCCCCACCAGGCCCGGAGGGGGTGGAAGGGCTCGGGGGGCACATCCCAGACCGTCTCAAGTTGGCAGCTTGGAGCAGCACCCTGCCCTGCCCCCAAGAGCTGCAGGGCCTGGCTGGGGGAAGCACCTTTCCCTTCTCGTGTGGAAGGCCCAGAATTCTCTGCCTGGACGGGATCTGCCCGCGCAGGAGGCCCAGCGGCCGCCCCCGCTTAGCCCTCGCCTGGCTGCACACATTCGGGGACCTGCCCGGCTCTCAGTAAACACGTAGGATCCGGCACTGAGCCAGAGCTGTGTGTGCCAGGCCTCGGCGACGGGCCGCGGAGCCGTACTTACGATTCCGTTCTGGACGCTGAAGCCCAGCTGGTAGCGCAGGTCCGGCCTCCTGATCAACACGGTGGTCACCGGGGGGCACCGCACGATGTTCAGCTTCACCCGGGGCTGGTTCTTCAGGCCCTGGAATGGGAACAGGGTACGGTGGAGACGGCAGCCAGGAGCGGGCAGAGGAGATCAAAGCAGATGGCATCGAAGGCCAAAGGAGCCCCAAGTGGTCTTATTTTGGGGACCCGTGAAGCAGCCCCACACACAGGCCGACAGTGCCTGGGCAGGGACAACCCACGGCCCGATGACCCAACTCAGGCTCCAGAGAGGTCAGGGGCCCCACCCCCGCGGCCGGTGCGCTCCGAGAGGGGGAGTGTGGGGGGGGCGTGACCCGCCGGCCACCACCGAGTCGGCAGCACGTGTGAGCACCGCACGTCACCATCCCTCCAACCCACCCCGATGACGAAACCAGCCGAACCACCCGCCACTGGGCACGGCCTCCGGCCACCCGCAGGGGCCATCTCCCTCGTCTCCTCGACAACCTGCAGCTCTATGTCCATTTCACAGAAGAGAAAACTGAGGCTCAGAGACTCTCGGCAGCTCACACCGGCAGCGGATCCAACCCCACGTCTGCTGCGTCTCCAAACCCAAGCGCTTTCACCGAGACACGATCCCCCACACAGACAGTGGCAGCTGTGTATCCTGACCAGCCAGGCTTGCTCAACGAAGACGCCAGGAGAACGTCAGGAAGACAAATTTGTGCCACCAAATCCTTTCTTCTGGCCTGCACGGGGCCTGTTTCCCACTGACTTTCCTACCTGGCGAGAGTCCAGGGCTCCTGCCCTCTGACCCCCGCCGACCCCGGTGGGCGGCCGCTGGTGCTCTCGGCCTGAGTGTGGACGGGGCCCAGTGTAACATCCCACCTCTAGCCTCTCTGCCCCTCCACTTGGTGTTCTGAACCGCTCGGCTTTCTGCGGGACTGGGGGCTCCCGTGGCTGCACTTGGGCTAAGGGTGACTTGGGGTGCACATGCAGGCAGCCCTTACCAGCCCCTCTCTGTGGTTCCGAAAGCTTCTCTAGGAAACTTCTCCAGTTCACGACGTGACAATGTCACAGCGGAGCAGCAGCGGAGCCGAAGCAGCCGCTGTCCTGGTCCACGGGGGAGCCAGGCTTCCACACATGGGGCCCATAGTCCCCACCCACGGGGCTGGATGGGGGGTCACAGGACCTGTGCTCACACTCTGCTTCTGCTTTGGCAGCTGGGGGGCCTCAACTCTCTGCCCCCCGCATACTCTACTTCAGGCTCCTTGTGGCCCCGACAAGCGGCGGTGACACCCGGAGGTCGGTCCCTTCCTGTCCTGGCTCTGACTTCACATGACTTCACAGCTTCCCCTGCTGCTCTTTCCCTAGCGTATCTGACGACAGCACTGCGTCTTGACTATTGTGCCTAAAAACACCCGTTTCTACGGCATCAAGGAGGCTTGTTTCGGGGGGTGGTGCTCAGATATAAATGAATGTACGGTTGACCCTTGAAGATGCGGGGGTCAGGAGCGCCAACACCCTCCCTGCCGACCGGTGCTGTAAAATTTGACATGTATAAACCGAACAGGTAACAAACAGCCTCATCGATAACACGAACGGTTAACCCAGACTTGGTGTGTGGCTTCTACGCTGCGTTCTCACCGTAAAGTCAGCCCGAGAGAACCGACGTTATTAGGAAAGTCACAGGGAAGAGAAAATACGGGTACGGTGCTGGGCTGTTACTTCTTGAAACACACCCACAATTCCGTGCTGTTCCTGGGGACACCGCGTTTCTCCCTCGAGTGCCTCCTCTTTCTCAGTCACTGGCAAGTATCGGTCACCCTCAGTGTGCCCAGGCAGGTGTCAGGCACCGGGAGGGGGGCGGGGGGGGGCTGCGGACCCATGTGGGGCCACCGGAGGGTTGAGCCCCCGTCCCCCGCCCCCCGCTCCCTCCACAGTCACACACCCAGAGATCAGGAATCCGTGGGAAACCAGACAGAAGTAAGGCTTAAGAAACCAGCACAGTAGTGAAAGGCACAGCCTCGGATAAAGCCACCCGTTTTGAATGTTTCTACCTATTAACCGCTGGGGTTACGCAGGTAGGTTTTGTGAGGCCCGGGGAAACCTTCCGGGCACCCCGAAATGCCAGAGAACGACTCGATTTTCTCGATCACCTAAAAACAGAAAAAAGTTCACATCGTGCTGGTGGGTTCCGTGTGTGTGTGTGAGAATTAAGAGGCTCGATTTGTCCCTCAGTGAGTGACTTTCTAGACTGGGGACGTGCGCTACAGGGCTAGGCTTCAAGGGAGGGGCCGTTTGGAACACCAGACCACGCGTCTGCTGGCCGTCCCCGAGCGATGCTTCGAGGTGCGGCCCGTTAGATGTTGGATTTCTGAGCTGCCATTGTACAGGAGGGGACCATGACGCAAGCGGTCATTCTGACCCCACGGCTGACCGCAGTGGAAGGGTGTAGCCGATTAAGAAACACTGTGGGAGGGGAAGGGGAGGGTGGAAAGGGCGGGAGAGGGGAGAAGCCAGAATGGTTTCTATAGAAACAGGAAAGCCAGACGGCGATGAGCCCGTGGAAGGAAGGGAAGCAGGGCTCTACTTCAGGAAAGAAAAAAAAAAACGTCAGGAGGGAAGGACCACGGAGGCAAATAAACCGGCCGACTGCTTCGAGGCGTTGCCTTGGGAATTATGACAGGGGAAGTAATGGCGAGGGAAGAAAGCAATTAAAATGATTAAAATGACTCCGTGCCTAGAACTCTGTTCTAGAAATGCGTTGTTTCCATGGTTTACACCCTCGTTTCCCAAGCTGCACTGGAGGACGGGTGATGCCATCGCCAGTGCGGACAAAGGAGCCGGGATGGACCTGGGGCAGCCGCCCACGTTCAGCAGCGGCCCCAGGGGTCTCCCGTCCCAAGTTTTCGAAGCAGTGATTCATCAGGGTGAGAGGCGCTTGCTAAATTCACGGCAAGCGGCCTCGGCGCGGCACCGAAGCAGGCGACGCTCCCGGTGCCCGGAGGAAGCCCCGTGCGTTCCCGGCACTGGTCCCGGGGTGGGGGGGGGCGTGGGAGCCGGGGTTCGGGGTGTGGGGGGAGGCGGAAGAGAGCATGTCGTCTGGGGAGTTTTAAACCACCATTCCCCCCGCTGGAAGTCCTCATCCGGCACCGGCCGGATTTCTAGCTGAAATCAGTGCTCGAATTCTGCCCCCAGCCAGGGTGGGCCGGCCCCACGACGGCCCCAGACGCAGAAGCACATCCCCGGACACCGGGGCCGCGGGGCCCTGTCCCAGCCCCGTCCTCCTCTGCGGACGGCGCCCACGGAGGCCCTGATGTCTTGCTCTGCATTTTCTGCGTTGATCTCTCTTTCATCGCCACGTGGCCTTCTAATTCTCTGATTCCACACAGACCCTTTTACAGACCTCTGAGATCGGTTCCCGGCCGCAACGAACGCTTCCCCCTGCAGAAATGGCTTCCACGGTGGTCCGACCGGTCGCTCGCAGCACAAGCGGCGTCCACCCCGCCGGGCGGCCCAGCAGAGAGGAGGGGAGTCCCCGTGGGGTCCCGGAGCCTGGCACTGCCTTTGTGGGCTCAGCCTCCTGCATCTAGCCTGCCTCCCTGGGCCTGGATGCAGCTGAACTCTGGGGAAAGAGGCAGGTCCTCTGCAAGCCAGGTGCCCAGGGGAGGGGGCTGGCGGCTGTGGGGCGGAGGAGCTGACCGGGGCTGCCTGGCAGGTGATACCGGCTGCCCCCTGCACCTCTTCCCGCGAGATGCCGTAGCACCCCCCCTCCCCGGCTGTCTCGACCTCAGCTATCTCCTGGGGAAGAGGACACAAGATCCCTTGGCTGAGAACCACTGCCCCAGGGGCCAACCAGACACTGCCGAGCAATGTCACAGGGGCTGAGTGTCCTTGCTCCATGGCGGACCACTGCGTGACCCTGAATGATTACATCACCTCTCCGTGCCTCAGTTTCCTTGTGTGTACGGCAGGCGCGACACCAGCCCCTACCCTGCGGCAGGCTGCGGTGAAGGCTCCATGAGCAAATGAATGAGGCCGGGGCGCCGCGCCCAGCCGCCGGCAGCTTCTCGCCTCCCCAGCAACGCCAAGCTCGTGGGCGCAGACGGCCTCTACCGTGTCTGGTTCCCACGGCCCCTCAGCGCTTCTCACGCACACACCACGCTCACAAGGGCCCTGCTCGCCCGTGTGAAAGGGCATCCGTGAACCTTCGCCCGTGCGACTCCGTTGCCAAACATACGTGCATCCCGTATCCCCACTCTGGCCCCTGCCCCTGGCCTTGCCACAAGACCACGGCACCAGCTCAGCCTTCCCTGGCCGGGCTCCGACTTGTCTCGGCCGCCTGCAAAGCCAGCCGCCTGCCCATCGGTTCCAGCAGGAACCCCTGAAGGCTGCTTTCCTTTCTGTTATGCACCTGCCTATGTCTTACCCCTCCTTCCAAGTCCCCCTTCGAAATCAGAAAAAGCTCCTTCTTCTGCATGGCCCTAGATCTTCACCTCTCTGTTGCCATTAGGGTCCACTGAACCCTTTTATTTTTTAAGATTTTATTTGTTTGAGAGAGAGAGAGAGGAAGAACACACGCATGAGCCTGGGGGCAGGGGAGAGGGAGAGGAGGAGAAAGAGAGAGGGGCAGACTCCCCACTGAGCAGGGAGCCGACATGGGGCCCGATTCCAGGACCCCGAGATCACGACCTGAACCGAAGGCAGACGCCTACCCGACTGAGATGCCCAGGCGCCCCGACACGGAACCTTCCAGTTATGAATTATCCTCCACGCGCAGGCTGACATTCTGGCTTCCCCGTAGCTCAGCTCAGCCTCACGGAGGCCCAGCTAAACACGTCTCAATGAATACGTACGTTCAAAGTAGGTTCATTTTTTTTTTTTTTTTTTTTTAAGTAACTCCTACACCCAAAGTGAGGCTTGAACTCACGACCGCGAGATCAGAAGTCACACCTCCACGGACTGAGCCAGCCGGGTGCCCCTCGGTTCTTTAATCTTTAACGTACACTGAGAAGGGGTAGAAGTTCTTTAAGTGTAAGATGTAGCAAACATAAATGAGGCCCAAGAGGACCCTTTTCTCCCTCTGGGTAAGATAATCTTGTGAGGAACCAGAACACATCTGCGTCCCGAAACACAAAGAGGCACCCATCCCTGCGTCCTCTACACTCGGACTTCCACGCTTGGGCTGCCCAGCCACGGATGCTGGCTTTTGTGATTTGCCCTTAGTTTGGAATAAGATGGATTCATTTTCCCTCCGTCTCTCCTACACACGCGCACGGCTGAGCTCTAGCTCCCAGGCCTTCAGGGAACCCCGAGGGACGAGACCGTGTCGTGGAATCCCGGTCGGCCTGGAGGTCTCGGGGCCTGGCGGGGCCGGGGCCGACAGACACGGTAACGAAGGCGGAACGTCCCTCCTGGCCATGCTGCCGGCAAGTCCCGCTCTGTGCGACAAACTACACACAAGTGCTTGGTTTCTAAGAAGAAAATCTAATTTCTTCCTCTCAAATACCCACGTTTTAGTCTCACGTGAGTAGCTATTCTCAGCCTTAGGCAAGAGCGTCCGTTTGGGCTGAACAAGAAGTAACTAGGCTCAGGGGCGAGAGGGAAGCCCACGGCCTGCCCCACAAGTCCCCCCTTCTCACGACACCGGGCGCGTGTGGATCCTGTTATACGCAAGCTCCGGGGCAGGACACGATCGCTTGGGTCACCGCCGCAGCCACCGCGAAGGAAAATGTGCTCTCGGACTTGAAGCGTTGCCATGATTTCCAGCGGGGATGGCCCATGACCTCAAGTGCATCTAGCTGACTCTAAGTGACGGGGCTCCTGAGCGGCGGGAAATTCAGTTAGGGCTGAGTCTGGCTTCGGGAAAGGGAGTGCTATAATTGACTAGTGATGTCTGCAAGGCGCACTGTACAGACAGGAGTACTGTGTGAGCCAAATATACTGCTTCGACGTAGGTACGATTTCAGGGAGGAGTCTGCATTAGTTACTTGGTGGTTCAGAGGTTGAGCGCAGGCCCAGACTTTTACTACCTGTGTCCCCCCTCCTCTGGGCCCGACACTGAGTGTCTGCTCAGAACATGAATGAATAAAAAGCGGTCCCACATCCTCCATCTCAGCTGTGTAACATCAGCCCCTTTTCCCACCTCCAGGTACCTTGATGATGCTCTGGCAGGTGGACAGAGGCAAGCCCACCAGGCTGGTGCCGTTGATGGACATGATCTGGTCCCCGATGTTCAGCTTCCCCGATTTCTCGGCAGGCCCCCCGTGCATCATGTTGGCTATGATCACGGTGGGTAGGATGGACCCCCAGCCGGACTCCACAATCACCACCCCTAGGATTTCTCCTTTCTGCTTCTCTATGAAGACCTGAAAGGAAAACGCAAAGCCAGAAACCTGACTCAGCAGCCACCGGGGCAGCGGCACACATCCAAGCCCCTGCCCCACTTCCCATCGTCACTGAAGGAGAACGGCATCTCCCTGCCGGTTCTGACCCGGACAAGCCCCGTCCTCTCTGGATTCCACGACATTTGGTAAGAAATGATGTCGTCTCGTGATGCCTGTTCCAGGGGAGCAAGCCTGCGGCGGCCACATGAACACAAAGGGCTCCAGGTGCTTTTCTCCTGTGGTCCCCAGGGAGCGGGAGGAGAGGCTGTGTGGCTGGGGACGTTCGGGGGGGCGGGGGCATTTACGATTTCCAGAAATAGCTTCTGGAGTCTCTGCACAGGCTGCCCTATTCCCCAGCGCTCACCAACACCCCCTCCCCAGCATTTAAGATTCTTGAGGTAAAAATAAATAAACAGACATTATAGAAACATTTCTTTGCAAGGAGCAAGCTGAAGAGAAAGGAAAAAGGAGGGGGGCTAAGGTTATCACAACCAACATGGTTGGAGGTGCACGTAGGAAGACCGTGTTTCTAGACAGACGGAGTTCTGTGTGGCCCTCCTTGGCAGGGAGGAGAAGACAGGAGTCAGGTCTGATACCTGCAGCCTGCGAAGGTTTGCAGAGACACTACAAAGGGACACAACACTTTCTGAAGCCTCTGACAAAAAGCGTATGTATGTATTGAATCCTAGTCACGGCCGGAGGCTGCTGGGGTCTGACAATGCCCCCCCGCGCCCCGCCCCGGCCCGCAGGCTGGCGTCCCTGTCCCTTCTCCAGGCTGCTGAAGCTTGCAGCTGGCCGCTTCTCTGGAGAGCTGCCCAACAGGAGACAGTCCCCGTGATGGGCTGCTGAGCTGCGCTCCCCTCGAAATTCCTACGTTGGAGGCCAAACTCCCAGGACCTCAGAATACGGCCTTATTTGGATATGGAGTCTTTAGAGGCAATCACGTTAGAATGAGGTCATCGGTGTGGGCCCTAATTCAGGAGGACTGCTGTCCTCACAGGAAGGGGAGGTTTGGACGCAGACACGTACACGCGGAGGGGAGATGATGTGAAGACACACGGAGACCGTTCTCTCCAAGCCAGAGTGTGGGGCCTGGAACGCCCCTGTCTCCCTCAGCCCTCAAAAGGAACTGATCCTCTGGACACCTTGACCTTGGACCTCAAGCCTCTCGAATGGAGACAATATGTCTTTTTGCTATGAAGCAGCCCAGTCTGCCGTGCTCTGTTCAGACGGCCCAAGCGCACTGACACCACAGTCCGATCTTGGTGTCCGTGACTGACTGGCACAGGGCACAAAGGCCTGCCAACCCCTTTGGCCCAAGGTGGTACAAGCCTGCCCTGAGATCCGTGCCCCAGAGCCCCTCTGGATCAGAATGACGCTCGTCCTCAGCAAGGCCACGTTCCTTCTCGGGTCCCCACTGCCCTGGTGCCCACACTCGCTTTTTCCCGAGTGCACTCTCCCCCAATACCCCTGAACAGGAATCCCTGTCTCAGGCTCTGCTTCTAGGGCACGGAGGACACCTGACCTACGTCAGTGAAGAAAAGAACAGGAAATGCTTTCTCATAAAGGTGTTTCTGTCTACTGGATAAAGCACAAGTCCCCCAGCTAGACGTTCAAGGCCCCCAGTTCTGACCGGAACCCTGTGGGGGCCCCCCCCCTCCCACACACACCCCGTGCGCCAGTCATGCCGTCTCATTCATGGCTCCCCAGTCAATTCCCGAACTTTCTGACCATGCTTCTGTGACTTTGGCTCAGGCCCCCAAATCCTTTACGCTTCCCCAAGAACATCCAGACGTCCAGACCAGCTCAGGGAGCTGCGTTCTCCTCCAAAGCTGCCCGTCCCTCAGTGGCGTCCTGCCAACCCCACTCCCCACCCCACCTCCTGCCCCCACACCGTTCCGCCTCCTTCCGCTGTGGGGCCGCCCCACGCTGCTGGGACTTCTGCCCGGCCAGCCGAGCTCGGAGAAGTACCTACATCTTTGCAGTTTTCCGACTTGGAGAAGTGGATCAGGTCATCGTTGTACATGTCCTGGGTGTTGAGCAGGTCACTATACTCCTTCTGGCTGAGATCTTCAGGGTTGATCCCGTTGGCCCTGAGGAATTCCTGGTACGCCACGCTGAATGCCTGCCCAATGGACTGTGCGATGAGTTGGGCCTAGACAGCAGCCGGAGAGGGAAGACAGCGGTCAGCCGGGCAGCAGGACAGGGAGCTCTGGGGGTCAGCCGGGCCAGGTGGTCGACACAGGGTGCGAATCCCGGCCAGAGCCCGTGCTCAGAATTACTAGGGACGTGTTTTATTAAGGCAGTGACCACAAGGGGGCTCGTGGTGTTGAGGGGACAGGACTCAGAGATCTGGACTTGCTGCTGTGAGCGGACCATCCTACACCCCAAACGGTTCTCGGGTGCCCCCGGACGCTGGTGTGCATGTAACACCGGGAACAAACCACGTGGGTCTGTGTCTGGGACTCAACTTCAGGTTATATAAAACACAAAGGCATGACTTGCCCAGCTCTA
This sequence comes from Neogale vison, assembly GCF_020171115.1. Lineage (NCBI taxonomy): Eukaryota > Metazoa > Chordata > Mammalia > Carnivora > Mustelidae > Neogale > Neogale vison. Next base: position 91,074,037 of record NC_058099.1, on the reverse strand, counting down.
ATGCATGTGGAACGTTCCAAGAATACAGCTGCATGGGGTGCCTGGGTGGCTCAGTGGGTTAAAGCCTCTGCCTTCAGCTCAGGTCATGATCCCAAGGTTCTGGGATCGAGCCCCGCATCGGGCTCTCTGCTCAGTGGAGAGCCTGCTTCCTCCTCTCTCTCTGCCTGCCTCTCTGCCTAGTTGTGATTTGTCAAATAAATAAAATATTTAAAAAAATACAGCTGCGTGTCAGGTGGGAGAAGACAATGACTGGCTTTGTCTAGCACTTTACTGGAAAGAAGGGTCGTGACTCTGGAAAATCACTAGCCTCAGTGCTCGTCATGGTATCTGGGATTCGCACAGCAAGGGGATCCCGCAGGGGTGGGGTCTGCGTATCTATTTTCTTATGGGCCCTCCATTCAAGATGTCACATACAAGTGTTTATGACGGTCAGCGATACACCGCGTTCTTACGTCTAACCCTACTACTCCAGGAGGTGAAAGCCTCTGACGGCTCCACTGTCCTTTCTGGCGTGGCCGGCCCCAAGCATCTACATACTGGTGGAAGGATCGCTTTATTTTAACTGGCTTTCCTTTTATTTTCCCTCTGTGTTGCATGTACAACAGTACTTCAGCTTGTGAACAGATTTTCAAAAGGGCAGGTTTTATGATCTGTGAGTTTTATCTCCGGACTGGAACAGAGCATCACAAAACATCTGTTGTACAAAGGGGGATCAGGGCCCCCTTGAGAACCCTGCTTGAGTCCAGCCCCGTGTTTTCCGGGCGAGGAGTCTGAGGCCCAGGGACACGAAGGAACCTGCTCACGGTCACACAGCTCATAGCACAGGAGAGCTGCTTCCGTGGCTCCTTTTCTGGCACTGGGCTCTGATAGCCTCTCCCCGCACCAAGTCATCCAGGCTGTGGGTTCGGCGAGCCAGCAGCCACAGGGCATTGCTCCCACGTCCGTGCTACATGAAACGCGACCCGAGGACCCCTGCAGCAATCTGGACGCCCGTCCCACGACTGAGGGAAGCAGGACAGCACCACAGGCCCTCGTCCTAAGCTCTTGAGGCCATATTTCAGAATCTAGAAATTTTTAGATTTCAGAAAGGTAAAAGCTGTGTCTATCATCCACTGTCTAAAAACCTCTTTAGAGGGGCGCCTGGGTGGCTCAGGGGGTTAAGCCGCTGCCTTCGGCTCAGGTCATGATCTCAGGGTCCTGGGATCGAGTCCCGCATCGGGCTCTCTCCTTGGCAGGGAGCCTGCTTCTCTCTCTCTCTCTCTCTCTCTCTGCCTGTGATCTCTCTCTGTCAAATAAATAAATAAAATCTTTAAAAAAAAGATTTTTTAAAATAAAATCTAAAAAAAAAATCTAAAAAAATGTAAAGATAAAGATTAAAGATATTAAAGATATCTAAAAGATAAAATCTAAAAAAAAAATAACAAAAAAAACCTCTTTAGAACCCGAGGAAGAACCTGCCCTATAAACAATCGGTAATTTTCCTGCAGCAAAACGTGCCAGACTCACGGTGAGCGGGACAAGTCCTACACACGGTCTCCTGGCAGCTCTGGGCAGGTGTATCAGCCGGCTGACGACAAAAATCCCTTTTGCTTCTCAGAGCCGTTTTTCTGCTCCACCCCAAGATTTATTTATTTTAGAGGGAGAGAGAGCATGACTGGGAGGGGCAGGAGGAGAGGGAGAGAGAGAATCTTAATCAGACTCCATGCTGAGTGGGGAGCCCTACCTGGGGCTCGACCCCAGGACCCTGAGATCAGGACCTGAGCCAAAATCAAGAGTCGGAGGCTTAACTGACAGAGCCACCCAGGCGCCCCTGAGAGCTCACTAGAGCTGGAACTGGAGGTCTTGCTTATCATGCCCACGGCACAGGCAGGGGACAGAGGTTGGTAGTTAAGGTGTTTGCTCCCCCGGAAGGGGGTGACATGGGCTGAATCCTGGCAGACGGACGCCAGAGCACACCTTCGTTCCCACCCCGTGGGACTGCCTCTCCTAGAAGAACAACGAAAATCTCGAGAGCAGTGTTTTAAACACCCACACAGTCCTAAATCCCTCCTCCTTGCCTTGCCCTCGGGAGCTTGGCTAAAAGCCGCTAAGGAACAGGGACGTAAGAACCGGCTCCACGGCTGTGCTGAACTTTTCTCCCTCTGTGACTCTGGGGACTCCACGAGCCACGACAAGGACCCACCGCCCTGTCCTGGGTAAGAGGGGGAAGGGAGTGAGGCCTCGCCCCAGGCGTGAGCAGCAGGGCCGGGACTGCGTCGGGACCACGGTCGGCTCGCAGGCTGCACATCCCTGTGGATGCACAGGCCACGCGCCCAGGCTGCGGCTGGGTGGGCGGCCCAGGGCGGGGGCCGCTATCACGTCACACCAGCTCGGTGGCCTCCCTGCCTGCTCGCGGGGGCAGGCTCCAGAGCCAGCTCTCCCAGCTCTGGAAGCAAAGCGGCAAGATCCCCAGGCCCATTCTTGTCTGAACTCTCGCTTCCCCATCCTTCCCCTTCTTCGGGAACTCTTGAGGACAAGCAGCCCCTCCTTGGAAGCTGCAAGCCAGGCGGAGGGGGCAGAGGGTGACAGGCACCTGCAGCCCAGGGAGCTGGCCTAACTCCACCTTTTCACCCGCCTGCAGGACACAGGAGCTGTAAGCTTGGAAATCCAGCTTTTGAAACCTTCTGAGAAACTTCTAAAGCCCATCCGCTCCCAGTCTGAGCGCTCGGCCTCAGGCTTGAAAGGGACAGCAGGAAGAACGCCTGGGAGAGGCGCGTCAGGCCGCCTGCCGTCCCAGCGTTCTTGTCCCCAGGGCCTGTGTTCGAGAACCGGACCAGTACAGGATGCTGCAAAAAGCGTGAGCATCCCCACGGCCCTGGGGCTGCAGCTGTGACGGCTCTCAGTCCCCGGGGAAGAGAGCCTCTGCCTCCCGACTTCTCGCAGGAAGGCAATTTACTGCAGCGAGATGAATGCTCTCCTGGAGAGAAATTGTCTTCTGGAAGGAGTCAGGGCGACCACAGGCAATTTTTCTTGAAGGAGCGAAGGGCTCTCTGCTCACTATAAGGAAGGGAGCTTACTCCCCTGCGGCAGGAGGAAGATCTCAGTCAACAGCATCGACATGGCCCTGCGGGTAGGGGGGAGGGGGGCTCTGTGGTCCCTCTGGGTGGGGGGGATGGGGGCTCTGTGGTTCCAGACCTTCCAGGCTGTGGTCCTGGCCCTCGAGGGACTATCAAACTTTTAGAGAAGCTGGGTCCTAATGTGGTTTGATGCCTGGACACCTCTCCAGCAGGTCCAGGGACGACGGGGGAAGAAGCCAAAAAGAACGGGCCCTGCCTCTGTCGTAAATGACTTTTCTCTGTTGACCATGTCACCTGGAAAGATGGGGGCTGGGGATCCCCGGGTTTATAACAGGAGCAGTGGCTGGTCTTCGTAAGGACTGGGAGTGGGCGGGGGGTGCTCCTGCCACTGTGGGGTGGGGGGTGGTAGGAGCAGGAATCCCAACTTTCCTGCGGTCTAGAGGGCAATCCTACACAACCGAGAACTGCCTTCATGCCCAGGTGAGATGTGCCTGGGGTCCCCACAGGACTGACCACCTGACCACATTCCTTCTGCTCTTTGTCTCTCACTCTAAGCTGTCCTCAAACTACACGAGCAGGTCCTGGCCTCAGGGCCTTTGCACTGCTCTTCTTTCTCTCAGTTGATACAGGTCTCTCCTCAAATGTCATCTCCCCGGAGACGACTTTGTTGAGTACCCCATCGGACGCAGCTCCTCTCCCAGTGTTATTTTTGTTTATAAAACTCCTCACCATTACATTCTGTATTAAGTATATTTACCTAATTTCTTTTCTGTCTCCCTATAAGCCTCACGATGAACACCTTGCCTGTTAATTCGGCCTTGTTTCCCATGTACCTGTTTTGTGCACGATTAAGGAGACCGATTCGGGTTCTGAGAAAGAGCATCTGCCCCCCACCCCCACCCCCCGGGGCCGCCCAGGTCACCCAGAGGGACATCAGGGGAGGCGGGCTTACATCCTCAGACTCGAAGACGTGGCAGACCATCTTGTACTGCCGTTTTCCATCCTGGGACGGGTGGGAGGCCTCCACATTCTCCTGGGAGTTGGAGCGGGGCAGCCGGCGGCGGGCCATCAGCACCACGATGTTCCCGATGTCGGCGATATAGGAGATGGTCCTCAGGGGGTGGTCCATCATCGTCTCCTGGGGGCGCAAGGGAGAGGATGCGAAGTCCAGGAGGCAACTAACGGCCCGGGAGAGAGTCTGCCGCCCCGCAGCCTGGCCACATGCGGTCCATATTCGGGGTCCCAGGGGCGCCCTGCAGAGACAGCGGGCAGCCTCACACGCCCCCACCCAGGCCCGGGGGCCGGTCCCTCGACTAATAATACAGCCAGAGCAGGGAGTGTCTGGGGCCCGTGGGGAAACAGTTCAGTCATTTTATAACCAGTAGAATCTCTGGTGGAGAAGTAAAAAAAAAGAAGGTAGCACGATGCACGGGTGATGGCTGTAGCATGTGTATGTGTGTGTGTGTGTGTGTGTGTGTGTGTGTGAGTGATTTTAAACACAATTTCTTCAAAGGCTGATCTGTTCAAGTTCATGAATCTCCTCATCAAAACATACGAAACTATTTGCAAACATTATCCACGGCATACATGTCCCTTGGATCTTTAAGGGACTGGTCCCAAGAGCAGCCCCATGCCCCCGCAGCCCCCGGCAGTGGGCACTGCAGACATAGCCCTCCAGCGTGCGTGGGAGCCGCTGGCGAGGACAGTGGCGCTCGGGTCACGGGCACAGACTCTGAGCTGCCCTGCGGGGCTGGGCACATCCCCCCCGGGACAGGCAAGCGGGCCAGCTCGTACCTGGGAGTCGGCATTCAGCACTTTGATTCTCTGGGTAGAGATGAAGAGGTCCACCTCCGTCATCGGCTGAGACTCACCTTCGGGAGCCTGAGGAGAGAAACGCACACCGGGGGAGAGCTTAACCCCTTCCCCGAGTCCGGCGCACGGCAGCAAGGTCAGCTCACACACAAAGGCACTGAGACACAGTCACCAGAACGGCAGTGCTGACTCCAGATTTAGACCACCAAGGCCGAAGGGACCACAGAGGAGGGACTTGCGGACGAGTGTTCGCATCGCCAAGTCCTAGCGAAAAATGCCAAATTCCCTCTGCGTCTCCCCCTACGGAAGCAGGAACTCTCTGCCGATTTGACTCTATGAGCAACGATCGTGAATGCCCTTTCAGCAGGGCTCGTGGGGCCCAACAAGCTGAAGAAAAAAGGGCAAGTCGCCCATATCCCAAGACCCTGGAGTCGTCACTGAGAGTCTGCCCCTGGCCAAGAGATGGGGGACGACGTTTGCAGCAGGTGCAAAAGGAAGTCATTTGGATGCAGTTCTGGTAAGAGGGTCTTCGTGTTCATACGCCACCTTAGCAACACAGAAGCAGTCCCCACTCCTGAAGCCGCCCCCTCAGGAAGGAACCCCAAATGCCTCAACACCCCGCGGGCAGCCCGGAAGCACCTAGAAGCTCCATAACCCAAAAAGCACATCTGCCTGGTTTAACTCTGCACAGTGTGGTTATTAGCGAGTTTTCTTTTTTGCATCCAGCAATCTGACAAAATCCGCAAGTCAAACGTGACTGGAATTGAACAGACCCAAGTCCCTGCCGCATTAGTGCTCCTGAACTTCTGTGCTACCGCAGACTTCATTTAGCATCTCCAATCTGCTCCCTGTTGTTTCTCGGATGTGAAATGACTAATGAGCAACAGAAAACAGCCACTTTAGGCAACTAAGTTTTGAGAAACGTTGGCTAATGGGGCGGTTCAAAAAGAAATCTGAACGAAAACTTGCTGGATGCAGAAAACAAAAACACAAAATAATAAAAAGGCAGAACAGAAACAAACGAAAAGAACAGGCATAACACCAAGCTGATGAGGTTGTTTGTACTGCACCTTCTTTCTGCTTTTGGCTAATTTCTGGGCCATCTGCTTAGCATGGAACAAACAGAGACAGGAGAACAGTTAGAAAAGAATTTGCAGAGACTCAAAGTCGAAAAGGGAATCGACAAACGGGGATCGAGAGGGGCATAAAGCATTTCTGGGTGAGGAAGACGGACTTTAAAAAAACACCCTACTCTGCAGACAATCCGTTTCCTAACTCAAAATTGAGTAGGTGGCAGGGGCCGAAGGAAGAAGGAAAAGGCATTTGATGCTTTCAAAGAACCGACTTAGTTCTGTGACTTTTCTTGTTGGCCTGTTTGGTATTTCATTGGTTTCCATCCGCATCTTAATTTCCTTCTACTTTCTTTGCATTAAATTTGCTGTTCTTTTTTTCTTGCTTCCTGAGATGAAAATTTACAGATTTTTAACCTTTTCCCCTGTTATTATTTACTTAAAACTGTGACTCTCCCTCCAAGTACTGCCTTGGCTGTATCCCACGAATTTTGATATGTTGCAATGATCACTTCAGGATATCTAATTTCCAGTGACTTCTCCTTTAGACTCTGGATTATTTAGGATTGATATTAATTTTATTACATCGGGGGGATTTTCCAGTTATCTTTCTGTTACAGATTTCTGAAGTAATTCCATGGTGGTTCGAGAGCATACCCTGGTTCCAAACCCTTTGAACTGTGCTGAGCCTTAGCCCTGTGGCTCAAAACACAACCGACTATGGTGAATATCAGGGGGAATTCAAAAGATGCATTCTTGCGCTGTTGGGAACCGTGTTCTATCAACTGTCAGTGAGGTCAATGATGTTGGTCAAGGGTATGACTCAAATCTAGGTACGTGCTTTTTTCTTCTCTGCTCATTCTAAAATTTACGGAGAGGTGCGTTAAAATCTCCAACTGTTCCTGTGGATTTGTCTGTGTCTCCTTTGGCTCTGCCAGTCTTTGCTTTATCTATTTTATATCCATGTTATAAGGTACATATGTATTTAAGGTGCTATGTCTCTTTTTCTTTTTTTTTTCATCTTTAGTAATTCTTGCTTTCAATTTGTGTCATGTTAATATGGCGTATCCCTATTCCTAGGTGTAATATTCCCCCCTTTGTTCGTAAGTAGAAGCTAGTATGGTTGATTAAAAAAAAGAGAGAGAGAGAGATCGGCTGCAGCCTGATTGTCTAAAACTGAATCCGGCTCTGCCACCCACTAGTTGTGTGACGTGGAGCAAGCCACTTACTGTCTCTGTGCCTCAGTTTCCTCATCTATAAAATGAGGATAAACACGGGACTATTGTGAGCATAAAATACATATATGCAAAGCTCTCGAACAGTGCTTGGTGCATTATGAACGCTACATTTGTGTTTGTTCTAGAATTATAATTTACCCATGTCAGAATGCAGTTTCTTGGCTTTGGTAGGGCTGCTGGACACACACAGACCTTGCACGAATAATGGCGAGTCAATGGCCAAACCCAAAAGACTGCTGCAGTGGTGGGGGCAGGTGGACGATCGTCTGCTCCCTCACGCTCCCTGGTACTCACCTGCGGAAAAGCCCTTTTGCTCCCAGCAACGCACCTCTGTTTCACGAATGAGACAAATGTGTTGTCTGTTCTACCTCACTGTGGAGAGACTGCATGAGTCAGGGATCCAAACACCACGTACTTACTCTCTGGGACAGTCAGGAAACTAGGGCAGCCCTGCTCCCACACAGGCTCCCCACCAGAGCTCTTACTGTGCTCATGAATCCATGGGGAACAATCAGCCCTGGGAAGGTCAGAAGGCAGCAAGTGCCAGGAGCATCTTGACTGCATGTGACGGTGGAAATGTGTCTGTGTCTGTGGGGCAGCCTTGGGCCCAGGCTACGCCACGCCACGTGGGTTCCTCTGTGGAATCTGTAAGTCCTGCTGGGGGATGTTCTCATCTGTACAAGCTCTACTCCTCATGATGAGTGACAGCTGTGGGGTCCTACTGTATGTGTGTGTGTGTGTGTGTGTGTGTGCGCACGCGTGCGCATCTTCCAAGACCTCCCCTGAAATCACCTGCCAGGAATGCAAGAATCTCTTAATATTTTTGATACTAAAACCTAACAGCTGTTGGTCAAAATTCTTCACTCTAAGCAGAAGTGATCTGAAAGGTCTTCTCAAAGGAAACGAAGTCTGCTACAATGGAATGACCAAATTCTGTGTGTGCGCGCGCGTGCGCGTGTGTGTGTTTACTGGAATGGGTGACGAGGAAGGGATCAAAAGGGCAAACTGAGTTTCATGAAGGGTATTCTAAAGTAACTTTTAGGGAGTTAAAGGTATTTTAGGCACTTAAAGTAATACCATCTTTCCACCACAGGATATTTAGGTGCCCTGAAATCCTAATTTTTAAAACATTTACACGTGATGTTGGGAGGGGGTCGGATCCGGAATGAGAAGTTGCAGGAACAGAGAAGCCCAGGAGAAATGTAGGGCCAGCACGGGTCATAAGGCAAGGAACGGCACCATCCATTTAATAGCCTTGAGTTTCACGGGACTGAGTGCAGCTTGCCCCCGTGAGGCTGCGGGGCAAAGGACACAGACTGTGGCACAGTGGTTGTCCACCCACTCACTCTGCAATGCGTCCTGAGGGTTTACGGTTAATCCTCTCTAGGTTAGTCATGCTAGGGAACCTCCTGATGATTCTAGCTTTCCTTTCCCCAGCTGACCTTCACGGACCCTTGCTCTGAGCCAGGATCCTTCTAAGTCATTCACGTGTATGGCAATGAGAAAGCTTACAGTAACCCTGTGAGGTAGGCACTGCAGTATTCTCCTCTTGCGGAAGTGGAAACTGAGGCACAGAGAGACTAATTAACTTGCTCAAGGTCACACAGCTGATAAGAGGCAGAATAGAATTCAAACCCTGGAAGTCTCACTCCAAACCACTAGTTGTCCAACTGAGGCAAGTCTCGCATCTATAAACTTCTCACTTTGTAAACAGGGTTAATAATACCTACCTCCCAGGATCCCCCAGCCCCTCCATTTTGAGGAGTAAATGAGTTTGTGGAGTTCACAGTGAGTTCACAGGAAGAACCTGATTTAAGTGTTAATAGCCTCTTCACTAATCACAGACTTCTTCGAGTCAGCTGGGAAATCATGTGGCTTACACAGCGCTTCAATGATAGAAATTGTAATTCTACAATTAAGTCCTGATTTTTGGCATTTCAAGAAAACCTTTCCATAAAAGAAGAGAAAAATCTGATCTTTGTAGTAGCTAGTAACGACAGATATGAGCATGTCTGATAATGAAAGCTCCTTACACAAACGCATCGACCGAAAAACATCCAACACCATTTGTGAGCTAATCACGCTAGCTTCACAAATATGGGAAGAATGGAGACACAGACGCCACACTCCGGCGTGGACACAAAGCAGTTTCTGGAGCTCAGGTAGGGCTCGGCAGGGGAGCCCGTCTTCTGGCCGAAGAGCAGAAAATGCAGAGGGCATGAGGGTGGAATGGAGCATGGGGACGTAGTGGAGAGAAAGGAAGACAAGGGACCTAGCCTCCCTGGCCTCGGGTCTGGTTCTCTGGGGAGGGTTAAGGCATGGTTCCCACGCTGTAGGCGGCGGGGGTGGGGGTGGGGGCCATAGATGCTGCCACCAGGCAGGGCAGAGGTTTCTCCCAAAACATGTTCCAGAGAATCTGACCACAGAGTCAAGTGGGTATCACACAGTGATCGTGCATTCCGTGTTTAAGTAATGATGCGGCTTTCCCGTTACACCAAGCCAATTAGCTCTTAGTACAGGACTTCTCAAAAATCTTTAATAGGAACACACAGATGGCAAATATCGAAAAAAGAGAGAAATTTTGCAGTGTCTCCTGAACTAATGTGCCAAGAGAACCTTATGGGTGGGGAGCACTCAGCTTGCCTGGGAAGTCCCAGGGCAGTGGGAGAAGAGATACCCCGTCAGGCGGGGGTGGTCTACCCTTCCCCAAGTTGTAGGGCACGGGAGAACCTCCTGGAGGGCCTATGGAAACACAGATTCCTGGGCCCTTCTCCTGCCGTGAGTTTCTAACTGGGGTGGGCCTGAGAAGCTGCATTTCCAGCATTGCCTAGCGGCGCTGATGCTGTCCGGGAAGGGCTCCCATTTTGAGATCCACTGCTTGAATGCATTCCTTGTTGGATGGGGGTTTCCTAAAAGGATATTATTTCTTCTCAAAAATAGCGAACAACAAAGGCAGAAAGAGTACATTAGGGAGGGTCCAGAGATGGAAAAAAAAAAACTTAAGAAAAATGGCAGATGTCTTCTGATTCTGCTATTGCATTTAGATCCACCTTACTTATTATATCTTGGTAGATGGAAAAAGCCTTTAATTTCAGATTCTTCAGCCTGCCTCTGTTATTGCTACTTAAACACTCTTCTTGGTTCCCTTCTGGACTACACGTTTCTCAAGGTCAAGGACTGGGTCTTGGGTGGTTTTTATCTCTTGAGATGCCTATCACAAGGGTCTGTAAAGGAACACTCTGCTTCCTGAGCCAGATTCCTTTGTTTTCTTCTCGAGTTAAGTAGAAAATTTCTGGCCAAACCACAACTCCAAATTCTCTCCCTAGCTGGCAAATAAATCCACACGTCTTTTAAACTAAGAAAATATTCATTCGTCAAACTCCAAGTGTACATCCAAGGAGCACCCCAACCGACCAACGGAAGAGAAATTTAAAGTCGGTTCTGAAAGCCAAGCTTCAGGTTTGGTGTTTGCTCCGAGACAAGCCGCACGAACACCCCTGTCCACGCAGGGCCGGGGCGAGGCGGGGCTCCGCCGTCAGCCTCATCCACCGGGTCAAACCAACCACGTGGGCAGAGGTAACAAAGAGGGGTAAGTAAGGCGGGGATCCCCACGGGGAATCAGGGGAGGAGGAGGAGTCGGAAACAGGAGGAGGACACCCTCTGTCTTGTTCAGATGACAGCACCAAGGCGGAAATTACTAATCGGTTTAGGTCCAGGATATTGCTAAAGGGATTTCCGAGTAAATCCATAAGCTTTTCTTCTTTCCTTCCTCCCTGGACAGACAGTCACATCTGTAGCTTCCTTCCTCTTGGCATCTTTAGAGAGGTGGCCTAGAATAACCCCTTTCTGAAAGGTCAACCTCTTTGGGAAAAAGCGTGGCACTAACCCCCTTAGAGAAAGGGGTCTCCCTGGCAGGTGCGGGAACTACGGCGCATGCGCCTGGGAGACCAGCACGCCTGATTGGGAGAGATGCTCCAGGACCCCTGGCGCCCTCTGCCGGACGTGATATGCCGGTGCACATCCTGACCCTAACTTTCTAGGGTAAATGTGGGTCTGAGCACAGACTCCGCCTAGAACTCGAGAAAGAGGCTGGCTATAAAGTCAAGCAATCTGACAGACACTTCAATGGATGGAAAAGGAACGGGAGGCAGGAAATATTTGATGGCAGGCAGCGGTTCCTTCAGAGGCATGGGAGCACGCTGTGAAATGATACTTATCAATGAAATGCAACCACTGAACTTTACCACTCTATAATGAACTCCTCACACCACCCTAATGTGCTGTAAAAATAAATCTATGTTCTCCAGATGCCTGCTCTGCCGGCCAAGTCAAACCCAGGAACCGCAAAGTATTCCACTCACAGACCCTCATAAAGGCACGTGCCCCAAGCCCGGTCTCGCCCTCTGCTTGCTCTCACGTGGCCTGGACCCCCAGCCTGCGGCCCCCTTGAGGCATGCTGGCTCCTTCCTTGAGGACCTGTGAGTAATAAATGTCTCCATTTCCATTTCCCTTGTGCTCTTTGGTTCAACCGTCTGGCACATCAGGGCTCTGCTGAACAAATATTAACTTCACAAAATCCTAACGGGCTCTGTTTGGGAACTGTGGGACATCAGGAGTCAGAACGACGTCCCGACAGACGTCGGCTTTAGAAGTTCTTGCCTGAAAAGTAGCCGGCTCTCTCATACGATCTGGGTGTTCCTGTTTTGAATGCTGTGCCTGGGACATCCTCAATTCCAGAAGACTTTGGGGAGACCTAGATGAATTCCTGCCTCTCTTCAGGATAAGGGGAGACAGAAGGAATTAGGCCAAGCCTGGATGGGCAGCTCAACGGGCACCTAATGCTCCTTCCACCAGTAAAACTCACGAATCCAAAAGACCCAGAAGGTACAAAGGTCATATGATATGCTGGCATGGGGTTACCCTGCTGGGGGCCACACCTCTCTGTGGGCAGGGGCGGGACTTCTCTCGAGAGAAGTGGACCTTCCCACTGTCAATCATACTGGCAGAGGCTAATTCTGGGAGAAGACATGGCCACCTCAGCAGCGGGCCCTGGGGCGGCAGCGTCTCTGAGGCACAGGTGAGGTTCAGAGACCCTGGATAAAGTGGTGGAGTGGGTCCCAGATACCTGCAAGAAGTGGGCGGGCCCCTGTGGGCAGCCGTGACATTGGCCTGGTGTGGCCTGTCACTGTGGCGCAGCTGGGAGCTGCTCTCTGGTTTAGACATCCTAATTCCTGAAATGCCAGCCGCAGCAGCATCGGGTGTAGACGCGCAGGCTTGCTGTACTATGGTGAGCTCTGGGAGAACCAGTGCTGAGCTCAGGAGAAATGTGCCTCTTCCAAATCAGCAGAGGGTATAAGAGAAGCCAGCAACTTAAGGCCCTCGAAGCCATGGACGGCAGTTTGATGAGGACACAGGGACAGGGGACTGGGGACCTGCACCTCGACCGGCAGCAGGGGCCTGGGTCATCACGGTGAGGGCCTCTTGCCTACATTCCCAGTCCGTGAAGAACACGGGAGTCAGCCTGGGCAAACGGGGCCAGAAACACTGCCTTGAGCCCTACACGACCTCTACGCTTCCTTCTCCCTGGTCCCGCCAGTGAGCCCATGGGGGCGCCGGCTCTCCTGGGCACCCACCACATCACCCCCTTCCCTCCTGCTCAGGTCCATCCTGCACAGTCGCTGGCTTGGCTTACTTCTGCTGGTGCTGCGGAGCCGAGGGGAAGGAGCTCACCTTCTAACTGGCCATTTCCCCTCCCTCCTAAGACCGCAGACGGCCTTGCACACTTGAGTGAGTGCTCAAGAAATACTTTCCCCGGATGAAGGACCCTAAGTTCCTGTCTTGCCCTCATGCTTCTTCCTCTCTCTGCACGGCCACACAAAGTCCAGGAGGCGACAGGGAGCGTGTGCACAAGACCATACAAAAAAGGGACTGGATCTCTGAGGACCAACGGGATTTTGACCAGCTGAAGCCGGAAACGACCAAATCTGGTGAGTCCTAATCCGTTCCAAGTCGCCGCCTGAAATCCCTGGTTCTGGGTTTTTCAGGGCTGCTATCCCTGGGGCTCTGGGGGCATTTTAAGGGCACGGGATGCGTCCCCGGAGCCTGGCGTCTGTCCCGGATTCTGGGTGGCCCCGGCATTGGGATTTTAGAGCCCTGCACTGCCACCTGGGGACGCAGTCCTGGCCTACTCAGCCCAGCAGGGGGTGGTTTAAACCAGACGGAAGGGGTTCCCGGATCAAACAGGCCTGCTCCTCAGATGCCAACAGGTTATGACCGGCTCAAACTAGTTTCAACTGGGGTAGCCCGGCACGGACTCATTCTGGTTAGGTCTGATCCAGCGGTTCAGTGCCGGAAGCAAACCAGTTCAATGTGGCTTGCGCAGGATCAGCAGGAGACCCCACTGGAACCACGCGCTCCTGCGAGGGTGCAAGTCCCTGACCACCAGGTCTGCAGAAATCCGAGAATAAGTTCTCACCCGGGGGATGGCATGCTCGAAATGACATCCTTCCTCACCACACCACCTTCCCCAAGTTTACATTCCTACGTGTGTTTTAAGACTGGCCCTTAGGATCGCCCCAAACACCCAGCATTACTACCTCAGGGCTCCGGCACACGTGTTTTCTGCTCAGAGCGTTAGCAGGTGCGCCGTCCCCACACACTGGCTGCACGAGGTGTGGGGAGACCCAGGGGCACGGCTCAGGCCCCGGCGCCCGCCCCTCGCGGCCCCTCACCTTGATCCTGCTCACGGCTTCCTGGGCCTGCATCATGCGGACGTTCTTGGAGGGCGTCTTGTCCGACAGCAGCTGGGTGGAGCCAAGGTAATTGGCAGCAAAAATGATCCCATCGATCAAGTCCTCGGGGTCACAGGGTCCGGGAACTGGAACACACAGAGCCGTGGCGGTGAGTGAGGCCGCCCTGGGGCCGGGCCCCTACCGGAGCCCCCAGACCGCGCGGGCCCCCTCACCCCGCTGCGCAGCCCCACACCAGACGCCCTGCGGAGTCCGAGGTGCCCCCTGCATCTGCCTTGGCTCACCCCTCTTCTCAAAGGGAAGGAGCAATTTCCTCTTAATCCACTTACTGTGAGAAGGGATGCGCTTATTTAAGTATGAAACGTAAAGTCAGTGAGAAAGGGTGTTGTTTCTCCCGTTAAGATTGTGAACCCTTTGGGGACAAAGACCACGTCATGTTCCTCTTTGGTTCTCGTGTCTCCTCCGCGTCTGTCACCCAGTGGGTATCAAATAAATGGGTGCCAGACACGTGGTTGGGGGGGGGCTGCTTTGTTAGAAAACCTCGTTTAATAACAGTTCCTTCAGCTGCCACCACCCCCCCTTCCCACGGTAGCCATAATGGGGAAAACAAACTGTATAAATTTGCTTCAGAATGTCCAGATTCCTAAATGACCTCTGACCCTGATTCTGGGAGGCAAAGGACAATTACCCCAGAGCCGGAGTCTCCTGCTGCCGACCTTGCTCACTCAGAGGCTCTTGTGGTCCCAGCTTGCCTCCATGTACAGATCAAGTCCAAGGAAAGTCAGATTTTCTGTTCTCAACTGACCGGCCTTTGAAATTCAACCTTACTTTAAAAATATTTAAAATGGGGGCACCTGATCCTAACCGTAGCCATCTGTAAACATTGAAATTAAAACATGTCTGGGACTAACACATAACTTTGTAACAGATGCACCAAGAAAGGCTTTTAATTCTACAACGGAAACGTATGCATTTTCTTTGGCTTGAATGTTGTATTTGGGGAGATTAAAAATATACGTTTTAACCTACTGTTCAAACCTCAGGCTCTTAAATTAGATAACTAGAAATGGAAACAATTTGCTTTTTCCTTTTGGAAAGCTAATCTGAAATGATTTTTATTTTTATCCCCCAACATCAAGCTCATCTGGAGCTTAACTAGCTGCTTCCCGTGATAAGCTACTTATCAGGGTACAATCTTAAAATAATCTGATCATTTCTCTAAAGCCAAGGCAGTGGTTGAAACAAAGAAATTAACGGTGTTTTAGGAAAGGTCTTCACAAAGCATCTGTGTAGTAAGTAAATAAGGAAACCTGTTATTTGTCTTTTTCTAGATCTTTCCGAGAAAGGCTTCTGGACAGACAGTTAACCTGCGTCCACCATGTGCCAGTGATCCCCCTTCTCAACAGTCACACGCTTCCTGCCCTAAACTTCGCTAGATGTCAGAAGGATTCAGGGTACTTCCAACAGACGATTTTAGTTGTAGAGCAGGGAAGCGTTTCTAGCCAAAATAACACACGGACAGGTTTGCACCCACATTACAGTTTGTAAAAAGTAAAAGATCACCTATCTGTTTCCTACCATAAATTCCCCTGATGGGTTTAAGTGTGATTTAAACATAATCATTTTTGCCTAACCAGGCATTGAGAAAAAAAGATCTCACCTGGGATAGTAACTTGTAAAAACCTTCCATTTATTTTGTGAAAATAATGAGTGTTCAAAGAAAAAGAAGAATTAATGACATACTTCTCTATGGGACTTCTAGTATTGTCTATTCATCTCTGAGCTGGCTCTATTCCCTGAAAGGGTCCCTCTTCGACCATATTAAGTGTGGATCTGCAGATAGGTATAAGAGCAATCCCAGTAATATTTAAAGGACCGTATAAATGTCAACCAGGCAAGAGACAGAAATATTGGACCTAAATACACTATAATCTGAGATACCATCTTAGGACATTTATCCTCCAGAGAAACTGATCATAATCAAACATCACTGCCGCCATATCACATCTGGGGAGGAAAAAGCCCTAAGTCCATAACTTCATATTGGGGAATTCTGTAAAAGTCAAAAAATTTAACATTATAATGGCCGTAAATCGAAGAACTGCAGGTTTCACTTTGGCCTCTTAGAACGTGTGTTTCCTCTCGGGGGGCCTCTGTGTTGCTCTGCGGGTGAACAGGCATACAGGTGTCATCGTCACACTCACGGGGATGCTGAGCCTGGCGGAATGACTACGAAGAATGGAATTTCCAAACTCCCAGAAACTCCCCAAGGAGTACTCGTGGAATTCTGGAGCCTTGCAAAAATGGCACACATAATTTACAGGTCACTCAAGAAAGAGACCCGAGTAACTGAACGAAAGCCACGAGCCTGACCTAAGCTTCAGGAGCGTGGGGTCAGGAAGGTGTGCGAATCCTGGTGACCCACTCTCAGGCTGTGGGGCACACGGACGGTTCACGCCCAGGATCCAAGGGCCAGACAGAACTTATAGTGGTTTCTGCACATTCGCTCATCTCCAGAAAATCCTCTTTCAAGGAAATGACTAGCTACCCTACTGGAAAAACCATTTGCCGTTGTCCCTGGCAGAGGATCGGTGGTACCTCTAGCTAAAGGGGGCCTTTGTGTGGATGAAGAATACATACTCCATTTGCGTGGTCCAATCTCAACCAAGGGTGCCTTGCTTGGGTCAAGTTCTGGCCCAACTAGGGAGAATTTTATTTCCCTTGAGGTCTTTGCTTTCTGACTGGGTGCCCTTGAACAGTGAATAACCTGCACAACCATACATGGCCATCCTGCGCAGAATACTATTTACTAGGAGAGTCTGATGCTATGGTATCAGACTGCCAGCTCATGGCCTAGCTCTGATCCTTCATAACTGTGCCATCTTGGGAAAGGTACCCACCTAGCACCTGGAGTAAGAATGCTTCCGTTCTCTCCTGCATAACACAAGGGTAGTAAGCCCACTTCACAAGACAGATGTGAAGAGTCAATCAGTTATTATATGGAAAGTGTGTATCTTGCAGAGTGAAAGCTTGATAAACATTGTGCTTAACTCATTCAAGCAAGAGATGGGAATGTCTGGGAAGGTCTTTCATTTTTCCCCCCTCTAAATTAAGAGGACCAAAATGTCTCCCTTAAAGTTCATTCCTACTCGAATGGTCCTTGATCGATATTAAGAGGTGTCCTGGAATGGAGATAAAGAGTCTTGGGTTCAGATGTCATATGACTGTCTCTAAGCTGGGAACAAACCTCAGCCTCCCTGCAAATTTATGGACACAGTCAGCAAAGTTGGGGGGAGGATCTTTGACAGGCTCATGGCTACTGTTCTTTCAGTCTAAGATGCTAAGACTGTTAAGACTATGAGTGGATGACTTCGTGGCCTTTCTTCCCCACTAGGGTCTCACAGCCCAGTGCTTCAAATATCCAAAATGTTAGGAGATTCATGCATGATTCAATATTCAATTACTTCCTTTTCAGCTCTTACCTTCAACGTAGGTGGGGAATGAAGCCAAGCTTTTTCTTGACTGTAATCAAGACAAAGAGGTTTCAAAAAGGGCAAACCGTGATGAAAAATGCATTAACACAACTTTATCCATGCAACATGAAAAATAAATAAATCACCAATGACAGATATTAGCCAGATGTCAACCATTTTTGGACAAGGAAGAAAAGTGCAAATAATCACATACATTTCTTACTAAAAGTTACCCAAAGCCCAGAACTTCTATTCCTAGTTTAGGTAATCTGAAAATCTTACATTCCACAATCAGAGAGATGTCCAACAGCTTAAAAAAAATATCCCACAGACCAAAACCCATAATCAATACAAAATAATACAAAGGCTCAGTTTTTACTAAGAATCTGGGTTTCTAAGTGAAAACCTGCTGGATTCGTAAAAGCACCAACAACGTGATTATATGTTGAAATCAAGGATTTCCTTGGAGAATTTTATTTCCCTTGAGGTCTTTGCTTCAGTAATCTCTCGTTGTGCTAAAAATGTTTGCTGGAGTTTTCCGTGCCTCCTTTCACTGCTTACTGGTTTAAAAACTCCATTATGTGGGCAGTTATTATGTGTTACCTTCAAGTAAGAACACATTAAACACAGATGTGAACTGAAAAACCCAGAATTTCTTATACGAAGTAAGACCTCATAGCAAGGGTCAGTCTTCCAACAGCACCATCGGAAGTGGTCGTGATCAGCTAAGACCTTCTAGAACCTGACCGGATGGTGGTTTAAAAGCTCTCAGAGGAGCAACACTTACCATCTGGTTCCTTCCGTAAGTGAATGGCCTAAAGGTAACTCTGAGAGGCCCAAGAGTAGGAAATTCATTCCTGCTTTATCCAGTCACAGACTCTGTAGTGGATACGTCTGGGGCAAGGTGATGTGAGCATTGCAGGGGGGTGGGGAGCTAATGGCAAAGACAAGAGTCCTGCACATGAGCAAAAAGGAAGGTGTGCATGGCCAAGAGTTATCCCCAGGAAGCCTAAAGATCTCCAGTTTAAGAAACTGGCAGGTACCGGGCACCTGGACGACTCAGTCAGTTAAGCGTTTGCCTTCAGTCGGGTCACAATCCCAGGGTCCTGAGATGGAGCCCTGCTTCCCTCTGTCCCTCTCGGCCTGCTGCTCCCCTAACCCCATGTGTGCTCTCTCTCTCTAATCCATGAATAAATAAATCTTAAGAAGAATCTAGCAGGCGTTAAGTCATCACTTAAGTATGTCCTTTCTAGGAAAAGGGGATCTAGTACAGCACAGCTGCTCAACACGTTGACCTGGGTTGATGGTGAACTCGGGGGTGCCTGGT
Organism: Neogale vison; assembly: GCF_020171115.1. Lineage (NCBI taxonomy): Eukaryota > Metazoa > Chordata > Mammalia > Carnivora > Mustelidae > Neogale > Neogale vison. The sequence continues at coordinate 91,055,312 of NC_058099.1, read as the reverse complement.
GGCTGGAAGGGTTAGGGCCCAACAGAGGGCTGGGACACCACCGGAAGAGCTCCATCTCGCAGTACTGCGTAGAAGGTCTTCACGGGGGAGATGGGACAGCAAAGGGAGACCAACCACTTCCCACTCACACAACATTCTAAACACAGTAGTGTTAACCATTACATGTGAAAAAAAACCCCAAACCCCCCCCCCCAAAAAAAACAAAAACAAAAAATCAGAGGCAAAGACACCCAGGTTTAAGAATCTCACTCAATTCAGGACAATGACAAGAATCTGACGCTCATCACACAAGATACCAGGATGTGCCTGCCTGGGTGCAATGGTCCGTTACACCAAGGGTGGTGGGTTTCTTATTTCAGAAGGGATTCTCTTTAAGGAAACCAAAGAGACAAGTCCACTGGGAAGGAAAGATCACTGGCTGCTAATGCATTCACGGAAAAATGCACACCCAGCTAAGCTCTGCGCACAGGAGGAAAGACAACTCCCATTTCCATAGTGCTTTCCATTTGTTTTACTTTCCAAGTGAGAAGACAGGCCCAGGTGAGTGCCAGGGGCAAGTCTGTCTCATTCTGGTTAAACACAAACAAACAAAAATCCCTAAGTTCATGGTATGCAGGTGGAAGTCAGCTTCCTCATAAAGACCGAAGGCTTTAAAATTAGTATTCCCTACACCCCCACTGGCCTTGCCCTCAGCAGCGAGGGGTCCGGGGGTAGTGAGGGTTTCCTTTATTTTGTCAAAATGGTTAGCCTCCAGGTATATCCAAGAAACTAATTCAGATTTTCTTGGGCCAGTAGGACACTTTTCTAAATGCTAATCACAAGGACAGTCCCCAGATTTTAGCAGAAGCTACAAAAGTATTACTTCAGCCTATAGTTCTAAAAGCTGCTGTTTCGGGCACCTGAGTGGCTCAGATCATGGTCCCGGAGTCCTGGGATCGAGCCCCCTCTCGGGCTTTCCCTGCTCTGCGGGGAGCCTGCTTCTCCCTCTCCCTGCCACTCCCCCTGCTTGTGCTCTCTGTCAAATAAATAAAATCTTTAAAAAAAAAATCTGCAGTTTTATTTAGAGCCACAATGGAGGGGATTTGGTACATTTACTTATTCTCTATTCATAAGCTCATGACTGGCTTTCTTTAGTCTCTGCAGTAGTAAGTTTTTTAAAAAAAAAAGAGTTTTGAGAAATGAAAGAATCTCTAATTATTGCATACAAAGAGGATTCTCATCATAATTTCTAAGGATATGCAGAAACGTGTGCCAAGTCCTGTAGGAACGGAGAAACTAACAAATTTGCCCAGCTTATTATATCTGATGAATAATCAAACGCTGAATATTCGGGTGTCTGATTAGCCCTTTGTTTTCTCACACGTGGACAGAAACGAACATCAGTTGATCCTTAATATTCAAGAATTAATAAAGCCACATTCAAGAGGATGAAAGGCCAGAATCTTTGGGATTTTCCAGGAGGTCACACTGAACCGTGTGCAGAGCCTGGAGGTCTGACAGTTGGAATAAAGACCTACAAGTTAGCTTGTCTACACAGTATGTGTGTGGCCTGGGGCACTTTTCACCTGGGGTCAAGAGCCTGACTCCCATAGGAGATCTGGTTTCAAATCCTGGCCTGACCACCTGTGGGCCCTGGACCTCAGGTAAGTTCCTGAAGCTCTAGGCTTCCTCAACAAGCAATGAGGACAGTGGTACCTACTTTACAGAATTATTGTAAGGATTAAATGAGATACTACCTGTGATTTGCTTGGACAGATGCCTGAATGCTGTAAATGCTCAAGAAATGGTAACTCTCACTGCTGTTATTATTACTGTGGCCTTGATCCCTGTCTTCTTGCTTTTGGTTCTCACTGATCCCTGTACTATGAATAAAAACAGAGGCAAAGCTGTGGGATCTGGGGTCAGCAGAAACAGTGACCTTCCTACTCCTGTTCCCGTGACCTAGGGTCTGAGGACAAGACCAGAGGAGGACAAAGTATTTACATCCTAATGTTGGTGTCATTTCAGAGAAGGTCTCTCTTATGTTTGTTTGCTTTAAAAGGAACAGATTATTGAAAATTATACTTCTCCCTGCATGAGTAGTTAATGGCGAATGGATGTATACTCAGTGATAGTTTAAGGGTCTATTTTAATGAAGACTCCCTTTAGAAGGGATCTGCCACTCAGGGTTAAATGGAGATGGCTTTCTTCTCTTGCATTTAGCACAATATTATTAACAAAAGGAAGGAAAATGAGGCAATCATTCATTACACGGTGTACATCTTTCTGCCTACCCTCAGCAATGATGAGGCAGCGTCTGTATTTAGGGTGCTCTGAACCCCCATGTGGACTCTAGCGCAGGCCACTATTTGCCCGACCCTGGTTCGTAACGAGGTAGGGGTGGCATCTGCTTGGGGGTAAAGAGACAACAGTTGGAAAAGGCAGGGGCTCCCCTGTGGGAAGAGCATCTGTCCTTTCATAGCCCCAGGAACCTCTGTGGGAACAGCAGCATTTTTTCACTTCAGCATTCTCCGTGGGGGCTCAGGCTGGCCTCCATTGGCAGGGGGACCGTATGACTCACTGTCCAACAGGGGGACACTTTAGAGCTGGACAGTCTAGTCATCTTTAGCCACACGTGACTATTTGATTAAAATGGAATAAAATGCAAAATTCAGTTCCACAGTCCCACGAGCCACACCTCAAGAGCTTGGTAGGCACCTGGGGCTGGTGACGGCCATACAGGACGTCGCAGAAGCAGACGGTTTCCATCACTGGAGCATGTTCTCTGGGACAGCACTGCTTTAGACACGCGTGTTTCCTGGGTTCACCGCTTGTACAACAGGTGTGAACGGGAACCACCCCCGTAAGCCAGGACAAGCAGTCACCTGATGTCATGAAACTTATTCCACTTGTGCCTGAAGTAAATGGGTATTTAAGAAACCAGCCCACTTCCCAAACCACATGGAAACCTCGTTTCAGAGGCTCATAATGCCATGAGGAAGGATGCTGCTCTAGAGTTCGTAATATTCCATTTCCAGCACGGTCCAGGAGAACTTTCCAGAAAGACTGGAAGTGTTCTGTCATCTCCCCTGTCCGATACAACAGCCACTCATTACGTGTGGCTGCTGAGCACCTGAACAGTGGCTAGTGTGCCTGAGGAGGTGACTTTCTATTTCACTGGTTAGTCAAAGCAGACAGCTGTGGCCAGTGGTTATCAGACTGGACGGTGTGGTTTCTGTCACTAAACTCCAGATTCGAGAGGAGAGGTAAGGATTTCTCTCCCTGGCAGTGGTGGTGGTGGTGGTGGTGGCAGGGGTGGAGTTTGGGGGGTTTGTGTGGGAAGCTGAAGAAAACTCACACCAGAAGAAGAAGAAAACAACACAGGCTGGCGGCTTCTGAAACAAAATGGCTCCCTACCTCTTTATTCGAGGAGGCCTCCGCGGGGTCGCTGGGGTGGAGGGGTGTGCTCGAGGACTCTGCACCCAGCGGGGAGGAACTGCCAGGAGACGAAGACTGGAACACAGCAAGGAAAGGACACAGTGAGTGTCTGGGGACTCGCAAACACCCGCGGGGTCAGGGTCAAGAGGAGAAAGCCCAATGCAAGGGCACACACACTTCTACGGGGAGATAACTTGCCAGGGGAGCCACCAACAGTACCTAAAAGGCCTGGGTTTTCAGTGCTTTCTCTTAAATTCCCGCCATGTTTTCAAAGGAATCCTTGAAAGCTCAGCCATTACTTTTCCTCCTTAGGCCAAGGGTTTAAACAGAGCAAAAGCTGACACTGGAACTTCAAGCCCTGAATGAATAAAGCTAACGGGGAGACACAAAGGTCTGTAGTTTTAAAATTCTTCTCACAGGGAAACCTGGGTGGCTCAGTGGGTTAAAGCCTCTGCCTTCAGCTCAGGTCATGATCCCAGGGTGCTGGGATCGAGCCCCGCATCGGGCTCTCTGCTCAACAGGGAGCCTGCTTCCCCCTCTCTCTCTGCCTGCCTCTCTGCCTACTTGTGATCTCTGTCAAATAAGTAAATAAATAAATCTTAAGAAAAATAAAATAAGATTCTTCTCACAAAGACTGTGGGTACTTGTTGGTTTAATAAAGTCACCTGCCCAAGATGACCTGGAAATGACAATGTAAAAGCGAAAACAGGAATTTTCAGAGGCGGCTGGGACTGGTGACCAGAAACCATACCACCTGTATTTCTCTCGTCCTGATTTCAAGCATTTTTTTCTCATTGAATCCACAGGTCATGGAAAATTCAGAGAAACGTCAGCATCCAAACAATGGCTTGACCTCGGCTGCTCTTGAAATCTTTCAAAAGTCCTTCATCAAATGCTTTTTGGAAATAGGTTTAGAAGAACAGATGTGGAGCATGTGGTCCCCACTGGGCGTGTCACTGCCTCGAGTGGTGGCCCAGGCCGGCCTTGCTGGAAGGAAGAGGAAGCCCCAGGCCGGGGCCTGACACACTCACCGAATGAGTGGCCAAAGGGCACCTTCAGGAGAGCCACAGGGATGCATCAGGATTCTGTAGCGATGGTCCTCTGACAGCAAGCACACACGGCTTGTGAAACCTGACGGAAAGGCCTAGAACAGAACCTGTGCAAGCATCTGTTCTCTGAGCAAGAGTGGCGATGTGTGGGGAGCTCCGTCCTGGACAAAGGAAGCCGAGCTACACCGGTGGCGGCTGAATCTGTTTCTCGTGTCCTGCAACAGGTCCCCGTGGGGAGGCTGAGGTAGAAACTTCAGCTGAGTATCTCCACGGGGAAAGGTAGAATGTTCCACGAAATCAGTTGTGCTAAGTTGGAGCGAGGGCCTGTTCATAGACAACGGGGCCTCAATGAGCATTATGGGAAATTCTAAAAAACGTAAATCTTTTTTAGAAAGTCTGAATTATGGGAAAATGCAGGGGGCACCAAAGGAACTGAACGATGGGGATGTGGTGAAGGGTCGCTCTCTCCACACTGAGATGCTGCTATTCCCATCAGGACTGGGTTTGTTTTCCGGGAGCCCCTGTATCTGATTCTGGGCAGGGAGGTGAGGACCAAGGAGTCTCTTAATTGCTCACGTGTGAACATCGGCCCCTCCAGCATCAAGCCAAGGGGATGGGCGTGAGTAAGGGTGGACATAAGGACCCCAAGCCCCACAGCGCCTGGATGCAAAACAGCCCTGCACGTCTTTAAAAAAAAAAAAAAATCACGCACAGAATTTTTCATTTGGCCCCCAAGAGAGTGAAGGGGTACTGGCTGAGTTAGCTCTGTTTGTTCTACTCAAACACAGGCAAGAGAGGTCCCATGACATTTCGGCGTCTTTATATTTTCCCAGTTTTTCAAATTTGAAGAGCTTCCTTAGATAGTGACATCTCTCCACTTCCCCCCAAGTCATTTTCTCTGTTGCAAAGATGTTAAGGGTTTGGTCCCTGGGAAGCTAGGATGGCTGGTTTTTCTTCAATTGCTTGGTTTCAGGGCACCTGGGTGGCTCAGTGGGTTAAGCCTCTGCCTGCAGCTCAGGTCATGATCTCAGGGTCCTGGGATCGAGCCCCACATCGGGCTCTCTGCTCAGCAGGGAACCTGCTTCCTCCCTCTCTCTCTCTCCTTGCCTCTCTGCCTACTTGTGATCTCTCTCTGTCAAATAAAATCTTTTTAAAAACCACAAAAAAAATTTTAAAAAATTAATTACCTGGTTCGAGGACTGTGTAATACCTTCATTTAAGAAAAAAAAAAACACCTTTCTTAAGTTCCTATTTCCTTATCTAACCACTTGCTATCACAAATCTAAATCCTAAAAATGGATTCTCTGCAACACTGCAAATATCGGGTCACCTCAGGATGATGCGGAAGGCAGGTTATCCAGACAGCAGGCTGTGACCTGGAAGGGGCAGGTCAGACTTCACAGTGAGGCTAAGTGACAAGTGCCCGGTGCCTGCCAGGGAGCCCCGGAGAGGAGGGACCCACAGTGCCCTGCATCAGGGACCATGTCCCCTCCGTGCTCCATGCTCTAGCCTTCTGCATGCAAATGAGCTCATTCACTTTTCCTGCCACTTGCACGCGCAGTTAATGACCTCCTTCTAGAGAGTTCTCCTGCAATCTTGCCCACCTTCAGTGCTGAATCTGAAATAGCGAGTCTTGCTGAAGCATTCTCACTGTCTGTTCTCTGTCCTGAGAACTATTCTATTCACTGTCCTGTTCTCCCCGATGGCTTGTCAGGTTTTGTAATTATCCGCTTATGTGTGGGTCTCCCCTGCCCCCGAACTCTTTGGCAGGGATCTTGTCTTAATCATTTTGGAATTCAAGTGCCTGACCATGGGTCTCATAAGCAGTGGGCCCCCGGCAAACCTTTGCTGAGGAAATGATTTCAGAGTTGTTTCCAGCTTTACTGTATTTTCCAACCTGCGGAAAGCAGGGCAACCATGGATCGCTTTCATTCTTGTTTAGTGGGCAATGGTAAGCACTTTCCGGATAGCCTTCTCGTGCTCTTATGTCTGGAATGCTAAATCTGCATTCTGAATGAGAAAAAAGGGGTCTTTGCCTGCAAAGATCTGACCTGAGCTCCAGCAAAGCTCTCCTGAAGCTCAAAGCTGTACCCACATAAGGACTCCAGACGTGGGAGGGAGCCCAGCCCTCTCCATACCACTGCTGACAAAGTCAAGGTGGGCAAACAGCCCCCAAGGTCCCTAACCAAAGGTATTAGCATCGATTCATCTATAATGTCTGCTTTAAAAGCCCCTTGCCCCTCTCCTCCAGCTTCCATATTGCCATACTCCACTCAAAAGAAGGAATCAAGACCAGAAATCTGAGAACACCTCCTCCTTTCAAAGAATGTACTGGAGGCAAAGTTTAACTAATAAAATATGATACACAAAGGAAGTCATTACCACGTTTCTCCGGCTGAAGTCTCAGGCCTGCTGGGTCACTGGCTGTGTATTCAATTTCAAGGAAATGAGACTAAGGACGGGAAGCAAGTGTGGGTTTGGGCATTCACTCCGTGCCACACAGGGCATCTAGTAGGAGGCATCTACAATGTCCAAAGACAACTCGGCAACTCCCTGTCCTGGTCAATCACGGGAGGGCTTCTTGAATTGCTTGTCCTCTGCAGACTGTGTTCCAGCACATTCTCCACCAGCACAGTCTCAGTTTTACTGCCAGAGCTCTGGGGCTCCACAGAGCAGGGCTCTCAGCTGTGACTTCAGTCCGTCAACGCCAGGACGGGAGAGGACAGTCCCGTCCTTAGGCCAGAGATGGTCTCGGGATGCAGAAGCATCCAGAGGGAAAGCCAATCTCTCGTTTTATTTCCGATCAAACTGTTCTAGGGGCCAACGCTGTACTAAGGGGGGGTAGAGGTGAAACAAACAGCTCAAGGAACTGTTCGGCCGTCCTTGCAGGGAAGAGGAGCACGGCACAAAGAACTACCGTCCATTTACTCCTTCAACGGACATGCCCGTGCCTACCTCGGCTCTGCGTATTGGCCCAAGATACAAGGAGGAACGAGATGGGTCCTGTGCTACATGCCTTTCCAGGTGATGGGCGTAGGCAGGGCTGGGACGGAGGGCTGTGGCAGGTGGCAGGAATAGTCACCCATATGCAGGACGCAAGGCTGGGAGGGAGCACTTGGGCTGGAGGGGAGAAAGGGGCGTATCAGCTTCATGGGTAGATGAGTCAATATGTTACGGTGAATCCCCAGTGCTTTCTGGGGAAGGTGATACTTCCGCTGAATCCTGAAAACTGCAGTATTCATGGCGCGGGACAGGATGAGGAGAGGGAGGAAGGTTCTAGAAAGAGAGAGCCGCCGCAGTGGAGCTCTGCAGGAAAGCCGGGGTTGAGCTGAAGGGCAAGGACAGGTCGCTGGAGCCCCATCTGATGAAGCAGCCACGGCTACTCTCTGCCCAGCAGGTGGGGTTTTCCTGGTGGGTCCCTGGCCTGTTGTCCTCAGCGCAGAAGCTCACTGTGGGCACTTAGTGACTAGTTCCTCAGCTGAACTCAAGATCTAAAGGATGGGGAGAATGAGTTGTCACTTTCCGCTCTTCCCATCCAGCCATCCTTTCTGCCCTGCCACCTGCATGGAGAGAGGACATCCTGGAGAAGTCGATAGGATGACAAGGAGAAGACCCCGCACTAAAGTCAAAGGGGTCACTGGCTCTTTCCAAATGGGTGGTGTTCTTTTCGGAAAGGCCTAAGGACGGAGTGCAAAGCAGTGACTAGGAGAGACATAGACAGATCTTGAAAGACTTCTGGAGACATTGGAGTCAAAAGACAGAAAACTATGAGTTCCACCGAGACTGTCATTCATTCATTTCACATGGGAATTCTGACAGCATCCGAGGAGGCCCAGACCCCGGTCTGTGCCCGGCTTCGCTGGGGAGACAGACGTACAAACACGCACAGGGTGGCCTCTGGAAGCAGGGGCCACCGAGTCCTTGAGAACAGAAGTCACAATGACACAAAAGCAGTCACGACTGAGCAGACCACTCACAATGCTGGTGTCCACCTAACAGCCCCCACCTCCAACCTGAGCATCTCTCCAGCCCACGTCTCTGTTGACGGTTGGGACCGTCTGGGGTCCCAAGGCCCAGAGCAAAACAAAACAGAAAACCAGGAACTTGGAAACGCACTGCAGAGCCCAAGGGCAAATATTGCAAAAATAAAGAGAAAGCAGGATTTTAGAAAGTTAGAATCGGCCCAGGTGGAGGACTGCTCACACCCGCCACAGGCCGCTGAAGAGGTGGTTATACCAGTTCACAGATTAAGCAGACGACAAGACAGAGAATGACGACACTGGAGGTGCTTCGAAGGAGCGTAACTGGAATACCAAATCATTAAGAGAGGCCCTTGCGAAACCTGCATCAACCCTCGTGTGTTTTTGCTGAAACTGTTCTCTTTCTGATTGGAAGGGGCCCTGCTGGTCATGCTGCAGAAGTCACAGTGTGACCTGAAGAAGGCTGTGCTAGTGTAGGCCTCGAGGGTTCTTTCTCAAACAAGTTACAACTTCTCAAATCAATACTCCTTTTTTGTTTTAAGGATTCACATACAGGGCGCCTGGGTGGCTCAGTGGGTTAAGCGTCTGCCTTCGGCTCAAGTCATGATCCCAGGGTCCTGGGATTGAGCCCCGCGTCGGGCTCCCTGCTCTGTGAGGAGCCTGCTTCCCCCTCTGCCTGTTGCTCCCCCTGCTTGTGCTCTCTCTCTCTCAAATAAATAAATAAAATCTTTTTTTTTTTTTAAAGAATTCACATGTAAGTGAAATTATAACCTGCATGTTATTAGTCAATAAATAAAACTACTAAGCTTATGTTTATAATTTTTAATACTGTTTTGCAAGATGAGGTTCTAACCAAATCTCTTCCTTCCTCCCCATTCTGGTCCTCATTTTAAGTGGATTAATTTTGTTATTTTTTAAAAAAGAGTTTATTTATTTATTTGCCAGAGAGACAGAGAATACAGGCAGGCAGAGTGGCAGGCAGAGGCAGAGGGAGAAGCAGGCTCCTGGCAGAGCAAGGAGCCCGATGCGGGACTCGATCCCAGGACACAGGGATCATGACCCGAGCCGAAGGCAGCCGCCCAGCTGACTGATCCACCCAGGCGTCCCAGTGGATTAATTTTAGAAGGTTTGCTTCTGCAGGATTCCTTCGAACAACCCTGCCTGCATCATTACAATGGGACACAACAGGTGCCCTGAGAGGCCCGAGCAGGATCCCAGGAACAGCAGGGAGGAGAGGCGACCCGCAGAGGCTGGGCGGGCAGGGCTCCTGGCTAGTGAACACAGATGCCATTCCTGCCCCAGTACTGGGGACTCGGGAGACCCTGGAGCAAAGCTTGTTGGTTGGCAGACATAAAAACTCACTCAACTCCTAAGATACAGGATCTGGTCTTCAAATCCACCGTGATCTGGCTTTCTACTAGGGTCCATTTCCAAAAGCGCCATGTCGTTTCAGGGAATACAAGTTCCATTGCTCCTTTGAAAGGGGCTGGGGTGTTTTAAGCTTAGAGCGTGGCCGGACACGTAAAGCTCTCACGGTCTCCGGACAGTGAGCTGCTGCAGCCCTCCAGCCCCGGCATCTGGATGACCAGCATCTCCGTTCTGCTCTCCCTCTCCCAGCTCTGACTCTGGCCAGTTACGCACATCTCGGATCCTCCCGAGAACTGAGGACAACAGTCACCCCCCACACCGGGGCCAGCGTGGGGACTGATCAGGGACGACGCCCACGGGACGTCAGCTCAGCGCCTGGGTACCCACAAAGCCTCCCACCAGCATTTGACGAGAGTCTTTGAAGATTCCAACAGCAACAGCGATTTCAGGCCACTGGGGAGAGTTCACAAGGGCAACACGTACCCACGGGGATGGCTTCCTCATTTCATCTTCCTGCTTCTTCCCTTACTAAAATTTTACTCAGGGATAAAATTAGAAAGCACAGAGAAGACTCCCTAAAACCTTACTATAAAGACTAAATTAATTTATGAGCCCCAAGACTCTTAGTGGCGTATTGGTAAGAAGAGCTCATGCCTGGCCACGGCCGGGGCTAGGTACAGTGACCGTGTGCCTATCTGGCATACCCGCTGTCTCCCATCCGCGCATGGGAGGGTGTTTTGAAATATGAGGGCTGAGAATGAGGCTATCCTGGTGACGAGGTTACAGAAGAGAATCAGGTGCACAGGCAAGCGTGAATTTGCAACACAGCCTGTGCACAACCACCACACCAAGATCCTCTACTGTGATGGCCTCGATTACAGCTTCGGCCGGCTCTGGCTGTAACCTTGACAAGCCCCAGCACGTGCTGATCCTTGCCTCCCAGGAAACTCAGTGACAGAAGTTTCACAACGAAGGGTAAGAGAAAATAATCCTTTAGGAATGACACAGTTTTACCACATCTATCTGGGGCTGCATTGTTTAGTAATTAACTGTGTCCCCCTCAAATTCACCCATCAAACTCTAGTCTCCAGGAGGACAGTGGGAGGTAATCACGTTGGAAGGTAGTGCTCTCCTCCCTTACAAGAGACACAAGAGAGCCTGCTTCTTCTCTCTGTTCTCCACCATGTGAGAAGGTGGCAAGAAGAGCGCCATCTTGCCGCTGGGAGGGGGTTGGGTCTACACCAGGAGCTGGCGGAGCTGGCACCCCGCTTTCAGACTTCCCAGGTTCCAGAACTGTGAGAAGTACATTTCTGTTGTGCAAGCTTCTCACCCGATGGTTTCCTTCTTATGCAGGATACCATCTCACGCAGTCTTACCCAAACTAAGATAATCAGACACTTTTTCACTAAGTACCTACTGACTCTCATTTTTCGGTATTGAAATGACTCTCATTTTTTAAAAAAGATTTTATTTATTTATTAGAGAGAGAGAGAGAGCGAGAGATCATAAGCAGGGGGAGCTACAGAGGGAGAGGGAGAAGCAGGCTCCCTCCTGAGCAGAGAACCCGATATGGGGCTCGATCTGGGGACCTTGGGATCATGACCTGAGCCGAAGGCAGACGCTTAAATGACTGAGCCACCCAGGCCCATGACTCTCATTTTAAAAAGCATTGTAAGAAGCTCTGAGCAAGATACTCCTCAAGTGAAAAACTGTAGGGGTTCCTGCTTATGTTTAAAATAAACGCTAGGGACGCCCGGGTGGCTCAGCAGGTTAAGTGTCCAATTCCTGATTTCAGTTCAGGTCACAATTTCAGGATCATGGGATTGAGCCCTACATCAGCCTCTGTGCCCAGCTTGGGGTCTACTTGAGATTCTCTCTCTCCTCTCCTTCTGCCTCTTTCCTGTTCATGCATATGCTCTTCCTCTCTCTCTACATAAACAAGCAAAATCTTTTTTTTTTTTTTTTTTTTAAGAGAGAGAGGTAGTGAGAGAGGGCATGAGCAAGGAGGAAAGGGAGAAGCAGGCTCCCCACTGAGCAAGGAGCCTGATGCAGGGCTCGATCTCAGGACCCTGAGATCAGGACCTGAGCCGAAGACAGACGCTTAACCCACGGAGCCACCCAGGTGCTCCAAGCAAGTAAAATCTTAAAAAGGAGGAGGGGGAGGGGGCGGGGGAAGGAGAAGAAGAAGGAGAAGTAATTCTAGACTGTACCTAAGCACTCCAAGGTTGAGCCTTAACTTCTTAGCTATTTTCCCCTTCCAGTTCTCCTCTACCATCAAGCCGAACTGAGCTGTTTCTGCCTCTTGTATCAAACCTGAGCGTTTCTGGGCAAAACCTTTGTTCCTGCTCGCGTCGGAAGCGCACATGTCCACCAGTCTCCAAAGGCTCATTTCCAATGCTACTTCTTTCGTGGACTCTTTCCCAGTCTCTGGGTTGAGTGGAAGCCCTCTCCCATGAGACTTGCTTGGGTTCTGCTGGTGCCATTCTTCTGCACATCACTCCTCCCTTACGTTTTATTAAACTATAAATACTATAGGATAGTTTGATTACAGTACTTTGTTTTTTAAAAGATTTTGAGACAGAGAGAGAGAGAGAGAACATGCATGGGTGCACATGATCTGGGGATCTGGGAGGGGGCAGACTCCCCACTGAGCAGACAGCCTGATGCAGGACTCGATCCCAGAACCCCAAGATCATGACCTGAGCCGAAGGCAACCGCTTAACCGACTGAGCCATCAGGTGCCCCTACAATACTTCAATAAGCACTATGAAGGCAGGATGTGTGATTCATGAACTTTTTCTTCTTCATACAGGTTCTCCATAAAATATACAACAGGGGTTTAATAAATGTGTTGAGCATATGGAACCATGCATGGACATCAGTCTTTTGTACCCAAAGAGAAAGGAAAAAAAAAATCTTTATACACAGAGTCAGTTCTAAACCCCTGGAGCATTGCCTAGATGTGCTCACATGGATTTCGGTCCCCACGTGCAGTCACGGGCTCTTGGTTATGGTCTGACTCCTTCCCGGTCAGACATCGCTTGCTAATTATGCATCCTCACGTGAGCAGAACAGTAACGTGGACCCAGCGAGAACAAGAGATCTCAGAGGCGGCATTTCATACAGACTGTAATCAAACACTTGGTCATTCAATTCCCTATGAGCCCGAACGTTCTGGTTCTATACCGAATTTCAAAGGTGTGGTTACCGGCGATGGGCTACAGTACCTACTCTCTTCCTTCCGGCAAACTTCTGTTTTGGGACCTGTGTGGGACTTCTCTAGTTCCGGCATCCCTGAAGAGCTTTTCCCCTATGCATCTTGGGTTTATCCAGCTTTATCCCCTTTTCTCAACTAAACGTACACTGTTTTCCTTACTGATAGAAGTCATTTTAAATTAACCCTACTGCATGTTAGAGTGATAAAAAAAGAGACAAATATATGATTAAGTTTTTCTCGCTGCAAGATATATTTGTGCTTCTGAAAATTGAAACGGGTTAAGAAATCCGTAATTATTCACTCTCAATTCAAACTGTATTATCAATGCACATTTCTGTTTCCTTAATGTGGTGAAGTAGGAAAGTTAGTATAGACATTGTAGGAGCATAATTATGTCATTAAAATGATAATAGCCTGGACCTAATGAAGTGTTTTATATACACATTTATAATGGATTCAATTAATACCAACCGAACATTTGGAGATAACGGTCGGTTAAAATATTCTAACCATTTTCACCCTCTGTCTTCCCCCCGGGGAAGGGGGGGCTCCTCCCAACCCCGAGTTACTGCATTACTGCATTACTGCAGTAATGGCAAGACTTGGACCAGCTCGAGCCCCAGAGAGCCTTGCACTGGGCCAGTCTCTTCACACAGAGGGGCTCTCCCTGTCCACAAATTATTCATTTTATTGCCATCCACAGGGCCCTAAGCTTCTGAAGCCATGAGCTCAGATGACTAAAAAAAAAAAAAAAAAGCTAAGTTAACTATTAACCAGTCATTGTTGTCAGCGGAGCTCACTGACCAGCTGATAAAGCGGATCTGGAAACACAGGTTATCTGTGACCCCTTGAAAGGGCCTCCCTGTGTTTGAAAGGCAGGACACTGTGTAATGGAGAAATGCGGGGAGTCTGTGTGTCATCTCCCCACTGGGGGTCCTGCACTACCTCTCCCAGACCTCCAGACCTGAGTTCCCTAAGAGGAAAAAACCACAGTCCCTTTTAGCTTCTGTAAGAGACGCAGCTAACGACTCTGCTCTAACGACTCATTACCTACTAAGAACGATCCCAGAAGGCCTACTGGGTGCCGGCCCCGGACAGGGTGTGCGGCGCCCATTCCCTCACCTAGCAAAGCCATTCCTAATGTGCAAGGCACCAAGCTCCCTCGTTGTCATCAGCATGTTGGAAGCAAAAGACACAACACCGAGAACGAAACTGGAAACTAAGGAGCCCCGACACCACGATGCTGATGGAGAGAAAGCAAAGAGCCCGGCGTCCTTCTACCCGACCGAAGCTCTCTCTTGAGGCTCCAAGCAACAGGCAATCCCGGCTAGGTTTGCTCCCACCCTGGGTAATGTGGGGTCACGCACTCTCCCCCACCCCTCCTGCTCCATTCCCATATTCCTAGGATGGAGGGACCTGCCGAAGATGTACAGGCTGACAGCCCCGGGAGAGGAAGACGGGGAGCGAAAGGGGGAGAGGTCGTCCTGAAGCCCTAGGAGCCACCTACCTCTTCTTCGTGACACTCAAACTGGTACATCCAAAAATTCTCCATCTTTCCGGGGGCTGCTTGGGGAGCAGGGCCAGGCCTGGTGCACCTCACCCACCTGTGAGCTGAGGCTAACTCCTGACCTCAGGGCCGGGCTGGTGGATTGTTTCCACTGGTATCCGATGCCCTCCGTCAATAATGCAACTTGTAACAGGAGAGAGGACCACCTCCCGGGGTGTCCGGGGCATCCGCGTTAACCCCTTGGTGTCTGAAGGGCCCCCGGCAGTCGTGCGTCACTGGTCGGTCCCGTCACCTGACGTTGGGGAGAAGGGGTCAGCCTACCCCTTCTGGCAGCAACACTTACTATTTCTGGGGAAAATAAACTCAGTTCTGAGGTGCAACCAGAAACTCTCACACGCTCTAAACTCTGCTGCGTTTATAGAACCTGTGAAAAAGCATCCAGCTCATGTGCAAAGAAGGGGTGGAGGCTGGGAAAAGGGGGTTGTCTCCCAGTCTGCGTCAGAACGCACCTGGGCCTCGGCTGCGAGTTTAGGGAACACGGTGGCCACACAGGGCCGGCGCCCCTGGGGGTCGGGACCCTGGGAGTGGACCCTCGCCACTCTTTGGGGTTGCTGAGTGCCTCCAAAGTCCTTGCACTGTGCTCTGAGTAATGGGGAGATGGCAGGCGACCGTACACACACACAAACAAGAAATCTGTCCCCAGAGCCGTCGTGCTTTGACTCAAACCAACACGTGATCCCAAACTGGGCTCAGGGGCTGGAACATAACCAGGGGCCCTTGGCAGAGGAAAGGAAGGTCGGCCTGCCCTTCCTATCATCTAGGTCAGTGTAAGGCACTTCCCGTAGCTGTGGGTCCCCATTCAGGGGAGCGCCCTGCAAAACGGTGAGCAGGGGAGCAGACGGTCCGGCCGGCTCTCCAATACTTTCTTCTTCCCGTTAACTATTTGGAAGATAGAAAATCTCTGCGTGTTGGGTCTCAAGTCCAGTTTGAACTCTCCCTACCTTCGGAATCTCCCCAACTTATGGGAGAAGCCATTTTTCCCACTGTCACTCTTTTTTTAAAAAAAATTTAGATTAATATATAACGTATTATTAGCCCCAGGGGTCCCACTGCCACTCTTAAAAATGGCTTTGGTTTGAAGTCATGGACCCCGAGGTCAGGCGGCAGCGCTCAGAGTCTTCCCGCTGCTGTGGAATGCTTAGAAGACGTTCGGTTATTACCCAGAGAACCACACATGAGACTTAACATCAGACAAACCACGGAGACATCTGCTAGGCCTTCTGGAAAGGTACAGAAGGCATCTAGGTATAGACAGAACTCAGAATTCTTCCCTTCCGTGTTCAATCAGCACCGGAGCCTGCTTAATTATTCAGCACGGTCTTCTCCATTCCTCGTCAATAATGGATGATGCCGGCCACAGAGACCAGCCGCAGCACGGCGGGGCCTGAGATGGGCGCACAGAGCATCGGATCCACACTCCACCCCCGAGGGAGAAGTCCGGGTGCCCGATGACAGCCGGCCTCCGGGGCCGTCCTCTCCCGCGTGGGTCTCTTAGCTCAGCAAGACCCTTCAGTTCTGAGCCTCTCAGCCTCCCCTGCACCGCGGCCTATAGAAAAGTGATCGATGCATACGACACACTGCGTCAGCTGGAGAGGACCCAGAGCCCCGCATGAGGCTGCTGCGTGGGAAGGCAACACGCCCCATGGCCTCCGGTCACCCCCAACCCAAAGTCCACGAGGAGCATCAGGACCCTGGATGAAAGCTCTGCCCTGACTTATGAAGGAGTCTTTGTAAC
Source organism: Neogale vison (assembly GCF_020171115.1). Lineage (NCBI taxonomy): Eukaryota > Metazoa > Chordata > Mammalia > Carnivora > Mustelidae > Neogale > Neogale vison. The sequence goes on along the minus strand of NC_058099.1, from coordinate 91,038,979 downwards.
AAGCTCTTCTGACCCTGGCAGACCCTTGGGACCACAGTGACAGTCCTCTGCTTGTGAAGAACCCACGTGGGCACGCGCGTTCCTTCAGGACGATCCGTCCCGCACACCGAGGCCCCTTCGCAGCACGTCGGCTTCACACTCCGCCGGTCCCTTCAGGGTCACTCGATATGCCTATTCTCAGCCAGACAACAAAACGGAGATGGCCAAGGAGGTGGGAAGGGCTGACAGGGCACGCCCCCATCTATGCTATGCTATGCTATGCTGTGCCCCATCTTGTTCAGGGCCTGGCTCATTGGAGGAACTTAAAAATATTTACTGAACGAGCAGATGAGAAATCATGAGCCAGCAACTGCTGTGTCTTCAGGCTTGAAGCTCCCCGGCCCTCCGCTGGCCCACGACGGACCCACAACGTGGTGGGCAGGCTTCTCCGAGAGACCCGGGAGCCCTACCTCTTGGTGTTCAGACCCTGTGTAATCCCCTCCCTGGGCAGGGAGCACTGGCTAGGGCCTTAGTCCAAGCAATAAAATGCAGCAAAGGCAACAGGCTGTCCCTCTGTGACTGGGTTACAAAAGACTGTGACAAACACCTTGCCGTCAGCCTCAAAGGCCTTCTGACCTTGCCCGCTTCATCGAGCAAGCAGCCCCGCAGCAGAGCACCCACGGGGCAGAGACCCAAGACGCCTCTGGCCAGTGGTCAGCTGGGAACGGGGCCCTCGGTCCCCCAGCCCATGCTGCCAACAAGCAAATGACCTTAGGAACAACTCTCTCCCCAGTACAGGCTGGAGGTTACCACAGGCCACCGACGGTTGACTGCATGGGGTCTGAGAGACCCCATGGCCGAGGCCCAGCCAGACCACGCCAGCATCCTGACCCCAGACACTGGAGATCATCACCGTGGCTTGTTTTCTGCCACTGCTTTGGGGCAGTTTGTCAGCCAGCAGTGGACAGCTGAGACACTCTACAGGCCTGCAGAAGAAAGGCCCGGGAGCGGAGGCGGCTTGGAGGCCCGGCTGAGGCCTCACCAGAGGACGAGCCCCAAGTAGATCCTACACTGCACGGGCAGGGTCTGTCTGTTCCAGGCGGAGCGCGTGTTTCAGTTGCTGCTATGACCCATCTTGTTCAGGGCCTGGCCCATTGGAGGAACTTAAAAATATTTACTGAACGAGCAGATGAGAAATCACGAGTCAGAGTTTTTGTCCGTGACCGGGGCCAGCGCCTGCAGCTCATTCTAGTTTGCTAACAAAATGCAGAATAGCATCGGGGTGCGGCCAGGCCCGATTTCTTATTCACAGACAATGTCCTGTATGTAGCTGGTGCCTAACGAAACCCGGAATTGTGAGCAAGGGAAGGGCTCTAACAACTCAACCCAATCATTTTGTGGCCCGTTGCGTGGAAGATGGTTGGGAACACATTGATTCCTTTGACATCACCTGCTCAAAGTTTCCTCTTGCTCTCTGAGGCCTGCTCGGGGAACCATGCTGGGGCCCCTTTTTTGTTCGCAGGACAGCAGATCCTACGTTCGAAGGTTATATTTCTGGATGAGTCTCTGGGATGTGGACCTGGAAGGTCTGCCAGCCCCCCTTTTTTTGAACACATAGAAGAACAAAGTTGGCTTTAACAGCCCACACTGGGATGAATCCTTTCCACGGCAGGCCAGGAGGATGCTCTGAGATAAGGAGGCTTCGGGCCTAGTCCTTTTCAGGCCACAGATGGGGGCAGAATCAAGCGAACTCTTCAGCACAATGTTCCCCCATCCCTTCCCATCCCTACTCCCTTCCCCGCACACCAAGATGACCCTGCTTCCAGTCAGGGATTTATCTGCTTGGGGGAGACCAGGCCCCCACAGAACGAATGTTCATCCTAAAGCCTGTCCACCTGACTTCAGATCCCATGTCAGCTCCATCCCTTGCTATCCAGATCCAGAAAAATTAGGGCTGGCCAGAGCTCCCCGAGGAGGGGAGGACCGGCAGAAGGAAACCTCTCAGTTCCAAATACACCTTACGAGGAACCTTCAGAGAAACAGACTCCTTTGGCAGTGGACCAGTTCTTTCGCTTGTCCTTGTTAAGCTTGACAAGACAACCACAAGGTCAACAAGACAAGAAGCTGCTAACAAGTCTTAATGAATTAGCATGTGCACTTGACCTTGGTCAATAGTTTCTTAGCAACAGTTTAAAAAAAAAAATCCATGAAGGCTGATGCTGATTTCAAGGCAGGGGGGTGGTGGGGGGGAGAGGGAGAGAGAGGACAGGGAGGACATGAGGCCAGAGCGTCTCTCCACACTCACTACAGCATCTTTCTGAGAATTAAAGAAAAAAAAAGGCACAAAAGTACACATGATCAGGACAGCTGTCAACGTCAAGACTCCACATCCCAGGATTTGGGCATTATTTCCTTCTTGGCAGGAGAGTGGCTGGTTTCTAAGAAGTATTAGTGCTCAACTGTCTTCCTGCCTCAAAATACTTTCTCTGATCCATCTCTGGAATGGGGGTTGCCAGTAAAAGGCATATGTTATCCGAAGGGGTGGGGGATGTTGCCATTATTGTTAAGCAGCCGTCCAGTGAGCTGGAGAAACAAGGGGGACAGCATGCACCGTGGGGGGATGCAAAGACCTTGGGTTGCCAGGAGGGCTCTCATAGCGCTGAGCGTGGCGGGAAAGCAAAGGGGTGGGCCAGCCCAGACAAGGTGAAGGACAAGGGCTGCTACGGCCGTCTTCCTCCAGCTCACAGTCTGCCAATGCCAAGTCCCAAATGCTTAGTGAGCTCTGACCTATGAAGGCAACAAAGGCACCACACTTGTGATCTCACTTCACATTTCTACAGAGGACTCCATGTCTGCGAAACCACGTTCTCTCAAGGTCACTCTGGGGAATCAGTTGAGCTCACTGTGCTAATGTGGAGGAAAGCAAATGACCAACTCAAGGTCACTGCAGCAGGTCAAAGATTTACACGTAATAAACACTTCCTGGGGATTCTGCATGGGTTGACGTGCTCCGATACCAGAGGGTACGACACGGTGCCTTCAGTGGCGGATGGTGAGTGAGAAGAGGCAACAGGCCAACGCCAGCAAGACAAGGGGGAAATAAAACAGTAAAGAATTCCATGTTAAAATGTCCTCTGCACTCGAACTGCCGGGTTACCAGTTTTGACCGGGCCTCCTAAGTACTGATGCTAAGACCCAACCTCCAGAGATTCTCATCAGAATCCTGGGACTCATCTGTGTAGAGAGCGGGGCCTCGGGTCTACTGAACGGGACCTTGATCTGGACAGAAGTGAGAGCCCGTGTGGTAAGGGGAGTGGCACGGGGACAAGTTTGGGTAAAGACAAGTAGTTCTGGAATTTGTAAATGCAAGGCCAGCGGGTAAGGTGAGCCCCGGCGATGGGGGATGGGAATCCTTACTCGCCAAAGGAGTCATCCGGTCTCCGTCCAGTGGGGTCTGGTCAGGCCTGGAATTTACAGTAAGAAATTACTTCCTGGGGGAACCTCTCTGTCTTTGCCCAAGATGAAGAGAATTAGACGTCTAGGCTGGTTTGCCCCCTAAAGCTCTGTGACTTTTGTCAATGACTGTGAAAGGCAGGCTGAGGCTCCTGGGTCACATGACCCATGACCCAGACATATTCCCCTATTTTGTCTGGGAAACTGAGGCCCAAATGTCCAGCCCAGCTCTGAGTCTCTTTGGATCCATGTCTAGCTTGTTTGGTTTTTGGTGTCCCACTGGCAGGGTCTGATCAGCTCAAGTCGTCAACAAGGCACGCCCAGCAGGTAGCCGAGTGCCTGTTTTTCTGACATCCTCTTGACGGCTACAATCAAGTAAGCGGCCAGTGAAAATTGTGTTCCACAGAAAGCGGGTTGAGAGACTCCATTCCGTATTAAGAACATGTAGCCAGTTACCCTTGTAATGGGAGCAGGTCTCATTTCGAAGACGATCACGTCTATAGATAAATCACATTTCATAATTCCCCATGACTCCATGAGCCCGGGGTTTAATTGGGTTACAACAGAATTCAATTATCTACGATATATCTGTTCCTCTCCTGCACCTTTCTGTCCTCCCCTCTGCAGCCCCAACCCGCTTATCGGAAAATATCGAGAGTGCTTGGCGGGGGGGAACCGACAATTTTTCTAGAGACTCCTGGGAAGTTTCCTGAGCCTCAATTTATTAAGTGATCATGTCTGACACACCGGCCGCAGCCCTGTGTGCTGCATTTCTATCTGGGAAGTGATAACCAATTTCCCTCTGGCTAAGTCATTCTTTTCCTTCCTTGGTGCTTTTCCCTATTTTCACCGCAGCTTCACATATGCACGGATGAGTAAGACAATCCATTAAGAAGTTGAGAAAGATTTCTCCTGGGAGTGGTGTCAGGTGAAGAGAAAAAGATTGGAGCCTGGGGGTTAAGAAAAAAAAAATCAATCTCCCCATCACTTACTTTCATTCCACGGAGCACAAGGTCCAATCAGAGACCTTGCCTTCTGCTGTGAGGATCATTGGACAAGTTTGCCTCAGTGATTCCAACACAGCTCTGGTCGGAGGTCAGAAGGAGACACCCCCTCAGCCCTGTAAACAAGGCCTCCCTGGGTCAACTCTAAAAGGGAGTTAAATGATCAAAGATAATGCTTCAGATCCAGGGGGAGAGAGCGAAAGCACACACTCTTCTGCACCCCCCCCCAAATTGAAATGAATTATTTGTTCTCCAAAAGGGATTTCAAGGTCAACGCAATGTTATAATAGTAAGATCATTATTACACCTTCCCAAAAAATCACCCTGATCAGATCCGGACCCTCCCCGGTCATGGAAAAATGACTCCCCTTTTTGTTACTGACAACTAAGTAACTGACAACTAAGATGGGGAGCATCACTCCCCACCGGCCGGGAAAGGACAAATTGCTGCTGACCCTACGTTTCAGGATGGGCCATGGGACGTACTCTGGGAAAGGAAGGCACCTTGAACACATTTCATTTTTAAGCTAGAAACCATCACCCGTGGGGCGCCTGGGTGGCTCAGTCGGTTAAGCATCCACCTCTTGATTTCAGCTCAGGTCATGATCTTGGGGTCCTGAGTTCAAGTCCTACGTCCCGGTCTGCGCTCAGTGCCCAGCGTCCACTCAAGATTCTCTCCCTCCCTCCCCTCCTGCTCCTGCCCCTGCTCCAATAAATAAGTTAATAAAATCTTAAAAAAACAACAACAACGGGACGCCTGGGTGGCTCAGTGGGTTAAAGCCTCTGTCTTCGGCTCGGGTCATGATCCCAGGGTCCTGGGATCGAGCCCTGCATTGGGCTCTCTGCTCAGTAGGGAGCCTGCTTCCCTTCCTCTCTCTCTGCCTGCCCCTCTGCCTACTTGTGATCTCTCTGTGTCAAATAAATAAATAAAATCTTTAAACAACAACAACAACAACAACAACAACAAAACCCAAACCCATCCACCTCGCTAAGCATACAAACCCGAGGAGTCAGCCCGGCCAGTGAGCATTCTTCCCACTGCGGGTTAGTACGCCTGTTGCCCTCCTTCCCATACACCTTCAGTGGCTTCCAGACCCTAATCCCAGTGCCAAGATGGGATCCACAGATCCTGAGCTCTTCAGGGTTTTCATCGTTGGGTGCAAATCCACGTAGCAATTAGAGCTCTTCAACCTGAAATCAGACAGCCTCCGCCTTGACCTACTTTTTCCTTCTTTACTCTTCTGTGTGTGACGTAAGGCAAACAGAAGTGTGCAAGCTTCACACACACACACAAGCACAGCACAGAGGTACAATGAGAACCTCACAACACGTATCTTCCCACGCAGCTTGGTCATTTTCTATAAATCGTGCACGTAATACCCAGAGGTGTTAGCTTCTCTTTCTTAAAGAAAACAGACAATAAGAATGAGTGGATGATCTCTGAGTGATACCAATCTTTTCTGTTTTTAAGTTAAGGCAAAGAAGAAACACATGAATGTAGTCGGAAAAGTCAAGCTTTTGGCAACAACGCAAGTTCGTTCCCTCCTCCTCCTCCTTTCATGGTCTCATTGCCAAGTCTGCCAGTGTCCCTTCTGGTATTTACTTCCACATTCATAAGCCGTGTGTTCCCGCAGCCTCACCTTGGCTTTTCAAGTGTAGCCATTATTTCTTAGCATCTCTAAAAGACCAGGGTTCAGGGGCGCCTGGGTGGCACACTTGGTGAAGCGGCCGACTCTTGGTTTTGGCTCAGGTTGTGACCTTAGGGCCGTGAGATCAAGCCCTGTGTGAGGCTCCTTGTGAGTTCAGCTCCTTGAGATTCTCTCTCCCTCTTCCCCTCCCCTTTGCACACTTCCTCTCTCTAAAGTTTTTAAAATTCTAAAATAAATAAATAAATAAATAAATAAAGACTAGGATTTACCTCTTTTATATTATCCTTTCCCTTATCCTTTCAATACCGTATTTTTTGGTTCATGGGTGTTCAGGTGTTTGCATTCTGAGGACGGCACATACGCTCCTCCCTGGTGAGACACGGGCCTCGTATGACCGCATTTCCTGCCCGGGGAACAATTGTTTGAATGAGGCAAATAACTGTACTGTTTCTCTATTTGCTTAGTTTTCTGCGTACTGATCAATAATTTATGCCGAGCTCTGCCAAAACAATCGAAGATTCCTCTCGGTACAAATATATGAGGAAATCTCTGACTTCCACCCTGTCTGGCAACCGTCCAGGCTCTGGTCCACACTGGACTGGCGGATGCCCTGTCCCCGCACGCCGCTGTCACCTGGGATCTCCTTCCTCACCACTCTTGGGGTGTCTCTGTCTCTCTCCCGTGGGAGATCCCCCGCTTCCTGAAGGAAATCTTCTTTCCCGATTTATGCTCCCATTTTGGGGGAGCAATCCTCTAGCAGCTCCCTGAGAAAAGGTGCACGGGAGGGAAGTTCCTGGGGCCCCGTGTATCTGAAAACATCTTTATTCCACCTTTATTTCCACCGGAAACCAGACGTCCCAGCCTCCAGTGCTGTTTTGGAGAAGACCGACACCGCCGGAATTCCTGATCATTTGTGACCTGTTTCTACCTCTCGGCAAGCCTGCAGGCTCCTCTCTTCCTCCTGCCTGTTCTGAAATTTCTGGGGGCCTTTTTTACTTCCTGGTTCCAGGCACCCAGGGGACTTTTGCACCAGGTAATTCTCCTGTCTTTTGGTGCTAGGAAACAGTCTTTCATAATCTTTCCATTTCATCTGCATTCCTACTTCCTTTTCATCCTTTTGTCTTCATTGTTCTCCTTTCTTAAAGATTCCCTCAGCTCATTTCCTTCCTGCTGAAAGATTAAACACACTTTAAAGTTGTGCTGTCACATTTTCTCGTTAAAAAATTAGCAGTGGGGGGGAATGCGTGGCCAATTTGATGGCTCCCTTATCTTCTCCTTTTTGAGGATGTAAAGTGTTTTACTGCTTCCTCCGGCTCAGAGCACTGCCTTTGTTTCCTCAAGTTCCTCTTCCTGTTGTCCTGTGTCTTTGCTGTTCACGTTATGGATTTACTTCAGATATTTGGGGATCCTTGGGGGTCCACTTGTATCGAACAGTGGGTCCCCAAAAAGCCCAGTGGAAGCTTCACGGGAGGCAGGAACCTTCACTGTGGCGTGATCAGGTGGGGGCCCCAGGTTGGGTTTGGAAGCGCCTAGACACGAACATCTGTACGTATCTGCTCTTGGGTCTGTTTCCTCAGAGAGGAATCCTCCAACCTCCCACATGGAGTCCGGGGCAAGGGAGCAGGTTTCCTAAGCCTGACAGCTAAGAATTCTACGGCGTTCTCGGAGCCTCACTGGGGTGTAGGACCGTGTTCCTGTTCCATAAGGTGTCTGACTCCCATTTTCAGCTGTGGCTAGTGTCCCCTCCCTTAGAGTCAATCTCCTACCTTCTGTGGGGCTGAGGGGAAGGGGTAACCCAGGGCCCGGGCTGGTGAAGGAATCCAGTGTCTCTGGTGACAGACTTTCAAGCAACCTTCTGTTTTTTTGTAGCCAGACTCCCTCTGTCTGAGGTACGTGGCATCTCAGACTCCTGAGCCTTTCTCCGGGAATCCATGGCACACCTCCCCACAGACACGCGGCACACCAACAGAAACCTCATCAGCGTTACTAGTCAGAATCGATCAGGCCGGACTGTGGTAACAACCACTCCAAATCCCCACGACTGAAAACAACAGAAGCGGATCCCTCTCTCCCATTTCATGTCCCACCAGAGAGCCCTGCTCATCAAGGTCCCTTGGGACCTGTGCGGATAGAGGCTCGGCGTGCTCATGACGCCGCCATCTTAACAGGGGTCTTCAGGGGGGAGAAGCCTGCTCGGAGGTGTCCCCGCCCAGCAGCAGCATCACACGCCGTCACTCCCATTTCAGGGGCCATGCCTAGCTTCCAGGGGATGGGGGAGGGCAATGCCGTCCTCCCCATGCTTGAAGGAAGAGGCCAACCAGACATGCTGGGAGGCACCCCTCTCTGCGCAGCCAGTCCCCACGCTGGTGCTCCAAAACCGTGCTCTTCTCTTCGGCCGCTCTCTCCTGCTGTCTCTCAGCGCTTGGGGCTTCACACACTTTTATTATTTTATTGTTGTTTTACGGTAGCTTTAAGAGAGCAGAGACAAACACCATTTCAAGGTGCACAGCACAGTGCTCCAAAGAGCCAAAACCCACCAACGGCCACCGTGCGTTTGCTCCTGCCTCCCTCTCGGATCCCACCAGGCCCCCGTTCTCTGCTCAGAAAGGATCTCTGTTGCCTAAAGAGAGGCTGGTAGGCTATGCGACTTTCCAGAACTAGTCATTCCTTAATGGTATTTTTCCAGGAGGGGGTTGGGAGGTAGTTTTCAGATACGTTCGGAATAGAGAAATGTTGAGAAGGAGCAAAGCATTTGCAGGTTGTTACCGTTTTCAAAAACCAGTCATTTTCGATCGGTGCTGAGCCTCTAGCATATGCCCGAGTCCTGGCTAACGAGCAGTCCTACCTTCACATTCGCCCAGAAACAAATGCTAGTTTGCTCCCAGGGAAGAGCAAAACGCTGGAGTTCTGGGGAAATGAAGAGGGGCATTAAAAGCAGGTGTAGCAACCAGCAGGTATCACTGGCTAGTGGTAATGCAGGTGTTTTTTTTATCTCCTTCTATGGGCTCCCTGTAGCTTCTCACTGTGCCATTTTTGTTGTTGTTCTTGCGTGGGTTTCTTTTCTTTTCTTTTTTGAGAGGGAGAGAGAAAACTTGAGCTGGGTAGGGAGGGGCGGAGGGATAGGATCTTAAGCAGACCCCATGCTAAGCTTGGACCCTGATGTGGGGCTCGAACTCACGACCCTGAGGTTGGCACCCAAACTGAAATCGAGTTGGATGCTTAACCAACTGAGCCACCATGTGACCACACCATTTGAAGAGGCATTCCAAGGCTACTCCTCTAGATCTGCTGACCATGACCAAGGAAAGTCAGTCCGCTTGCTAAACACAGACCTGTGCTAATAAAAGGTGTAGTCAAGTCTCAAATCCAAACTGTCCTGATGATATATTTTTCACCATGTGTATCAGTGGCTCTTATCTTATATATGTTTAAGACTCACAGGGAGAATTCACAAAACAAACTAAAACAAAGCAAACAAACAAAAACAGATCCCGGGCCCCACCTTGGGTATTCTAATTTGGAAAGGAGAGGCAGGCATTTGTATTTTTAACAAGAACCCTCTAGGCAAACTTCGGGCCACACATCAGCCGCGCCTTTTCATTTTCTACACCATCACACACAGAAGGAGCATTCGAGTAAATATTTTTTGATGCGGAGATGGAAATCAGCAGAACGTACAGATGCCTATTTTCCCCTCACGATACCATCCAAGAGGTAGTAAATGAAGGTCTTTACTATTGAACACAGCAGGACAGAAGAAATATAACTCACAAACTCAAACAGCTTCCAAAGGACAGGTGGGATATTTTAAAGCACAGGTTTTGGGTTTTGCTTTGGAGTAACCCTTCATAACCGAGGGAGCCCTACCCAGCCATCTCGCTGCATCAAGCTGAACTTCCGCCAGCAGGAACTCCTAAAGCATCCCCCGATGTCCTGTCCTCAATTCTACCTTTCGAGTGAAACATCGCACAAGAGGTTTGAGTTGGTCCCCTCATTCAAATGAATCAAAGCACCCCCCAGCCCTAAGACAGGTTGTGCCGGGGGCTCATCCCGAGGCTGCAGGAACAGGGTGAAGTCAGTTATGTCAACGAGTTGAAGCACGGAAGAAAGGTGGGGGAGAAAGGCAGCATCTGGACCTAAGGCTCTTGCAACTTTTTCTCTAATGGCTTTCCAGGTTTCTAAAAGGCTGTGGAACCCGGCCTCTTGCCAGCTCCTTACTTTTGAAAATCTGCTCCATTTCCACTACATTTGCAAAATGCTGCAGTATTTCCCTCCCTGCCAGGAGGAACCTGGAGGCAGCTGGAGGTCAGGAAGGAGTGGACACGTGAGCGCACCTGTCTTTACCTGTTCGTATGTGAATCCCGGACACCGGAGGAAAGACACAGAGCCTCACTGCCCTCCCTGTTCCAGTGCTGCCTCCTTGCTGGGGAGGACACAGAGCCTTTCTCCACTGGTTTTCCATCTCTCCTTAAGGGAGCCAGCGATTTAATTAGCTACCGGCAAATGTTGACTGTTACTTAAAGTGGAGGTGAATGATACCTCCGACCTGCATGGCCCTTCACGGAGAAGCAGGATGAACAAAGAACTTCCAATAAGGGCTTCTCCCTCCAAAAGACATACTGAGACATAACCTGGTGCATTCACAGAAAGAAGAATTAAATGAAATCGAACGGACCCTCCTAACCCTTCTTTTAGTCCAAGCTCCCATTTTAAATGAAAGTGCTTAAAAATTATTCAGGAGAAGGGAGAAGTGAGGACGTAGAAGGAGAATCCTGAGTGCCAGGTAGTGGGGGCGAAGGGGGGTCGTCTTGATTTATTCTGAACGGACGGGGACACCCCAGCTTGCCGTGTTATCACATTTCTCCAGGTATCCAAAAATGGAAAATCAACGGTTGGCAGAGGCAGCGATAGCTCTCTGTACCTTTTCCCGAGGAAGCACAACGCAAAATACCCCACGTGGGTATTTTGGGGAGAAATGTGCTGCGGGCCCACCAGACGTGAACACTGAGCGCTTACTGTGAGCCACAGTGAGACCCAGGGTGGGTAAAAACCTCAGCACCCCTGGCAGGGAAAAGCTCAGGAGGATTTCCTGGATATCCTCCAAGGATACCCCATGGAGGCTCCAGTCCGTCAAAGGGCTGCTTTAAGGCAGTGGCTCCCAAACTGTGGTCCTGTAAGCAGCAGCAGCAGCACCACCTGGGAACCTGTTAGCGGACAGTGTCGAACTTCACCTGAGCCCTGTGATTCCATTAACCCGCGAAGGTTAAAGTAAACCTCCCCCTACCCTTCTGTGTTCTGGCAATGGCTTCCTGCCAAGACCATCCCCTCCCCACGGAACTTAAGGAAGACTCACAGGTGTCGCCTTGTTGACTTATGACAAGTCCAGACACAGACCCTCCAAATTCCCCTTCTTTGCCTGAGGCTGATTAACCGAACTGCCCAGGAGTCAGAACAAAGTGTCTGCTAACCATCTTCACCTGAACTTTTCTCCTTCCTCCAGGTCCTTGAACTTTTAGCCAGCCTACACCCCCTCCTCACCTGGCCTCTGGAGAACAGGCTGGCCTCAGGTGAAAACATACCTTCTTCTGCAAGGCATTCCAGCCATCACTTCCCCACACCTCCCTCTTTCTAGTCCTGTTTACTCCTCCCTAGAAAAGAGACCTTTTTTGTCCAGCCTCAGACTCTATAATCAGAGGTTTTCATATAGCCATAGGGCCCACCCCCTGTTACAAGAGTACCTTTCCCCCTTTTGCAAAAAGTTCCCGAGGAAGTCTCTCCATGCACAATTCCGACTTGGTTTTTCTTTGACATTATAAATTACCAATTCTCAGGCCCCACCCCAAACCTTCTAAGTAAGAAACGGCTCTGGGCACAGTTTGAGACGCAGTTATTTAGGGCCATCCCTCTAAGAGGCTGATAAACGCATTCCACCCCTGAACTCCAACCCACCCGTGTTCCACTCAGGAGCCGTCTCCGAGGCTCGCGGTGGACACGTTTTTAGCGTCCCCACAGACCACGGATGTCGTGGAGTCATTTCGCAGTGGCAAGCCAGGCCACGCGTGGAGCTGGAGCCCGAACCCGCACCTACTTACATCTCCGTCCACCGGCCTCTGGTCGTCACAGTCCCTCGTGGGGCTAATGTCCTGGCGCATGACCCAGATGGGCTCTTTGGGCTCGTCGGGAGTGTAAGGCGAACGGATGGTCCTGGTTTTCACCTCCTCGATGGCCTCTTTGATGTCCTTGATGGCCAGCGAGATGGCATCCCTTTTCTCCTTGCTGTACCGCTGCCCCGCCTCGCCTGGCGCGGGGCCCGCCGCCCGCTGCTGCCCCGCCGGCGCCTGCTGCCCGGGGCTGTCGGGGCGGCCCCCGCCCGGGGTGGGGGCGCGCTCCAAGTCCTGCTCGGCCTCGGGCATGTCCTCGGCCGCCTTGTCGAGGCTCTGCGAGCTCATGCTCTGCTTGACCTCGGCCACGATCTGGTCGATGTCCTCCTCCTGCTCGTAGCTGTCCATGCGCGGGTAGGGCGCGAACTCGGCCTCCTTCTCCGGGCTGTCGGACTCGCCGTCCGAGCGCTCGTCGTAGTGGTGCAGCCGCGCGCCCAGGGCCTCCTGGCGGTACGCGGCGGCCTCGTCGCGCTCCTGCTCGTACAGCCGCAGCCCGTCGCGCGCCTCCAGCTCGGGCGCGTCCCCGATCTCCTCGTACACGTGCTCCTGGAGGCCCCCGTAGTCGGCGTAGGGCTCGGCGTACGGCTCGTCCTCGCCGCGGTGGAACAGCCGGTGCGTGTACACGTAGCCCGAGTACGCCGCGTTCATCGCCTCCTCGTGCTCCAGCGAGTGGAAGTGCAGGTGGTTGGGCAGCGCGCGGCGGTGCGTGGCCTCGGCGTGCTCGGCCTCCGCCTGCTCCGTGTACTCCTCGGCCTCGGGCCGGTACTGCACGGCGTAGGCGCTCTCGTCCTCGGGGTCCTGCGCGCGCTCCGCGTCGTAGCCGTCGCGGGCCGCGGCGATCACGTCGCCCTCGGCCGTGTCCGTGTGGTTGTGGAAGCCGCTCTCCGTGCTGGCCGAGCGCGCCAGGCTCTCCCCGCGCTCCTCCTCCTCCGGCTGCCCCGGCTGCGCGCGGGGGTCCTCGACGGCGCGCCCGCGCCCGGGGCGCCCCGCATAGCGCTGCTGCGGCGGGGGCGGCGGCTGCTGCTGCTCCTCCTCCACCTCGGGGTGCTCCAGGTCAGCCTCCACCGACTCGTTCACCTCCCCGCCTGCCGCCTCGTCGGTCACCTCCGCCTCGGCGGAGCCCTCCAAGTGGTTCATGGTGGGCGTCGGGCCGGCTGGGAGCGAGGCTGGGCCGGCTCAGTGCGCTCTCATTTTGCTCCACCCGTCTGGGAAGACAAGAAGGGGAGGGGCTGTTAATGGCCTTCAGCCGGTGGTGCTCGCGGAGCGCCCAGAGAACCCATAGAAAACAGCTGCTATCCATCCCTCCTGAATCCCGGTCACTTCAAACAGGATTGCGGATTTAAACGCAATCTGAGAGCGCGTCGTGCGTTTTCTTAGCGGCACGTATCGTAATTTGTAATTACATATCTACTTGTCTAATTGCTTACTGGCTTTCTCCATACCCACCCCTCAGACGGAGAGCCTCGCCAGCGTTTTGTTCTCTCTCCACCACGCTTACGATTCAGGTTCCGTTTCTGATGCACATGAATAAAGAGTACTACTAAATTGAATGGGCTAATTGACACATTTTCCATCTGCTAAGGGATAAATCTCTCCAAATTAAACTAGGAGCCTAGATACTTTAGAAACCGTTCTCTGAATAAATTTCAAGGGAAAAAAAAACAACCACCTCGTAATGTGTTGAGCTCCGGCTGTCAAGATAAACACGCAGCCGTTGGGAGGCCGGCTACCCACCATCAGAGGGTTCTTGGCTTATCGTGACTGCCTCTGTCACCTTGGACAAGTGGCTTAATTTTTTGGATCTCCACGAGGAGATCAGACTCACTGACTAAGGGTTGTTACACAGGGAAAAAGAGTCCGTGGGAAATGCTGACTTTTCATGGTGACTATTCAAAAGGAAACACAGGAGAGGTGGCGTTTCCCAGACTTGTGTGAGGAGGAAACGCTTTCCTAGGGGCCACTGTTTGGACAAACCCACTTAAAGAACTACTGACTAGGGTACTTCCCCATACACCCTGGACCTAAAATTCTCTGATTCTACAAATTATCATTTATAGCTGGTACTAGATATATGGAAATCATGGCTACTTTCTTAAAAATATGGGTATGTCTCTTGACCCATTCCAGAGAAACTTGTAGCTAGAGATAGACTTGGTTTCAACCTCTTTCAGTTGTTATCACAAAATAGCTTTATAGCATAATGGGTCTGGTGTATGGGAATAAATACAGAGGATGTACAGAACAACAAAAACGGGCAGGAGTCCCATGATTTCAAGACACCTGTGGGAAAATGGGTTCAGCTATGAGTGTAGGCTTTTCTCAGTGTTCTTCTGGAGAACCCACATTACAACCGGACAAAATGGATGGGAAGTGAACTCTTTACTAGCAGAAAGCTCCAAGAGGATCAAGGACGTGTGACTGACTCTCTACTATTGCAATGGACTATACTCAGCTCCCCACAACACAGCAATTTCCTTTAAGCACTAGGACAATCCCAGAAGTAAAGGAGGGCATTTTGGAGCTCCAAATTCACCTTCGAACAGAAATACCATCTTTCTCCCATTCTTTGGTGGACCCACTCTCCTCCCCCAACTGCTGGCTGGCACACACTGGAAGAAAATGATGGCTTACTAGAGTTGAACAATCCTAATTGCTCTCCTCTTTGTCAAGAGTCCCATTTCATACAAGTGAGACCCAGTCTCCTTTGCAAAATTGGGGCCTCCCCTCATTAACCCTTGAGAACAGTGACTCAGAGAAGGCATAAGGAAGTTTTCCAAAAGCAAGTGTGAGGTCCCATTCAGACTTTGATGGATGCTAATGCTTCGAACAGAAGAGGCAAGTATTGGTGCTGAGGTCTCCCTAGCCAAGTGGCCTCCAGGGGACCATGGAAAGTACAGAACAAATATGCTATTCAATACAGCACACGGACAAGCACAGTCTACCCACATTTCGCTTATGAGGTCTCTTTGGAAAAGAAAACAAATTAAAAACAAATTAAATGAACACATCTCAGTCTGATGGACACAAATCAAGTGGTCGCAGAGAGGGATACTGAACAGTGTTAGCAATATAATAATGAGTATCCAAAGCATGTGACTGGGCAGCAATTCATGGTAACCATGTGCAGAATTGACCAAAACCCTGTGTACAGTGAAAATAGATTCTTATTGATGAAAATCTACTGATACACGTATTAAAAAGAAGTTTTAGTGTAGGGGCACCTGGGTGGCTCAGTCAGTTGAGCATCCAACTCCTAGAATTTCAGGTCAGGTCATGATCTCAGGGTTGTGAGATCGAGTCCCGGGTCAGGCTCAGGGTCAGACTTAAGAGTCTCTCTCTACCCCTTCCCCCCAACTCCCATGCACATGGGCACACACACACTCTCTCTCTCAAAAAAGTTTTAGTTTATTCTGGGTTAAAAATCGCTGTTTGACCAGCAAACAGAGCCCTCTCCTAGGGCACTTACTGATTCAAAGGAAATGGGATGTCCATGCATGTCTGTACACTAGATCATGGTAAAGAAAGTTACAAGAAGCCCATTCTTTTTTTTTTTTTTAAGATTTTATTTATTTGACATAGAGAGATCACAAGTAGGCAGAGAGGCAGGCAGAGAGAGGGGGAAGCGGGCTCCCTGCTGAGCAGAGAGCCTGATGTGGGGTTCAATCCCAGGACCCTGGGATCATGACCTGAGCCAAAGGCAGAGACTTAATCCACTGAGCCACCCAGGCTCCCCAAGAAGCCCATTCTTTGGGGGAAAAGTAATGTTGCTCAATATCATGGCGATTTCTGTTCACTAAGTGCATTCTCCTCATACCCCCCTCCCCAAGTCTCAGGGCAATATTTATTCATGGATTATTTCTATTTCACTCACTATCAGGGTTTCAAGACTATAGTTTGGGTCATGGTATTGGCAACATGTTAGTTAATAACATGTTGATTTGAGGGATTTCCATAAGAAAAAAGCAACTGGAAGCTTCTGAGGACCGAGCTGATGGTGCGGATCAGGTCCACTGGTAGTCCACGAGATGAAAGTTCCCCATACCCTGGCAACTTTGGGAGTGGCATTTATTTAAAAAAAAAATTACTAAGCTAGGTTGTTGTGGAAATCGCAGGTTACTGTGAAAAAATAAAAAAGGTATGTACAACTTGTTTGGAAAGTGATTGGCAAGATGAATTAAAATCTTTAAAAGTTAACATACATTTACCTCAATAGTTCTACTTATAGAAATCTAAAGGGAAACACTCAAATGTGGACAAAGACGATTCTCAAGGTGTTTGTTTAAAAGGCAAAGTTTATAAACATGAGATGCTAAGCGCTGACCTTAAGTCCCAGTATGTACAGAGTGCTAAGCATCTTAGCATCATCTTCTGAGCCAGAAGGACGTGGGGGTTTTCTTGCTAGACCCCTCCTGTATCCCTGTGTGGGTGAAGGGCACCCCCAGCGCCCTTAGTCGCCCCAGCTCAGATCTAGGGATCATTACTGACTTGTCTCTTTTCCTCACCTCCTTGCCCAAAACGACAACCGAATCCATTGTCTTAATACCTCCTGCGTCCCCCTCGCCGTCACTGCCTTGTCTCGGTCCCTGTCTTGCCTACACAACTGTTTCCTCGACTCATGTCGCAACCCCGTCCAGGCCGTCCTTCCCACTGCTAGCTGGACGATCTTTCCAAAATACAAATCCGAAGCCCAGACCCAATCTCTCCAACTCTTCCAGGGTTCCCCTGTCGTGCTAACTATACCAGGCAGGGCCAAGCATCTTCTACAAGAAGACACGTTAAACCCCCGTGCTGGCCTATGAAGACAGTACTCTTCTACTGCCTTCCTAGAGAGAATTACCAGCTCCTCGAAAGCTGAGGAAACGGAGGCACCGTAGGACTAGGTGACTGCTCCGGGTCTCACGAGCAATGGAACGGGGGAAACTGATACCTGACCCCCCGGGGTCCAGCTCTAGCTCTGGGTTCTTGAATCCTATTCCCTGCAAACCAAGCCCAAGAGCCGATCACTTCACCAGCACCACTGCCACACCTCACCTGCCCCCCGCGTTCTAACACCCCCAGCGCTGACCCGAGCTGTCTTACCTGTTCTCAGCCCATTTTTCACCTATACTTGGCGATTCTTGTCTTCCCCAGGGCAAGTTCACACTTGAGGACTCTCTATTATGTGCCGGTCTCCAGGCAATGTTCTAGGCACTGGGGCAGAGAGGTGACCAAGGAAGATGGGCTTCTCTGATTCATGAACCCCCCATTCTGGTGCATGAGGTGGGGGGCAGGGGAGGGAGGTGAAGAGAAAGGAGAGGGGACCAGACAGTGACTATGTAATTTAACAAATGGGAGAGCCCCCAATAGTGAAATGTCTCATGAAGAAACAGGATGGTCAGGGTAGAGCCAAGTGACCACGGAGAGGGGTTATGCACACAGTGGCCAGAGAAGGTGATGTCTGAGCTGGGGCCTAAAGGCTAAGGGAAGGGGCAGCTGCATAAAATTCTGAGGGCAGAGCCATGACGCAAGGAGGCACTTGCTGGGTTCAAGGGCAGAAGCAATGTTTGTGAGCGAGACAGGGACGGTGTGGAGGAGGATGAGGACGGGGAGATGGAAAGCATTGACAGGCCGGCCTTGGTACATCATGGTAAGGAGTTTGGATTTTATCTCAAGGGTATTGGCATGCTACTGAGTGGTTTTAATCAGGGGAGTTACAAGGCTTAATTAACTCCTCACTTCGTCTTCATTACATCTTGTCTACCATTTATATATATTATATATATATATTGCTCCTATATATATATTGTTCCACCCAATTGCTCCAATTATATATATATATATATATATATATATATATATATGATAGCACCTGTCACACAAAGCAATGGTTCTTTATAAATATGGAATCCTCAGGAAAAGAGAACTTGACATTTATCTTTGATTCCCCAGTGCCAAGGACAGAGGTTGCAGAGCTGGTTGTCAATGAATTTTTAGTAATTAAAGAGAAAAAAAAATCTACCCCCCTTCCCAACTATTTAGGGCCTCGTGGCCGTTGGCATGCTCAGGCTTTAGAGAACTCATTTCTTCTTTCCATCCGAATCTTCGCTGCCCTTATCTGTCTATGCACCTCATCCACCTTCTTCTAATGAGTCAAGTGACCAAAGAACTCTAGTGATTCAATCTTTTGCAATGTTGGCGTTTATTGATCCATATGGCATTTATTAGACATGTACCAGGTACCGTGCAAAGGCAAAGGGCATGCAAAAGTTTCAAAAGCATAGTCCCAGCCTTCGAGGGCAGACAGCTCTAATAATTACAATACAAATTTCTCCTATTTCTATTTGCTACACGCAAAAGAGAAATAGGTTGAAGCCACGGAAGGAGCCTAGAGTTAAAACCACCACTGCAACCGCATCCCCTCTGTGGGTCACTCGAGTGCTGCTGCTCTTCAAGGGTCTAGATTTCATGAGCCCCTAAGCATCCTGGGAACTACGGGAAGAACCTGGGAGAAGAGTGCCTCCAGCCAATCAATGGTCTTGATTAGGACCCATGTGCCTCCGGAGGCCGGGGCAAAGGGAGGAGGAGCAGCTGGTTGAAGAAAATCCCTCCCCTCCTGCAAAAGCGTCCTGTGACCTGGAAGACAGAGGCAGGACAGTCCCCCCACCGTTGCAGGAGTTCCCATACAACACCAAGAGGGGGTGCTGTGGTGTCCCGGCTGCAGGAGTGAGGGAACCAGCTGGAAAAGGTTAACAAAGGGAAGGAACTCCGAGGCAATGCCCCATTTATAAAAAGAACATTCCACAATTGAGCAGCAGAACAGTTCAGTATCTCATAATGACAGCTGAGACTCCTGTTGGTTTGGGATTAATGGAAGGGGAAGCTGTAAATTACTTTGGCGGATCTGTCCTTAAGTAGCGATTGGTAAGAAATTCCAGCAGACTGTCCCTTTTAACACTCGCAGAAGTAGTTTTAGAAAACAGGTCTGACTGAAGACGAAATGCAATGTGAAAAAGAAGAAAAGGAGTCCTATCAGGTTGTTAACGTGGAAGGTGTGGGGGGGAGTGAGGCTGGTATAGGGAAAACAGGAAGGCAGAGGGCGCAGAAGTGAGAACAGAGTAAGACTGTGCTAGCCATCCGCTCCCCTGAATAAACTAGAAAGAACAATAGAATTCCATATATATGTTTTTATATATATTTTTAAATGTAAAGACTTTATTTATTTATTTCACAGACAGAGATCACAAGTAGGCAGAGAAGCAGGCAGAGAAAGAGGGGGAAGCAGGCTCCCCGCTGAGCAGGGCTCGATCCCAGAACCCCGAGATCATGACCTGAGCCGAAGGCAGAGGCTTAACCCATTGAGCCACCGAGGCGCCCCCATGTTTTTATATTTTTTGTGTAGATTTAAGAAGTCCATTTACCTCCCATGGACTGAAGAAATGTTGTTCCTTGTCTCCTGTCAGAAATGCAAGGAAAGTCCTATTTCTTTGGACTGTACCCTGTCCTAATTCACCAGGACACATACATTACCAGTCCACAGGATGTCTGCTGCCAAGCCACCGGAGGGGCCGCCAGTGACCCTGAGGTTGCGGTGATGTATTAATTTCTAAAGCAGCAAACAGTTCTGGTTGCCAAACAGGATTGTGCCCTCAATGCTGCATGTGTACACACATTCGTCACACGCACACACACACACACGCACACGCACACGCACATGCACACATACACCGTCCACACGGGCTGCAAGATGAGTGGTTCTCGCTAAAGAAAAAAACGGAAAAACGGTCCCAGAGTACAAATACGCAGGTGTTCTTGTCCATCATCTCTACTCTCTCTGTTTTCTATGAGTGAGATCAACTGTGGAACATCTGCCAGGGAAACCAAAGGACATCAGGAACCCCAGGTAAATCATCAGCTTTCTAAACTCAGTGCATCTATTTACAAGGGTAACAGAAGACAGAAATTAAAAAAAAAAAATAGAGTCTATTAAAGCTTAATCTCCTTTGAGTCATTTGAAAATTAAATTTAATGATACTGGGCAGTAAGATGGATACAGAACATACATTTTTCCTTCCGAAAATCATTTCCAGTTTAAATAGGCTCACAAGGTCAGGAAAGGCCTCCTTACACACAGAACATCTCACTTCAGTGAAATAGTATTTTGTTTTCTTTGTTATCCTTGTGCGAAGCTTGGCTTGACAGAGAGCGCTGCTAATGATTTCAGAGTAAGTTGAGTACTTGAACCCCAGGAGTATTGCTGAATAGCCAGATGTCCACCAGAGGTCTGTGTCCTTGACCCTGTCCTACTTCGAGGAGGACACGTGGGCTGGACACCTTCAGTTTCCCTTGCAGGTGACCCACTCCAAATGACTTCCCAGGATGGCCCCCTTCCCTTCCCTTGAGGCTTAACGCATTGTAGGGGTGATGGGGTCCCTCTTCTCAGCTCTCTGCCTCTCTGCACGTTAACTAATTTGAATGCCTCTCTATTTCCTGTTGGGACACTTATTGGTACCAAATGTGTGATACCCATATTGGCAGATGATAAGAAATAATCATTTAAAGACAGATGTAAAACGATAAATAGTACAGCTATAGTAAACATCACGAGGGTGGCACCCTAACCGGAAATTCTATCCTAGGCTCTGCTGTGTCTTCTCGGCCCCACAGCCCTCCTTCTCCAAAGGCTGCCTGGGCTCAGGGAATTGACATGGTAAATCCACACAGGAAGCATAACGGGCATAAAAGCATGCAGGTCTTGGTCTCAGCCTCGACACATCTCCTCTCCCAAGGACGAAGGCCACTTGACCTTCTCCTACTGCCTCATCTGCCACTTGCAGGCTCCGCTCGCTCCCAGTCTCTAGTCAATCCTAATTTTAGATCTAGCTTTGCATCTCACTCAAGAATTAAGATCTGGCCTTGGATCTGCCACCCAGTGATTGGATTTCTTCCCCTTTACACAAACTGCCCCAATGTTGGCAGTGGATTCCCCATTTTCTGGGTCAAGAATGCCAATGGCTTTTGGGATAGCCCCTCGTGGATTGCTGCCTTATGTCCTAGCGATGATGGAATGCCTGCCAGACTCAACTTTCATCACACAGGGAGCTGAACTTGCCTCCCAGCTCCTGCCCAACACAGGTGGTCCCGGTCCTTGGGAGTCTGTGCACTTATATGTTTCGCCTTTGCTCAAAATATTTTGGCGACTCCGTTATTGGAACAGCTTTCAAAGTTAATTTCTGGGATTTGAAACTACCAGCAAATTGTTCCCAATATTCTAGTCTAATATTAAGTCATATTTGATTTTTGCCAACCACAGATTATCCCTCACTTTATTTACAAGATTTGGCTAGGAAATGGTGCCTGAAATTCTTCCAATATTTAAGTTATCTCTAAAAGATCATCTCATCAACTATCCACTTAATGAGCTATTACAGTGGTTAAGGGGACAGGCGTGGGGGAGAGTCTGCCTCAATGCCTCACAGTTGTATCACTTACTAGGGATGCATATATACAACATATAATAATTATAATATGATAATAATGATAATATGATAATAATAATACCATAGTATTTAACAGATCAATACATACTTTTTAAAAAGCAAAAAAAAAAAAAAGATGAGAACAACTAAATGTTACTATAAACGCCTTGAGCACATGGTACATTTCTTATTACTCTTTAGCAAGTAAGTTCATGTAGGGATGGGAAAGAAGCATTTAGGCTAGTTTTAGTCATCTTGAAATAAGGCTGAGCACAAATAAATCCACCAAATAGCCATCATAAACCCTATACTGTGTGTGTAGGCCAATACACATGGTGCCCTGCGTACTATGGCCCAACCCTCCCAGAAGTCCCAGTGGGAATTACTATCTCCAGGTGCTAATTTTGAGACAGAAGCTTAGACATCCTAAGCAACTTGTCCAAGGTCAGTCAGAGCTGAAACGGTTGGAGGTAGATTTGTCAGGATTTCACCATCCATGTTTTTCTTATTACATTTCACTGAGCCTATAAAGTGATGGGATTGATTTTTTTTAAACAAACATCTAAATTGGTGTAATCCCTTTTAGAATAGTCACCTTGGCACTTATGTGTTCCAAGGGCACTCGCTGCCTTTGCTCAAAACACTTCGGCCAGTCCTATATTGGAATTGATTTCCAAGTTGGTTCAAGGGTTTTGAAGCTACCAGCAAATAGTTTTCAATATTCTACAGTCGTATTTAGTTATATTTGATTTACGACCTCAAGGGTATCATCCAGATTTATCATCCACCTTATTTACAAGATTTGGCTGTGGATGCTGTTTGATGTTCTCCAAGCATCAAATCTATCCCCAAAGTCTGAATATGTGCAACAGCCAACATTCTTAAAAAGACTTGTTCAAGCTCCGAAGTCAATTCCAAAAGAGGGCTTTAAAAATGGTTTGGCCAATGGCCACATCTTTCTCATAAGCTTTTACTTTTGCAGATAAGCAGAGGGACAGAGGCCATTTGAGTGAATGCATTCTTGTGTGATTATTGCAAAATCACGTTCATAACTTTCATCCACCTTGAAATCTGTATGATTGTGGCTAACACTAACTGGGCAGGAAAATTAATTCATCTCCTTGGATGAATTCAGTCATGCCATCCCCAAAGCTCTGATGATAACCCAGCTTTTCGTTAAAGAGAAAATTCAGACTTTGTGCATATACATATATATATATATATATATGTATGTATTATATACATTTATTATTCTTAATTCAATAAAACACATGAAATACGCTTAAGGCAATCATGGAAACTCAGAGCGGAAGTTAGCCAGTGTTGTAGAAAACTCAAGAAACATTCTCTGGAAATCAAAGCCGATTAAAAGTCTATTTGAATTTTCGTGAAATGCACCTGATACAAAACTCAAACATATCTGCATAATCCATATTTGTTTTTCTCTCACAGTCTCCTTTTTTATGTCCCTTTATAACTTCCTTTCTTTACCCCCCACTACATTTATTACCTCTGTTGCTACATTACGCTTAGTTCAGGGGTATTAAATCACCAGTAACGACGCAATCCGGATCATTGTGCTGGTCATGCGCACTCAGCACCATGGTGTTAAAGATAGTGAATCTCTAAAATCAGTTCAGCTATGTCAGTTTTCAGAGGCTCATTACTTCATACTGCAAAAGGACAGGGAAACAAGGGAATATCATACTGAGGCTGAACAGAACGGTAATTCGTTTAAATGGAGTCTTTCCTTTGAGACCACATCACCTCAAATTTACTGCTACTATTACTTTTACAATTATTTGGCTCATTAGAAAGCCAGTTAACTTGCTACTCTCTATTCCCTCAAGTTTTCTGTAGTTTTCTCTAGCATTTTCTTTCCCCAAATTCACGCCAGAACATTAACCAAGATCCAAACTATGAAGCTTCGGATTAAATTGTTGTTTTCAAGCTTTTTTTTTTGTTCGCAGGTCGCAAAAGCAGCCTGGGCTGCGCTGACGATCCTCTTCAAACTTTTTTTTTTTTCAGCTATACTTTAAAACCTGATATGCCAGGGTTATCCTAGATGATTAAAAAACAGTGTATCCAGAAAAAGGTTTGCTCTCTGACACCGGAGTTTCACAATTCCCCAAACACAAAATCCATTAAGCAACTATTAGGTGGCAACACGGGTAATGACTTGAATTTGGATTTGATGAGCCAGAAATTCCATATTGATTCAAAGCCTCCGGTGACGACCCGCTCTCTCTATCAGTCATGTTAGCAAAAAGTTAACAGGGAAAGAACCACAACATGGGAAAAGAAGAAAGCTACTTTCTCTTCAGAATGATTCATGGATCGCCTGGAAACTCTCCTGCGTTCGCTGGACATGTTGGCTAGAATGTGAGAGGCAGGGCGCTGGCTATACTCTTCTTCTCATCAACTGATTTCACTTAGGCCCCAAGGACAGACCGGTGAAATTCAAATATGGTTTCCCTGCACCCAGAGCCTTCTGGTTACCTTGAGGGAAGACATGAACTTCTCCAAAGGACATTATTTTAAATTTGCTTTATTAAAATATGGTGTTGGGGTGCCTGGGCAGCTCAGTCAGTTAAGCATCTGACTCTTGATCTCATGGTCATGATCAGGTCCTGAGGTCGGGTTCCATGCTGAGCATGAAGCCTGCCTCAGATTCTCTCTCTCCCTCTGCCCATTCCCCACCCCCTGCTCCCCGAGCCCCGGCCCCCCACCCCGCCACGGGCACATCCTCTTTCTAAAACAAAAGTTTGTTTTTTTTTTTAAAAGATGTTATTTATTCATTTGACGACAGAGATCACAAGTAGGCAGAGAGGCAGGCAGAGAGAGAGAGAGGGAAGCAGGCTCCCCGCCGAGCAGAGAGCCCAATGCGGGGCTCAATCTCAGGACGCCGGGATCATGACCTGAGCCGAAGGCAGAGGCTTTAACCCACTGAGCCACCCAGGCGCCCCATCTAAAACAAAAATATTTTTAAATGGTGTTGATTTTACTGCAGATTTCATAAAGAAGACGGACATGAAGGGTTGTATCTCATACCACACCCCTTACCGTCCCCTCAAAAGCTAACTGGTTACTTTTCCCACAACGTCCTTTTCAGTCATCAGCCTCAGGGGTTCCCTCTCTCATGAACCTTCCCCTGTGGTCCTGAGCCTTCATGATTCTTGTCCCTTCCTTCTGGATCATCACAGTCCAGTAGAAATATAATATCAACCGTACATGTAATTTTAAAACATCTACAGTCACATTGAAAAAGGTAAAGAAAGTAAAATTAAATTTAATAATATATTTTATTTTACCTATCATATCAGAAAAATTATCATTTGAACATATGATCAATATAAACAGTTATTACTGAGACACTCTACCTTCTTTTTTCCTACTTAGTCATCAAATCTGATGTGAATTTTACACTCACAGCAATCTCAGGACTAGCCACATTTCAATAACCACATGTGGCTGGTGGCTACCATCTTGGATAGCATAATTCTACATCGAACTTCTAGGCTTCCCAAACTCTCTCCTTTTCTTTTGCAGAACAATTTAGCTATGTTCAAGCTCTTCCCAAAGTACATACAGTCACCCTCCTCCATCACCAAGGCCAACAAAGACCCTCCTGTTATCAGAATTTTCCCTCCAAACAATAGGAGGTTATGAAAAACAAATTAATGAATGTGTGGAAAGCTTGGTTGTTGCTGTGACCCAGAACCAAGATCTATACTGCCTGATCATTGATGTCCCAAGGACACTGGTCCCGTATCCCTCTCTTCCAATCTTCACCGTTGCCCTTTAATCTGAGATTTCCATGGCCCCACATCCAGTGTGGCTGTACCTACTCCTCTCCCCTCTCCGTACCTCTCACACTTGCCCCCCCTTTCCCTTCTGTCTCCCCAACAGAGAGCTCTCAGGCTCATGGCCACACTAACCCACAGCTTCTGCCGTTCAGCATGTGGGACCCCTGCTTGCAGAGAACCGAAGTTGCTCAAAGAGTCCTCAAACACGCCATGAGGTTCTGGAGAAGGCAGGCAAAGTGAGAACAAAGAGAACCCTTTTCTCTCACCAGGAGGGGACCAGGTGGAAAGGGGAAAGCGAACTCCAGGGACTGGGGAATTGAATCTGAGATAGCAGAGCACACTGGTTAAGAACACACATGGAATGAGATGGTCTAGGTTCAAATTCAGTTCCAGCACTCACCAGCTATACAACCTTGGGCAAGGCACTTACCCTTACTCTGCCTCAGCTTCCCCTTCTCTACATAGGGATAATAGTAGCACCTACCTCATAAGGTCACTGGAGAATTACATGAGTTAAGGTAGCACAAACAGCAGAGTAAAATACGTACTTGTCAGTTCATAGAATGTACACCAGGAATGAACCGTAATGTGAACTACGGACTTTGGATGGCAATGTGTGTTGATGGGGTTTCATTGGTTGTAATGACTGAACCCCTCTGGGACGGAGTATGGACAGCTGGGGTTCACGTATGGGGCGGGAGAAATCTCCGTTCTTTCCACTAAATTTTGCCATGAACCTAAAACTGCTCTAAAATGTACCTGAAAAATATATTCCATTATTTATAAATACATGTATATGCTTTATATGTTATATGTAATATGTATCACACAAGTAAAAAGCATAGATATATAAATATGTATATATAATACAAACATATATAACATATAAATAATGAAAATACATATAAATAATCTATTACATATGAAAATAAAATATATATATTTCATGACTTAAAATCAACTAACCCATGACTCCTCTTCACTGAAGCTTAAGGGACATGTGGATTGGCCACATCTCTGCCACTGTCCCATCACTGTCCTGATTCTGAGACCTGATGAGTGCAGGCATGGGTGGCAGGCCCCTGACCGGCACAGGGAGTCACCTCCTGGCCAACTGGCTCCAAGGTCACCCTGCCATGTGTGTGTCCAAGCTATTCCTGGAGCTTCCATCCAAGCCGGGACCGCACCCAGCTCTGGCTCACCAAGGGCTGGCTCAGACTGGGTCACGCCGGGCTCAGCCCTGCCGCGGACACTGCCCAGCACCCCGCCGCTCAGCCCGGCTCGTGCCGCTTGTGCCGCAGTGAGCGGAGCCGTGGAGTGGTTCTGCTTGCCGGCCTCACAGCAGCCTGCTCCGGCTCACTGCACGGAATCTCTGCCCCCGTGCTCCTGCCAGCTATTCAGCTCCCACTCCGGGGAGCTCACCCGCAGGCAGGCCGGCTGTTTGCGGCCCTTGCCTGGCCGTCATCAATTCTCCCCACTCTTCCTCATCTGTAAAGTGGGTCCACGAAGGGGGATTCGAAAGCATGTCTCAAAATGTCTCAAAATTACCCCTCTGGGGACTTTGCTTATCACACTCATGCACAAGGGTGTGGCATGACTTCATCACAATTCTCCCGAAACTGCTAAAGCACAGTTTGTGTTCGTAAAAGACCGGAAACAACTAAAACGCCCATCATGAGAAAGCTGGTAAAAGTGATTATAGAGAGCATTCCACCGAACAGAGAGGACGATCTTTAGGCACAGGTGATGGAAAGAACTTCCTGATGTAGGAAAGCCAGGTCAGAGCAGTGTATGATGAATGTCATCATATATGTGGAGGAGGAGGGGAAAGACTGTTTATGTATAAAGATCTCTGAAATGACAAAAAACTAATACCGAACTAATATATATATTTTATACATATAACCAACTTATATATATTAGTTTAGTATTACTAAACTAATGGTTATATATATATAATATATATTATATATAAATAAATATATTATATATAATATATAAATAAATATAATATATATGATATATTTATATATAAATATATATATAAATATTATATATATTATATAATATATATAATATATAATAATATATATAATAATATATATAATATATTAATATATAAATATATAAATATAATATAAATATATATAAATATATTATATATATAATATATATAAATAAATATATATAAATATATAAATATAAATATATAAATATAATTTAATATATAATATAAATATAAAAAATATATATTTTTATATATAAATATAAAATATAAATAAATATATAAATATAATTTTATATATAAATATAAAATATATATATATATATTTATATATATATATATTTTGGAGAGGGCAAGGGTGAGGAATGAGAACTGGGCAGCCAGGGACTAGGATAGATCAGAATCCCATCATATGTCTGCATTTTTTTTTAAAGGTTTATTTATATATTTCGGAGAGAGAGAGAACAGAGGGAGAGGGAGAAGCAGACTCCCTGCTGAGCAGAGACCCCCCAACGTGGGGCTCGTTCCCAGAACCCCAAGATCATGACGTGAACAGAAGGCAGATGCTTAATGGGGACTGAGCCACTCAGGCATCCTGCCTCTTTGTACTTTTTGATGTTTGAACCACGAATCTATTTTAAGAAGACTCTACCTAGGTGATGGAAATAAGCTGTTCTTTCTACCTTACGGGGATGGTGACAGCTTTCTGAATGTAAGGACTGGGGAAACTGATCTCCCTTCCTCGTTGGGGAGCAGTTCGAGGTAGGGCTGATGAGCTGACTTCCTGCAACAGCGTTCTCTTCTGTTACTGACAGAAACTTCTCACCGTGCACCAGGTTTCTTGCTGCTCTGCTAGGACTCAGCCTCTGTTTTTCCTTGAGCCTCATTGTGGTGAGTGATGTCTTTGTGGGTAGATCACAGGGGTGGGCACGTTAAAGGGAATATTCAGCGTTGTTCTGCTTACATGGGAACTTCTAGTGCAGGTCCTTGAAATCTGCATTCTAGAAACTCCACATTACTAGCTCATGGATGAACAGAATTACAAAGTAGCTAGAAGTTAGAACTGAAAGAGTTGGCAAAGCTCAAGTCCCTTATTTTACAGATCAGTAGACCATGGAGTAGAGAGGTCATGTGGCTCCTTCAGAGTCACGTGTGTTAGCCAGCACTGGAGAAAAGCACATTGCCCTGTTTTTCTTCCCAGGTTATCCAGTTATAAAAGACAGACTGACTAAATGAAAGAAAATAATTTCAAAAAGATGCTTGGCTAAATGGTGTCAGAGAAAGGGAAAAGAATTAAAAATATTCCAACAACTCAAAGCAAATCTCTTCAACACACCAAACTTTCTACTTACAGGACACTTGACTTTCCAGTGTCCAGAATCCCCCTGTCCTTTCTGAGAAAGCAAGGGGGTACATGCCATTTCTACATGGCCTTCTGAATATACAGTGTGGCAGAAATGGTTTGTTGCCCATCAAAAATTCAAGCTCCCTCTCCATTGTGTAGAACTATCACCAATAACCACATTTATAAGCCTTCCGTACATGCGGTTGGGGCCGTGACTAGTTCTCTCTCCAAGAGAAGGAAGGTGGAGGTGAGGAGGACCTTTCTGGGACAGCTCATTGAAGAAGTGAGCTTGCCTTTTTCATGCACTCTTTCTTCATGCACTGGCTAAAAGCAGAAGCGTCTGAGACCTGTGGGCTATCAGAATCTCAAGAAGGGAGTGGCCCGGAGTCCTGAATTGAGCACGTGCAGGAAAACTGCCCATTGCCCAGAAATAACCTGCCTTGGACTGCTACTGTTAGTAAAATAACTTTCAGTGTGTTGCTACAATAAAATTTTGGAATTTGCTTATGTTATTCTCATCAATCAGTGCACAAGGTTATTTCAGCTGGGTCTCAAAACAAGTCCCTAAATCTCCACTCTAAAAAAGAATCACTGAGTGAATGCCTGGGTGGCTCAGTCCTTTAAGCATCTGTCTTCGGTTCAGGTCATGATCTCAAGGTCCTGGGATCGAGCCCCACGTTGGGCTCCCTGCTCAGCAGCGAGTCTGCTTCTCCCTCTCCTTCTGTGACCTCTCTCGCTCTCACTCTCTCCTAAATAAATAAAAATCTGAAAAAAAAAAAAGAGAGAATTACTGAGTAATGGGAGAAAAAAAATACTATTTCTGTTTTTAGTTCTGTGGGTTACCTCTAGAACTCTCCCTAATATGTCGCAATTTACTGACTTAATTTAGGTGATATCTATTGATGTTCTGTCAGGAAAGATGATGAAAGGCGACAATTTGGTTTACTTAATTTTTTTCCTTCCATTTCCAACATTTAACAGTTGTATTTTTATTGATCATATTTGTAATTTTAAATATTAGCCTCTTTAAAAAAGACTTTTTAAGAGTAGTTGTAGCTCTACAATAAAATTAAGAAGGAAGTACTGAGATTTCCCCAAAACTCCCTGCACCCCCCACACACATCTGTATCACTCACCAGAATGGTAAAGATTTTGTATTTTGTATTTTGCCTTGAAGTGCTTTAATCTGACTCTTACACTCCACTGATCACTGGGCATAGAATTCTACACTCATAATGTTTTTTTCCCTCATGTTATGAAGTCATCATGCTTTGCATTCTAGTCTGTTCACAGGATCTTGTTAAAATGCAGATTCTGGGGACGCCTGGGTGGCTCAGTTGGTTAAGCAGCTGCCTTCGGCTCAGGTCATGATCCCAGCATCCTGGGATGGAGTCCCACATCGGGCTCCTTGCTTGGCAGGGAGCCTGCTTCTCCCTCTGCCTCTGCCTGCCTCTCTGTCTGCCTGTGCTCGCTCTCTCTCCCTCTCTCTCTGACAAATAAATAAATAAAATCTTTAAAAAAAAATGCAGATTCTGGGGGCACCGGATGGCCTACTCAGTTCAGTATCTGACTCTTGGGTTTCAACTCGGTTTGATCTCCGGGTCTTGAGATGGAGCCCTGCATTAGGCTCCGTGCTCAGTAGGGAGTCGACTGGGATTCTTTTTCTCCCTCTCCTTCTGCACCCCTGCTTACATAAATCTTTTAAAAATGCAGATTCTGATTCATGGTTCTCAGTGGGGTTTGAGATTCTGCATTTCTCATAAACCCTCAGCTGCTGCTGGTCTGTGGACCCTGCTGGGTAGTGAGTTCCCAGCATTCCGTGGGGCTGAGGAGCAGTCTGGTTAGCCTAATTGATACTCTGTGTCCCTTTTTCCTCTCCAGCATCTTTCAACATATTGTTCTTATTCTTAGTGTTTGGAAGTTTTTGAAAGATGAGGCTTTACGTTTTCTCTTAATCACTGTCCTCTGTACTTAATATGCCATTTTAATCGGAAGATCTGTGTCTCTCCGAAGCTTTGGGGAATGTTCTATTATTTTCTTGATAATGTCTTCCCTCATCCCCTGCCATTTTCTCTGGTTTTACTTTCTGAGACTCCTATTGGTCAGATGTTGGAGTTTTTTTGTTTTCCCAGCTTTGCTGAGGTATAATGGACACATAACAATGTGTAAGCTTAAGGTATGTGATGTGTTGACTTGTTACACTTCCATATTGTAAAATTATTCGGACCACAGTACCTCCATCACATCACACAATTACCATTTCTTTTTTGTGGTGAGAACATTTCAGATCCACTCCATTGGTAACTTCCAAGTATATAATGTAGCATTATGAACTACAATTGCTGTATTATACATTAGATTCTCAGAACCTACTTATTAACTAGAAGTTTATTCCCTCTGAACAACACCTCCCCTTACCCCCCACTCCCTAGCCTCTGGTAACCACCATCTTATTCTGAGTTCACTTTTTTTTGGTTTTGATTTTTAGATTCCAACTCTAAGTGATATCACACAGTGTTTATCTTTCTCTGACTTATTTTACTTATCATAAAGCTCTCACGGTCCAGCCAAATGTGTGGGAAATGGCAGGATTTCTTTCTCATGGCCCAGTGATATTTCTCCCGAGTTTGTGTGTGTGTGTGGGGGGCACAGTATTGATCCATTCACCCCCCGACAGACATGAGTTTGGCTACTGTGAATGACACTGCATTGAACATAGAGGTGTGAGGCTTTCTCTCAGAGAGCCTGTTTTCATGTCCTTTGGATAAACACCCAGAAGATGAATTTTTGAATCATATGGTATTTCTATTTTTTATTCTTGGAGGAAGCTCAGTATTATTGTGGCTCTGTTAGGACTTTTGGGTTGGTCCTTTACTTCTCATCTTCCTTCTTTTTCCATTTCTTTCTCTTTTTTCCCTACGTTCTATTAATCATCCTCACCTTATTTTTCCCCAGGTCCTTCTACTGAATTTTTGGACAGCCTGTCTTTAATCTCTAAGAGCTCTTTCCTTTCATATTATCTGATTTTCTTTATATTATCTGCTTTAATATTTTAAAATGGATATTTTGAGCCCTTGGATCTCTCTGAGCATACTAATGAGAGCTGCTGTGCATTTGTTTGTTCGAAGTTTCTTGGATTATCTATGCTGTTTATTTTGGCCCTCTTCTCTTTCACGCCGCTATTTTCTCCATTCTCCCCGACCTTTCCCCAACTTTTGGTCATTCCTATGTTTTCATATACAAGAATAAAGGATTAGGAGGATGGTGTGAGTTTTTCTTGATGTCGCTTAAGATTGTTTCCCCTGATTCACTCTGCTTAATAATGTCAACATATACAGGGGCACCTGGGTGGCTCAGTCAGTTAAGCGTCTGCCTTTGGCTCAGATCATGATCTCACAGTCCTGGGATCAAGCCCTGAATCTGGGTCCCTGCAAACAGGAAGTCTGCTTCTCTCTCTGTCCCTCCCCCTGCTCATGCTCTCTCTCTAATAAATAAATAAATAAATAAAATCTAAGAAAAATGATTTCAACTTCTACACGGTCTGTATAACTCTTTTCTTATTGATGATCATTTATTTCCATATTTTTTCTACACAGTATTTTAATAAACATCCTCATAGATATGTGTCCATATGGGCTGATAGTTACTTCTATGAAATAAATTCCCAAAAGTAGACTGCTGGTTGAAAATAATACACACGATAAAACATCTTTATATTATGCAAAATTTCAAACACATGGAAAGCTAGAGAGAATAGCATACTTATTCTTTTTTTTTTTTTTAAGATTTTATTTATTTATTTGACAGAGAGAGATCACAAGTAGGCAGAGAGGCAGGCAGAGAGAGAGGAGGAAGCAGGCTCCCTGCTGAGCAGAGAGCCCGATGCGGGACTCGATCCCAGGACCCTGAGATCATGACCTGAGCCGAAGGCAGCGGCTTAACCCACTGAGCCACCCAGGCGCCCCATAGCATACTTATTCTCTTAATTTGATTCAGAGGCTATAAAAATTTGCAGACACGATCAAGGCCAGTCTTGATGCATCCATACCCTACCCACTTGTACCTTCTTGGATTATGCTAACGCAAAGGCCAGAAACCTAATCATCCAAACTAATACTTGTTCAAATTTTAATAGATACAGTCAGGTATCTTCTCCAAGATCTTAGTAATTCCCTTTCAAGTCCAAGGAATTTCTATTTTTCCACATGCAGCCATGGATTGATTCCTTCCTTCCTTCTACTTCCTCCCTTCCCCCATCCACCCATCCATCCATCCCTTCCTTCCTTCCTTCCTTCCTCTCTCTCTCACTCTCTCTCTCTCTTTCTTTTTCAGGTAAAGAGGGCAGGCAGGAAACAATGAACATGTCCCCTTTCCCTTCCCAACTTTTGAAGCAACAGAGATATGTACAGAAGCCACACAAATGGAGATTTAAAAATATCATCTGACAAGCTGGACTAGATGATCTGCCTCTATATTTTTAGCCAAATTGTCCAGTGCTTTACCTCTGCTTCAGATATACGGACCCCTCCTAGTCACTAGGACACTGGTAAACCACAGGCATCCCTCACAGTGTCGGGCCGGGATGAATTCTCACTGCAGGTAGGCAGAGTGGGAAAAGAGGACCAGGACGGCACCAATGCTACACACTCAGGTTCCTTCCCCAAGTTCATGCAACCATTCTTCCAGATTGGAGGCAATCAAGGGCAAGGAGAGGGTCCACAAGAAGTTATTCCACAATGGATCATGACACAGGGGAATGGAATTCTCCCCAAAGATGGTACGAATATATTTACTAATATATTTTGGTTTTGCCCATCTCATAGGTCATGTTTTAATTGGAGTCTCTCTGACAACTAATGAGGTGGCCTCTTTTTCATAAGCTTATCGGCCGCTGCATTTTCTTTTCGGCAAACTCCCTGTTTTTCTACCAGATCTTTTTCTTACAGGCAGCAGGCTTTTAAAATAATATTTTGACTGTCACACTGCTGCAAGTATTTTCTCCCAGTGTATCATCGGTCTTTTGATTGGATTTAGAGTTTCTCTTTCCATACAGAAACTTCAGGATGTTATTTAGGGGTGCCATCTAGCAAAGCTGAGGACGGCTTTCTGCTGGTGAAATGCAACAGAATCTTGGGCATTCTCGGTTTATTGCAAATACTGTAAAAGCCCATCGAGAAGGGATGAAGCCTTTTGTTATTATTATTAATGCAGTGAAAAGGTGTGCTGTGGTAGCTTTTGCCTTTTTTCCTTGGTTAACAAGGGTAATTTCATTAAAATCTACTAGCAGTCCCCCCAAGCTATGTGTATGTCATCTGTCCACTTACAGGGGCAGAAAATGGAAAAATCAATTTAAACAGTTTGGGGAGCAAATGAGGTCACTTCAGAATGATTCTAATCTACTGCACTAATTGCACCTGAAGTGGGCGCGCACACTTCTCCCAAT
The DNA here is from genome assembly GCF_020171115.1 of Neogale vison. NCBI lineage: Eukaryota > Metazoa > Chordata > Mammalia > Carnivora > Mustelidae > Neogale > Neogale vison. The sequence goes on along the minus strand of NC_058099.1, from coordinate 91,004,679 downwards.
TTAAAATTCCAATCAGGGGCTGACATCTTTAAAATACCTTGGTGGTACACCCCGGGGGAGGTGGGAAATCGGTGCCGATTTTCCCCGTCTCAGTAGGTGAAAGGATTTGCTCATCCTTTGCTCATATTTGCTCATATCCCAAACCTGTGAATTTAAGGGTAAGGAAGGTGCTTAGGGCCTCCCTCATCCAACCTCCCCAACTGTTGAAGAGAAGAGACAAACCCAAATGGCCGCTGCACCCCCTCTAGAGGCCACCCCCAACTTCCGGTGCCCCCTGCTGGTCTGGTCAGGACAGAACTCCATCTCTGGAATCCTCGCACCGAGCGCTGTGCCTGCCACCTCGTAGGACCTCAGGGCTGTGTGCTAAATGATGAGTTTCTCGAGGCGACAGAGCTGACAAGTTTAGATATAAGTTTAGGACTCTTTCCCTTGCTGATTTCTCTAGACTTAAGCGTAAGAAAGCTCCCACCGAGCCAGACCCCCGGCTCTGCTGCTCACACACAAGATGTGCTCCCATGAACAAGGTGGTTAACCCTTGTGAGCCTGCCCCTTGGCTTGTCCTTTCTCTTCTTCCGTTCTGTCTTAAGCCCAGTCCAGCTGGGCTCTCATCCCTAGCCCTCCACTCAATCAGCTTTCGTCTGGGTCACCAAAATTCAGCAGTCATTTGGTATAGCTCATTCAACCCTCCTTTTTAAGTGCTTTTCTCTCCCGCCTCCAGGACACCACGTTCTTCTGGTCCCTCTTCAGCAGCTCCTTCCGCATCTCCTTGGATGGTTCCCCTGGCTGGTACCCCAGGCTCCCCCCGCCCCCGCCCCAGGGGAGCTCAGTTCCAGGACCCTTCTTGTCAGTGTCCACACTATCCCCTCAGGATCTCGGACTCACAGCTTAAAACCATCTACATTAGGACAGTTCTCAAATTTGTATTTCCATCTCAGACCACTCCCCTGGGTCCCTCCCGACACTCCGCCTCCTGGCCCCCTCCCCATGGATAGCGGACAGGCATCTTGAAATCATGTCTAAAAACAGGTTTCTGATTTCTCCTTCTAAACCTGTTCCTTCCAGTCTTCCTGACTGCCCTTCTTTCGGCTACTGAGGCAAATCCTTGAGGTCATGCCTGAATCCCTTTTCTCCCAGCTGATATCAAATCTTTGAGGAACCCTTGTCCCTCTACCTTCAGAACAAATCAGGAAACAACCACATACTTTTTACTCCCTGCATTCCAGCTGGCTTCTTTAGTTTACTAATCTGCATTGAAGGCTCCTCTGTCACTTGCCAGGGCTCCATAGCCCTTTATTTCTTTTTTAGTGCTGAACTCTATTGCACAGTCTGGATGTACCGGGGTATTTATTCATTTACCTACTGAAGGATGTCTTGGTTGCTTCCAAGCTTTGGCAATTATGAATAAAGCTGCTGTAAACATCCGTGCTCATGTTTTTTGTGTCAACCTAAGCTCTTAACTCCTTTTGGTAAATAGCAAAAAGACCACAATTGCTGGGTCATATGTATGGGAAGAACATGCTTAGTTTTGTTAAGAAACAGCTAAGCGGCCTTCCAAGAACATTTACATAATTTTAATTTTGCTTAGTGCTTCCTTTTATTCTCAGGAGTGTCTAAGTGTGGGTGCTGAGCTGAATGGTCACTCTACTGAAGACAGCTAATCTCTCCTGAATTACAGAAAAACCATTTCACTCCAGCATTTCTGTAGGCCCCTTTCTTTGAACCAAACTGAAAGCAATCACAAATAGCAACTGATCTCCTGGGGACTCCCGGGGAGGAGAGAGAGAGGGGGCAAGCGGCTCTGGCTCTCGTCTTCCCTGCAGGGGAAATCAGCCCAGCGAGGTGAAGAAGCTTCCTCAGGCCCCCCTCCGGCCAGGGGCGGTACCTGCCACACCTGCTCTAGACCAACTCTTGTTTTATTGTCCCATCAGCCAGGGTTCCTTAGTTTCTAAGAAGGGCTCTGGGGGCATCTACAATGGAAATGCGTCAGTCCTGGGAGGGGCAGTGTCTGGTAACCGGAGGGAGGTCCCTGACAGCTCTCCCAGCTGGGCATCCAGTGGTGCTGGGATTCCCCTCCCTTGGTCTGTCTTCCATGGCCTGCACCGTGCCCAGGGTCCCGACAGTTGTGTGGGTTCTCCACTCACAGGCAGAGCCAAGAGGTCCAGAAACAATAAGAAAGAGAATTATGGGGCTGAGGAAGTCATACCCTGCTGCCTGTCCAGACCACCCCACTGATTCGGCCATCAGGCTTCTGGAAATAGCACTGGCCAGCCCCCGCACCTGGGCCAACACAGACAGGTTCCAATCAAAAGCATCCCGATGCCATTTCCTACGTGCGGGGGACTCTCCTATGTATGGAAATGTTACCGCATCCTCATCCCAACTCTATAAATTAGTTGTTACTCGTCTTCAGGACGGGTAGGTGGGAACTAACGAATAGACAGGTCGGGTTAACTACCCCAGGGTCACGAAGCAGGTAAGCGGAAGGGCTGGGATTGAAATTTGCAGAGCCTGGTTTGTTCCAGGATCTGGCCTTAATGATGAAGCCATGGCATCTCTTTGGTGAGCCTGCCAGGCCTGAATCTCCTTCAGTTACCATAACGGGTTAATGGAATTTCTCTGTCACCATCTCTTCCACTGGAGGGAGTATTTTTACAAACGGTAAAAGCGCATTAATTTGGATCCAAATAATTTGACATAAATTGCAGGCCTTTCCAACTCAATTTCCTCCTCTACAAAACAGGGGTGGATACAATAATGATATTCGTTGCAAGAATAATACCAGAAGATGTTTCTAAAGTGTAGAGTCCTTGTATCAGGGAATTGCCGCGGAGATACGAGCTTCCACTACTATTATTTTGTTACTGTTCTTTTAAGGCTAAACTGGAACATTCTCCAAGCAATATCTTTGCAGAGAATTTGTAAAATGGTACGAACAGTAGTTTTAGTATTTAAGGTACCTTTAAGGGATATATTAAAACGCTGTAAAAGCATTTGCTCACATGTCAGCAATCACCATGCAAATTACAAGTCATGCTTAAATATTCCTTATGGCACCTTTACAAAGATCTTTTCGCATCCAGCCTTTGTTGGCCAAGCTCCTGTGACCACACGGAATTGAAAGTAATGCAGTCAGTTAATTTAAATATTCTCTATCATTCAGAAAAGGATTTTTTAAAACCAATTTATTATATTTAGGTCTATAACATTCTTCTATGCAGTAAGGTTAAAGTAAATTTGTGTGTAGACAAATGAAAAAAAAAAAAAAAGAGGAGACTAATAAAATCAAATGCATGTGTAGAGTTTCCTGTTGAACATTCCAGCCAACATTCCCAGCCCCAGCCTCCACTATAATTGGCAACCCTCAGGGCACCTTTTATAATGTACATGGATAGGGAGTTCTCTGTAAATTTGCATTCATAAGGACATTTTTCAGTGTCCTGAATCTTACCATTTTGACTCAGATGTGAAATTATTTTCAGTGCTAACAGAAACAGAATTTGAAAACAGGATATTTAAATCAATTAATGTACCAATAAATGACCTTCAACAGAGGAGCTGTTAAAGGACAGAGAAGAGCTCGGTCAAAGTCATTACCTCTTCAGGGAAAAGGAAGGTCTTCCAAAAGCTACCTCTCTGCTCTGGCTGGTGGGAGCCTGCTCTTCTTTATTCCGCTTCAGTTAATGACATTTCCTAAGTATTATCATCTTTGAAATGATACAGGGTACGTTTCCTCCTAAAAGTTCATGACTTGGACTGAGAACTCTCCTGTCCTTCAGACGGAGGAAGCAAAGGTGGTGTTTGTCTTTGGGGATCTCATTTGTCCTTTATGGCCTAGATTCCATTCATTATCATGAAAATCAGCATTTTGCCTTTCAGGTTAACCCAGGAGACTTAGAAAATCTGAACTGCCTCTGACGGAAAGCTCACTCCAGCAGCAGAGCGAGTTCTTGCTCAAGGGTCAGTCTCCTTGAGGGCCCTGAAATCATCACCAAGTGCAGGCTGTGGGTTGTCTTTGCTTTCAGCAATTCTGTTCCTCTAGGAATTGTTCCCACCCAGAGACTCTGGAGAAGGGGCTGCTGTGTTTAATTTGAGGAGACCAGGAGGGCTGGAGGGAGTCAGAGAACCCAGAGAATGATGCCCCCCCGTGGCCTCCAAGGTCACAGTCCCATTCCCAGGACCTGGCTGTCCTCATCTTGAGAGGTCTCTCAGTGGGTATGACCGACTCCTCCCTAATCAGAACGAGCTTGGGTGGGTTGCCCATTCCTGGGGGGAAGAAAGCCTTGTGAAGGATAATCTTCTAGTGTTTCCATGTTAAAAACACATCAGAGGCAAAGAAAAACATTTTGGACTTATATCATAAATCAGCGGTTCTTTAAATATGACGCGAAGGCATAAACCATAGGAGCAGGAAAGAGCTTCAAGTCCAACACTAAAAATCAGGACTCAGGATCTGTAAGGGGGCTGCTCAAGCTGTTGGTGCTTTGCTTTCCTGAACTGCAAACGAAAGCCATGCAGTGTCCAACCCACTGCCTCGCTGCGTTATTCTGGTAATAAAAGGAGATAAAGTTTGCGAAATAACTATCGTGTTAAAAGCGTTAGACATAGATTTATAAACACTTCTGTTCTGAATTCATTTGATGGCTAAATTTATTATTTAAAAAAGTTATTTTTCATAGTTCATTTCCCATTGGTAGAAGACACTCTTGTGATAGTCTTTAGGCTAAGAATCAATTGTTAGAGCACAGAAATTAAAGGAATTAAATTCAGCCACTAGGAGAAGAGCACCCCTACTGGCTCCCCTCTCCAGCTCCACTACTGGCATACTTTTCTCTCATATAAAAGAAACCCACAAGTGGTCAGTCCAGGGGTGGTATAAGGGTCATACACTATCTACATTGTTGGGGACTTGGCTCTTTCCAGCTTCTCAGGCTGCCATCTTTATGCCTTGATTCTCATCCTCATACTTTCAAGATGGCAGTCAGATTGCCTGCCACCACGTCTGTAATTTGGGCAGGCAGATGCGGGAGGGCATGGGCAAGGTGGGGTATGTACCAGCTGAGTCATTTCCTTTTAGAGAGTTTTCCTGAAATTCCTATCCAGTAATTTCCATTGATTTTTTTTTTTTTTTTTTGGTCTGGGCACCAAGTAAAATAAGGGTTCTCTTAGTAATTAAAGTGGGAAGAATATTGAATTGGTCTCTGTTATGCCAGGAATCGAAAATTGGGAACACTAGAATGTTAATCAATTTTATTCATTCTCAATTTCTAAGATAATTTTAAGCTGGACATCTTAGCAACATCCTAAGGGAAACAGAGCTCCAGAGTCTTGGCCAGGGTCACCGTCGCAGGGCTGGAGCAGATCCAAGCTTCCCCCATCCCTGGTTTAGCGCTTTCCTCAGCAGGTTGCCCCATGGCTTGGTTTCAAATGTAACCACTGTGCGAGGTTCCCACCAGCCGAGAGCTGCAATCAGGGATGTGGTTGGCAGAATAATGGCCCCCAAAGATGTCCATGCCCTAATCTCCGGAACGCGTGCAGATGCTACCTTCTGTGATGAAGGGACTTTGCAGATGTGATCATGGGGATGGAACCCAAGATGAGAAGCTTATCTTGGATTATGGAGGTAGGCTCGATCTAATCACATGAGTTCTTAAAAGCAGAGCACCTTTCCCAGCTGCATCACAGAGATGAGACCGGAGAGGAATGAGACAAGGAGCACGAGGAGGACTTGACCCTCCTTCTCCCTGTTGCTGACTTTAAAGCTCGTGAAGGGGGGGTGGACATGAACCGAGGAACGCAAGTGGCCTCTAGAAGCCAGAAGGGCCAGCCTGGAAAGTGGGACCTCAGCCTGACAACCCCAATAACGGCGGAATGCAGCCTGAATAAGCAAAGAAACAGATCCTCCTCTGGAACCCCCAGGAGGGAGCGGAGCCCTTGGACACCTCGATCTCAGCTTCAAGGCACCCGCATCTGCCTCTGATTTACCGAAATGTAAGATAATACAATTTATTGTTTTAAGTCTCTAAATCTGTGACAATGTTACAGCAGCAATAGGAAATAAATTCAAGTGGGTAGACAGAGGCTGCAAGCTCTTTTGTACTATTTTTTTGTATTTTTTAAGAAAGACTTTATTTATTTGACAGAGAGAGCAAGAGAGCACAAACAGGGGGAGCAGGAGAGGGAGAAGCAGGCTCCCCACTGAGCAGGGAGCACGACACGGGGCTCGATCCCAGCACCCTGGGATCATGACCTGAGCTGAAGGCAGACGCTTAACAGACTGAGCCACCCAGGCGCCCCTATTTTTCATATTTTTAAGTAAGCTAAAAAAAAATGAAATGTCTCCTTACCTGCACAGGAACAATGTCTGACAATTTAACCGGTGGAAGCTATTAAAAGGTGAATGGTGGTTGGGATGCCCGAGATCCCAGGTATTGGAAAAGCCATGTCATAACAGTAACATGAATGTATGACTCAATGTTTCCTTAACCTCTGACGTTCGTGGGCGGGATGGGGGCTGCGGGCTGGCTGGCACATTAAATGTGGGTATGAGACGGAGCGGCGGGGACCGTGGTGTGAATGGGGTCGCACACGCCACGTCCAAAGATCTTCAGATGCTACTGGAGTTAGAACACAGCTCGAGTAGCAAGATTTCCGTGTAAGGGGCCCCATTCAGCTCCTGCCTCACCCTCAGTTTCTGCTAAGGCCACCGGAGGGAGCAGAAAGCAGTAAGAACACAAGGGAAGAAAGAAGTAAAATGAGTGAGTTGATGGAATGAGGGAAGAAACAGGGAGAAGGGAGGGATGTGGTAAGAAACAAAACCTGAAGACAAAGCTCAAGGTCCAATGCCTCTGGGTGCCACCAGCCTTTGGCCATTGGTGCCCTCAGAGCCGGCCATGCCCAAGATGCTCCAGGTGGAGCGCTGGTGGCTCCCTTCCTCCCCAGAGCCATCTGGTTCTTCTCTTTGAGGCAAACAAGGTCATATGCCTTCAGCTCTCATCCAGAGTAGAAGGAGCTGACATCTCCTTTTTTTTTTTTTTTTTTTTTTTACAGCAGCTGCTGAAGCAGCAGGACAGCTGAAGGCCCGGAAGGCCCCGGGAGCTGGTAAACAGACCTCTCCCAAGGCGAGCCCAGAGGCGGACAGGGCTTGTCCTCACAATGGGCAAGGTGAAGGAGCGCACAGAGAAGTCATGGGGACAAAACTCAATGTCTGCAGAAGCCAGGTGGGTCACATGCGTGAAGCCAGGTGGGGGGGGGGCGGAGAAGCAAACTCCAACAGTCCTAGAGCAGAGTGGGGACCCATGCTGAGCACACGCAGGGGCGGGCACTGGAGGCTTCCAACCTCACCTTCACAGCAAAGTGCAGATAAGATTAGCGGGAGTGCACGGTTGGGTTCGGGGGAAGCAAGGCCCATGTCCTTGCTGTCACTGTCCAAACGCCCAGGGCGGCGCCTGGGACACAGCAGGTGCTTGGGATAGGGTTTGAGCAAAGAAGTACTACGTCAAGGGTAGTCGGGACCCATAATGGGTCTGCGTGAGGCTTTTGTCCTCCCGTATCCTGTCATTCCCTCATCTCTAAGAGTGTCTGCAACCCGTAACTATTTCATTTTCTGCCACTTTGATCCCATGAGTCATCAGCTTCATGGCGTGTCAGCAGTCATGACACAGTCTACAGATTTTTAGTTCCTGAGTTCTTTCACAACTTCTCATCCATCCTTCAGCGCTCTGGGCCTCACTGGCCCCAAAGTGACCTCTCGTGGTAGAAGAGGGTAACTGCACAGCTAAGTCTCTTTTAAATCAAGACCGTTCAATTCACACCAATTCCTTCCGTAGTCATAAAGTTAAGGAAGGAGAGAAAGTTGGACTAGAGGACTTTTGAAATAAAGCTGTAATTAAAAAAAAAAAAAAGAATTCGATGGAAATCTTCCAGACGTCAACATGGAAAAGAAGCTTATATTAGGACACACAGGATACAATTTTCTAATTTCTTTTTTTATAGCTTGCTCCCCAGGATTGCAGCAAAAATTGGAACTGAGTTTTCCATCATATATGAGGCTTCAGATTCTAAATATCTGGCATCAGTTTGGGAATCTGCCACGCATAAGGTCTATGAACTTAAGGCATATCACTTATAAGTCTCTGAGACTCAGTCTCCATATCTGAAAAAATGGGAATATTAATAGTTATGCCTGCCGAGCTGACTTGGTGGTTATGAGGCCCTAATTAGTGAGGGGTGCACAGTGTTTTCTCTCTGGACCTTGTGATATGCAGTTCATGATATGCTCTCATCATTGATCCTTAAATGGCCTGACGATTTATTTAGCCACTTACTTATTTTTAAATGTCATAAGCTGTACCTGTAACCATAAAGTGTTACACTGATATTAATTTCTCAGGGATTAAGAAAAAAAAAAACACCTCTGTGACCAATGATGGAGCTTTTGTCCACCAGTCACCTGTCAATAACATTCCAAAATGGGTCAGACTGATTTCCTCTTCTTCCTTTCCTTTTGAGCAGTCTCTGAAATTTTTCTCCTCCTCTTCATCTGCTTTATGTTACTTTTATCTTTCTGTAACCAGCCTGTTCCCATATAGTCTTATAAATGGCCTTCAATTAATTTATGACTGTAGGTTCTTATTGGGAATTCATGTGCATGGTAGAGGGTCAGTCAGATGACCTTTAAGTCATTTGTTGTGCAAATTATGTAATGAGGTCCTGTTATATATGTGGCATTGTGGAAAGCACCAGGAATATTAAGTGAATAAGACAGACAAGATCCTTGCCCTTGTGGAACTTATGCTGGGGAGTCATCAAATGTATGCTGTGAATTCTGAGAAGTGTTATAAAGGGAACAACCAAGGATGAAGATACAGAGGATGGGAGAGTAAGCATGCAGTTAGGAACCTGAAGGAAAAGCATTCCAGAATGAGAAGCATGTTCAAAGGTCCTGAGGTAGGAGCAAGGGTGTGCATTATACTGCACTTCACCATATATAAATAATGTATTGGCCATCCCACAGATGTGTAGGTATATTCCATTGCTGTGTGTACATATTCATGCATAAATATATACAACATGGATATTACAGATACTTATATAAATATAATATGTGAATGGGTATTTTAAAACTTCATTAAGAGTAACGTTGAATCCTTAGCTATGAGAGGAGCTAGTGTCAACACGTAACATTCAGATAATGTTCATGAAACATGTGTTTTCGTGAAAAGAAAAACGTTTGGAAAAATAAAGATATCTTATGGTTCTGAAACCAGCTATTAGGCCTTGGTGACAGATTCCAGGGGACGAGGTCACACCTCCTCATAGTGTTGTTATGCATTGTGACTCCCTGCAGACTGTGGGGCTTTTAAATTTAACATTAATATTTTTTCCCTGCACCTGTTAAACTATTGGCTACATGAGGGTCTAGGTGAGCTTTTTTTTTTTTTTTAAATCCCTGGAACAAACATCCTAATGTTCTGTATTATGAGGTTTTGAAGGCAGGAAGAAACCTTCTGAAGGTTCCATGAAATCTTTATTAGCGCAAAATCTATGTGCCATGAAATGGAAAATCATTTTTTCCTTTTAATCTTTACTGTTCAGACAGATGCAGTCTTGCTCTTTTTCCACTCCCTTTCCTTCTGTAAACTTTCCATGTCTACTCTGTGTGAGGTACGGTGTTTGTGGTTAATGCAGAGAGACACAGGGGAGCGCGTGGCAGGGGAGACTGGAATCGGGCTGAGAAGCTGACATGGCATCACTCACGGAGTCTTTAAGGAATCACATTGTTCACTGCAGATAGGAAGCTGGGGGTGGGGATTCCTGCGGGAAACGTGGGAACGTGTCTAGAGGGATGAACAAAAAACATCTCGAAAGATTCTGAATACTAGAAGAAGAGGTTGTTTACAAATTTTTCAACCATCATGAAGGTTTTGAAAGAAAAAACAGTGAAAGAGGAGAGTCAGTATTCGCCTTTGAGTTGATCTTCATGAGCTAGGCGTTTGTTATATTAAGGCTATGCCTCCATAGGCTCCCCCCACTTGCTTGATTTATTATTTAAGGCCCCTGCAGGTGCAGGTGCTGGGGACTAGGGGAAGCTTCATGGGCCAATTCTCTTTTATTTATTGTTATTTATTTATTTATTTATTTATGTAATCTCTACAACCAATGTGGGGCTCAAACTCACAACCCCAACATCAGGAGTCTCATGCTTTACTGACGGAGCCAGTCAGGTGCACTGTTCCGCTCAGTGCTAATCATAGAAAAAGCATACCATAGAGCAAGCGAAGAGTAATCAACTAATGGCTTCATTCTTCATGCAGAAAATGAAGGTGTCCTGCATGAAAATCAATTTACATTGAGTCAAAAGACACACTCACATTTAACTCTAAGTAATTTATCCTCCTGATGCTCTTACAGAGGAGTTGAACAAACCCAAGATGGGAGATGAATTTCCAACATAAAATTTCTTTTTCTCTGGACTGAAACATCGATGCATTCCAAGAGGCAGTTAAAGTCAATGGCGCTTCTTAATTCTGAGTTTCAGAGCTACAACTTTACTTCAAAAGGTTGGGATCCAATTTATTTGACTACTGGAAGCTACTCTGACAAGGTTTATTTTGTTTAAAAATCAGAGTTCAAAGGTAAATTCATTTTTATAGAAATAGAGCCTATAAAAGTGGAAACCTTAACAAGATCGAAATTTTAAGAGTTAATCTCCTTATGCCCTTACCTTCCTCACTTTCCTCAAACAAAATGGTGCCCTATCTTGGACGCTCTTTTGAAAATGGAGGTATGACTTACCTACTGTATGTGTATGGGTCTTAAGGGTACAGCTTGATGAATGAATGAGTGTATGAGTGTGTGTGTGTGTGTGTGTGTGCGCACACGTGCGTGCATACCTTGTATCTATAGGATTTGGACAATTATCATGCTAGAAAATTCCTTTTTGCCCCTTCCCAGTCAGTAGCCCCAGGGATAACTGCTATTCTGACTTCTATCATCATAGCTTAGATTTGCCTCTTCTTGAACTTCTCCAAAATGAAATCATCTAATATATACTCTCTTGTCTCTGGCTTCTTTGGCTTGACATCATGTTTTTGAAATCTACCTATGTTGTTGCATCTGTCAATAACTCAGATTTTTTTCTTTAATAACTCGGAATTGTTTACTGTTGAGTAGTAGTCCGTGACACGAACATACTACAGGGTTTCCTCTTTTCCTTGCTGATGGAATTTTGGGTGGTTTCTGGTGCGGACACTGTTTTTGACAGATCTTGATGTGGTTTAACACTGGGCCAGAGAGGCCCAAGAGATGAACAGAGAATTCTAAGTTATGAGACCAGAATTTTTTTTTTCAGATTGTTCTGGTACTTTACATTACAAGTTCCTGGCAGAAATAGAATCTATCTTTCTCACACCCTATAAAGTGTCTGAATCAGAATTATTAAGCATCCAGTTAAAACTATCTGGTTCAGCATGGTGCTAATGAATACAAAAGTGTGGACTGAACCTTCTGTGAGCTTGTGGGTTTTTCTGGCAACAAGAGCTCTATTCCTGGGTCTCAGAAAAGTGCTTGCCAGTGCATGCTGTGGGGCACACACAAGTTAGTGGAAAGGGTCTGTGTGCATCACCTTGAAAAACGTGCCCAAAGTATACTATGGTCAATTTGGGTCAATCAGAGTAAACAACAAGTGTTGGAGAGGATGTGGAGAAAGAGGAACCCTCTCACACTGTTGGTGGGAATGCAAGTTGGTGCAGCCACTTTGGAAAACAGTGTGGAGGTTCCTTAAGAAATTAAAAATAGAGCTACCCTATGACCCTACAATTGCATTACTGGGTATTTACCCCAAAGATACAGATGTAGTGAAAAGAAGGGCCATCTGTACCCCAATGTTTATAACAGCAATGGCCATGGTCGCCAAATGTGGAAAGAACTAAGATGCCCTTCAACGGACGAATGGATAAGGAAGATGTGGTCCATATACACTATGGAGTATTATGCCTCCATCAGAAAGGATGAATACCCAACTTTTGTAGCAACATGGACGGGACTGGAGGATATTATGCTGAGTGAAATAAGTAAGCAGAGAAAGTCAATTATTGTATGGTTTCACTTACTTGTGGAGCATAAGGAATAACACAGAGGACACTGGGAGTTGGAGAGAAATGAGTTGGGGGAGATCAGAGTGGGAGACAAACCATGAGAGACTGTGCACTCTGAGGAACTAACTGAGGGTTTTGGCGGGGGTGGTGGGTTGGGTGAGCCTGGTGGTGGGTATTAAGGAGAACACGTATTGCATGGAGCACTGGGTGTGGTGCATAAACAATGAATCTTGGAACGCTGAAAAGAAATAAAATAAAATAAAATAAAATGAAAAAATTTGGGGTCAATCAATAAGTCATTTGAAAAGAAACTTACTTAAATACCTACTTAGACAAAGTTAATAGAATTTTAAGGAAGTATTAACACTAATTAATACATAGTGATTCTTATATATTGTATACATTATCTTTAATTATTACAGCTCCACTGAGTGAGTGTTGTTATGCCCACATTTCGAGTGAAGAAACAAACTCAGGGGCATTAAGTAAATTAAGGTCATAGGCTTAGTATTCAGCAGAGCCAGAACTGGATCCTCCTTACCCTAAGACATTTTCATACAATTAGTAGGCACCACACATTGCATACTTAACAAAGTTAGATAGAGGTACAACTGGCTCACTTGTGATCTAGCCATGGTTCTGACGAGGATGAATTTAATCTTCTGATACCTTTGTGCCAAAATACCAGCCCCTGGCGCACCTGGCTGGCTCCGTCAGTAAAGCGTAAGACTCCCTATCTTGGGGTTGTGAGTTTGAGCCCCACGTTGGTTGTGGAGATTATGTAAAAAAAAAAAAAAAAAAAATTAAAAGAAAAGAGAGAATTGGCCCCTAAAGCTTCCCCCAGCCCCTAGAACTTGCAGGGCCTTAAATAATACATGACAAAGACTTACATCTGCTGTGCTTATAAGAACAGATTTTATCAGTCCTTCGGTGGTGCACCAGTCAAAACATTTCATCATTTCTAATTTTCTTCTACCTTGAAAATAAAATTATTTTGATTGTGAGATTTTGCTACTGCCTCTCAAATAAGGCGCATCATTTAAAAATAGCGAAGATCATCTGATAGTTGTCTTTCTTTGATATGAGGAAGTGGAGATGCAACATGGGGGGTTAAGGGGGTAGGAGAAGAACAAATGAAACAAGATGGGATTGGGAGGGAGACAAGCCATAAGTGACTCTTAATCTCACATAATAAACTGGGGGTTGCTGGAGGAAGAGGGGTAGGGGAAAGGGTGGTGGGGTGATGGACATTGGGGAGGGTATGTGCTATGGCGAGTGCTGTGAAGTGTGTAAACCTGGAGATTCACAGACCTGTGCCCCTGGGGCTAGTAATACATTATATGTTTAGAAAGAAAAAAAAATAGCGAAGAGTGGCAGATATTTTTAGGTTAAAACACACACACACGGAGACATGTCACATTCCAAAGAGAAGTTTTCCTGTGAGCACTTGCTCTGTTCATGTTGATTCAGTCGTCAGACCACCGGTGGAAAGAGCGACTCTCTTTGCAAGACAGTTTCTCAAGAGTCCGCCGCAGACATCAACAGGAGAGAGGACAGAGAATTCAGCCAAGAGGGCCGAGAATGATGGCCATCTTGCGTGTGTCCCGAGAAGACGCCATCCGCATAATGGAAGCAGCCAAGACAAAGGGAGATGAGGCCCCACAGACAAGAACATTTCAACCTCAGAGGTTCATTTTGCCTGGAGACAACCCAGGTTTCTTAAAAAGAGTAGCGGATGATTTAACCACAGCAACAAGTTTTGATATTTGCACACCCATTTTCCAGGGCACTGAAGGAACGGCGCTACCCTAAGGGTGTTTATCCAGATTTTAAACACTCCTTAGGTTGGGAGGGGACAGCCACCAGATTTTAAACACTCCTTAGAAGCAGGGAGGGGACAGCCACCCTGGTGCAGAGCAGGGGCTGGATACCACACACCCTTTAACCTCCCTCAGGCCCTGTTTGTGTGAAGTGCGGAGGCTAGAGCTTCTCCGTGTCACTTGAGCTTTCCATAATCATCTCTTCTGGGTACTATAAAATCTTCAAAAATATACCTTTAATTCATGAAAGTAATATATCTTATAGTCAAACAGTAATTCGTTCACTCAGCAGCATTTTAAAAATGGATCCTCTCCATGGATGTGGTACAGTAGAGAGACAGGAATCTTTCCCCAATATTGGCCTACTTGGGAGTAGAGTTGGATCAACAATGTGGCAAACATCTTGGGCATATATCTCAAAATTCATCAATTCAACAAGATAACGTCAAAGTCTTCCAAGCCCTTTTATAAGAAAAATGCTTAGAAATAACTGAAGTAACTTACTCAAGTAGAATTTCGAAGATGAGAAATGAGGCTTCATGGTTGTTTTGACATTTCTATGATTACTAGTGAGCTGAACAATTTTTTTAAAGGCCTACTGGCCATCTGGATTTTTTTCTTTAGTGAATTGTTCATGTGCTCACTTATCGAATGTGGCCTTTGTGTTATTCATAAAAATTATATATAATGTATATTTTATATATATATTTATAATATAATGGGGATAGTATCCATTTAACTATCAAATCTGATGACTCAGGTGCCTGCTGGTTTTAACTTAATCCTAAAGGAGGAATCCAAAATGAGGAAGCAGTTAAGTAGGAGAGCAAAAAAAGAGAGAAAAACCAAACCAAACTGCTTTTATATTTATAGCTCAATATGAATGGCTACTGGAACCTCAATCAGAAAAGCAATTAGATAATTCTCCAACTAGAAACTCACAAGCCCTGAATGGAGTCCTTCACAGGAACCTTTAAAGCACAGCCATGACACAGAGAGAATTCTGATAGATAGATAGAACTATCTATCACACTGATACTTCCTGCCACTTCATATCGAGTAAAAAATACTGAACCCGTGTAAACAGATCTGGATCTGCACAAAACCAGGCTTCCTTTGTTCAGCAAGAAGAAGCCAAAGCATATTACACCTTTGTTCAGTTCACACGCAAAAGGCTGAAATCTTTGGGGTCAATATGGAAAACCAGAGACATGCCGGACGTGTACCCCAAGACGGGAAGCTTGTGGGCACAGCTACACTGGACAGCCTGTCACATTTCATGGCACAGCTACACTGGACAGCCTGTCACATTTCATGGCAACACGGCCAAGGACAACTTCCACTGTGGCAGGAATCCTGACCCCCAGGGTGAG
Source organism: Neogale vison (assembly GCF_020171115.1). Lineage (NCBI taxonomy): Eukaryota > Metazoa > Chordata > Mammalia > Carnivora > Mustelidae > Neogale > Neogale vison. The sequence goes on along the minus strand of NC_058099.1, from coordinate 90,989,391 downwards.
CGTGTGACCAGGTACAGCTATAGATCACTCTTTGCAAAGGGACTCAAGAGTTAGCACTTTCAGAAAAATACGAATCTGAGCAATATTTATTCCTTAGAGATGGGGAAGATGCCTGCTCTCCACAGTGCTTTAGCTTTTCAGTTACAGTGTAAAATTAACCGTGGTGGGTTGTTTTACTCCTCTTTTACCAACCAGAAACACTCATGAGATACAGAATTTAGTGATCAGCTCTTAACTTAAAAAAAAAAAAAAAGTTAAGAAAGATTTTAGGAGACAGAGTGATAGCCAGTGTGCAAAGGCAGAGCTCGGAGGGAAATTAGTAAACATTCAGCCACGATGATCTCAAGGGCAGGGATTCATGATAATAAATGGAATCATTTCAAGCTTGAAGGAGGTCTCCTGTGGGACACTGCACAGATAGCTTCAGGGATCACTGCATTTCATCAGTCTAAAAAATGGAGCTGTCTGTAGAATTTCCAGGTCAGCAAAAGATACAGGAGAGCTACTAAAATCTAACGAAATGAGAGGCTGCCATGAATCATTTATTAAGGGTTAAGAATGCTGCAGATTAACAAATTAGGAGGACACATACCAAATCTAGAATATGATCACCTCGATGCTAAAAAAATGTTATTTGTAGACCCTGGAAAAGAAGGTGATATCTGAGTGGAGTCCTATAGGGTTCCTGGTAAATTCTGAGTTTGCCAAACTGACAAAGAGAATCTATGTCCAAGTATCCTCAGGTTCACGTAGTTCTTCCCATCATGAAAATAAGCACTTATTGAATGTGTTCAACGCATAAAGCGTTAACTGTATCCAAGAAGAAAGTTATTTATCAATTCCTTCACATCTTCAGAGAAAGATTGCATACAAGACTTTCACCTCTCCTAGGGGTGAAATCTGGGGGACCAGGGGCAATGAATAACCCCTGATTCATCAAAGACTCCTTAAACCTAATTTAAGACAATGGCCTTTCCTCTTCTCCCCCTATCTTCCGATGCCCTGTCAGAAGTGTCTACAACTCCAAAGATGACTGACTCGGTGGGGGGGGGGGTGCGGAAGGGAGGTCCTATCCACTGGCAACACCTATACCGTCTTTGAAAACAGCTGAGCTGTCTCGGGATCAGAGGGCAAGCAACGAGACAGAAAGGTAGCAGGAGATGTTGGATGGGCTTAGATCATTTCATAACAGTGCAAGCACTTAGAAAGAAGTCTCAAACTGGAGGCTATAGGCTGCAGAGTATTTTTGTTTTGTTTTATTTTATTGGCTTTTCCTTCAGAAGGCATATTCTCTCCTGTTTGCTGTAAGCCTAGATGTTCCCAGTTGTCTTAGACCTTGTCTGGTTTACTCCTTACTGGTTCTACTGATTTCTTTCTTTTCTTAGATTTTATTTATTTGTTTGAGAGAGAGAGCATGAGAGTGGGAAGGTCAGAGGGAGAAGCAGACTCCCTGCTGAGTGGGGAGCCTGATGGGGGATTCGATCCTGGGACTCCAGGATCATGACCTGAGCCAAAGGCAGTTGCTTGACCAGATGAGCCACCCAGGAGCCCCTTTACTGACGTTTCTTTCATGGCCTGATGCACATTCAATTTTGTAAACCATGTATGTTGTGCTTGGAGTGTATATTGCCTAACCTTTGATCAGGGGTCTCTCTATATTCAAAGGATTGAGTTCATTAATAATGTTGTTCAACGTTTCCACATCTTTGGTTCTTTTTTGCCTGTTTAAGTTATCATTTTCTGAGGAATGTGCGTTAAAACCCCCCATTGTAAGTACGAATTTGTCTGTTTTCTCCTTGTCATTGTGTCAGATTTTGCTTTATTTGCCTGGAGGGTCCTGGCTCAGGATTTTTATATCTTTCTGATGAATTATTGCAAAAAAAAGTTTGTGTCTTGAAGTGTGCTTTGCATGGCATTTATGTAGTTATATAGGTTCTTATTTTTACAAAATATCTTCCAGGTTTCTCATTTTCTATCCCCTTGGCTTTATGGCTTTTGGTTTGGGAGTCGGTCACATAAATAGTAAGGTAGAATCTCTGTCTTCCAACATGTCAAAAATTCCATCCGTTAATAAATTATTTATATTATAATTGCTAATATACCTATGCCTATTGCTTCCATTATTTTTTTTCTTATTTATTGAATCTTCTTCTTTGCTTCTGGTTTTCTCCTTTTCTTATATTAAATAACATCTTAATTCTTATTTTCCAATCAATCAAAATGACAGATATTCTCTTGCTATTGTTTTCGTGACTACCTTAACTTTTTAACATTGATTCAAAGTTAATCAACATTCCTCCCCTCCTCCAGAAAAACAAGGAAGGATCTTTTTTTTTTTTTTAAAGATTTTATTTGACAGACAGAGATCACAAGTAGGCAGAGAGGCAGGCAGAGAGAGAGGAAGGGTAGCAGGCTCCCCGCTGAGCAGAAAGCCTGATGTGGGACTGGATCCCAGGAGTCCGGGATCATGACCTGAGCTGAAAGCAGAGGTTTCAACCTGCTGAGCCACCCAGGTGCCCCAGGAAGGATCTTTGAATACTTTCATTCCATTTACCATCCACCACACACACTGGTTGTTACCTAGTGTTTTAATTCCGTCTTGGGTTTAAACCCCACACCCCAAAGACCTTATTATTGTTGTTAGTCGATGTTTGTTTAAATGAAACCTCTTATTTACCACTTTCTTTTGTCACTGTTCATTATTCCAACCCACTGTGATCCTCCGGGTTCCATCTCATTCTTACGGAAATAAATCTTCAGCCATTCTTTAGGAAGTGTTTATAAAAAGCAATCGTAAGAAGTCGTTATTATGTCTTCCCGCTTTAAAAAAATATGTTCTTTTTTGGGCGGTGGGTGGAGTCAAAATACACGCAGGCACGTGTGTGGCGTGCATGCAAAGGGCTTAGCTCGATGAATTTTTGCATCTCTACCCAAGCAAACACCACCCAGATCAAGATGCGGGATATTTTCATCACACCGGAGGGCTCTCTCCGTCCCTTCTCTGTCAGTAGTCACCCTGCCATTCAGACACTTCTCCCTACTGAGTAAGTCAGCCTCGTTCTTGAATTTCACATCGGTGGAGTCATAGAGTAGGCACTCTTTGTGTCTGGCTTCTCGACATAATATTTGTGCGATTACCGTTCTTTACGGGGCAGCTTTTCCTGTCATGTGGATTCCTTGCCATTATCACTCTTAAATGATGGTTTGCAGGTACAGAATTCCAGGTTGGTAGTTATGGTCCCAGCTTTGGGAAGATGTTATTTCAATGTTTTTTCAGTCTTTACTGTTGCCAAAAAACCAGGTATGCAGCCCGCTGAGCTGTTTTTCCTTTGATGGCCACTGGCCCTTTTTCTCAGTTATTTACTCCGCCCCCCCCCTTCTGGTTATGTTTAAAATGCTCCTTTCATCTTTGGTGTTCTAAAATGTCCATATGTTATGTCAAGAGGAGGATGTGTTTTTGGTAATGCTGCAAGAACAGACAGAAGTCAGAGGGCTTCCTCAAGGTCACGGCTGAGTGCAATTCAGGTACAAGCCATCTCGCCAGACTTCGGCCTTGCTGGGTAGATCCAGACCCCACACGGGGACGTGGAATGAATTTGGCAGAAGGGATTTTTCAAGTCCCTTTCTTGAAAAAAGGGCAACCCTTGAAGAGCTCAGTCTGGTTCGGGGCTGAAGTTTTTGCTCCCGGCGAGCACCAGGTTGGTCCCATCTGCTGACCTTGCCTGCGTGGGAGTTAACACGAGGGTCTATTTGTAGACCCTGATCCCAGGCCCCTCATGGCAACTTTCTTAGCTGGCTCCTTTGAGCTTCTGCTTCCTTTCTTGAACCTGGTGAGTCCCTTCCTTCCTTTCTTTTGATCTTAATGGTTATGTTTAAAAGGTGCATTTTAACCAACTTTCCTCCTTACTTGTGGCTAATGAAGACTATCTGAACTCTGTCCATGATGTTCCTGGAATATGCATCTCACTCACCAGTTTGTCAGTTATCTGGCTGGCCTTTGGGGGCTTGTGAGGAGCAAAGTGCAAGGACCCTGAAGCGAAGCCGGCCTGCTTTTGAATCATTGCTGTAACTAGTGGTGAGCTCTTTGGTACTGGGTAGGTTATTAATGTTTCTTAAGCCTCAGTTTCCTTAACTCCAAAAAAGAAGATGATAAAAATTCTTACCACAGGGGGACCTGAGCGGCTCAGTCAGTTAAGCATCTGTCTTTGGCTCAGGTTATGATCTCAGGGGTCCTGGGATCGAGCCCTGTGTGGGGTCTCCCTGCTCAGTGGGGAATCTGCTTCCCCCCTCCCTCTGCCCCTTCCCCTGCTCATGCTCTTTCTCCCTCTCTCAAATAAATAAAAGAAATCTTTATAAAAAAAAAATTAAAAAAAAATTCTTACCACAGAGGGCTGTGGGGGGGACAAGATGCTAATGTATGTAAAGCACTTGGCCCAGGACCTTAGGACACACTTCATCAATAACTATTGATATTATGAAACAATGCATAATATTATTACATGTATTAATCTGCATCCCTAGGAATCAAGTTTATGCACAAGTTGACACAAAGAATAATCAGAAAGGCATCTTGCACGAAAAAGAAGGAAAGGGAATCAGAACCACGGTACTGTAAGCTCCACAGACAAGCCGCCGGTCACGCTGCTCCTGGTAAACCGTGCCCTGCAAAACCCCGCGTGCTCAGATTTCATACATTCTGAGCTGAACTTTCCAAACTGTCGAGAAAATCCCTGCGAGCCAGAAAGAGAACATTGAGACAGAGGACGCTGGCAGGCACTTTGCTTCCCCCAGAATGTAAATCAATGCACTTGCTTTCCTCATTGAGGAAGGTGTTATGATTGACAGATGGACCAAACTGGGTTCTTAGCCCTGTGGTTGGTTTGGACCCCAGCGCCAAAGCCTTTCACGCATGGCAGACCGGTCATAAAGGGTTCATTGACGGGGTCAGAGGATCACTCTTCGAATAGCATGGCTCTGGGGACAGCTTAGCGCAGTGATGGAGGCAATGCTGCCATTATACAGGAAAGAAAGTACCCTTTCCTCAGGAAACGATGCTCAGGGCTTGAGGAAGTAGATAGCTCAGGGATAGAGTGAACTATGCTACCTCATCAAGGAAAGGTCATTGCTGGTCTATAATGAATGAGTCATCATCTGTTACAGAGTCTAGAGGTCTGCTGGATCTGGACTAGAGCTGGTTTTGGGTTCTAGTTGGATCTGTCAGTCCTACAACTTAACATTTGGGGGTACAGGGATCTTTTAAGGTGATTATGATTAGCACAATATTCATTTCTATTATTTCCCCTCTAACATTTTTTTTTTGGTAGGAGGTGATAGTTCTTTCTCAGTTAGTGTTTTCAATATTTAAAAAAAAAAAAAAAGCAGCAGTTGGACTGACTTGAACTTCCAAAGTAGATCTAGTAATATTTTCCATGTATATTCAGAAGGAATTGGATTGCTACTGTAAGGTCAAATCAAACATTAATTTCAATTCAGAAGAAATTTTTTCAATCCCTGCAGTGGGACAGCAAGAAAATTAAACCTTACTGTGTAAATATTACTGACACTTTCAAAATATCCCAGATTTTGTGGATTCTCTTTTGAATTTCTGCTAACTAAATGTTAGTCAAAACTTTTCGAGATTGAGTTAAGGACTCCATAAACCAAACCAAACCAAAAGACCCAAACAAAACATTGGGTGTCCTTGGTCTACTGAAAAGAGAATACCCTAGACTTGCCTGAATAGAAAATTTTAATTCTGGGCTTAAAACTATGATGATTTTTTAAAACACTGAATTAAAAAGAATGAAGTTTAAAATGATCTGATAAAACAGTTTTGGTAGACTTGAACACCACACAAAACAATTACTGTAAAATTCACTATCGACGTCACTTCCCAAAGGTGTGGTTTACAGAATTTACACAGCTATTTTGGAAATAACAGTTTTCTAAATCTTGCACAGAATTTAAAGTCACCTCACTGTCCTTAAAAGCCGCCAGTGAATGTTTGCTCTGGGCATCAGCAGGGCCCATAGTCTTGTAAAGAATACTTTCCATACACAAGTCTCTAGTCTATCTTATTCTAGAAACGTAAAGTCACCCAAATTTGGCAGAAGTCTTAAAATCTGAATTACATTCTCTGCATTTGTGGTTACACAGCAGTCTTAATAAATTTATCCAACATGTCATTTTTTTCAGTTTAATATGACTTGTTTCCCCCATCCACTCAAAATGGACTTGGAAATGAAAAAGATTTTGTTATTAAATTTCTCCTCCACGATCACCAGCAGAGGAGATGCCATCAAAAACACCTCTTGTGAAATGATTACAAGTGAAAAGCTATTGCAGTATTAACAGAATTTTCATAAAGATCCAATTTAAGGTCTATGCTCTATTTTTCTGAAATATAAAAAGCATTCTCAAATTCAAAAGCAGGAAAGGTTATCTGAGCTATAGGAGCTGTGTGGCTACAAAATGAAGCACCCAAACAACCCACCTTATCAACTCATCTTAATAGAGAGTGTATTGGCTCATATCATTTTGAGTTTACTGTTTACTTGGTTTTGATTGAAAAAAATTATTAGACTTGTCTGTCCACCCCTCCATCAAGATACAGATCACTCTGTAGACACCAAATGCTTCTAGATGAACTGAGCTGGATCCTGTCGTTCTGGACTCTCAGGTGGATGGCCTTCTCCAAGGTGTTTGAGAGAACAGGAAGTCTTGAGCTTTGCCAAAGACCGATTCTTCCTACGGTACCCATTGACTTTTGCTACTGTGAAGGTCACTGGGCTCCAATGCCAAGAAATTCGAACTACCCACTTGGAAAATAGACAGTACAGCCTCTCCTCAAGGCCAGTTCTCAGGAAGGTGTGTATGGTAACATTCACGTGACGGCAAGCCGCTGCTTTCCAGTGGTGGGGTTCCGTTCCCTGTGACATTTTCCTCATGGAGTGCGCATAAAAGACATTGCCCTAAACTCTGAATTCCAGACCCTCCTTCCAAGCATCCACCCCTGACTTCTTTTTTTTTTTTTTTTTTTAAAGATTTTATTTTTATTTGTCAGAGAGAGAGAGGGAGAGAGAGAGCGAGCACAGGCAGACAGAGAGGCAGGCAGAGGCAGAGGGAGAAGCAGGCTCCCTGCCGAGCAAGGAGCCCGATGTGGGACTCGATCCCAGGACACTGGGATCATGACCTGAGCTGAAGGCAGCTGCCCAACAACTGAGCCACCCAGGTGCCCCCCACCCCTGACTTCTGTACTTCTGATCTCCACCTCTTGGTGTCCGGGGCACAGGTCTCCCAACACCCAAATGCAGCTCATCCCAGAGGCAATTTCATCTCTGTGGCAACGCTCTGAAACCCGTGACAACTGTAATGGCTTTAATACCTAATGACTATTTCCTTTCAAGAGCTTTACGAATATTAATACCCTGATCAAACAGCAATATTTAAAAACAAGGAGGGTGTCTTCAGTTTCAACTGCAGCGTCTCTGGGCTGCAAAAGGCCCATCATTTTTACAGGTTACAGGTGTGCCTATCAATGAGGAGGGCTTGACCTGACTTCTGCTGCTGGGGTCAGAGATCACAAGATGATTGTTACTATTTTTATGCTCTTCTTCAACTGACAAACATGAAACTCGTGATTTCAGACTGTCAGTTTTTAAATAAATACAAGCAGGTAACTACCATGTGCTCAGAACCGGGCTAGTGTTTTTGGAAGTCAAGAGGTAGGAGACATCATCCTGTCTTTAAGGAGCTCATACTCCAAGTGGGAAAAGATTACTCATGTAATCAGCTAATTGGAAGTCAATATAAAATACTTTATTTCTAGCCTGTGTCAAGGACTCTGCTAGTCCCAAGGGTATAAAAAGATCAAGATCCTTACCTCAGTCCCCGTCTGGAAGCCATACGCCAGCACACAGTACAACAAAGTCATAGTAACAAAACAACAACGACAACGGTGGATACGACTCCACGAGGACTTACTGCATGGCAGTGTGCCTGGCATTGGTTGGACTACATGAGTCTACACGGATGTCCGCAGGATTAGAAAGGGTCCGTGAAGTCAGTTCTCATTCTTAGTAATCAGAATAAATGCTACTACCACAATCCCGTGTTACCAAGAACGATCAATTCTGCTTTTGCCAAGTATGATTGATTCGATGTTTGTTTCCTCCCCGCCACGCCTCTGGTTTAAGCAGATGTCAGAGCTCTATAACATTGAGTAACCGTTCTGAAGCCACATGAAGTAGTTCCTCCCTGCCCAGCTTCACTGAGATGTAACTGACATATGATACTGTAGAAGTTTGAAGTGTACAAAGCACTGATTGAGTACGTGTGTGTTTTGTGAAATGATTCCTCACCTCCCAAAGTTACAACTTGTGTGTCTGTGTGCGGGGGTGCGGATGAGGGGGGGAGTAAGAACTTTTAAGATGGACTCTCTTAACCACTTCCAAATATTGTTAGCTATCTCATGCCTTCACAACTTACTCATCTTATAACTGGAAGTTTGTACCTTTGCCCGCCTTCCCCCGTTCCTCTCACGGCCCCCTCCTCCCTGAAACACAGTTGGTGTGACTTTAGTGGAAAGGCCGCAGCTCAGGTCTGTAAGAAAAAAATGGCCCATCTTCCTTTGTTGCTCCTCCTAGCACGGGCATAAAGCCAAGAGAAGAAAACATTCTAAAATATTCCTTCTAATCCTGAAGTAGGAAGCAGACAACAAGACTGATTATTCAACCACAAAAGCCAACTGAAATGTGAAGGTGATTGGAAACCCTTTGTCAGGCAGAGACCTGGGCTCCTTTATCACCAGGGAGTTCCCCATGATGAGGACACACCCTCCCCCCCGTAGGCAGGGGAGCCTCGAATGCACATTGGCGCTTGGTGTCCCGGTGCCCGCAGCTCATGCCGCTGTGAGGCCACGAAGGGTCTGAGTGTCAGTACCCATCTGGTGGGAGTCCTTAGGTGGTCCTGAATATGGGTGTCCTCAGTTATCGCTTGGCTCACTGTTCCCCAGCAACCGTTTCCATGACCTGAATTATCCGCACGTTAATTCTCCGAAGGACAGATCCCTTCTACACTCTTCTCCATCGGGCTTTGTGTCAGAAGGTTTAGTTTGTCCTGGATATCTCCCCGCAGCTGTCTGCCCTGCCCGAAGACCACCCGAGGGTCGTCCCCTCCCATCACTGTGCTTCGTCCCTAGCTTATCGGTTACTCAACACGCGATTCCCGCACATTTCCAAAGTGGTTCATCTTTCCCTGCAAGCTCCTGCTCCCGTCTCCTACACTATTCAGACCCACCCCTCGGCCCCAAACCCACAACATCTGTTCTCATCTACACTACAGGTGTCCTCCTGCCCATCTTTGCTTCCTTCCGGAACAGTCTCCACCATGCACCCGGACTGCCTTCCTAAAATGCAACTCTACTCATGGCCCTCCTTCCTTTGAAAGGCTTGTTTTCACCATAGCTCTCTGGGGAATGACCCAACCCCTGACTGGGGCCTCAAGACCCGCAGGCTCAGACCCCATTGACCCATCCAACTTCATCTCTCCCCATCATGCTCCTGCCCCCATGCTGGGCACGTATCAGGACTCTCCCTCACCCTCCTGCCTGACCAGCTGCTTACTGCCCATCTCTCTGAGCTGAGTCTAAACTCCTTTCTGCCAAGGTTGCTCCCTTGCCTCCCCCACACCGGGCTAGGTCTTCCTGTTACATATCTCATAGCAACATAAACGCCTGCTTTTACAGCACACGTTTAGGAGGGTCATTAACAACGTCCTCATCTGGAAACTCTCCTCGTCTGCTCTTGTCCTGCCCTTGTCTGACCTTGTCCCGGGTCTGCAGCCCTCCACCACGTGGACCATGATGCGAGCGCAGTGTTTTATCACTGGCCAGTGGCACAGGGGTCTCCACACCACGCTGCGTGCTTCTTAGAGGCATGTACTTTGTCTTTTATCCACCACTCCCCAGGATCTAGGGCAGTGCTGAATGCTGGAGATAAATGCGGAATGAATGAAGGGGGAGGAAAATGCTCTGGAAGCGACACCACGGTACAGAAACCGGATCCTGATGCTTCCCTGCTCGGGGCTTCCCATCCCACTTAGAATAAAATTCAAAGCTCTTAAAAAAAAAAAAAATTCAAAGCTCTTTTTATCACCAGTCAAGTTTTGCATGATTTTGCCCCTGCTACCTACCTGACCTCGTGCCTCACGCTGTTGTTTTTGCTTCTCAAACTCACTGCACTCATTTTCACACCAGGGCCTTTGCACCTGCTGTTCGCTCCACCTGGACATCTTCCCGGCATTCCTGCTGCTGGCTGCCCAGCTCCTTACACCCCCGCTCAGCTGTCCGGTCACAGAGAGACAGGCACGCCTCACCCGTCAGCTTGCAACCCTCCTGCCCTGCTTTATATTTCTTCTCGGTGCATTATCAACTGATATTAGGTATTTGCTGTTTGTTTACTGTCCGCCTTGCCCCGTGCGAGTGTCAGGTTGAAGAAACCTAAAACTTTGTCCGAGGTGCTCTGCCTGTATTCCCAGATGTCGGAACGATGCCGGGCACTCAGCAGGTATGCAAGAAATATTTGCTGAATGAATGACGAAATTGTCAAAATTAAATGGCTCAGGTACTTCAGGATTGTTTCTATTGTTTTACAATGATTATTAATAATAATATTAAAAAGCATAGATTCTAGTGTGAAATTCTTCATTCATTCGGCAAGTATTTCCTGAATTCTGCATACAGCAGGGGAGCACAGGGGAGGAAACCACCGCAGTGGGCTCCTGGGAGACGGACAGACACCTGCCAGATACAGAGAAGGGCGTTGCCCGCAGAGAAAATGACATCTGCAGAGAGGAAGACCAAGGATAGGAAAGCTTCTTCCAACGCTAAGGAAATTCCCGCCAGTCCCACGGGCACCCGACATGGAGTCATTCACTTAATTCAAACTGTTAATCTTTGAGTTTTCAGTATTTCTCATTAACTTGGAACCTTGGGTTTGGTCCACATCCTCTGCTGTCTGTCTGATGAACGCAGAGATTCCTAACAGGTAGGCCTGTCGGAATGAGCTGTGAGGCTTTTTCAAAAAGATACCACGGTCCAGGACATCCGGGGTGGGGGACTCGGCCACCGCTGACCCTCCACCTTCGGCTCCTCCTCCCTCCCAGGATGCCGTGTTCTGGAGAAAGTGCTGCCTCCCTCAGCTGGGAGGAGGCGGGAGAATTAATGGAGACTGTTGGGCTTGTGTTGAGAATCCTGGCAAGGGCTGGCCTGCCCGGCTATACCTCCTTCTCCTTTTCAGACTTCATCTTCATCAGAAAACCCATCCCCCTGTCCCCCGAAAGATTTATACCTTCTGCCAAAAAAGCTTACCCACCACACTAAGTTAGAGAACGACATGCCAGGACAGCCCCACTCTCCCCGTGGGGTGGGCGACCCAGCTGTCCAGGTGGGAGGTGACGGGGAAATGTTTTCTACTTACAGGAGAGCAGTGGTAGTCCCTGGGATTCCCTGGGAATGTCTCACAGGCCCTAAGTGAAAGTTCTCATTTCTCAAAGCCTCGGATCAGAGTCAGCCTGTGATAACACTTCCACAAAAGGAGAAAACAGGAAAAAAGCCCATGGAAGGTCCTAGGTTTGGGGGGAATCACTCGCTCATTTAAAAATTTAAATTTGGGGACAGATAATCTAGGCACTTTGCATTTTGGAGCTTTAATGGCTTATTCAGAGTTGAAAAAAAACAATTATATCTTCCTTTGAATTAATATAAAAAACACAATCAGAATACATGCGTTAGATCACATGTAGCTAGGAGACAAAGGAGCGGCCCTCCCCAACCACGTTTCTGATCACATCCACGAGAATTCTAAGTATATTCTCCTTTCCTCCAGCCTCTCTCATTTTCTACCCGCCATAGAAGAGATCATAGCAAAAATGTACAAGTCACTTATCTCAATGGTTCATGGTGTAGTCCTAGGGGGATCCTGGTAAGCCAATGCACCAATCCCTCGGAAGATAAGACAGTACAGTGGTCAGGAGTGAGCTCTGCCTCCCTAGAGCTGCGTGTGAGCAATGTCGTACCCCTGTTTCCTCCCAGATGCCTGCATGATCAAATTATGGTAAGGGCTAGAAGAAACAACATGGGTACGGGGTTTAGGAGACAGTCTGGCATGCGGCATTAGCAAGCAGAATAGGCCAGGCATCAAGGCTATATGGAGGAGATTTCAGGAAAAAGTGTTACCTATATATGTTTCTATATATTATAGTGTGTGTGTGTGTGTGTGCACGCTCACGCACACACGTGTGTATCTGGCTCCCAACTGGGAATGATTTTGTCCTCCTCCCTCTATTCTATGTTTCAGTATCTGGGGACATTGTCGATGATCACAAGTGTGTGTTGGGCTGTTACTAGCCTCTGGGGGGGTAGAGTTCACGGGTGTCACCGAACCTCCCACAATGCCCGGGACAGTCTTCCACACACAGAGTGATCCAGCCCAAAGTGCCAACAGTGCCGAGGCTGAGAAACCCTGGAAAAACATTCGTCTTTACATAGATTCCTGTGATTCCTGAGGGTGATTGAAGCAACGCTAAAAATTTCTACGAATATGAAGAAACAGAGAGCTTTCTCTGTAAGACTTAAAATAAAAATAAAACCCTGCTGTAGAGGCGAATGCCAGGCTTAAAATGGAGAAAAACAACAATTACACTGTTTTTTTTCTGGGATGATATAGAGTCAAAGTGGCCAAGAAACCTACCAGAGCTTTTTTCTTTTTTTCTTTCTAGGCAGGTAAGAGCAGCCTGAACCAAGCTCCAGAAATGATTAAATCAAATTGCCAGGCAAGCAATCTTCACGTGCGTGAGCCTCCCTCACTGAATTCCTGTTCCCTCGGAGGGTAGGTCAGACTTGAGGGAGAGGTTCCAGTGTATTCTAAGCTGGGGATTCAGAAAATATTAATAAGCATTCTGAGAAGCTTGAGAAGGCCCTGAGGTCATCGCCTCTTCTTCTAGCAAGAAAGGGGAGGGGCAGGTGTCACTTGGACCCAATGGGAGCCTGCCCAGGCTTTAGGACATAAGGCTCCTAAGTGCACTTGAATAAGAGAACGTTGTGCTATGAAATGGAAGCACTCACACTAGTATGAATGTATCGCGTGCCTACCATGTGCCAGGCGGTAAGGGAACCGTGAGACCCAGCCCCTGATGGCTTGGGATGGAGAGATGTACAATGAATGAATGACAGGGTCATGCCACAACGGCCCAGAGAAAATGAGGAGGAGTCATTATTTAGGGCTGCTAGAGGAAGGTATCCTGGGAAAAGAGGCTATTTTCTCGGGCTCTGAAGGAGGAAGAAAGTTCCCCAGATGTAGTTTTGGGGTGGGAGGAAGCGTGTGGCCGTGCAAAGACCCCGTGGCATCCAATGGCATTCAGGGGGCTCAGCACACCATCATTCTGGAGCCGAGTGCACGGCCGTGAGGGGAGGAGACGGGTTAGGGACTGCTGTGGGGAGCCGGGGCTAGGGCCTGGCAAATAAATGAGTTTCGTGGTATCAGGTGAAGCTTCCTCAGGGTCATATAGGATTATGTTTAAGACAGTGTATAATTTCATAATCTATCCTATCTAGGATTCAAAGTGACTTCCCAAAGATATTATGGTTTCCTCTAAGCAGCTCTGTTTTCCTGACATCTAGGGCTTTATAAACATATATGACAGAAGGGTTCCCTAAAAGGGGGCTAAGTAAATTCTTTTGGAGTAGGAAGAAAACCCTGCTTTCTGCCAGTTATGTAGCTCTTTCAAGGAATTTCTGGATCTGTTTTGCTAGAGCAACCCCCCCCTTCCCCCAGCACCCCTCACCCAACTAATGAATTACGGCCTCGCTGGCACAGGCGGGCTTTCATATTTCTCTCCCCACATCATGATGGAGATGCCGCAGACAAACTTTAGCAGACTATACGCTAAATGACACTCCACTCTCACAGCCATGAATCACCAAAGCCTCTCTGATTAGAATCTCAATTTTCCCTCTTGGCTTGTTTGTGACTCTGTTCTAAAGAAAAAAGCATTAGGCTTCATAAATCAACATGAAACAATATCAGCTTCATAAAACAAGTCCCTCCTGGTTTTTATGACTTTTTACATTGACAAAACAATTCTCCAGCTCTCCGGCGGGATGGTGGGCGCTATGAGATGGCATTACTGACGGCTAGATTCCCCTCTTTCTCGGTCACTGCGTTTCCTTCAAGCTCCAACTCATGATTGGAGGTCAAGCAGGAGCACAACTGGGTCTTCACTGGTAATTCTGTCGGTTGTAAAATGATGAAACAATTTTCATCATTGAATGAATTAATGCCAATGGTTGAAAATTTTTAAAGAGCAAAGTCATGGACATAACCACATTAGAGAAAAACTGTCCCTAACCCTGGCATTATTAATGTGTTTCTTATGCCAATTTTATAAAGCTGTAACCACAAAGTCTGTACAATTTTGTGTTGTGTTTTATTCATTTAAATGCTTGTCTATAAAATGGATTACACTGGCATTAAAATGTACATTTTCTGATAATATGTAATGGCATGCAAGGGAAAATGTGTTTAGTATAATGTCAAGTAATAAATACAAGATTAAAAACTATATAATTTACAAGCCTAATTTTTGTATGTATACATACACACACATACACATGGAAAGAACTATACCAAAATATTAATGCTAGTTATTTGTGGATGGTAGGATTACTTTACTCATCTTTCTGAAATTGTCCAAATTTCTACAATGAACCCTTTTCATTTTACATTGGAAAAAAGATCTATTGCATTAAAAATTTCCCATGCTTCTAGTTTCTATAATTATCATCTTAATGCTTGCACAATATGCCATTTAATGGACTTAACTTTTTTATTGAATTCTCTTTTGGGGGGAGGTGGAAGCCTTTTCTGTTTTTGGCTATTATAACTCTGCATGGCTCCACGTCCGAACTGCTTTACGTGGAAAATGAGGAAAATGATCGGACCTCTGCCCCCTGATCCAGCTCAGGGCCGAGCTGGGAGCAGAGGCATTGGAGCTGGACATTTCTGGTCAGAAGCCTGCCCAGTCTCTTTCTAGCATGCTCACGGGATGACACAAAGTGGGATGATGGATCCTGAGCTCCTGGACACTGACCAGGAGACATACTGCTGTTTGACCATCTCTCCCCTCCCACTCCTTCTCTAGCCACCTGAGCTCTAGCTGGAAGGCATCCTTCCCAGCTCCCAACTACCAGCCCCCGGCATCCACTGTCATTCTAGAAAGCCCCTTCACTTGGTCTTCACTAGGGCCAAGTCCCATCCACTGGTTCAAGTGTCTATGCTCTTGTGATCTTTCAGGACCTCTTGTCTGGGTCAGTTTCCCCTCTTTGGGAAGGAGGCCCAGAGCCCATAGGAAGTGCCCCATTCTGAGCATTTGCTGCATTGTGTTTGCCTGTTTACTCCTCTCTTTCTTCCACTGGACCGAAAGCTCATCAAGGTCAGAGCTGTCTTGTCCATCCTAAGCATTCAGCATAGGGTCTGACACATAGTAGACACTCAAGAAGGTGGTTGCCTGAATGGTTTTTTGCCACATCATTTATCTTCAAAAATGTGATTTTAGCAGTAATGCAGTATTTTGTTATGTTAAATGTTCTATGTATAATCTATTGATTCTTTATTATAGTCCCCTTTTGGTTGGGGAGAGGAAGAGGTACTATAAATAATTTATAGGGAACATCCTAGTACATCAATCTTATTTTTTTTTTTAAAGAAAATAAAATTTAAAGTGTAGAACTGTTGACTTTGAACATCTTAAGACTTTGATCGCCAAAGTGAAGGGCTTTGTGTCTTGAAATCCCAGGCTCCACTCTACATGTAGATGGCTGTCGCCTCCACAAATCAGCTCAATTGCTCAGATTAATGTCTGCCCTGAAAAATGCATTCTTGCTGAAGAATTTCGTTGTTTCTGCTGATTTCAAAGATGCCGAGCTGGGGCTCTGATGCTGCACCATTACACCTGGAGAGCCACCTCTGCCACGAGGTCAGGGGAAAGGGAAGAACCCCTCAGTGTTCTATAGCTTTGGCCCAGAGAGGCCAGAGAGGTGACTGTGAATCTGGAGTTCCCACAACTCCATGCAATGGCTCAGAAACACCACTGAGTGTTGCGTTTATATCCAGTGACATTTCCTTTCCCCTGACCCTACTTACGACACTTTCTTTCAAACCTTATTAGGTAATATGAAATTGGTGACATTCAAAATTTTCCCCTACAAAACAACAGCAATGTCTGTTTTACTTATATACTTCTGTACATGCTTATATATTTATTTATGTATTCCCAAGTAAATGTATTATTGATAAAACAAAAATCTCCCCCCCCACTGAATGTCTTTAAAAAGGGACTTTTCCATGCAGGTGGAGAACTTCAAAACGTGGTTTATTCCCTGGACCTGTCTGAGGGTCATCTGGGGCCACTGCTACTTATTGAATGGGCACAGGGATCTGGAGTTTAAAAGCTCCCAGAAAAATTCCCCACCCGCCTTTACTGAGATAGAATTGATATATAATGTTGTTTTAGTTAAAAGGCGTACAATGGGATGAATTGATACATGCACATAGTGGGAAATGTTTACCACAATAAGGTAAGTTAACACACCCATCACCTAATTACAATTTCTGCTTGCTGTTATTATGAGGAGAACATTGGAACTCCATTCTCACAACAACTTTCAAGCAGACAACACAGTAGTGTAAACTATCATCACCATTTATACATTAGATCCTTGGAAATTACTCACAACTGGACATTTATACCCTTTGACCTACATTTCCCCATTTCCCCTAGTCCTCAGTCTTGAGCAACCACCATTCTACTCTTTATTTATATGGGTTCAGCTTTTTTTTATGATCTCACCTATAAGTGAGATTATACAGTATTTTTCTTTTTTGATCTGAAAAATCAAAAATTTTTTTACTTTGTTTAGCATAATGTCTTCAAGGTCCATCCATGTCACAAATGGCAGGATTTCCTTCTTTTTAATGGTTGAATAATATTCCAATGTCTGTATATGTGTGTGTGTGTGTGTGTGAGTGCACTACATAGATATGTTGTATATAGACAGGTAGCTTTTTTGATCCAATTATCCATCAATGGACGTTTAGGTTGTTGCCATGTCTTGGTTATTGTGACTAATTCTGGAATGAACATGGGGGTACAGATATCGCTTCAAGACAGTGATTTCATTTCCTTCAGATATATATACCCAGAAGTGGGAATGCTGGACAATACAGTAGTTACACTTTCAATATTTTGATGAATATCCATACTGTTTCCACAATGGCTTCACCAATATACACTCACCAACAGTGCACAAGGGTTCTCTCTTTTCCACAACCCTGCCAGCCCTTAATTTCTCTTTCTCTCTCTCTTTTAAATAATAGTCCTTCTAACAAGGGTGAGGTGAAATCTTACTGTGATTTTGATTTGTACTTCCCTGATGATCAGTCACTCAAAATGGTGTTGGACACCATTTCATATATCTGTTGGCCAATGTGTATGTCTTTCTTAAAAAAATGTTTATTCAAGTCCTTTGCCCATTTTTAAATTGGCATTTTTTGTTTTCTGCTACTGAGTTCTAGAAAATTTCCAAGCTGGTTAATGTTTATAAATCATTACAAAGCTATAATATAGAGATTGTCTCCCCAACCTTAATTTTTCCTTTCTTCCAATTTTGTCAGGAGAGTAGAACCAGAATAAAAAACAAAAAAAAATTTTAAAAGCCTTTAACTATGTAGATAACCTGTCACAAAACTAATTAATGTAATGATCTCTTATTGAAACTCTGGCAAAAGAAATCCTATGAAGTCCTAGGGAACTGAAGTTTAAACAGTGTAAAGGGTCATGTTTAATTCTCAATATTTGAGGTACTGGTTTTACTCCTATTTTAGGTAACTCTGAAAAATATTTTTAAGAACTTCACAAATAGGGGCACCTGGGTGGCTCAGTGGTTAAGCCGCTGCCTTCGGCTCAGGTTGTGATCTTGGGGTCCTGGGATCGAGGCCCGCATGGGGCTCTCTGTTCAGCAGGGAGCCTGCTTCCCCCACTCTCTCTGCCTGCCTCTCTGCCTACTTGTGATCTGTCAAATAAATAAATAAAATCTTTAAAAAAAAAAGAACTTCACAAATAACTTTACTTGAGTGAAAAATAAACCCAGTTAATCTGAAGAAAATATCAAATGATTATTAGTCGACTATGGCACACAGACATGGCAGCAGCTGCGAAGGCAGCTTGGGACCGAGTGATGGTTGGGAAGCCCAGTGCTAGACCCACCCCACATTAAAACACCCGAGTGGTTTTCCAGTGAGGGCTCACTCCAGCACAGCCCACACATAATATGAAGAGGTTCCCTCACTGTCATGAAATGGAAGACCAAGGGCAAAGGCTCTGGAAAGGAGATTGTAGGGTTTACAATTCAGGACCACAGGGATGAGGTGGCTAAGGAGTCATGCTCAGCTTAAGAGTGAAGAAACTATACCAGGAAAATGTTGCTCAAATAAAATGAAAGAAACAATGATCATTGTTGTGAAAACCTGGTATCACTTCCCATAAATGGAACTGACCATGAAAATACCTGACTAGTAACTAAAGAATGCTCATCTTTTAGTCACTTATAATGATCTAACTAATCACAGTAGAGGAAACTTTGATTTAAGCTCTTTATATTTCAGATGAGAAAAATAAGGTCCTAGAGGGGAGAGAGAGCTGCCCAAGGTCACACAGTTGGAATTCACGTCTCTGGACTTCTCCACCATGACACCCCCAGTACGGCAGCTACCTAGGCAATCAGCAGAACTGGCCCAGTGCGAGAAATCCTTCTGTCCCATGTGACTCTGCAAGCACTCTCTTCTGTACCTTGTAGCTGATCTAAAGTGAAGTGCCTCAGATTTGCAGTCTGAAGGTAACTGTTAAAGGAGTCTAGAGGCGAATTAGAAAACACTGATTGCACTCTGTTCCTCTAGAGTAAGAAATTAAATCAACCAAGCAAAATCAGAGCATCCCAGCTGCAGCGTCAGGGGAGCCGCTGGCAAAGCCCAACATGGCCTGAGAAGCAAGAAGAAGCAAGAAGCCAGGCCCATACACCAGGAACACAGAATCCAACCACCAGAGCCTTTCCTAGATGCTTGAAGACCCTACGGCTTCAAAGCCAAGCACACCTGGCTGCATGGCGGTTTCCTTTGTGGGAATGTGCTGATAATGTGTGGAAGCCTGGGGTATCTAGCATCAAGATTTTTTAATCATCTTTTGAGGCTTGATTTGCAGACCATCCCTTGCCTGAGGTTCTGGAAGTCTTCTCACTTTTATTGATTTTTCCTTTCTTTAAATTTCACCCAGCAGTTCTGGATAGAAGGGGCCATGAGGTGTTGAGAGTAAGCCCATTGATTGTACTTAGTTTATATGTTCTAAATTTTTAGAAGTCACAAAGTTATTAAAAATTTTATTAAAATTTTTTCATTTAAAAAAAACTTTTTTTCATTTGATTTTATTACAATGATAAAAATCACTTTACTATTCACACTTTACCAAGATGGAGATATCAGTTGTCTACAACTGGGAATATTATTATGCAGAAGAGAGGCCAACCAAGGAAGACATGGCGGATTTTATGGGATTTTATGGGAGCAGGGAGCCCCCTACCCCCCTGGCCATGACTAGGACCTCCTCTGTTCTTTCCCTGCCCAGGCTTCAGAGCCCAGCTCAACCACGCACTCTGTCCGCTGTCAGAGGGTGTCTGTATGTTAACAAATGCAGTTTTATCAGAACGTCACAACAGTGATACTGCTCCATGAGCAGAGTCTGTGTCTTTGTGTCTATCAGTATACGCGGCGCCTGCCACCATGTTAACACATATTAGGCACTAAATGGTTGTTGAATGGATGGGTGGAAGGAAGGAAAGAAGGAAGGCGGGATGGATGAATTGAGGCATCAATGAATCAATGAGAAAACTGGGGGTGTCAAAAACTGCTTTATAGAAAACCATTCTTTCAACCGGCAAAAGAGGATTAGGGAACAGAGTTCCAGAAATAGCTGAGTTCTAGTTCCCACAGATGTTTCAATGAGATTTTTGTAGATAAATAGGTACAGCTATGGGCAGCTGGGTGGCTCAGCTGGTTAAGCATCTGACTCTGGATTTTTGGCTCAGGTCATGATCTCAGGGTCATGGGACTAAGCACCTCATCGGGCTCTGTGCTCAGCAAGGAGTTTCCTTAAGATTCTCTCTCTCTCTCTGTCTGCCCTTACCCCTGCTCATGCTCCCTTTCTCTCAAGTAAATAGATCTTAAAAAAAAAAAAAATCCTAAGCATCGCCAAGAACATTCAGTGTTTGTTAATGTGAAGCATGATATGGTGCCCCCCGCCCCCCACCTATCATGCCGGGACCAATGTGAGCAGAGCATAAGCTATGCAGTACGGAGAGCACCACCGGGTTCCACCCAGGGCAGTAGTGTTTCTAGGGATGGTACTAATTCCTGAGCAGGTCTGGATCGTCACTGACAGAGGACACGTGAGGGACGCCATGTTCCCCAGATGACAGGCTCCCGTGTAAGCAGTTTGCTTCATGATGTCTCCAACCATAGGGGAATATCTGCCTTTTTGTTTCATTCCCATTTTGCCAATGTAATTCCTCAATCAGAGTATAAACAGGGGCTGTATTTTATATTCATCTACCTAATGGTGAAATCACTTTCCGTCCTCACAACGTAGTAAGGCTGGTATTAGCTCTGCGTTGCTGCTGCCATTGTACTGTTTTGAGAAATCAATTTGGCCAAGGTTCCACAGCTCGTCAGGGAAGAAAGGGAGGGCTAAAGCTGGCAGTCTGACTTTTAAACTGATATTGCTAAATGTCTTATCAAACCTATCACGGTATTCAAAGAAAAGTTGTTGATCTCGATTAAATATATCATCACTGTGAGAAGACGCAAAGGGAGAGGTAGCTGAGGGGGTAGGGGAGGAGGAAGGGAAGGAGAGAAAACAGAGAAAAGCCAGTTTGGTTGTAGATCTAGTTTGATTCTTCCCGGTTCTATCCCATTTCTCAAAAGCTAATTAGCCACAGTGCGGTTTTTACAGCGTGCACCCTGGACTGTGTCAGGCAGCCTCTGACCCAGAGTTGGGGCTATCTGCAGCCCCAGATGGATTTTTTCTCCACTTCCTTAAAAAAAATAACCACATCTGCTTGTGGGTGCCATTCTCAAAACGCAAGCCCTAATTTAACAGAGGATCTTTACTCTTTTTTTTTTTTAAGATTTTATTTATTCATTTGACAGACAGAGATCACAAGTAGGCAGAGAGGCAGGCAGAGAGAGAGAGAGAGAGAGGAGGAAGCAGCCTCCCCGCTGAGCAGAGAGCCCGATGCGGGGCTCGATCCCAGGACCCTGAGATCATGACCTGAGTCGAAGGCAGAGGCTTTAACCCACTGAGCCACCCAGGTGCCCTTGGATCTTTACTCTTTATTGGGCAGTGAACACAGCTAAGCATCTGTGAGGAGACGGGAAGCCATGGTCTCTGTCTTTGAAGAAATCATTTAAAAATACCTGATGGCACAGGCATGTGGAACAAACCCCACTGATCAAATATGGCTGCCAAGAGCCCTTTCCTGAGGATTTTTTTTAGTAATTTAAAAAAATATTTTATTTGTTTATTTGACAGAGAGAGCGAGAGAGCATGTGCATGCATAAGCAAGAGGAAAGGTAGGCAGCGGGAGAAGGTGAAGCAGGCTCTCTGTCAGCAGGGAGCCTGACTCCGGGCTCCATCCCAGGACCCTGGGATCATGACCTGAGCTGAAGGCAGATGCTTCACCAACTGAGCCACCCTTGATGCCCCTTTACAGAGGATCTGAGCCTGAATCCAGGCTGAATGGATGAATGTACTTATCAATTAGAAATGTCTGCCAAGGGCATATACTGGGGAAGTTTCTAGCACAATGCCTAGCACTGAGTGTTTGCACAACAAACATTATTTTGCTTTGAGTGAAGTCCTAGAAACCTTCGTTCTGACCAGAGCACCAAAGGACAACCTTTTCTTCACTGCGCCTGACCTCAGGACAGAGAACGGGTATGGAGAAAAGGAGACAGACTTCGCATGAAGCGTAAAGGAGGCTCCACTCAACCCTCCTTGTCTGCAGTAATGAGTCCTACTGGTAGTGATTCGTATCCTATTATTCTAGCAAAGCCCTGGATTCCTCTTTGCAGCGGGATGACATTGGATAGGGCCCTTAGTGAAGTTTGACTATGGCACAAGGTATTTTTTTTGCCCTAGAAAACCTGCTGACAGGCCTCTTCTGAAAAACCAAGAGCATGAAGTGCTTTTCGCTCCACCAAATGGTATTGCACGTGATGCAGAGTAGTGGCGATGACAGAATCCTGGGGCTACATGAGGTACCTCCAGCTCCCACTATATCCACCCATGGATCCCTGGCTGTGTCACCTGGGCAGCTTTATGGGTCTTGTTCCCAAAATTAAGTAAAACGAAGACCCATTAGGAGCTGACTAGTTGTCCCTACGTTGAATAGCTCAATTGCTTTTCCAGATGCCGGATGGATATCCTGACCTGGATCCCTCTCCGGCATGCTTCTCTGAGCCTCTGAGAGCTTATATAACTGATAGTCACCCACGTCCTGAGCAGCAGGTGACAGGGATCAAAGATGGCCCCAGTCAACGGCACCACTGAAATACCCCCCCCCCCCGTACGGCATCATTTCCGGGCACCTTTTTTCTGGTATTGTAATTTCCTGGGACATCTGACCTGCATCAAACTCAGGCTCGCCAGAGGCCACATAAATGGTATCAGTCAAAGGAAGAGTGTCAAAATGCATTTTTCCCGTCGCCCTGCCCTGCAATTTCCTCACCTCAGGATTATACGTTCGCATGGCCAGAGCTATTATTTCTGCTGCAAGTAAAAATAAGACCAGCCAGTAAGATTCACTGAGAAAACATCCTTGACATTTACCTTAGTGCGTCCAGAAGCTTAGCTCACCACACGTCTCTGAGGGAAGGAAAGAAACAAAGAGTCCTGACTGCTTCCAAGAGGCTACACGATGCAAGGGGCCAAGTTATTCTGTTGGGCCAAGAGACTGTCTTCAGGTGTGTGTGGTGGAGAGGGACCCGCCCACATGAAACTCCCACACTTCAAGGACTGTCTTGTTTTTGCCTTGTGAAATCTGGTTTTAGGACAAAAGGTAGACTAGTTTCTGTCACATGGTAGGCACCCGGTAAATATTTAATGAACAGAGAAAGATTCCTGCATCTCCTCCTTGCTGGCCATCCCCTAGGGTATAAGTAGTCCCCACAGAGAGGACCCTGCGGGGCAGCAGACATGAAGGCGAACCCCACTTCTTCCTTCCCGGCTACACAATCTGATCCAGTCACCTCAACCACTGAGCCTCAGTTTCCTTGAGGGTAATCCGAAGGTGAAGACAAGGGCCTGGCTTCTCTCTCAGAAATGTTGTGAGGGCGTTGAAGGTGACCTGGGCAACTGGGGCCGGCAGCCCAGCACGGGTCAGGCGTTTGGTAACAGGAGTCTCGGCTTGAGGACCAATGTATTTGGTGTCTTCTTGAGGACACAGTAGCTTTTTGCAAATAGATAAAATGTGCCGTGGCTCTATGTGACTCTTAGGAAAGGCCTGAGGCCCTTCCGTTAGGGATGTTCAAGTCATTCACTTAAGAGGGAGAGGAGAGGCCACATTTTTCACCAACAAATACACCTATTCTAAGTGCCCACAGGCATCTAAGCCTAGCACCTAACAGATCAAGGAGAGCCACAATCTGTCTTCTGATGTAAAGGGTCAGATACAAAGAAAGATAAAGCATCCGTGGAAGGCCCTTTAATAGCTAAGCTCCCCCTTTTAGGTACTGCAGGGGTCCAAACAAAAAAGGCTTTTTGTTGGGCAGGGGATTAGTTTTGGTAAGAACATTTAACATGACATTTACCCTCAATCAATGTCCCTGTGTACAACACAGAAGTGAAAACAGGCACTTTCCAACCTGCTTGCAGGACATTCACACAGCTCTACCACGGGTGGGACCCGTCCCTCTCCACACTTGCCAATCATGCAACGGGACGGTGATGGATCCGCCCATCGAACTGAACTATAGACTTAGAGATAAAGGAATATGTAAACTGGATATTTCTGCACATTTTAGGCAGGCTGCCTGTCACTCTCTTCTCTGGCTTATGTTGCTTCTCTCTCTCTCTCTCTCTCTCTCTCTCTCTATATATATATATATATATATAGTGAATGAATGAGTGAAGCAAACGAATGAACGCACGTACAATCAGCCCCTATAGAAATCTTGGGTGTTAATGGTTTTGACAACTGGAATTTATTTTAAATCTATTACTGTGCTACAAAATTACCCTTCATCAATCAGACACCGTTCTTAAGAATTCTATCTTGAGCTCCTATATCTCAAGTAATTATACTAAAATGGTGTTATTAGAGTTAGCTCAAGAAAATTATCCAGCAAATGAATGAGATTTAAAAGAAAAAAAATCATCTGAAAAGAGATTTCTAATTACATAGTTTAAAAAAATTACCAGGGTTTCCATCCTGACTATGCCCTGCATTTCATAAAAACTTTAGATAGCGGTAAACCCCCCTCCTCTCACCCAGGGAGCGCTGGGATGTGCGGTGTTGAATCATTAGGAGCACTGACTCTGGGGGGCGGCTAGCCAGCTGGGGGACCCTAGGCAAGCGCATGCCTCTGCAGGCTTCCACGTCTTCATCCTCCCAATGGGGATAATACTACATAATTGGAAGAAATGTGGGGAGGATTCATTCTACTCACAGTGTCCAGCACACGGTGAACACTGAGTAAATGTCAGCCATTTTTTTCCCACTTGTAAAATGCTTTTCTGTCAGGTCAGTGGAAGAATGGCAAAGATTTGCTTTCTCTCCCGGAGTGAGTCATACTCCCTTCTCATGTATTTGCTAATTAAATTTCATTTAATGTCACTGGCCCTTCTCTCCCAACTTCTGCCAGTGAAAGAAAATATTGGTCAACCCCAGATAAAAATGAAGGTATAGAGAAAGCATGTACCTCCATGCTTGTCATCTCTACAATATCGTGAGCTCCTCAAGCGTGGTGGTGCAGGAAAATGGCTCACATCGGTGAGAGCTTACCACGTGGAAGATACTGTTTTAAGTACTTAGCATATATTAATTCATTTGATCCTCATAAGAACCCTAGGAGGCAGTCAGTATGTCTTATTTACCCTCTGCTCACTCAGTAAATGAAGACTTGTGTCATGTTTACTGAGGAGCCCTTCCAGGTATCTTATAGGCTATACAGTCTAGTGGTTAAGAACGCTCCTGGCTCCTCTACTGATTGCCAGTGTGACTTCAGGCTAGTTACTAACCTCTGTGTAGCCCAGTTTCTCCATATATAAGATGAGGTAGTAATCAACATCTTCCTCACCATCACCATCACCATTATCACTACAACACATGCAACTATTACAAAAATGAGCTGATACATGTAAATGGTTTAGAATAGCACCAGGCACACAGGACAAATACAGTGAATTTTAGCAAACGGGGTCCATGATCCATTGGTCCATTTTAAAGAGGAAATAACATCCTTCCTATGAAGTCATTGGTTAGAGATACAAACAAGCAAAGGTCATTTTCTTTGTCTCTTGTAGGAAAGCAAGAAGAAAGGATCAAAGTTTCAATTGACATAAAACTTGGAATTAATCTTGGGGAGGCCAGGAAAACAAGGGAATGGTCATTTATTGTCCAGGACGAACTAGTCATCATTTGCCTATGATATTGAATCCTCTGATAACTCGTTTAAATCTGTGAATTATCTTATTTGGATATAACATGTCTATAAACAGAACTGAACTATCCAAGCCCATTAGAATGGAATGTCCTCTTTCTTATTCACTTATTGACATTTGTTCACTCATTGAGCCTCTACCCTGTGACTGACACTAGTCACTGGGGATCTAGTCACTGGGGATCCAGTAGTGAAGAAAACAAAGTCCCTGTCCTTGGGCGCTTTTGTATGGTGCCAGTAAACAGATAAGTACATAATAACATGTGAGCTAGTAATAATACCATGTTTAACTGGTAAGTCTGCATTTGCAAAAGTATCTGCTCCTTAAAACACTAAAAAAAGAAGGGAAAGATTTAAAGATTAAACTGGTTGTTGGACCATAATCATCTAGTAGTTCAGCTAACTCAGCTACTTGAGCCCAAACCTGTCAGGGCCCTGTGACTGAACACAGAAGGGATGGAGAGAAGACCCTGGGAGACAAGAGAAGGAGTGTGGACCCTTCCTCCATCCCTGCCAGCAGCCTAGGGCCGCAACAGGCTACCCTAGGCTGAAGCACCTGGAAAGAAGAGGAACACTTCAGAACAGATCTAGTCCTGGCTGTGGTTCCAAGGCTGATGCCACCTCCATGGGTCCCAATAATGTCGTCTGACCCCAGCTGCAGGCTCAGCCTAGCCAGGTCCCCACGACAGTTCTGACTGGAGGGTGGTAGGATTTCTGGAGCACTAGTCTGACATCCGAGGTTCAGTATCCAGATCCCCTTGACTATTTCTGACCTGTACTCAATGCTCTGACAAGCAGGCTTCCTCCCTGTTCATCAGACTTGGCTCCCAACCAATGGCCCACCTCTGGTGACAGGATTCCCAGTTTAATTCCTGTCCTGAGGCCCATTCTGGTCACCTGCTGAGCACTCTAATACTACTCGGACTGGGGACTATGTGCCTTCCTCCTGCTCATCTCATCTCAGTTTGCGATGCTACCTGCAGGAAACCTCTTCCAGCATTTCCAAATTGGGTCTGTTTCTGGATGGTCCACCCATGTATATGACTGTCTTGTAGCTTCTTAATGGAACCCTACCACGATGGCTGACTGTCTGGCTTGAGAAATTTCCTCTACTGTCATGGGGTTCTTGAACCCTTATTGTGGTTGCTCAATAGGATTTCTGCTGGGGCAAGCATTTGGGACCATCACTCAACATCCCACCCACATATAGCCACCAAAAAGAGAGAGAACTATAATTCTAGGGTTTGGTCATTACCATACTTAATACTGAGCACTGAACAATTGTATCCAGATAGACACTGAGAATGTTCTTACCCCTACCTGTGGAGAATCAGCCCAGAATCTGATCTCCCTGTATTACACGCTGAATGTTTGCACATCTCTATTATCAAAGTTTCTACTTATATTCAGATTTTTATCTGATTATTTAATGTCTATCTCCTCCACTTGACTGTAAACCCCACTGAGGACAAGGATTGTGTCTGCTTTGCTCACACAGTATCTGCTGAACTTAACGGAGGGCACATCAACAGAAATCGGTCTCTGGTTGACTGACACAAGGGTCTTCCTTGATCCAGCCCATACCTGAGCTACTATCATGGTAAACTGGGCAGAAGATCTTAAAGTCCACCTCTTGGCTGAACATTTTTCTTTATCTTCTTCTTCTAGCCACAACTTGATGTTTTCATGAGTGCATTGCTTCCTCTTTAAGGTTTTCAAAATGGTGGCTGCCCGTTTTTACCACAGCAAGACCAGGAGAAACAGTGGGTATCTTCCTTACTTGACGCTGCTTCCACACATTGTCTCCTTGTTCCCTAAAACCCCTTCAGCTTTGAAGCTCACCTGATCATGCTATAAATCAACCATTTATATTATTGTTTCATTGAGTCAACAATCTCTGTGACCCTCGGCTTCATTTCTTGGGTTCTGAGTCCCTCTCTGGCATCATAATCCTAGATGATTTCAGTGTACACCATGGCATCCTAGTAACAGCATGACTACAAGTTCCTCCTCTCTGATGGTCTTGTTCCTACCTTCGTTCAGTTCCTCAGTCTTCTTTCAAACTTATCGTAAGTATAATTGCAATTTCTGTGACCTCAACAGAGATGGGGTGATTTAAGGTGAGTCCCTGCTGTCCATTACAACGCACATCTAAAAATACTTATCTCTTAACTGGAATGAAGCCACTCAGGTTTATACTTCACCAACAAAAAATGTAGGCTAAAGTAAGACAAATCAAAGCATCAAGAACTTCTGTGTACTTTCGCAAATAGTTGAGACTGGACAGTATGCTTCCGATACAGGCCATTGCTGCCAGAGGTATCTAGAAAGAAAAGTCTTTTTTCAAAAAAGATTTTTGGCCCACTGATCCTTAGATCAACTAAGTGGAGGAATCTTTAGAATTGTACTGTGTTGGTTAATAAATCCTACAAGCCGTTGTAGTGGATATGTGCCATTTTTGCCACTGGCATCCTTTCATCCCACATCTCATCAGAGTTCTTTCAGTATCTTACCTCACCCCCAGTCTTGATCCCCTATGGTTCAGCTGCCCCTCTCCCCATCCTCTAAATCCTGGGATGGAGAACACACATTGCTCTAAGGTCACATTCCCTTGGTCAAAACAATTAGTTATGTGATGGGACGGTGACCCAATGAGACTTCTGAGGCTTCCAGGAAAGACTCTCACTGTTTACTACTGTAGGTGGCAAGATGTGGAGCTTCTGAGTCCGTCTTACTTCCGTGAGAGAGGGTCTCTCTGAGCATGTGGCCAAACTGGAAGGGAATCCAGAGACGGAGAAGGTCAAAAAGATGACAATGTCATTGAGTATCTAGATGAAACTGCACACTTGGATTCTCAGCTATGTGAGCTGTGGCAGTGAATGACGTGTCCCCACATTGCTTCCTTTCCTGGGCACACCAGAAAAGTACACTTCTCAGCCTCCCCTTGCAGGCAGGTTGGTCTATTAGACTGAACTCTGGCTAAAGGAATATGCACAAAAGTGATGTTAGTCACTTTCAAGCTCTTGCCTAAAAACATCCTGTGAGATACTCTGGTGCTTTTTTCCTCTTCTATAGCACCTATGAGGTGTTCCAGAAGGTACGAAATAGAGTGCTGTGGGGAGTACTGGGTGGGGACTGAGGCAGCAGACAATGTCAGGGAAGACTCTGTGGGGAAGACATTTGAGCAGAGACCTGCTTCGCCAAGCAAGCAATGAAGCTACTAAAGAGAGAAGAGGGAGGAAGAACATTCTAGCAGATCAAATACCTAGTGCTCAAGCTCTGAGGGGAGAAAGAGTGTGGCACATTGGAGGACTAGAAAGGTCACAGTAGGAGAACGAAAGGCTCCTGCAATCTAAGTGTAATAGGCAGAGGCCAGTAGTTGAGGCAAGAGATGATGGTGCCTTGGATCAGAGTGGAGGCAATGAAGGTAGAAAAGAAGTAGGTAAACTCTTTGTATTTTTTAGAAGTGGTGCAGACAAAAGTTGCTAGGTGGTCAGAAAGTAAGGAAGAAAAAAAGGGAGCAAATCAATGTCTTGAAAGTCTTTGAGCAACTGGCTAGATGGTGATGCTATTTAATTAGATGATGAGACAAGAAAAGTAACCATTTTTGGACATGTTAGGTTTGATGTTCCTGTTGAAGATC
Source organism: Neogale vison (assembly GCF_020171115.1). Lineage (NCBI taxonomy): Eukaryota > Metazoa > Chordata > Mammalia > Carnivora > Mustelidae > Neogale > Neogale vison. The sequence goes on along the minus strand of NC_058099.1, from coordinate 90,959,925 downwards.
TATGCATGGATGTCTGTGTGGACATCAGATCTTAGATGTCAGAACTTAACTCCTCTACACCACAATGATAATGATAAACCACTACTATTTACTGAGTATGTACTTTTTTTTTTGAAGATTTTATTTATTTATTTATTTGACAGAGAGAGAGAGAGAATGAGAGAGGGAACACAAGCAGGGGGAGGGGCAGAAGGAGAAGTAGGCTTCCTGCTGAGTAGGGAGCCCGATGTGGGGCTTGATCCCCCGATCCTGGGATCATGACCTGAGCGGAAGGCAGATGCTTAATGACGGAGCCAACCAGGCACCTCCTGAGTACGTATTATATAGCAGGCATTATGTGACATACTTCACATCGATTATCCCATATAATCTCACCACATCCCTCCCTGTAAGGTAGCACCTCCATTTTACAGAGAAGGAAATGGAAAGCCAGATTTGGTAAGGCAACTTGCCAATAATAATAATAATAATAATAATAATAAACAACAAATAAATAGTAGAGTTCTACATTATATGGCATGAGACCGTCACAGAGTGTTTTGTGTCTCCTGAACTAAATTATAAGGTGCTTGAGAGGAGAGGTGCATCCTGTTCTTACATCCTCAAAGCACACAGCACAGTGCTTTGTACCTAGAAGGTGTTCAGTCAATGCTTGTTGCTTGATTTTATCACTCATGAGAAAAGACAAAATGGTGAGGGGTGAGACCCAAACATAGAAGGCTTTCCACCATACTCTTTGCTCTTCTCTTTCACCTCCTTATTCCATAGTTCCATTTAACAAGGAGCTGATGACCCCCTAGTCCACCTTTCTCTTTCACAAGGATGAAGAACATTCTTCAGAGGGGTATGTATAGTACGTCATGAACAGAGCAGGAGCACAGAGTCACCAGGAACAAGGGGTGGGTGGTCTCGGTGTACAGCTTTCTGTCTGTAGCTCATTTACCTCATGCTTTTCAGTCAGTCCTTCCAGGTTATGGGGGCAGTCTTTAGTACATCAAGTCACAAACTCATCCTGTGGTCCATCAAAAACTCAAGTCGTTTCCAAACAAGAGCTGAAATCATGAGTAGAAAGACTTGAGATCATGATGGAATCAGATTCAAGTAGTTCACACTGGGATTGTCTTTCCTATTTCTCTCTGGCCAAACATTTTGGGTCAATCTTCCACTAGATGAAAAAGGAAAAGAATAATGCAAAATATCTGCCACAACCTCCTCCTGAATTTTAAGAGAAATGAGGTTACTAGATTCAAGGAGACCATACCACTTCTCAGCAGAGGGTCATGAGGAAGTGGAAGTGGTTTGGCAGGATACCAGTGGTGAGGCTCTTCTCTGGACGGGGCTCTCCTCTTTCTTCCTAGGACTCACCCTTGCTAGACCTTGAAGCCTCCACTCCAATTGCACCAGGGCTCCTGGGAGGGCGCCATGCTCTTTGCTAAGTTTCTATGCCTGAGCTCATTCCTGCCTTACTTTTTAAAAAAAGTGATGAGCTGTGCTACCAATCTCTCTCTCCCCCAACCCAGACGATGAGTTCCTCACGGAAGGGAACCCTATCTTCTCATTTTAGACATTTTTAGAAACGCTGAGCTGAGCGGGGGACGGACTGGTGTTGTGTGGCCGGAGGAACAGGAAGCTGTGACCCAGGAGACCTTGGTGCTGCCCCTGACTCCCTGCAAGCCAGAGAGTAAGCCCCTCACTCTCTCTGGGTCTGTGTGCTTGTCATCCAAAATAATGGGGCTGGACCAGCTCAGCTCTGAGGGCCTAACAGCTCTGGCCCCGAGCGATCCGAGCGCACAGATGGGAAAGCAACTAAGGATAATGCATTCACACAGACGGGCTCCGCAAGGCCTCCCTCATTAATCACAATTCTCCAGTCTGACAAAATCCCTCCACAAACGATCTCAAAAGGATGCTGCACACAATGAAGGAGAAATAATCACCCTCAATTTCCAGACAGAGAATCATGTTCTAATGTCTATTAATTGTGTCAGTCTTCGTCCAGCCAAATGCATACACCCTGCTTCTCCTGGTTTCTTCCCGCCCGGCCCCCACTGCCTCACCTCTCCAAGGTGGAGGTGGGCAGGGGACACACCTGGGTACCTGATGAAAGTGAGGTCCTTCGGCCGGCTATGCTCTACAGACAGCTAAACAGCACAGGGAATATTCGGCATATTTTAATCTCCGGATTGGGCTCCAAACTCAACATTCAGACCAAAGTCCTAAGCACTGGGAACTTGCAGCAGGAAGTTTTTGCTGAGAGCAAACCTAGACCTATGAAGACCCTCTCCCATCACTGCCGTGACTCCAAGAGGCCCTGCATGGAGGTCCCAGACTGTGAGAGGAGATAACAATCGCATGTGATCCAAGGCAGGGTCCAGAAGGACAGAAGGCACTGCCTGGTAGGCTCCCTCTTTCTAAATGCTTTCAAAATAGAGCTTCTGAGTTCAATCCCAATGTTTCCTGTAACCGTACTTGCCCTCTCCCTCCACATGCCTTTCTTGTTTCCTCCTCTTTGTTCTAGGTCTTTTTTGTACTTTGCTTCTATGGATTCCTAAGTCCACAGTTCATATAAAAATCTTCCAGTGGAAGAACATTTTATGCTTTCGAAAGTAGATGTCCCCCCAATATTCTTAAGTATCTTAATATATAAGATGTCTGATCTCTTCAATTAAGTGCATACCTCAAAACAGAGGACCACGCCTGCCATTTCTTTTGAACGCCCAATACACAAGCCATCAACCAAATGCGCCAGGACCAACAAGCCAGGTCCTCCATCCATGCTCATGTTCCCTAACCGTCCTTGATGGGATAGGTGTCCTCACCTTACTTGATCGGTGCTGAAATCAATTTCACAGAATGCATTATGACTGGGTTATATTTTCTTGCTTGTATTGTATAAGTTCCTCCTTCCTGTCTTCCTCCCTCCCTCCCTTTCCCTCTCTCGCTCCCTAAATATATTCATCATTTTCAATAATTAGCAATTTACCTAAATTACCTCCATTAGCATGCTGAACAGGAAACTGAAGTCACTCCACATCCTACTGTTACAGTATTTTATGATATCTTCCTTCATTCTTATGGACCCACAAAGCTTACGCTTTGTGGGTCCAAAGAAAAGTGGTTTCTTAGACAGGCTTTTCTTCATACTGTTAAGACTAAAATAGTCAAACCTGAAAACCAAACCGTAAATATGAGTGCCCTCCATGCCTGGGGCCCAAGGCCTTTTACACACATAGGGATGGTATGTCATTTTACTCTATTACATGAGGTAAAGTGAGAAAGGCATCTGCAACCATGTGATAACATGTGATATCATGCCACATAAGAAATGCAGTCACTCAAATACTGCAGAGTACTTACCGCTGTCAGAAGACCTTAACCTTTGGCACAGCAGTGTCCATTCCTCATGATATCATAGTATTTTCCAAAGGTAAAGTATTTAAAATACAAAGCCAAGAGTCTGCATTTCCATTATATTTTAAAAGCTTACTCACTGAAAGTCAAGTAACAGACTGTATTTCTTTCTTCTTATTGTAATATTTGGAAGCTGATATAAATACACTTGATCTTATCTTTGTCTAGTCATTTGTAATCACTGGGAGGCATGACATTTTTTCTTTTAGAACCGGTTTTTAAGACAGCAACTGCACTTCCATGCATATAAGATATGAGGTTGCTTTGGGAGGAAAAAAAAATTCAGCATGTGATATCTCGCTTGCACAGATCCCACCCAGTTTAACTGAAAAAATAGTCATGGAATTATAACCGTATGAATTATCAGACAACCATCAACAAGGGGCCAGGAGAACCATGAAGGAGACCCGGAGAGTGAGCAGCTGAGGTTATGTGCAAGTGGAGAACGGATGCACCACGCACATCAGGAGATTACAGGTTAACAGCGCAAGCATAGGCCTGAAGCACAAGCATTATTTTCATGCACCAGTTTAGAGAACAATGGAGCAGAAAACAAAGGTTTGACCATTTGCTGAAAGGAAATTACAAATGAGGTCAATTCTTTCACACTCCTATTGGCTCCAATGAAAGCCACAGTAGATCAGAGGGTTAGGCTTTTAAAAAAAAAAACCCAACAAAACCAAAAAAACATATTAAGCAAATAAACAAAATACAGAATTACTTTTCTAAAAGGAAACCTTTTGTTTCATCAGCTCTTTTCCTCCCTCAAGGACTCATGACTTAGGAAAAGAAATTTGTTCGGTGAAGCTCTCTTAAATGACTTTCCTGACCTTGATTACCCCACTCTTATTTAACTGTCTATAATAATTTCCAAGTTGGACCAAATGTGGTTTTATTGCATTTGCACAGTAATAGAGGTGTTGGACCCCCCGGGTGTCAGAGTCTGCAGATTCCAAAGCGGAGATGATTCTTATTTCTGTTGAGAAAGCCTTGCCTTCTCCTCACACCGATGTATCACAGCCTTGAGTTGGGCCACAGGATCTGGGTCTTCTCCTCACAGCTTCTGCCCACCCTTGCCCCTTGTCAACAGCCTCTGGGATGATCTACGCCATAGCATGGCTGCAGCTATGGACAATGGTATTGCTTCTTGATCTTTAATGTGCCTAAAACTATCTGCGCAGGCATTGGGGGTGGGGTTGTCTTTAAAATGCGGGATCTGACCCAGTGTGTTTGGGTGGGGTCCCAGAGTCTACATTTCTCCCCAGCTCTAGGTGCTGCTGCTACAGACCCTCATGCCACACTTGGAGTCACAAGGAACTGGGGGTATAATCAAGGTCTCGGGCTCCCATCTCTGGTGAGCCAATAGGTCTAACTGGCCCTTTGGCCATCAGCCCTCCTTATCTATCCAAATTACTATTTCCCATGAGAGAGAAGATCAGGTGAAGGGTGAACCAAGGGCTGTGAGAAGAATCAGAGAGTGGGTGAAGGGAAAAGGAATGACCTAGAACTATTTAGATGAGGTCCTAGAGGAGGGTGGTTGTGGTGACTATAAGTTGTGCATAATATGATACGATTATAGGATTATGATATGATTAGGAATGATAATGATCTATAATGATAACATGTCTAGGGATTCCTGGTGAACACAAAAAACAATAATGGAGAGGTTCATCCAACTGATGGCCCAAGGAATTTTGAAATGCTTTCCACCTACCATTTTCCAAATTTTTCTGATGACCAGGTATTGCCCCCAACAACTGTGGAGTACCTCCTGGTGTGGAAAAAGTGGTTAGGAGTGCTGTTGGAGTCTGGTAAGAGGCCAGAAGCATGCTTTGCTGTCCCTAGTAAGGCAAGTCACCTCTCTGGACATAAATTTCCTCACCTGTCAAATGGGATATTAACAACTACAATGTAATTGTAAGACTTAATTGAGAAATGTGGTATGAAGTACTTAATACTCAATTCATGACGATAATGAAAAGTATCATTAATGGCAAAATATATGTTCCCCAACCATAGATTGTTACAGTTCACTCTTGAGGTGATGGTCTGAACAACAAGGAGATGGAAAACGGAGACTCAAATCAACTTTGTACTAAAGCTCCCCCTGAGCGCCCAGTTCCTGTCTATCATGTTGCCTTTCTGCCCAAGGTCTAACACGAAACAGCAAACAGGCAGAAAGTCAAAGGAATACTTCTCTAATATTTAATTTTTTTAAGGATTTCATTTATTTACTCATGAAAGTCAAAGAGAGAGAGAGAGGTAGAGGCAGAGGGAGAAGCAGGCTCCCTGCTGAGCAGAGAGCCTGATGCAGGACTCGATCCCAGGACCCTGGGATCATGGCCTGAGCCAAAGGCAGAGGCTTAACCACTCAGGATCCCCTAATATTTAATACTTGTAACACATAATTTAAATAAACATTTTCAGGAAGTATTTAAATAATTAAATATTGACTATTTTAAATCTCCTTTTTCTCTTCTACTTTGGTTTCCATGGGAATCTGTACTTATGGGGAACTTCAAAGCATGCTAAAGAAAATCTACCTAGTTCCCAACTTCTGCCTTCCTGCTTATTAATAGAATGACAGTTTGTTATAGAATGGCAAAGACCTCTGAAACTGCCTAGTTCAACCTGTTCTTCGGAGCTTGGGGCTATGTATGTCACTCTTTTAAGAAGTATTTTAGTGGAGCTCTAATTAGTATGCCATTTTATGTCCACTGGCAGCAGTCGGACAGTAAGCCTCTGCAATAAAGGGTATGGGATAGATACTAACTGTGTTCCTTCATATTCACAAGTATTTTTTGCTTAGTCATGGGTTCCCAGATTATTTCCAAATGATTGAAGTTGCTAAAAGCTCCCCAGCCTATAGCTAAATCTGGTCATATTCACAGGGACATCAGATACCCCGGATCCAATGGGCCGGTGGTAAATGATTATGTAAGATGTTTAAGGAGGCATCCCAAGGTGAACACAACAGTCAGGGTGGTCTGAAGGACGGCTCTACTTACCTCCCAGAATCTGAGCTTTGGAAAAGACCTTAAGTCACACACACCACTTTCCAAAAACTATGTTCTTTAGCAATTCATAGTAAGAACTGTCTCAGAGTCCTGGTAGAGGGGAAGGGCAGCTGAGCCAGGGTCTCTGCATACCTCCACCCAATCAGAACCACTTCCTTTTAATCTATTTTTGTTTGTTTGTTTTTGAAGATTTTATTTATTTGACAGAGAGACACAGCAAGAGAGGGAACACAAGAAGGAGGAGTAGGAGAGGGAGAAGCAGGGTTCCTGCTGTGCAAGGAGCCCGATATGGGACTCGATCCCTGGACCCTGGAATCATGACCTGAGCCGAAGGCAGCTTCTCAACGACTGAGCCACCCAGGCACCCCCCTTTTTATCTATTTATATGTTGGAGTTGTGATGACAAAATTTTTTTTTTCAGTGGACCTCCATGCCCAGCATGGAGCCCAAGGTAGGGCTTGAACTCATGACCCTGAGATCGAGACCTGACCTGGGATCAAGAGTCAGACACTCAACCAACCAAGCCACCCCTGCTGACAAATTTTTTTAACCACTGATGTGGAACATACTTATTTTCAAGGCATCTAAATCCTTTCATCAAATTTATCTACGTAGGGCGCCTGGGTGGCTCAGTGGGTTAAGCCGCTGCCTTCGGCTCAGGTCATGATCTCAGGGTCCTGGGATCGAGTCCCGCATCGGGCTCTCTGCTCGGCAGGGAGCCTGCCTCCCTTTCTCTCTCTCTCTCTGCCTGTCTCTCCGTCTACTTGTGATCTCTCTCTGTCAAATAAATAAATAAAATCTTTAAAAAAAAATTTATCTACGTAATCGTTACAATGAGGTTTAGCTTCAAGTAATGAAGACACGAACTAAGAGTGAATGAACAAGGTAGACCTTCATTTCTATTTTCCATAAAAATCCAGATCCTGCGTGGTATGAGAATACCGGTTATGTGAGACTAGCCAGCTTCAAGCTTTCTGCTCTACCATCCCAGATGTGTTTTCTTTATCTTCACGGTTCAAGGTGGAGTTCTAGCTACTACATCCATGTGTCAAGCATGTGAGAAAGAAGGACACACCCACTCCCTACGAACACCTCCCTGAAGATGCATTCTATTCCCATCTTATTAGCAAGCCCTTAGTCATGCAGCTATGCACAGCTCCAAGTGAGGCTGGGAAATGTGGTCCTCCCCATTCTCATGGCCATAGGCCCAACCAAACAATCGGAATTCTAAATATCTAGAAGTAGAGAGACATATGGAAGGGCCCAAGTCTCTCTTCTGTCACCATCCGTCTTCAGCCAAGTCGGCTGGCTTTCAAGGGTTAGGCTATCTGATTCTCTCCTTAGATCTTCCTCGAGCCAGCAGATGAAAAGGGGACATGAAGCCACCTTAAAAGCTGAGAGCTGTAGCAGCAGAGCCCGCGGAATTACACGCTTCTGCTCAGAGCCATTTAGTGGGAGAGCAAATCAATATTTACAGTGCAACACAGACCTAGGTCATAGAGGGAAGGTTAAACTGTGTTTGCCACATTGTGCTTAAGGCACGGAAGGACTGAGGCTCTCGTGGAAAGATTCCCATCAACACGGTTAAGAATCGTCCTCTGCAAAATCGAACCAACACAGTGTATCTCACTGAGTTTCCAGTTTCCAGGGGAAGCTCCGGGCTAAGAGGCAGAAGGGGAGGGTAAGGACTCTGGCTTCCCCTCTAGATCCCTGCACCTTGAACAGGACTTGGCACCTAGGCTGTGCTGAATAAATGAATGAAAGATGAGGTTGGGGCTGGAGACCTAGCTCTGCCTTGGTGCCGTCGAGATGACAGGGTTCTTGGAAGTGCTGGGAGCAAGATTCACCTGGCAGGACAGGAAAAGGAGTCTATCCACATCGCTAGAGGGGCCTTGGGCCTACAGTGCATTAACAAATAGATTTCGAGTCACAGTGGTCAGCAAAGGAGGACTCTGGTAAGCCCACAGATGAAGATTTTATGCGTGATTTTTTTTAAGTTTTATTTTAGTTTATTTTCCATTCATTGTTAGGGGCATTATCGCTACATTTTCTAACTGTTTTAAGATTTAAGAATTATTCTAGGGACGCCTGGGTGGCGCAGTTGGTTGGACGACTGCCTTCGGCTCAGGGCGTGATCCTGGAGTCCCAGGATCGAGTCCCACATCAGGCTCCCAGCTCCATGGGGAGTCTGCTTCACTCTCTGACCTTCTCCTCGCTCATGCTCTTTCTCACTGTCTCTCTCAAATAAATAAATAAAATCTTTAAAAAAAAAAAAAGAATTATTCTAAACCATTCACAAAAGGGCAAATACTGTGTGATGCCACTCTCACGAGCCACCAAGAACAATCACATTCATAGAGACAGAGGGTAGAACGGTGGTTGCCAGAGGCTTGGGGACAGGGGAAGGAGAGTTGTTTCAAGGGTAACAGAGTTTCCCTTTGGCAAGAAGAGAAAGTTCTGGAGCTAGGACGTGGTGACATATATGTTAAGTACATGGAACGTACTTAACACCACTGGATTATACACTTAAAAATGGTCAAAATGGTAAACTTGATGCCATCTATATTTTACCACAATTAAAAGTGAGTCTAAAAGATGAGACTAAATATTAATTGCATATATCAGAGAACGGCATTTCCTCGCAATTACCAATATTTTAAGAAGACTTATAGCCGCAGCCTGTAACAGCTTTGCAAATACTTTAAATGGTCTTTAATCAATTTCTTACAACTCACCCCCAGTAGGCAGTGTCCCTTCTGTGTCCTCCAGGAGCAGCTCCTACCTGATTCACCACGCATCCTAGACGCAGTGCCCTCCATGCAGGTCCTCACTGACTCACCAAAGTGATGTCAAATCATTCATTGAATATTTCTTCCCATATTTCCTCCAACACCAAACCACTCACCAGTGCTCACACCAGCTTGCCAGAGTTCAAGAACTCATAAACTCCCCCTAGCAACTTGGTATCTACCTGAGGAGGAGGAGGAGGTCTAGAGCTTTCACCAAATTCCCTAACGTGATAGTTCTCAAACCGTGGGCCCTGGACCAGCAGCATGAGCATCACCTGGGACTATGATAGAAAGACAGTCCTCAGGCCCCGCCTGCATCTGCTGAATCAGAGAGTGGGGGTGGTGGGCGGGTGAAGCCCAAGGGTCTGTGTTTTCTCAAGTCCTCTAGGGGATTCTGAGGCACACTGAAATTTGGAAAGTGGAGGTCTGTGACCCCACAGTGTTAGGAACCGGTGTGTTCACCAGAAGGGTCCGCACAGAATAGCAAAGTGCTTCTTCTCTGGGGCTTCCTGAGGTTTTTGTAAAAATGACCTAAGATGGGTTGAAAGTTCCCCTGTGGTATTTCTGCAAACATGTAAGTGGATTACAGCTTTCATGTGCCCTCGGGAAATGAGACCAAAGCTCCCACATTGACCTGCTGGTTCATCTCAGAGAAGACGCTGCACCCCCTTCTTACCTAATCTGTTGACTCTATGGGAAGGATAAGGGAAAGGGACTATTCCACAGCTGGGGTTACCATAAATATCAGGCCTTCTGTCGACCCCCCTTCTCTGCCTTCTTCATGGATGCTCCCAAAAGGGAAGGAAGGGCACAGACTGTGGGGACTTCTGATTTCCACTGTCTATGGTTAAGGTGGTTCTGTAGAGGGAACACCAAGTTTTGGGATCAGAAGACTTCAGTTTGAGCCTGTTTCTGTCTGTCACTGGCCTTATGACCCTGAGCCTTAGCTTTCCCATCTGGAAGATGGGGGTGGCAGGTGTTCTTGTGGGCGTGCGAGGACACGGGAGTGAGAGCAGCCCTAGGTCACGTCTGTATCCAGCTCTACCACGTGGCCGCCACGTGTGACATTAAAACCACGATATCGACCCAATGACCACCTCAAAGGGTCATCATGCGCATTTAACAAGGCAATAGCCAGTAAGGGCCTCGCACACTTCGTACACATGGTAAAAAAAGAAATACACCAGTTTAATGCTAGTCACAGTAGTAGTAAATCTTATACCTCTAGCAAGATCAGGCATCCTAACTCTAGCTTTGGAGCACAAAAGCAACATGGATAACAAAATAACGGTATGTGCGGCAGCCGCGTAGTTTAACAACAAAAAAGGGCTGTATTTTTTGTTGAGCTCATTAGCTTCGTGCAAACGAAGAAGGATATTCACCTTTCAGAAAAAGCTTCACACAGAAAATGCTAATATATTCCAAACTCCAAGAGTCTTCAAGTCCTCTTTTGATCAGGAGGTCATTCTTTTCTTTCTCCAAACATAGATTTTCAGATGGAATAAAGATGATACTACTTAACATTCACAGAACAGTAAACACTCTTTAAACTAATTTCATCCATGCTAGCTCGGAGGGAAGATAAGAGGAGAAAATGGCCTGAAGTACAGGAAGGTTTTTTTGTTTTGTGATTTTTGGGTTTTTGTTTTGTTTTGTTTTGTTTTTTGTTTTTGTTTGTTTGTTTGTTTAGAATTTGGTATGACTTGGTGCTAAAGAGGAGCCAGGATCATCCCCACCTCCGGAACCTGCCTCTGCTGACTCTGGGGACTGGACAACGACCCGCTGGCTGCTGGTAAGTGGCCGGATTGAATGGCTCCCGATCAGTCCTTCCAGAGGAGCTGACCACACACAGCCAAATGTTTTGGGGGGTGGCGTTCGTCCGTTTCGACAGAGTTTGCTCTAAAGACTAACAGACTCGTAGGAATCTTAGACGGACGTAACCAGAGCAGGAATGAAAGAGGCGGCAAGATCGGAACCTGGTGGAGGTCCCTCTCCTCCCGTTTTAAGAAAAAGCCCTCCCAAAGCACCGCGTCTTCCTCGCTTGCGCTGAGATCAGACGGTCTCCACAGACACGGCACTGAACTCCTGTCTGACTCACAAACAAACCGACTCTCCCAGAGCCACGAGGCTACGTTTTGTGCTCGATTCCTGCCAGTCCCAGCTGAGCCTGGGGCGCCACGGCAGGCCCCGCACCTCCTGAACTCAGATGTTACCATGCTTTGGGAGAAACACTGAGATTGTTTGGGTAGAGAACAACAATCATTCATTCACCCCAAAGATAGCTTTATTAGGCACCAATTATGACATGTCTAAGGCATGTAATCGATTCATTCCTTCATTTAAGAAAAAACGGTTTTTGAATTGAAAAAATTTGCGATCTAGTTAAAATTCCACAAAATTTATCTTTTGGAAATGTACAGAACAGTGGTTTTTCAGATGTGCTCAAGGTTGTGCAGTCGTCGCTAGGAACTCCAGTACATTCTCATCACCACAGAAGAAAGCAGGTCCCCGTTTCCAGTTGCTCCCATTCCTCGTGTGCCTAACCGCTGCCACAGGCTCTCTGCGATGGTCACTTGTCCTTCTTCTTGAGTATCCCCTTAGCACCAGGCACCATTTCAGGCAAAGAGGGAGAGACAGTGAACAAAACCAGCTATGGGTCTCCCCTAAAGGAGCTTTTCTTCTAGGCATTTGCAATAAATTTAAAACAACATATATTTACTGAGAAGAAACCATGTGCAAGAAAAGAGAAAATCCTCGGTCTAATGAACAAAAAAGAGAACTCACTTCCTCCTCCACACCCAGCGGTGGCATAAAAATAAGCAAAACAGATTTAACCATCTTTTTTATCAAATGACTTTTTCTGGAAAACTCTAAGTGGGAATTTCCCCTTCTTTCCTCCTCCTGGTCCTCTGGGAGGGCTGCGAGGTTCAAACCAAAGAGCGAACGAGTCAGAGGCAGGAGCAGAAGCACAGCCTGGGCCACAGTCAGGCAGACAGTCAGCTCCGAAATGACCAGAAGGTCTTTTATCCCGCATCCACGTGCCTTATGCCACAAACCGTCACCTGAGCCCAATCACTGCCCCCAAACCTCAGCTCTAACCCCCAAATAATAAGCTTCTGCCAAAGGCGCGATCATCCCCCAGAAGAGCAAGTTCCAGTCAAAACTTGAGTCTCACCCAGGCAACGAGATACTCGCTTTCGGCAAGACATGATGACGCAATTTCATTTGCAATTTCTGGAGGGATTACGGTATTTAGGTCCTAGCAGTTCACCGAAACAGGACTTTCATGGGATTTGACTTGGATATGAAATGTCCTGATGATCAGGTCGCATTTCAGAAAGTCTGGCTGCAGCTCAGTCACTGCTTGGACCTGACCATGGTCCCTGAGAGAAACATTGCCAACAAGTATGTGCCTACCACCATCTCTTTACACATAAACACTTCCCCATTGTGGAGACTCCAGCACAGATCCAGGGTTGAGAGTCCGTGAAGACAGGGAATTAATTAGTGGTTGAAGTGAGTCTGTGAGGCAGCTTCCCTGTTTGGATCTAGTAGGACCTTATGGCCAAAGTGTTTCATGTAACTACGGTGACCTTATAATTTATCATCCAAATGACATACTTTCCAGAGTGAACAGAGGCCCCTCTAATAAGCTGAGATGGCAAATAAGCCCGAACTGTGCAGACCAATGGGGAGAGAGGCGTGGTTGTCCTTCACCTGAGCCTCACACCAGGTCCCAGCAGAGAAGCGCCTCCCCAGTCCTGCTTTGGAGCCTAGCATCTGGAAGGGGAAAGCAGAGTCTCCATAATACATAGCAGAAAATGGTAATTATTAAAAAGAGATAATCTCTTGTGATTTCTCTCTAATGCTCTTCGGAGAGGCTCAAGTTACCTGAATACAAAAAGATGTTTTACAACAAATATTGCAACCCTGTACCAAGGACTTTGTAAGAACGACAGGTCTGAAGTAAGTAAGTGGTAAGTCAGAAGAGGTTACAGGTCAACGTGTGTGTGTATCTGTGTGTGTGTATACACATGAGCTAAGTGGAGAGGTGTGGTAAGGATGAAAGAAGGTGTAATTTTTTTTTTTAATCAATGAGAAGTGCTTAAAAGCAGGACAAGTCGGTGATAGCTAACATAAAAGCAAGAGCTCACAACTGCAAAACAGAACTCAGAATGATTTGGGGGTAAAACCAAGAGCTACGATCTTTCCTCACAGCCCTTTTCTTATTTATTCTGATAAATCAAGGATATAACTAGTTTTGCTAAACGGTTCATATTTCCAGAGGATTTTACCTGTAGAGGAGATTTCTTTGGAGCAATGTCTCTGCACTTAAGTAATGGTACTGACCTCCTTTACCAAAAAAAAAAAAAAAAAAAATGATGTCAGGTCTCCCTCGGGCTAACTAAAACAAAATTATTATGAGGCTATAAATTGCTTATGTTTTAAGCTCTTCCATAGCTATAAAATCAGAACAAATTTATAACTGATAATACAAACAAATCCACAAAGCCAATAAAATCCAAATGAATCGCATTAGTTAATCTGACATATAATGATATATTGTTGAAATTAGATTTCCACACTGTGGCCTGGATCTTTGGAGTATGGCCTCCCTGTTCTATTGTGTGTTATTTGATGACTCAATTCTCCAACCACTGTTTCCTATTCAGGCTCTCCATGCAGCTTTCATTGTCACAGACACTGCCCCATACCGTCAGTTGGACTTGCCTTGGCCAGAAGGCATCATTTGCAATTATATTCACCTCAATCCTGCTATTAGGAAAAATCATCGGATGCCAGGGCACTTATAACACACGTGTCACTGTGGGCATGGGGACCTTGCAGCAGCGTTCAGTTTGAAGGTGGTCACCCAAAGAGTCTAGAATGTGCTGATGTTAAATTTGGTTTTAAATGGTCATCTAGGGACACAGAATTTCCCTGGAACCGGAAACTCCGTGACGTCAGAGATTTGGGTCTGGGTGGTTTGACTCTGTTACACGTAGCACTCAACAGGGTACCTCGCAGTCAAGATCTGTGTACTCAGTGAATGAATGTCTGAGCGGATGAATGGAGAATTTTCGAAGGGAATTCATGTAACTATAAGAAATAGACCCACAGGTCCCAGCCTCATGGAACCTGAAGGAAGAATATGGGCAGAGACTCCCACCAACGGGCTCAACAACTGTAAATATACACAAAAAAGAAGCCACATGTATACTCACTAGAATTTTATCTCTAACTCACTTAAAAAAAAAAAAAAGTATTGCTACGCAAGCAAGCAGACGGGTGTTCCCCTAGAAGATCCCTGCAGCCAAGGAGGGCTCTTTGTCCCCATCTATTAGCAGAGAATTGCTTTTGATTAACAAAACCCAACACCAGTAAATGGTGGTACGAAGGAGGAGGACAGAGGAAAAAAGGGCAAGAGGAGGGGCCTAGAATGTATTAGGTTAGCACCTACTACAGGCCAGGAGGCACAGTGATAGGAACTTCATAACTATACTTGAAACTTTATAAGAACTCTGTGGGGTGGGCTTTCAAGTATCACTTACTTTTATACGGATATGGAAATTGATGACAGAAAAGTTAAAAAAGGCTCACCCAGACTTGAACCCAAGTCTGTCCAATTAAGGGTCCTTCCTGTCTTCTTGGGCCATGCTGCTCCCTTAAAGAAGTGACACATGGCCATGAGGGGGCAGAAAAGCAAGTGGTCAAAAAGCAGACAAAGAGATTTCCTTTCCTGAGGGTCAATGGATATATTAAAAAATAAAATGACATTGTCCCATTTATTTATAAGAAACATAGTCAGAAGCGCTTTGAAAGTAATCCCCAGAGTCCCAGCCAGGATTTTAATTGGCTTTAAAAATGAGAATGTCAGGGGTGCCTGGGTGGCTTAGTCGTTAAGTGTTTGCCTTTCGGCTCAGGTCATGATCCCCGGGGCCTGGGACAGAATTCCGCATGGGGCTCCCTGCCTGGCAGGAAGTCTGCTTATCCCTCTCCCACTCCCCCTGCTTGTATTCCCTCTCTTGCTGTCTCTCTTTCTCTGTGTCAAATGAATAAATAAAATCTTTTTAAAAAAATGAGAAAGTCGGCCCTTAGTTTATTCTGTGATCATAACTGTTGGATTGAAAACAGAGAAAGTAGTTGCTACTACATCTGCGGTTACTTCTAGAACCTTCTAGAATGGGTGAAGGGAGACATTTGTAGCTTTTACTTCAAGCTTCCTCTCACCTTCAAAGCTGAGCCTTGCCCTATGCACTTCGAATAACATGCCACAGCACTCATCCCCAAATAAAACCACATACTTTCTTATATTTTCCCCCAATATTTTGTGCTCACTTTTAATTTACTAAAGCAAAGAATCAGTGGGACAAAAACGGGCCTCCTTGTGCCAACCACTGGTGCATGGAAAGCCATACTAACCAGTGGTTAGAGCTATGCCTCCAGAATCAGATTATTTGGGTCATAATCTCAGGGTTGCCTCTTACTGATTGTTTGACTTTGGATAAACTTTATAACTGGTTAAGCCTCAATTTCTGTATCTATAAAGTGGGGATGTTATGAGTTGTTCTGTCATTAGGGTCTTTGTGAAGTCATATATGAAAGCACATGGTCCCGTGCCTGTCACATAGAAGAGATAAATGAATGTTAGTCATTATATTGATTATGCCTAGAAAATATTAGAGCTAAGAAAGTAATATAGGGTAGAAACAAGCCACACCTACTGTTTTAGATCACACTGACCACAGCTGATCGTCACTAAGTCCAAGGACATCATACTGTAAACTAACCTACAACTCACTCTTTCTATACCCACTGGTATTCCTCCCAGAACACTTAGTAAATCATGAAATCTTTTTAATTACAATGTGAGCACCATTGGATGCAAACTCAGTCATTAAAAAAAAATAGAGGGGCGCCTTGGTGACTCAGTGGGTTAATAAGCCTCTGCCTTAGGCTCGGGTCATGATCTCAGGGTCCTGGGATCGAGCCCTGCGTCAGGTTCTCTGGTCAGCAGGGAGTCTGCTTCCCCTCCTCTATCTGCCTGCCTCTCTGCCTACTTGTGATCTCTCTTTCTGTCAAATAAATAAATAAAATCTTTAAAAAAAAAAAAAGGAATGCTCAAATTAAAAAAAAAGAAATGTTTACCAAGGTGGAAATTGCTACAGTGATGACTTAATGCACCCACACAAGATCAGGTACACCTTAATCCATCTGGTTTCCTCTTTTATTTTTTAATTAGAAGGATTTTTGAATCTGTACCATCATCAAATTACTCAAAAGGGAAGGAGGGTAGGTGGATCACAGAGCAGAACTATAACCAACACTCACAGCTCACTTCAAAGTATCAAAAGGCCTAAAAAGGAAACTTCAGAGAAGGATGAGGACCGACTGCAAAGGGAAGCTGAGCCATGGCTTGAAGTCTTACTTAAGGTTCTGGTCCCCATGAAGACAAAATCTCCAACATCCATGGAGAAAAGAAGGCACAAAGGAACATCCAAATTCCATTACTTCAAGAGGTGCCCTTTGGGTCTTCTTAGAAGCAGTGACAGAGACCCGGAGGATAATTACATGCAATTACCTAAAGCAAATGGAATTAAAGAGCACCCACGCTGAGAACACAGGTTTTGGTCATACTCCCAGTAAGTACGCTTTCCCCAGTGTGGGCCCTAATTATCCAATGTTTCCATCGCCCCCTATCTTTCCTCCGTTGATGTAGCTCATTCCACCCCATGTGCCACTGTGTTCACTTTAATGTTTCCTAGACAAGTTCTAATAGCAATCACTAATGTTTAATTAGCTCTTCCTGCATACAAGGAGGTGACCCCCACTGTGGGATGGGATCTGTTTTTCATCTAAAACATCGGGTTAACCTACAAATGCACACTGTGTGTGTGACAGATGAGGCTAGGTGCTGTAATGAATACGAAAACAAAACAGATGTCACTTCCACTCCATTCAACCACATATTCCAATGCTGATACTTACTTCTTGCTGGGCATTGTACTGGGGAGTGGGACAGAGAAATTATGTTGAGTAAAATAATAATGATTCAGGTCTTGTAGGGCTCATATTCTAGTGGTTGACTTCCAAACAGATCGTAGAGAGCCTAATGCCAGATGGAGGAGGACCCACCCACTACCAGGATGGTGTAGTGTAGAAACCAACCGTTATATTTACGCTGAACGATCAATAACGGAATCCAATCTGGTGAGTATGCGCATATCGCCCCTAGAGTTGAGCCGTCCCATCAGCGACAAATACTTCCTGGCTGTTCCCTATACGTAGCATCCCACTTGAAGAGCCAGCAGCATGACCTGTGATCGTGACCTATATCTGCTCTAGGACTGCAGAACTGTGGGCTGGATTTGGGAGCATAATGGAGAAAAAACTGGGATTATACTTCCGTTCTCCTGAGAACTCTACCCGCCCCTACTGCTCGGCCCTGCAACGGTCAACACCAGCTCTTTGGGATTTATACTTCTTAAATGTGATACAATAGGCATAACATAAAAACGTACCATTTCAGCCATTTGGGGTTGTACCATTCAGTGGCATTAAGTGTATTCACGCTATTGTGCAACTGCACTTCTTTTAAATCCCACCTTCTGGCCAAGGAGAAGATTAAGTCTGGGGGCTCACAGACATACTGAAAACAGGTGATGCTAAAAGTCTAGCCTCAGCATTTTACTATTAAACTTATGGACTCACACACACACACACACACACACACACACCCCTAGGTAGACCAACACGAGAGCAGCAGATACGTTTTCTTAAATGTCAACTTCAGTTGCTCGGTCATGTCTGCTAGAGTGCCGTGTGGGAGGGGTGAGGCCATCGTGAGGCCATCGTCTACACTCATCATCCAAGGGCGAGTCACTTTAGTCTCTGCTCACAGGAATGGAAGGGTGCTCAGGCTCTTTGAAAAGCACCCAGCCACAGACCGTAGCCTCATGACGCGTCCCTACCACCTCTCAAACCATTCACTGGCTGCGGATACAGGCAGCTGGGCTGGCAGCAGCTACTTCTCTGGGCACCAGTCAGCTCCTCGTGAACGTAATGCACTCAATATTTGGTGTGTTCTTGCTATGTGCAAGAGACACTGTTCCGGAGGCTGCCGTGATTGAGTAAGTAGGCTACGTTCCAACCCTCGGAGGCTGGCAGTGCAGAAGAAGGGTAAGGCAGGTACTTGAGTAACTATTACATGAGGTAGGGGGGGAGCGCTTCCACGGAAAGAGGCAAAACTGGAGGTATGAAGGAGGTTAAGATCAACGTTTATATCTGATTTAGGCTGATGTGGGTGAAGAAAGATCAGAGCGGCAGGGGTAGAATCAGGCAGGGCTGAGAGGCAGGGCAGACCTTGTTAGAAGGAGTGAAAGCCACAGCTCAGGGCAGAAGAGATCCGAGGCTAGGGATGGATGCACGGACACAGAGAGAGGCTAGGACTCAAGATGTGGCGTAAGAGATTCTTAGCAAATATTTTCAGCCTTTTTTTTTTTCCAGATACAGAGGCAGAGGTACAAAAATATTGGATCCAGAATAATCTGGGTTCAAATCCTAACCCGTCATGTATTAGCTGGGGATGTTAGGTGAGTCTTTCAATCTCTCCAAATGTCATGTGCAAAAAATAGGGAGGAGAAAGCTTACCCCGAAGGGCTGTGTGACAGTCAACCGAGAATGTCATAGAGCAGCTAGTAAAATAGTCACAGCACATGGGCACCTAATGTATTCTGGCTCCCTTTTATCTAAGGGGGTTCTGAGTACGGCAACGGACCACAAAACCACAGCAGTCAACATTTATTGAAACAAGCACCGTATTTGTTGCTTGGAGGCAATTCAAGAGAAATTTAAATCTTAGGTTCCACTCTCAAGGAATTCATCTCGTGGTGAAGGGAAGGAAATGTATATCTGAAAGAGCCCTAAGAACATAAGTTCCGTTCACGGAAAGGAACTCATAACATGAGCATTACTTTAGAAACAGACCCCCGGAGTGATTACATAGTATTTGTTTGGGAAGGCTAGGAGGACCAGCAAAGAAGCAACAGAGTGATCTCTATAAATCAAGAAAGGAAGTCTGAGACTCATAAATACCACAAGCATATTTGCTCGTTCAGTCCTGCTTATTTACTAGCTGTGTGACCTTACGAGATTGCTTAACCTCTCTGAATCTCTGTTCTTTCAACCGTGAAGGGCAGGTTAATCTCTCTTCGGTCTATCTCACATGGGTGCCATGGGACTCAAAGAAAAGAATGCCCATCACAGGCCCTTCCAACCTTCAAGAACCACACAAAGGCAAGGCATCCTCATTACCATCATCTTAAAGCGTACCACAAAATCTCTCCATTAGTAGAACACAGGCCCCCTCCCTATCTCCCCTGTGCTTAGGTTAGGACAAACAGAAAAGCCACGAGGAAATTTCACCTACTTACAAAAAACCTCACTTTATGAAAAAGTTTGAGCCTGACACACACTCATTTCTTAAATACTAGGTTTTTAAAGGATATGCTCCGACCTAATTATTCACATTGACAGAGGGACTTAGGCTGTCCCTGCACATGTGATACACACACACACACACACACACACACTATATTCTGCTTAATGACATGAACAGCAATTTTTCCATTCCTTGTTTTCCCAGCCAGCAAAACTCCCTGACAGCACTCAACATTTTTATTCTGGGTTTTTTGTATAAAAAGTTTCCTGAAATCTCTAGAATATTAGGAAAACTGAAAAGACTCCCAATGCCCCAAAACGAACAATTGAATACTGAACTGAAAACAGTCTTCCCTTGACAGCTTGGTCTCAAAGCCCTGTCTGTCTTCTGGAAAAGCAGGCCCTCGTTACCAGTATTGCTCTCTCTCCCCAAATTAGATCTGGCAGTTAGTACTGGTGGCTTGTAACTTCTCCTGGCGATGGTCTAGTGGGTTTTAAAGAAAATTATTCTGTAAGTCAGGGCAGAGCCTGGCAGAAATTCTCGCTTGCTTTCCCCCCACAAATTGGTATTACCAAGAAGAAAACCAAGAGGCTGTGAAGTACATGCTAAGCTGGGAAAATGGGTAACGGAGTCACTGTCCCTGGAGGCTATTTGTAAGTGAGCTAATGTGCCACCTCTTTCTTCCGTGGCTGGCCAGGAGAAACCCCAGGGGTGAGAAAGTGACCGCAGGGCCCTGTCCTGGTCCTTGGCAGATGGAGATCTCCGTGTGGAAATGCTCAGGGAGGGGTTAGAACATGTGGGCTCAGGAGCTGCACGGGTGAACCGGGAGGTTCCAGAAGGGGGGAGGCAGGTGGCACCAGGAGGGCACGAGAGCAGACTGAGGCAGCCCTGCCCCAGGATGAATGCGGGAGCCAGGCCCGAATCTGGGCCCTGCCTTGTACTAACTGGGAAAGGGAGGGCGTGTCGTGTCACTACTCAGTGTCAGTTTCTTGGTCTGGGAAATGGGGATGGACGGACTCTGGGTAACAGTGTTTGGCCCGGAGTAAGCTTCCACCAGATGGCAGCTGCCCTCACCTCCGGCCAGGTTAGCTTCCCTGAAGCTACCGACCCACCTAAGCCAGTCTCCTTGATGCAAGCAGGCTTTTCCTCACGATCTCACTCCACAGGTATTACTAACTGGAGGAACTGTGAATTAATTAAACTAAATACAACACATGGACACTGTTTCATACTTGTGGTCTGGTCCTCTGGCACCCCCGAAATTTCCTCTCTGGAAGGTGACCAGTGAGGTCCTAATGGCCCGATTTCTCGTTTCCTGCTGGGTTGGCACAGCAGCGCTCAACACGGCTGCTTTCTGTCATTTGAGAAAATCGGTGTTCTTTCAGTTTTCTGAAACTGCAGGCTCCTGGTTCTCGTGTTACTTCTTTGGCTGCTCCTTTGCCCTTGGCTGGTTCCTCATCCATCCGGACCAGAAGGGAGGCAGCCTCCACAGTCGCTGATGCTCCAGATTCTGCTTCTCACCTGTGTCATCCATGTCCGTTCTGGAACTTTCCCCCCACACCTTGATTTTCTAGCCTCGTATCCTCTTCTGAGAATGAGACCCAACCTTTCTCAGCATCCATGAGATAGCTTCAGACTGGCCAAACACGTCTTTCCTTGCCAAACCTGTGACCCTCTGCTGTCCTATCATGGGGAACACCCACAGGTTCTTCTAGTGAACCAGCACAGAAATAGAATTGCAGAGTAAAAGCAGGACAAGCCGGCAACAGGGAGACTGCAGACCGCAGTATCTAAGGGCATGGCTCTTGAGTCAGACTGCCCAGATTCAAGTCTTGGCCCCACCCCCGATGAACTGCAGGGCCGTAGGGCCTTACCCATCCTGTCTGCAGCTCAGTTTCCACAGCTGGGAGCGAGGCATCATAGTAGCCCCACAACATGAAGGGTTGAGGATAAAATGAGTTGACCTACCTCGAGCACTTAGGAGAGTACATGCACGGCACACAGCACTGAATGAGTATTAGACAGCACTATGACTATTCCTCATGAATATAATAGGAAAATGTGAGTGAGTCAGGCTCAGCAGGCTTTGTAGGCAAATGTTTTATGATCTTTAATCTACTTTCTACTAGTGAATAAACCATGGTGCTTGGCAGAAACAAAGCAATTAACTGGCACCCAACGCTGGCTATGATTAGAAACAAGCCATGTTCTATTTTCCCAAATGGCAACGAATAAATAGGGTAGGTGCTGCCTCCGAGTCCATCAGAGCCGGAGAGGGCTTAAAGATCACGTGATGCCGTGGCTACCTGACCTGAGAAGCACCCAAAACACCGGGGGAGCTTTTTAAAGATGCAGATCCCCGGAGCTTAGGTTCTGAGTTTGTGTCTCAGTAGGTCTGGGCCAGCTCCCAGGAATCGGGGGGATGTCGGGCACATTTGGGAGCCAATGATTCAATCCATTCCCTTCCTGTCAAAGATGACAAAATGAAGACCCGGCAGCTTGAGTCCATTTGCCCCAAGTCTTGGAGTGAGTAAGAGGCAGAGCAAGGCTCACACGTGACAGATGTTTCCACCAGCAAAACCATCTCTGGAAAGCCAAACAGAGAAGTGAATCCTATGCTGAGGGCTTAATCTTCCCAGCTGACTAAATAGGAGTGCGTCTGTGTCTAGGTCATTAGAAGAGAAGGTACGTCCTGGCTAGGTTTCGTGAGCTCCTCCATTTGCAGACAGAAGGGCCACTGAGAGGTGTTTCTGGCCTTAAAGTCGTTCAGTGACAATAGGATTTAAGGCCAGTGCGGATGAAACCAAAGCCTGTTTTTATACCTTTTTATACCAAGCAGCCTTTTTGAATCCTTTTGTGATGCATTCTTTTGTATATCCTAGGACAACTGATCCAGCGCTCAGGAACTCAACTCCTGCCAAGCAAAGGATTTCTGCCTGCAAGATTCAGTAAGGATGAGAGCTAGGATTTCTCAACCGCGCATGGCGAGCCCCTCTGGTGTTTGGGAAGCAGCTCCCAGTCAGCTGCGGTTTTGGCAATCACAGCCCACAGAAACGGCACGTGCTGTCTCTGTGATCAGCAAGGGCAACAACAGATTCCGCATCCATGACCTCATGACTCAAGTGTCCACACCCTTGGCAGAGGGCGGGGTCCTCTCCAAATACTCTCCAAGGGGTCCCACTAGAAAGAGGAGGCCAAGCTTTGTCACCAAAGGGCCAGGGTCCAACATGATCTTCGGTTCAAATAGAAAAGTACTTGAAAAGTCTCGAAAACAGCAAGTGCCATATAGAGAGGCTCCGAGGAAGCCAACTCAAGAGCCGACATGATCAGTCTGCGGTTGTTTGGGAACATGGTCCTGAACGGGAGCGCCGTGCCCAGGCCTGAGCAGAGACCACGATGGGAAAGCTGACCCGAGGGTGATTTTACTGGAGACCCAGAGAGGGTCTTGGTTTCCTTTATTCCCACATGCCTCTTCCTCTTCTCCACAGGATCTTTTCTTTTTCCTTCTTTTCGTTCTTTCCTTCCTTCCTTCCCCTTCCTTTCTTCCTTCCTCTGTCCCTGTGTCTCTCCCTCTCTTCTTTCCTTTTTCTCTTACAACTTGGTCTGTTAAAAGGCAGAAACCCTATGGAAGAGAGGTACTTTCAACACATCCTCTTTTGGGGTGTCTGATAAAAGAAAACAGTAAGCGAGCTTGGTATCCCAAGAGGAAGAACAAGATTTAGAGCAGGAGGTGGATGGGTCACAGAAAATCTTCCCCAACCTTATACTTTTGCCAAGGGCTGACCCTGACAAGATCTACTAACCAGTCCCAATTTTACTACATATAAAAATCAGCTGGGGGAAGGGGTGCTTTGAAAATGTAGATCCCTAGACTCCAAACCTAGACAGATGATTTCATGTTGGGGGGTGGGGGGGACTGGAAGTTGCATTCTCAAGGATCTCTTGCCATTTGCATGCACATGGTTGGCCATGATGCTGGGGAACACAGTCCGACCCCCTCCACAGTGTGGGAAGCAAAACTGATGGACAGTTTTGTTGCTTCTAGCTTTGTGACCTTGAGGAGGTGACCTTACTGTCTCTGATTCGCCATTTCTTGTAATACCTCTCTCACGTGGATATCCCGAGAATTATATAAGGTGGGTGTGAATGTATTTTTTAGAAAATGTAAAGCAACATAAAATGTAAAACATAAATCATCATAATCCATTTTTTTCTTTCTCACTCATTTATAACCCATATTTAGAACATGCTGGCAAAGACCTTCTGAGGGATTCCAGATATGAGGAAAAAAAAAAAATGTTCCTGGAGGCCCAAATTAGGATACTGTGTAGCCGGAGCCAGTTTTCAGGGAAAATCAAATGGTCTCTAAATTTAATAAAGAGCAGCATGAATTTCCAATACAGTGAATTTTAAATGAGTAGCCAGCCACACTGCATAAGATCAGCACCAGGATGGATGGGGGTAGGCTTAAGATTAAAACATCCCACACACTTACTGAGCAAATAATGTTCATTCTTACTGTACCAAGCAATTTGCTCAGACTGAGCCAAGATCCTAAATGAAAAACACATTCAATTGAAACAATTTTTATAGCTTCAATAATTCCATTCCCTTCTCTTATTAATTATTAAGGAAAGTACCTACAAAAAAGCATTTTTTTGTTTGTTTGTTTGAGAGTAGGAGGGTCCTTGTTCCGTCCCCGAAGCTATCATCAGGAATCCCAGATACAGCTGCCCCACGCCCAGCTAAGAGCCCAGGTGAGGTGCCCCATTTGTCAAAGGACCTCCTTGCACACTCCTACCCGCACTGGACCTTCCTCCTAGGGAGGCCAAATGTATCGTGAATCCCAGAGAGGAACCACTGAAGTCAAATTTCTAAGAACTTACATAGATCTTTACACACACACACACACACACAAAGAAAGAAAAATAGAAAAATTTAAAAGGGTGTGATCACGACTGTGCTCTTGAGCAAGGATTTTGA
The DNA here is from genome assembly GCF_020171115.1 of Neogale vison. Taxonomy (NCBI): domain Eukaryota; kingdom Metazoa; phylum Chordata; class Mammalia; order Carnivora; family Mustelidae; genus Neogale; species Neogale vison. The sequence goes on along the minus strand of NC_058099.1, from coordinate 90,935,284 downwards.
AACAAAGCACAATTTACATTTTCAGTTTTCCTAAGTGCAGAGAGACCCAGATGTGAAGTTGAGTTTACACAGACATCAACAGTCCTTTTAAAAAACGCTTCAAACTTTTCCTTCTCCGCTGTCACTGGGACGTATACCTTGAGGTTTTCCCTCCCAGTTTGTCAGAGGAAAAACCAGTCACTGAGCAGCCTTTGTTACAGTCAGGGACCTGCTAACAACCACACCCCAGGAGGCCTCTCACCTGTATATGGCCTTGGTAGAGCTTCCATTCTTGGGACCTTTGGGGGCTCTCCGTGCTTAATGTAAACTCAAATTCCTTTCCCTGCCTTACAAAGCTCTGCACAATCTGGCCCTGACATTGGGCCACCTCCCCCTCCCGCGTCCACGAGGGTCCCAGCGCCCACCTTCTCCCTCCTGGGCCTCAGGCACACCAGGCTTGTACCCGCTGTCTCTTCTGCCTGCAATGTTTTCCCGAGACTGCTCCTTTCTGACATTGGGATCTCCATTTTCAGTCTCTGTTTCTCAGTGAGACCTTCCCCAATCTCCCAATCTTAAAGTAGTTGTCTGATCACTGTTTATCACGAGGCCCTATTTAATTTGAACATTTATAGTTTGGTTTATTGTCTTCTTCCTCAAATGCAAAGAAAGCTCCGTGAGAACAGGCATCTCATCTGTACTGACCAGTGGGGTGTCCTCGGCACCTAGAACTGCACGTAATAGGCCTAGAACTGCCTGGTTGAGTGCATGTGGGAAACGGCGACATGGCCTGGTTTTAGGGCTCCGGCATGAATAGGGCTTAGACCAGGGTCACTCGTAGACTCAGCGAATGTACATTGCTGTCCTCAGCTGGAGCTAATTTAGTTAAAAAATGAACACAAACTTTCCATTTGTGCTTTGTGAAATTGAAAATTATCCATAGCATTATTATTAGGGAAATGCTGCTAAACTCTGAAACACATCCCAACAACTACAAGAGGTTTTGACCCAATGCACAACCTTGAACTTGAATATATAAAAGGGCAACATATGTCCCTGGGCTTGAGTTTCATCACGGCCTGAATTACTCTCTAGAAACAAATTCAGCAGATTAATTCTTAAGCACGTTATTAGGGCAGTATCTCCAATGCTACCCTGATCATCTGAAAGGTTTCATCCGAGTTATCTGCTAAGGGGGATTAACTGGGATCCCGGGGCAGATTCCAATGCTAACTACCATTTAAGTGTAATTCTAGGTCTAGGAGAAAGCAATTTGTTAAGTACAGGTTATGTCAAATTTTTGTCTGAGCCTTTAAATACGGTTACGATTTTTCTAGGACCAATTGGTAGAATCTGAATAGAGTCCCATGCTTATAAATGAGGTCAGTGAAGGGCAGCATGCACACCAGTGATGTACGTGGTTATGGGGATGACGAATTGAGCTTCAGCCGCAAGCGTCTACCCAACAGTGAAGAGCAGCTGTGTTGGCTCTGATTTTGGTCACAGAGTTCTTTCCGCTGCATAGGAATACACTTGGTTTTTTGGTTTTGGTTTTGGTTTTGATAATATATATGGGAGGAGCTGTACATTTGGTACTCTTAAAGGATGCCATACATGCCCACGGGGGTGAGCTGATCAATAAAATTCAAATCAATATTTCTCCATTTTTTACAAGATTTTATTTATTTGACAGAGAGATCACAAGTAGGCAGAGAGGCAGACAGAGAGGAGGAAGCAGGCTCCCTGCCGAGCAGAGAGCCTGTTGCGGGGCTCGACCCCAGGACCCAGGGATCATGACCTGAGCCGAAGGCAGAGGCTTTAACCCACTGAGCCACCCAGGCGCCCCTTTATGTCTCCATTTTAATAGGTCATCCTCCTTCCCATTAAGGATAGAGTCACAATTTTTATAATAATACACAAGACAGTGAGAAAGGACTACAAACTACACTGTATAAATAAGCATCTCCTCAAAAAGAGGGAAAGGGAGAGATGAAACATTTTGCTCTCTTTATCTGTCAACTGATTTCTGAGAAGCACCTGGCAACCTGGGCCATTTATATGAATGTACTCTTGGCCAGACCTCCTTGAGAGAATGGAATAGGAACATAAGCCTTCAAAGCCTAAGAAAAAACAGAAATATTAGGATTTTCCTGTTCATATCCTAAGGCATACCAATATCCATAAAAGTCAACGGGCATCTCTTCTCTTATTTATTTGCCTAGTAATGCCAGCCATTAGGTCCCCAAAGTTTATATTCCTGAGGCCTGGGGGAGAAAAACAGCACTTACTGAAAAGAAAAAACTTGGACAAATTCAAAATTATTATTTTAAATAATGCTTTTGCTTCTGCAGATTTCTACCTCAGTAATTCCGGCTGTCAGCACTTAAAAGTGCCTTCTAGTCACTATTCAAAAACCTCCATACAATGCCGCACACAGCTGATCTGTTCTTTATTCAGAATAAAACTAATGTACTCTGTGGGCATTTCTTAGAGCACTTCAAAAGCCAGTCATTAGTAAGAACGTAAACAGAAATACACCACATCATGATTACCAAAAACATGGGCACTCTAAATGTGACAGAGATTTTTTTTAAATATCTCAAAATTACTATTTTTTTAAAATGGTGAAGGGTCTCTTTTTTTATGGTGTCATTATCAAGTAACACTGTCTTGAGGCTCATTATAGTTCAACGCAGTTAGATTCACCCCAGTGTTTGTACTTTTCCTTTTCTCGCTCTCAGTGAGATTCTGAAAAACAGTTCTTCTGTTAACTAGCTCCCTGGGGAATAGAGCCTTCCTTAACTGGCCTGCATGGGAGGGAGGGCTTTCTAATTTTGCAGCACACACCGAGTATTTGTGGGTGGGACGTGCCTGGTGAGTTCATCTGGACCAGCTCCCACCCGGACTGCTGAATTCCTTTGACAGCACATGCACCATCTGGGTGTCAATCCGTTGTTCTAATCCCAACGACTTTCTGGTGACATAATGGCACACTGAGTGGAAACTGGGTTATTGCTACACAGAACACATGTGACAGCTACTCCTAAACTCCAGAACCAGATTCCCTCCTTCCTGGAGAACAAATCCTGTTTCCCTTCCATGACCCACAGAGACTCTTTGCTACCCCCAAAGCAAGAGCAATCCCACAACAGGGTAAGAAGCTTGACATAGGAACACAAATTAGTCCCACAATTTGAAAAAAAAAAATAAGGCCCCAATTCCTCCTTTTATGTCAACACTCACTTTAGCAAAAGATGCGACAGGAGGGCCGTGACTATTGGGATGGGGCGAGGGGAGACACATGAGCACCACTGACAATCCTGAAGGGGACTCCAATGACCGTGCCTTTGTGTAATCCCCACCCCTGCTTTGAGTGTAGGCCTAATGTGTAATTTGCTCCTAACCAAGAAAACATGGCATAGTTGATAGAGTGTCACTTCCACGACTCTGCCGGTGAAAGATCTTCCTCGCTAACTTGGGACAATATACATTCATGATGAGAAGTCCATGGGGGCAAAAAGCCCATGGGTGGACTGCAGGAAGCAACCACCAAAACTTGGGCCGTCAGTCATAGAGCCCAAAGAGATACACTCTACCAATGACCTGAAGAAGCAGATGCTCCCCTGGTCAAGGCTCCAGATGAGAACACAGCCCAGGAAACACCTTGACTATAGTCTTGTGAGACAATGAACAGAGGACCCAGCAAAGCTTTGCCCAGACTCCTGACCCACAGCAGCTGTGAGATGAGAAATGTGTGCTGTTTCAAACTGATAAATTTGTGATAAGCTGTTATGCAGAAATAAGAAACTAATTGGCTGAGAGAAGAAAAGAAGGTCACAAGTCCTTCTCTGCCCACTCTGAAAAGGAACCAGGGTCATTAAGTTTGGCTAAGGAGTGCCCTGCTGACCTCCTGCCTCTGCAGATAATCACAGGAAGAAACATTTGGACAGTGTTGGACAGAGCCAGCTGAGCCTGTGTCAACCCCTCCAAAGGATGCCTATTAACTTCGTAGATGTTCTGGATCCTGCGATGGAAAGCTTATTAACCAGAGGAACTTCTTAAGCTGACAATGAAAAATAATGGGCACGGTGACATGTTCTAAAATCTTATTATACTATAAAGGGAACTTCTAAGTAGCTTTACTTAAAATTCCTGGAAATGAAGAACAGTGAGACAATCAATTTGTCTTCATCTGCCTATAGCTCAGGTTTTGCAAATAAGCTTCCATTAAATCTCTATACCTGTGAGTCCATATCATATTTCTGGCATACAAGCGAATTAAAAAGAAAGAATGCCGAATGGAGCCTTCCACTTTGAAGGTGTTTTCACAGAGCTATAAAACTTCATGCATTAATCTCTATTTATATTAACTCTTAATTACATTGCTTAGGCTTTCCATAATTTCATCACTTTTTTCATAGTTTAACAACTTTAAAAATTAACCACATAAGGTTGCTAATATCAAACTATACTAAAGGTAACTTCAGAATATGTAGCCCCTATCATATGTGAGGCATAAATATAAAAATGGTAGCTGAAGTCTGAATTGAAACCAATAATAACTCTTAAATGTATGTTTAGGATTCATCAGGAGTCCTCTCTTTCCCTTATTTAATGTCAGTGTCAAGAATTTGGTGACTAACATTTGGAATACTTAGTTCTTAGTTGAAATCTTTTTTTTTTTTTTTTTAAGATTTTATTTATTTGACGGAGAGAGATCACAAGTAGGCAGAAAGGCAGGCAGAGAGAGAGGGAAGCAGGGTCCCTGCTGAGCAGAGAGCCCCAATGCGGGGCTTGATCCCAGGACCCTGAGATTATGACCGGACCTGAAGGCAGAGGCTTAACCCACTCAGCCACCCAGGTGCCCCCTTAGTTGAAATCTTAATACAGATTGTGATTAGACAGCTGATCCTGAAATTAACCCATTCCTGATATTAATCGTGATACAAGCTATACATCTGGGTAACCTCTAAGTTTCCTTCTAGTACTAATAGATCATAATTAATCTTATTTTTTTGAGTAATACTTATTAAACATCTATAGGTATAAAGTAAAAACAGATATAATATCACCCATATAATGATGATACCAGTTGCTTAAAATGGAGTCAGAATCCATATTTTGTGTTACTGCAGAGGTTGGCATTCCAGAAACTTCCAGAAGGATAAAGCATGGTAAAGGTCTGGACACTGGCAGTCCAGGTTAAGAGTCTTGGATCAGCCATGCTCAGAGCAAATCGAAAGTCTCACATCTGGGAGTTAAGTCAAGTTAGCGAATACAACCATCAATCATTCAACAAACACTAGTTGAGCACCTACGATCTCTTAGCACAGTTGTGGGTTTACAGCAATCAATAAGCCTGACAAGGTCCCTACTTGCATTCTTGGGGGATTGGGGCCAAAGACCTAATGAGCAAGCCAACAACTGGTCATGGTACCTTCAGATAGTGGAAAGTTAATTCAAGTGAACATATTAATGAGGTCCTACTCCTTGCCAGCCAGGCAGTGCTGTGGCCCTGGAGAGTCACCAGGAGTGAACAAAACACACATAGATTCCCACCCTCACAGTGATCACATTCTAGCAGGAGAAAGGGATAATAACACAAGTCATAATACATAGTAATTTATATACTGTGTTATAAGGTGATATGTGCTATGTTTTATATAGAGAGAGACATGTATATGTCTCTCTATATAAAGAGCAGAGCAAAGGCAATTAGAAGTGCTTGTGAGGAGGCAGTGGGTCACAATTCTAAATGGAGCAGTCAGCGGAGATGCCAATAAGAAGGTGACTTTTGTGCAGACTTGAAGGAGAAAATTGTGGTCTAAAGGAGGTAGACAGGGTCATAGTGGGAGAACTGGAGGGCGCTGCGGGATTCCTTCGCATGAGTGGCCAGCAAAGTCTTTGCCGAGAAGAAAGCATTTTAGCTGAGAACTTCCATGTCGAGGAAGAACCCGACATACAAACACCCAGAAGCAGAGGAAACAGAAAATGCAAAGCCCCTCAGGTGAGGCTGAGTTTAGCCCAGAGGAATAGAGAGACAACGAGGGTGACCGGGAGAACAAACCAGTTAGTGGGGTCAGGTCATGCAGAATGAAGTCCGAAAGGTCATCTGTCATCTTCAGTGGTCTCCCATCTCTGCTACACTGTCCACGGATTCTGTTCATCGATCTCAAACATGTTCTATCCTCTCCTATCTTTAAAGAACCACCCACTAGTTGCCACTCAATGTCTTTATCCCTCCCAGTCTCTCCAAGGAAGAGTCCAGATGTGCCGCCTCCACACCCTGCCCCCACCACATGACTCTTCAGTTCACTCCAATTGGATCCCTCCCCTAACACTGCTGTTGCTCAAGCCACCAATGATCTCCACATGTCTAAGTTCAAAGGCCAATCGTCCTTAATTTATCCAACTTACTGCTGTCTTTGGCATTGATGACCATGCTCTCTTTCTAGAAACACTCCCCTGTCTCCATGACACCACAGCCATCCTTACCTTCTCCAGAGTCTCTGGCCTCTCCTCAGCCTCTCTTCTTGGAAATGACGCCCCAAAAATGTAAGCGTTCAGGGGGAAAAATACTTAGGGGCTTTGGTTAAACAAAAGCACGTTCATCAGCCTTGCCAGCCTTGGCCCTGGGGAAGTCACAGGGTGTGAGAAACAATAGTGGAAAAGATAGAACCAGAGCAAGCGAGACCTGGATTTCCTAACTGTATGACCTTGGGCAAGAAATTGTGTCTCTAGGACTCAGTCTTCTTGCCTGCAAAATAGGGGTTTTAACAGTTGCCTTGCAGGGCTGTTAATGAAGGTCAAATAATTTATCCTTCTCAAGCCCTCCAGCTAGTGTCTGGTACTGGTAGAGGCTATTCTGTTGTTACCATCCTTCTGAGGGTGAAGAGGAAAACCTTTTTTTCTGAATAATAGAGGAAAGAAAAACAGCATTAAAGGTGTGGGGGAGCGGAGAGAAAGCATTAGTAAGTTGTTTTAGGTGGAGTCCCCCCACAAATTAACAAATTTTGCTTTAGAAGCCTGAAATCCTCAAGTGTAGGAAGATATTTACAACATACAAAATCTCTTTCCAACCGTCAACTGGAAGCAAATATTCATCATCACAGAACACCACAATGTCCCTCCTCAAATGTATTTTATGTACTTGGACTTGATTGAGTCGGAAGCTGTATGGGGCATGAATGCAGCCCTCGAGTCTGGGCTGCGGTCCTGCCTCCCCACATTCTAGGTGGGGGGCTGTGGGCAGACACCCCAGGCTCCCCGTGCTTCCTTTTCCTCCATTGTAGTATGGAACTAATCATGGTATACGCCTCCTGGGGTTGTTCGGAAGACACAATGAGTTAATATAAAGTATTCAGAATAGAACCTGGCACCAAGTAAGCTCCTAATGAATATAAGATGAGAACAACAACAACCATTTTTGATCCAGCTCTTTCCGGTGCGCTCACTTCAACCCCATGAGGTGACCTGAAATCAGGTATCTGAATTACTCGTCCATACTTGTCGTTTTCCTGTATGAAACAATCCACAGTTCTGTGTATTGTAGGAAATAGATATTGTTGGGTATTTTCCATTGGCCTCTCCGGATCTACTCTCCCTCTGTTCTGTGTTGCAGAAGGCTGACCTTCTGCCTCAATGGGCTTCCTTATCCTCTGGCTTCTGGCTGGATTCAGCCCATGGGAGGCACTGGCAGGAGACAGAGGAGAGGAAGGAAAGTGAGCTCTGGGTGTCAATTCCTCTAGCTCTGTCTCTGCTGGGTCACCACGGGTGACCCCTCTTGGAGGCCACAGCTCCAGCCAGGCTGCCGGCCACTCTCCCCAGGGTCCGGTAATCCTCTTTCAGGCCTAGCTGCAGGTAAAGATTCCTCACGGTTGCAAGCTCCAAGATGTTTCACCATATCTTACTGTTTTCCTTAACCCTGAGCATACGGTTTTAAATAGTCCCTCTATTAAAGTCTCCTAAATTACCTGACTGTTTCCTGCTGGGATCTAGAGTGACGCATCACTCAGGCTTCAGTGACGTACAGCCATGCAGGAAGGGTGGTGGGACCTTGAACACTGTATGTAAACAAAGAAAGGACAATTGAGCCAGAAGGCTGAGACTCTCGCCCAGATCACTGCACGCCCAGCTCCTGTCATCCAAGCTGGTCACTTACAGGGAAGACAAAGGGAGGGACTCCCAAACCTCTCAGCCTCCACTGTCCTCCCTGACCTTCTGTTCAGGTGAATGCTAGTCCTGCTGGTGACTTGCAGGATAAGAGGACTTCCCGGTCCTCCAGCTCTCAAATGATCCAAGTTTCCTCTCCATCCACATTCAGTTCCACCGAGGCATTTGTGACCACGCATGCCCTTGAGACCAAGTTCAAACACAAGTTTTCTCCAGCATGACCTCACCTCTGCCTAGCTGACCTAGTGGAACAGGAGTTAAAAGATCCATCCTGGAGCTCTCCCTGTTATCAAGCCAACAGCAATACTGAATGCCCTGAGGCTGCGGCTCTTAATTATAACCAGAAGCTTAATTTTAGAAGGTGACACCAACAGCAGCTTTCAGCATCACAATATGAATTAATCATTAATTACATTTTTGGGTCACACTCGAGCTCCATATGAGAAAATTACTCAGTAAATGGTTGTGAGCTGCTTTGGTCATGAACCACTGGCCAGTGAACACAATGGCAAAGCATGTTTCCATACTCTGGAGGAGCAGACCCAGGCTAAAGGCAGTTCTAACACAGACAAGTCCTAGCAGAGAAGCCGTGTTTGTCTTGTGTTAACACTCTCCATCAATTAAATGTGGACCCAAAACACATACAAGCAAAAGTGATATTAAGATCTTCTCTGCGGCCATAATATTTTAAAAATCATGATTATAAACAGTAGTGCTGAAATTATATTTTCGTTTGGAAAAATGGATCATGAGCCTAAAAAGGGAGCCAGAGAAGAGGCATTCAACATTGGGAAAAGAGAGCCAGGAATATGAGACTATGAAAGGAAGAACATTCTGGAAACTTAGACTGACCATGTTGTTCAAGGCTGGCATATAGTTCCTGAATCACGACTTTAGCATGAATGCCTCCTTACAAAACCCATAACTGAGCAGCATTAGCAACCTCTGAAAATGACTGAAAAGCTGTAATTTTATTTGCTCAAGAGATATGCTGAAGAGCTGCGTACACATCAGATTTTTTGTGCAGAGAATCATACTTCAAGTGCACTAGGAAATCAAGCTTTATGGACAAAACGTTCACGTGAATATTTTATAAAGTGAATAATAAAGCCCTTGCTCCTGGCCCTCCCTTCCTTTCTATGTATATGAGGTTAAGCAGTTGGTCCGTGTACGTGTGCAAGCCTCATATGCATGGAGTTAGATGGTTTATGGAATCTCGTGTTTCAAGTCAGCAAAAGATTATAAAGTGATTAAAAGTCACATCAAATCTTTACTAAGAAAAGATAGTCTTGGAGTCAGACTAAGCAGAGACAAAAAGCTTTTATTCAGCTGCCTCAGTGCCCTTTCAGGAGGTTAATGAGTAAAGATAAAAAAGGGTTTAACCTTTAGTGAAATCTCAAGAGAGTAACATAGAGATTTAGCCTGAGATAGGGCTTCTCCAACAGGTGGGTTCACCTGTGGGCCCCTAAAGCGTAGGAGAATTTAGGGAGGTTTTAATTTCCATGATAATCCAATCTTATCATTTATTTTAGTCGTAAATGCAAAAAAACAAAACAAAAAACAAAAACAAGAAAAACCCCCAAACCCAAAACCCAAAACCATCTACGCTGCAGGGACAGTTTGCCATTAAAAGATATTAGCATTCCTGGTTCTAATAATACATGATATGTTTATTAAAAAAATTAAAAAATTATTTAAAAAAGATATTGGCATTGTATTATTTTCATCTATTCTTTTTTTTTTTTTTTGAAGATTTTATTTATTTACTTGAGAGAGAGGGTGAGCAGTGCAGGGTAAGGAGGAGGGACAGAGGGGAAGGGAGAAGATGGGGTGGGGGAGAAACAGGTTTCCAGCTGAGCAAGGGAATCCTAGGTGGCCCAATGATTGGCTCAATCCCAGGACCCTGAGATCATGACCTGAGCCAAAGGCAGACACATAACCAATTAAGCCACCAAGGTGCCCCTTCATCTCTCCATTCTTAGGTCTGAAGCCCACTGAAGTTGTATGAAGTTACAAATTTTTCTTTTTTGAGGATTTTTTTTTAATTGAAGGAAGTATCAGATTTTTCTCTTCTAAAGGGGAGCTGTAATCCCGTAGGACTCAACTTGAATGGGGCAGACCAGCATAGACTCATGATGTATTTTATCTTTAAAAAATTTACATATCACCAATTTTGCCTATTAAATTGGCCTAGAAGCAATGACCACCCTAGTAGCAATGAGTACCCCCAGTGGATTGTGGGCTTTACCACCTTGCCTAAAAGAAACAGGATTCTTAGAAGAAATGGTTGATTCCAGGTCTGATGCAGGAATATGAAAAATGAACCTGGAATGTCATATCACACCAGAAGCAAGGGAGCTATCAAGGACTATAGGATTCTGTCAAAAGGATTCAGGAACCAAACTACCCACCAAACTGTAATGGATTACAACATAGCAAACATGTTTAAATTCATGGCACTAAAGTCAATAGTCACAATAAAAACTTCTCCACCCCAGTTACCTCTGGAGAACATGAGCAAATCAACTCCTTATTTCAAAAACTGGTGAAAACAAAGAAAAAGAAGCAAGCAATTACCCTGTCTTGCCAGTGTGAACTGTAATTAAAAATAACCAGATAGCTGACATGGGGAAACTTCTCTACAGAAGACATCCACCTAATAAATGAGAGGATGGTAAAATTAGAAAGTTGTCATTTTGTAATGCTCGATACATTAATAGATTCAGAAAAACCATTCATGAAATAGTCTTGCAAAAAAATAATTGAAACTAAATCCGATAAAAGCTCTAGATCTGACTAGCAATTTATATAAAATGCAGAGAAAGATAGCACGTTGAATGATACCACAGGGGACTGCCAACAAATACCGACTCTGGGACATCCTATAGGAAAATTGGTTTGTTTTTTCTACAAAGAAGTTACAAAGAAAAGAGAAAGATAACAGAAAATGCTAATGGTAGCAAGCTTTATTCAGATTTGATGCCAGTCTATTTTGCAATGTACACTTATGAACAACTTCTAAGACTCTTACACACACACACACACACACACACATCCTATATGCACATGTAAACACAAAAGTTGCTTTAAAAATTACTAGAAATATTTTTCTAGTTTTAGAACATAGTATTTTTGATTTGGAAATCATAAAACAGTGTGGACCCTCACACTTGGGAAACCAAGCAAATGTGGAATACTTGGGATAGTAATCCTCATCTGAGGACAAACACCCCTTGGGGGAGGTTTAGAACTGTTGGGATCTATAGAATTTGCACAAGCTTGCAAGGAATCAACATTTGTTGATTTCTTACTTAGTACAAAGCTACAGTAATCAAGACAATGTGGTATTGATATGACAGATGTATAGATCAATGAAACAAAACAGAGTCTGGAAATAGACCACCATATATAGTTAGTTGATTTTTTGTTGTTGTTGTTGATTTTTGTCAAAGGTGCTAGGATAATTCAATGAAGAAAAACCATCTTTTAAAAAAATGGTACTGGAACAACTGGATATTCATACATGGGAAAAAAAAAGAAGTTCAAGCCATGCCTCTTACTATATGCAAAAATTAACTTGAAATGGTCAGAGACCTAAATATAAGAGTGAGAGCTCTAAAACTTCTAGACGAAAACACAGGAGAAAATTCTTTGTGCTCTTGGGCTAGGAGAAGACTTGTTAAACAGGACACACCAAAAAACATGAAGTAAAAAAGAAAAATTTGATAATTTGGGCTTCATCAAAATGAAAAACTAGCCAGTGAGACACACTATTAAGACAATAAGAAAAGTCATAGACTAGGAGATAATATCTGCAAACATGTTGGTGCTAAAAGACTTATTATTGAGTTGTAAGAGTGGTTTATATAGTTTAGGTATAAGACAAACAATGCATAAAAAATATAAGCAAAAGATTTGAATACTTCACTAAAGATCACATATGATTGGCCAATACGCACATGAAAAGGTACTCAACCTCATTAGTCAGTCATTAAGGGAATGCAGTGAATTAGCTCTACAAACACATGAGGATGGCTAAATTTAAAAAGACTGGAAATTCCAAGTGTTGACAAGGATGCAGAGCAACTGGAACCCTCCTTCTTTGCTGGTGGAAAAGTCAAAATGGTACAGCCACTTTGCAAAACAGTTTGGCAGTAGGATGGTTAATTTTATGTGTCAAACTGGCTGGGTCATGGGATCCAAATATTTGGTCAAACACCATTTTGGAAGTTTCTGTGGAGGTGTTTTCTGGAGGAGATTAACATTTAAATCAGTGGACTTGGGGTAAAGAAGATTATCCTTCTTAATGTGGGTTTACCTCATCCAACCATCTGAAGGCCTGAATAGAACAAAAACGGGCCTTCCTGAACAAGAAGGAATTCTGGTAGTAGACTGCCATTCAAGCCTGAGCTGCAACTTTTTCCTAGGTCTCCAGCCTACTGGGGCAGATTTTGGATTTACCAAGACTCCACAATCACATGAGCTCCTTAAAATAAATCCCTGTTTCTCTCTATATATACATATCCTATTTGTTCTTTTTCTCTTGAGAACTTGAATATAGGCAGTTTCCTACCAAATTATACTCACGTACAATCCCGCAATCCCACTCCTAAGGATTTACTCCTCTAAAAATGGAAACAAATGTCTACACAAAGACCTAATGTGTGAATATTCTTAGTATTTTTATTCATAGTAACAAAAACGGGAAAAGGCCAAAATGTGCCTCAAGTGTTAAGTAGATAAACAAATGTAATATGTTTATGTATTGGGATAAAAATTTAAATGTGATGGAGTTCCTGGGTGGCTCAGTCGGCTAAGTGTGCGATTCTTGATCTCACCTAAGGTCTTGATCTCAGGGTTTTCAATTCAAGCACTGTGTTGGTCTCCACACTGGGCATGGAGCCTATTTTTAAAAAATTAAAAATAAATAAAAAATAAAACTGCAATAAAAATGAACTACTCATCCATGCAGCAATATGGATTAATCTCAACTGTATTATGCTAAGTAAAAGAAACAAGATATAAAATGTTATATAGTGTAGGATTCCCTTTGTATGACAGTCTTCAAAACAGCAAAACTAGAGGGATGGAAAACAGAGCGGAGGTTGTCAAGGGCTGAGGCTGAGGGGAGGGCATTGACTGCAAAGGGGTATAAGGGAACTTTTTGGGGGTGTCATAAATCATGGATCTTGACTTATGGTGAAGGTTACAAAACTGTATACATTTGTCAAAACTCATCAAACCGCACATAGTACAAAGATGAATTTTATGTGTGTATATTACAATTATATACATACAGTTCTAATTATAAATTGTAATTTTTAAGAGAAGGGTAACAGTTGGTTGTGAAGTAAGCACTATGAAATGAGAAATACATCCCTAGGTGCCAACAGCTATTGTATTTGTTGAGGCTGGTGGCCCTCCTAGGAGGTCTTCCTTTACCTGTCCAGTCCCAGTGACCTTGCCTTCCTCAGTGTCAACATGACAGCCCCTCTTCTGTACCTCTTCCATACCTCATGAGGGATAAAACAGTGTCTGACTCGGTGACCACTGATTTGAAAGAAATAGGAGCTCACTTGAGCTGGCCTAAGTATACATGGATTTATGAACAAGGACATGGATATTTTACAACTTTTTAAAATGGAGTACAGCTGCTGTACTCCAGGAAAGTCAGAGACAAGAATTGGCACGCCTCTACTCTTCAAGATCCAATGGCCTCTTACATCCATTTCTTTTCTGTCATATCTACCTCACGCTTCTTCTCTTTCTCTCTCTTTTTTGTTCTGGAAACAAGAGCCAAACAAGCTGGCCCAGACCTGCCTGGCCTCATCACTTTATAAAGTCTTACACCCAAAAGAATTGGATCGATTCGTCTTGAGGTCTGTTTGGCTATCGATACAGAGCTCACGCCCTAAGGCCCAATGTCCAGTGAGCAGGGAGGGGCTGGCTTATATGACAACACTCTGTGAGAGAGATATAGAGTGGGGTAGTAATGATCAGCCTCCTGGCCTACCTGAGGCCCTACTTGAGCTAATACTAAGCTCATACTATTATCTCTTATCTTTTTATGATTTCCAAGGAGTCCAACCATGCCACTGCCTCAGTGCTTTTAGAAGGCTCTTCCCATAATCACTGACAAGGCTGGCTCCTGCACTTCCTCAGGTCTTTGCTCAAATGGTCAGGCCTTCCCTGACTGCCCTATTGAAAACACCAACACCTATGTCACATTCTTTGCCATTACTCTGCTCTATTTGTCCTTGAGTAGTATAAGAACTTGACATGATGATACATATCTACTTGTTAATTTATATTTTTCTCCACTAGAATGAAAGCTTCACGAGAGTGAGACTATTATGTCCCTTATTGTATCACCAAGACTCTCAGTATCACACACAGAGGAAATGTTCCATAAATAGTTGTTAAATAAAATGTTGTTTCACAGATGTGTTTTAATTCAGAGACCATTATCACAGTCCATTTATCCCCTGTGGTAATATACCATGGCGGGTATGCCCTACCAGGTCTATGGCATTTTATAGTTTTTCAAGGTTGATACCAGTTTTTTGTTCCCATTCCCCCCAAATTCTGTTGTCAGTTCTCAATAGAAGATGTGACTCAATTCCTATGATCTATTTAATTACATGCTGGCAGTTTCAATTTGGCTTTAGGGAAACTCATAAGACCCAAATGCTCTTACTAGAGAGCTCTATTTACAAGGCCCAGCGATGCTGTTCTTCTCTTGCAACTCAGCCATGTCTCTTTCCAACATGGCACCCCAAGAGTTTAAGCTTCTTAAAACACACTCAACGACAGCACAGGGACCTATAAATAAAAGAAGCTTAACAAGGACTTGTAGACTGAGATTTAATGATTGATCATTCAGTAGATAGGTGTGAAAAATTAAAAAACCTTTGTTCCAGACAATTTAATAGTGGGCACATAGCATTGTTGCATACACTGGGGGCTGGAGCCAGAAGAGGTAAACAATACACAGTCCTTAGACACTGCCAAGGGACACACTGTTCAGTGCAGAGATTAAAACATCCATAGAGGTATTTATAATAGTCAAATTAGGGAGGCAGCCCAAATGTCCATCAATAGATGAACGGATTAAGAAAATGTGGGGGAGCTATATATATACAAATATACACCCATATACACACACACACACACACATATGTATACATACCATGGGATATTACTCAGCCATAAAAAAGAATGAAATCTTGCCATTTGCAGCAACACAGATGGAAGTAGAAAGCATTATACTAAGTGAAAAAAATCAGAGAAAAATGAATACCATATGATTTCCCTCATATGCGAAATTTAAGAAACAAAACAATGAGCAAAGGGGAACAAGAGAGAAAGAGACAAACCAAGAAACGGACTCTTAATTATAGAGAACAATCTGATGGTTACCAGAGGGGAGTTGGGTGGGGGCATGAGGGCAACAGGTGATGGGGATTAAGAGTGCAATTATAATAAGCACCAGGAGATTTATGGAATTGGTGAATTACCATATCGGATACCTGAAATTAATATAACACCGTCTATTAACTATACTCGAATTAAAATAATAAAAACTAATTTATACAGCTGGAAATAAATTTTTTTAAATCCACACAGATAACTAAAAGCCAGATGATAAGAGGGTACTAAGAAAGAAAAAAATCTCAAAGTCAAGAAGGGTAGAATGAGAGATGATAAATGTGTGATGAAACAGGTATCAGAAAGGAGGTAGTATATGTAAAAGGCCTTGAAGAATGCAGAGGAGAAATATTTAAAACTGAATTAGAGGGGCACCTGGGTGGCTCAGTGGGTTGAGCCGCTGCCTTCAGCTCAGGTCATGATCTCAGGGTCCTGGGATCGAGTCCCGCATTGGGCTCTCTGCTCAGCAGGGAACCTGCTTCCTCTTCTCTCTCTCTGCCTGCCTCTCTGCCTACTTGTGACCTCTCTCTGTCAAATAAATAAATAAAATCTTTAAAAAAAATGAATTAGAATGTGAACATTACATGTAAAAATACGTAGGTGTGGTTAAAACAGTATTTGGAGGAATTGGGGCTTTAAACAAATTTACCACATAACAAAATTTAAAAATAAATGAGCTCAGCATTCAAATTAAAGAGTTCGAAGGGGGGGAAAGCATGTCCAAATTAACCAAAAGCAGAAAATAAGATAGAAATCAATAAATTAGAAAACTACAAAAACAAAGCAAGACAAAACAAGAAAACTACAAAAACAAGGTTAAAAAAAATTAACCAAGCCAAAAGGTAATACTTTCAAAAGGTTCTGTGAGATAGATATCTGTCAAGACTGACCAAAAAAAAAAAAAAAAAAGAGAGAGAGAGAGAGAGAAGAGTCAAATAAAACAGAATGGGGTTGGTTGTGTTTGGGAAACAAGTGGTCAGTCTGAGTAAAGGCAGCTGGGGGGTGTCTGTGGAGAACTGTGACATGATGCTGGATAGAGAGCCGGGGTCCTAATGGTGAAGCCTCTGGGAAGCCGACTTTATTCCCTGAGTAGCAGGGAGCCACTGATGGCTTCTGAGCTGGGGTAGCTAATAAGGGCTGTTATTTAGGAAGATGCCTGTTTGCAATGAGGAGAATGCCAATGTGTGCGATGGTCTGCGGTGGGTGAGGACATGGGTCTGAACAGGGCTCTGGAGAGGGGGCCCCAGCGAATAACACAGCACCGGGTGCAGAAAGAATCCATACAACTGGCAGGTGACCAGAAGTCTATGTGCGATGGAACTAGAGGGAGATGGTGATCCTCCAGGGAACAGTTTCAGATGGAGGCTGGGCTGCAAAGGAGGTAAAAAGAACTTGGGTAAGGGGCTGAATAACTAGGGGTTCTAAGTTCTTCATTGTTTACAAAGCATTTTTCACCTTATCTGATCCTGACTGACCTGTATGATAGGCAGGTAAGAGAGCCTTGATTTGTGCCAGCCACGTGAGCCAACGGGATTGAAGTCAATTTTTTCGGCCC
Organism: Neogale vison; assembly: GCF_020171115.1. Lineage (NCBI taxonomy): Eukaryota > Metazoa > Chordata > Mammalia > Carnivora > Mustelidae > Neogale > Neogale vison. The sequence continues at coordinate 90,918,153 of NC_058099.1, read as the reverse complement.
TGATTGTGATAGACAGTCGGTCAGTTATCCGCAAACATCGATTAAAGCAAGGACTCACACCAACACACCGCTTGCGAAAACACCTTTCCTCCCTTCGGCGCCCCACTGACTGAGCTTTGTCCTGTGTTTGGTGGGAGTTCACATTTCACACAGCCAGGTAAGGCGGGCAAGACAGCCTCTCCAAACAGGAGACAAAAATGGAGATACCTGCTCGCCCGGTTTCCCGTGCAGCTGGAGAAACGGACTGGGACCGGGGCTCTGCCAACCAGGCAAATGAGCACAGAGGCAGACTCACGAGCTGGTGGTGTGACAGGGGAAGGGGAGGCCACTGTGTCCCCAGCGGTGGCAGAGGCTGGAAGGCTGAGCACCTGGCACAGGGGAAGCGTCGGGGGCTGTTAAGGTCCTGATGCGGAAGCGGCCCATCATGGAGAGCTCAGAAGAGAAGGCATTTTCTCGCCAGACCGGTTCCGAGGCTTGGTTTTTGGGTGCTGTTCCAGGAAGCTCAGCCCTCATCCCAGCTCCCACGTCTCCCAGCAATTCTGAGAGCTAAATGCTTTGGGTAACTCTTTCCAGCTTGGTCAGCCAGCGTGACTTTCTGTCGCTCGCGTCTAAGAATCCTGACCCACTGCTTCTGTTCTTTTTTGCTTTACACCCAACAGGTGTATATCCACTCACTATCTTACAAGCAGCTGAAAGCCAGCCCTCTAGCACATAAGCAAGCTGAAAATAGGAACAGTCTTATTTTGATAAGCTCCCAGATTTATTTATAAGCTTTCTAGATTTATTAAAACTTAGGATAGTGCTAAATGGAAAGAGAAAGGATGAAAAACAGCATGTATGTAGTATTTTTGGTTACACACCCAGGAAAAGATGATACCGTCATCTTAGCGGTCATTATCTCAAGCTAGTAGGGTAATGAGTGATGTTGATTTCCTTCATTTTGCTTATATATAGTTAATAAGTTTACTATCATAATTCTTATGTGATAGAACGTTATTATAGAACATACAGAAATCCGTCTGGTTTTTGTTTTTGTTTTTTTGTGCAGGTATGACGATTGCTACCTTCTGTGGCTGTCAGAATGTTTTAGGAACAACTTCCTTCCCTTGTTCTGATGTTCCCATGAGGGATTCCTAGGCAGTGACGTCCTCGCCTTTCCGGCCCGACCCCAACATTCACCCCTCGTCATGGGGTGACGGGAATGCGGGGAGAAAGTCCAGAGCATGGCCGGCGTCAAGCCTTCCTCTCTCCCACCTCTGCCTGCCCACAGGGGGCTGCACTGTGGACTGCTCTCCGCCCACAGGTGGCTTCCCAGGCAGGCGCTGCCCTACTGTGTGTCCTAGCCGAGCGCGGGAGCCTATCCTAGAGCACCGCACACTCAAGGCGCCCTTTCCAGCTGGCTCTATCAGAACAGAGCTCCATTTGTCTCTCACTGCTTCCAGAGCTGGGAGGGGAGTTGGGGGATGGGATTCAGCCACTCCAGACATGCCCAGGCACCCAGGGACCCGTGAGGGACACTGTTTCTCCTCGAAGTGACCTCTCAGCCCAAGTCCCCAGACATGGGGAAACAAAGTTGTGGCGGAAGGCCTGTCTCATTGGCCCATCACTGGGAAGAACACATGTGGCCCCCTGATAAGCGGGGCCCAAAGCCGCTCACCCCACTGCTTTGTCACGAAATGCATCAGTACTTGATATTCAGAACCCCTCAACAGGTTTCCGTGCGTTAGGAACGTGGCATAAAACCTATGTCATCACAGGTTGATGAAAATAGAAACAGAAAATATCTGAAGCCGGGGCCTGAGGTTTCATTAGCAGTAAGACATTTTAATGGGATTATGACTCTTATTGTTCAGAAAGCAGGCACTGTTCAAGTCTAAAAAGTTTATCTATTGATCTTAACCTTTTCCTTCACAAAGTGAATGAAAAGGAAGCAAATCATGGAACCTCAGATCTGCAGTCCTACCTCGGCTAGTTTATTATTCCTTGCTGCTCTCAGATAAAGTATCTAAGTTTCATAAATCATTACTCTTAAAATCAAGCTATAAAAACATACCCACCTCCCCACGAGTTTATCAGCATTTTGCAAAGTAGCCGGATCAGGCAAGAGACCACAGTCAGATAGCCAGCCCAACTCCCATAATCTCTATCTGACAGGTTTCTGGGTAGACAATAACCAAAGCCAATTACCTCTCTCTTGGGTTTCCTCACACTATTTTCCTCGGATTTATTCTTAAGTTAAACTCAAGGTCATGAAAGAAACCGTTTATGTGTGTCATTACACAGAAAAGCAAACCTCAAACAATCAAGCCTTAAAAGTTGGCTGTAGAGTGTGTGCTGCAAAAATGCAAAGACTTGAGCACCCGGCAATACGTAAGAACGGAATAATAATACTGAGTGTCTAAAAGCTCCAGGTAAAATGTTTCTGACAACATTGGTATCTAGGAAATCAAGTCCAAGGTGCAAAATGACCCATGTTAGCCCGTGTCCTTCTGAATAGAATGGCCAGGCTGTGAGCAGGGGTTCGGTGCTGGGCTCTCTGCGGGGAGGGCCACAAGTGTAACAGAGACAGCGCCTCGAGGCCAGCACTGTGTGGCTGGTGAGCTTTGGCCGTGGATGCCAGCCCGGGCCACACGGCTGGCCCCAATGTGGGCCTGGATCTTGCAGCACCCCTCTGGCACTTGGCCAGAGCTGGAAGTTTCCTTGATGCTTCTGTTTATCGTGTCACCTGCCAGGAAAGGGAACATCATGGTCATTAACCCTTTATGCTGGTTACTCACTGTCTACCCACTAGACCCTCGGCCTCACCATTTCTCACCAAGAGCAATGTTCTCCAGGGAAATGTGTAGGGAGATGAGGACGTGGTTAGGAACAAAATGGTACCAGAGGCTGGGTCAGAATACGAGCATGGGTTTAACGTCATGATAAACTTACAAAGGACACTTGAATAAGTTGCCCTAAGATACCTAAAACCCAGGACGTCAAAGTAACTTTTCCAGTCATTCACAGCTGATACTTTAAGCCTTACTACTAGCCAAATTTATAGGTAAACATGTTTATAAACAGTTTATACAAACTGCTTACCTATTTTAAAAAGACAAACTGGTCAAATACTTAGACACTCGTAAACCCAATCCGCTCAGCCATTTTTCCTTCCGGTTATCTGTCCATTTCACAGTGGCCAAAATTTTTTTCTAAACCATAGACAGGTTTTCCACTTAAGAGCACAAACCACCCATGCTATCGTAGAGCTCTATGGTTTTAGGGCTCCAGATGTAGTTCGGAGAAGGTCTGAAGCTTTAAGAAAGGATGATTCGACTGCTCTAACTCCTGACTCTCCGCTCGACTCCTTCTCCATGCTGCCTTTCTAAAGCGCTTGATCTACCAAAGCTCAAGGCATCCCTGTGGATTACTGAATCTAATTTCTTTTTTTTCCCCTCAAGATTTTAGTTATGTATTTGAGAGAGAGAGAGAGAGACAGAAACAGAGCCCTAGCCGGGGGAGGGAGACGGAGAAGCAGACTCCCCGCTGAGCAGGAACCCTGGCATGGGGCTTGATCCCAGGACCCCAGGATCATGACCTGAGGCAAAGGCAGACGCTTAACCAACTGAGCCACCCAGGTGCCCTCTGAATCTAATTTCTAAAGATATGATGCTTGATTAGTATTTTCTCTAGTCCAGACCTCTCCTTCAAGTTCTGGGCTTCTTTATCAAAGCACCCACCCCACCCCCCACCTGGAGGCCTCCCAGAAGCGTCCTGGTCAGGGCCTCCCTCACTCCCCGCCGCCCACCCTCCCAACTGAGTCATCTTTCATCTTACAGTCCTGATTTCGGTGCCTGAAAACCCCATCCCTCCAGCAGCGCAAACCAACCCTGGGAGGCAGCCAGCGATGCCTGTTACTTCCTCACCTCCCAGGGCGTCCCCAAGCCCTGATGACGTCACCCGATAAACACCTCTCATCCGTCTTTTGCTCCCCGCTCTTCCACCAGCTGCTTCCAAATCACCACCTTCCATGTGGAGTTCTGGAATGTGCTCTAATGGGAATCACCTTCCATTGTGCAAAATATTTACAAATGTGCTTTTCCCTCTTGGCCTCTTTCCAATCTACTGTCAGAAAAGCACAAATCTGATCGCCTCTTTGCTTTATCTGAAACGCTGAACTGGCTTCTTATTATCCTCAGACAAAAGGGCAGCCTGGAGCTCCTGCCTGACCTGGCCCTGGCGACGTCCCCAGCCCGCTGACCTCCCACTGTCCCCCCCCGGACACCCCCTCCCTTCCCAGGGCCAGGGTCCAGCCTCTCCTTTCTGCCTGGAGTTACTTCCTCTTACCCCCTCGGCTACTTCCTCACACAGAGAAGTCCTTCTTGAGTGACCCTGACAGGGGTCCCCTCCTTGTCCCAGGCAAGCACCCTCACCTTTCCGTCCTAGCACTTGCCGGTTTAACAATAGCGATGGGGCGCCTGGGTGGCTCAGTGGGTTAAGCCGCTGCCTTCGGCTCAGGTCATGATCTTGGGGTCCTGGGATCGAGTCCCGCATCGGGCTCTCTGCTCAGCAGGGAGCCTGCTTCCTCCCCTCTCTCTCTCTGCCTGCCTCTCCACCTACTTGTGATCTCTCTCTGTCAAATAAATAAATAAATAAATCTTAAAAAAAAAAAATAGCGATGACGTGTGTGCTTTGCGTGAGCACCTGTGTTCTGTGCTTGGTTCTGCTTGGGTCGTGCGCGGGGTTGGGGCCGTGTCTATGCACAGCAAATGTGGGCCAAGGGTGACGGCGGAGTAAGGAGTTAGTGTTCTGACCACAGCGGTGAAGGCCTATTTCACTCAGGATCATCCTCATCCCATGTAAGGTTAGATTTCCCGGACCTTGGAGAATCTGTAGGAACATCCAGGCCACCAGCAGCTCTCCCTGCTATGACCTCAGGACTTAAAAAGGGGGAAGGGAGGTATTGCATCGCTGGCTTTTTAAAGATAGCGATAGTAGGTGGCATTCTTTTTCATCTGATTCCTGGAATCAAAGTAATAATAAAGGTTTTAACTGCTCTAGCTTCCATCTAAACTGAGAAACTGTCTAGAAATTGAGAAAGCAGAAGGCTCTTTCCCACAGTCTCCACCCCCATGAATAAACAGAAGGGTGAGAGTGAGTTAAAAGACAGTGTGGTAAAGAAAAAAAAAAAAAGAAAAGAAAGAAAGAAAAGAAAAGGCAGTGTGGTTTCATGGTTATATGTGCACAGATTCTGAACTCTGGTGACCTACCGGCTGTGTGATTCTTGGCAAAGTGTCTTGACCTCTCTGTGCCTCAGTGGCCTCATCTGTAAAATGAAGACCCTAATAGCATACCTTCTAGTGTTGATGAGGATTAAATGAGTTAATGTATGTCAAGTGCTTTGAGCAGTGTCTGACATTACTTATAAGTGAGCAGTACATAAATGTTTGCCATTTTGTTATTATTGAGTGTTTTTTAAAAGCTGCTTTATAGTATTCTAACTAAAATTGATATATTTTGGTTAGAACAGGACAGAACAGGTTAGAACAGCTGTTAGAACAGCTAAGGCTTAAAACTAAGATTTTAAAAATTAAGATATGCACTGGCTTATTTTGTTATACAAGAAACTATTTTTAATGAAAAGCATTCTGAATGCATAACCTTGTTGATTCAGATAAAAAAAAGTAATATGCCTGTTAGTAGATGGTTGTTGGCTTCTTAACAGAGTGTGACAAAAACATTCCTCAAATATGCATGAATAACCTGTTCAGTATCCAGTGAATTCACAACCATATGCCTCGTTTACCTTTGATATAAAAAGTAACAAAATCACATTCAGCAAACTGAGCTCAACAATAAAATTAATCAGAAAAAAAAGTCAACAAAACAAATTGCCACATTAAAGGGAAGCATGTATGCCCACATCCATACTTGAGTTGTGAAGGGTAGCTGTTGAAACTACACCAAACAGAAAGACTTATTACAAAAATTCAATTAAAATGTTTCCAACTAGACACATACCTACCCTATGGCCAAGGAATTCCACTCTCAAGCAAACACCCAAGAAATATGAATGAAGGCAGAAAGACATATACAGGAATGTCACAGCAGCTTAGTTCATGATAGCCAAAAACTGTAAGTAGCCCAGATGTCTATCAACAGAATGGATACACAAATGGTTGTGCATTTATACTACTGCACACTCTCCAGCAATGAGGACGGACTACCAATGTATATAATAACATGGGTGTATCTCACAGATAATACGCCAAATAAAAGAATCAGAATTTAAAGGGTATTATGTGATTTTCTTTATAGGAAGTTCAAGAATCATCAAACCTGGTAAATGGTGATAGAAGCCATAATAGTGGTTACTGGGGAGGGAGTAACAGACAGAGACTGCGAAGGAGTATTCTGAAATCTAAGGGGTGCTGGCCATGGTCTACATTCCAGTTTGGGTGGTAGGGGGTATATATGTAAAAGTCCTCAAGCTGTACCCTGAAGGGATGGGTAGTTTATGTTCTTCATTGCACGTGTTTTACTTATATCATTCAAAAAAGTCTTCCCAACTAGTACGTTCAATCATGACTGATTGTACTTTGATTTAACAAAGTTCACTGTCCCCTCGTGTTTCTGGAGAACTGGCAGAGTCACACACACACACACACACACACACACACACACACACGAGAATGATGGCTGAAACTGTAAACCGCCCCCCCCACACCCACCAATCCAAAGGTTGAAACCCTAATCCTTAATGTAACGGTATTTAGAGACAGGGTCTCTAAAGAGGTAATTAAGGTTAAATGAGGTGGGGCTCTCATCCAGTCTGACTGATGTTCTTGTGAGAACAGGAAGACACATGAAGAGGTGCTCTGACAAGAAAGGACCGTGACAGGACACAGCCAGAAGGTGGACATCGGCAAGTCAAGGAGCGAGGCCTCCCTCAGAAGAAACCAAACCTTCTGACACGTGGGTCTTGGACTTTCCAGTCTGCAGAACCGTAAGAAAACAAATTTCTGTTGGTTAAGCTCCTCATCCTGTGGTCTTTCGTTATGGCAGCCCCAGCTGAGGAACCCACCCAGCGAAGAAGGCTTCAGGAGAAATTCCACGAGCCTGGCGCAGGCCCGCGGGAGTCTGTGGGAGCCGGGTGCCAGGGGCCGGCTCTCGCCATGAGAGATCTAAGGCTCGTCAGAGCGGGCAGGGCAAAGAGAAGGCATTGTGTTTAGTGCACACGCCTGTTTCCTGTGGTCATAACGCGGGCTCCATAGAAGCAGGCGGCTCGAGCTGGAGGAGGTGAAGTTTAAAACTGGACATGCCCAACGCCCCTGCACACTTCCCAGAACGGCCAAGGCTAACCGAAGGGTATGACGCAGTTGCCAACGAGGGTGAGGAACATCTACAACTCCCGTAAACAATCGCCGGGGGCGGGGGGCAGGCGCTGGTGCAACCACTGTGGAAAACTGTTCGCCCGATGTCTCTAAACCCAAACACACACCGACCATATGACTGGGCAGCTCCACACCTGCAGAGACAGGTCAAGTTGCTTTATGGGACTAAAGGTCAAAGTAGTGGTTCCCTGATATTGACTAGGGGAGGAGCCTGACATGTTCTGCGTCTTGATCCAGTTACGTGGGTTTTCAGATGTGCAAAAATCACACATACTCCACTGGGGATTTCTGTTCTTCACTTATGTTCAAGTTATAGTCCAACTTCTAAAAATCAAAAATTAGGTTGGAGTTTAGAATTTTTATTATCACCCAGGACTGTATCATGGGATTAACAGATTGAATTTAACTTTTCACCACTTAGGAGTACTTGGGAAATCTAAGGGACCAGCCCAAGATTTTCTTCCAATAAGGAAGAAAAGGCAAGTCTGTTCGGTGCATAGGAAGGAGTCATGCCAGAAGAACCAGAGAGATGGTGGCTGTCTGCACGATACTGACCCTACCCTGCCGTAAACTTGTCCCACACAGAGGGCAGCTGCTTTTTTTTTTTTTTTTTAAAGATTTTTTACTTATTTATTTGTCAGAGAGAGAGAGGGAGAGAGAGCGAGCACAGGCAGACAGAGAGGCAGGCAGAGGCAGAGGGAGAAGCAGGCTCCCTGCCGAGCAAGGAGCCCGATGTGGGACTCGATCCCAGGACGCCGGGATCATGACCTGAGCCGAAGGCAGCTGCTTAACCAACTGAGCCACCCAGGCGTCCCAGGGCAGCTGCTTTAATTCAAGATTCCTTGAACAACAAGATGGTGTTTTTGGAGACTGCCGAAGTTTCACTTAGGTTCCTATTTACTACTCAATAATGGCTAAGATTAACTCTGATGTGATAAGGGAAGCATAGTTCAGGGGACATCCATTTACTGACCTGTGTCTAGGTTACTACCTGAAAATGTTGGGGAAGACAGACATCCCCAAGCTTAGCCCAAAGATATCAGTAACAGCCCCTGGCTCACGTGATCCAACTAATGGTTATAACAGATTATAACTACTGCTTTTAGCTAATATAGCACTTTGCTAGATAAGACTTGGATTGGCTAATTACCAATGATTGGCCTATTTCCAAGAGGTTGCAGTACCGTCGATGTTTAAGTGTGTGCGTGCGCTTGCTTCATTCAAAGATTCTACTTTGGCTTTTGCTTTGAGTGGCTTCTGGTTAAAGGTGGCAGCTTGACCAGGTAGATTTTCATCCTTTTCCTCTCAGGAGCCCACCGAAATGAGGAGAGAAGCATAGATAAGTTATAAATCCACAAAGAGAATGGAAGTGAGAAGATCCCCACACAAGAGATTTTGACACATTTCTTGGGAATCAATGGACTGCAGAATCCTAGCAGAAGATGGGGGTGGAGAAGTCTCTAGAAACAGGAGATTCACTGTAACAGACAGATCCCAGACCTCTGCTCCATGCCACACACACACACACTACCAGGAGCCAGGAGGTACTCCCCGGAAAGAAGACTGGGATTTGGAGATTCCCTCTTCTCAGTGTCTGCTCTAAGGGAGCCCAGTCTAAGACCTCTGCAAACCTAACCAGCGAATACAGACCTCTGGCCAGCTTCAGTGTCGTAGCCTGCATAGGAATGGACAATGATAACCAGACATTTGTTGGAAACCTCCAGCGTGGAAGGGAGCTGTCCCCATAAGCCATGAGATGTAACCAGCCCCACTGTAATTGCTCAAGGGGAAGACAGATAGAGGAGGGGGTGTCTGTGTCTAAGACAGGAAAAATTACACTCAGAAGAGCAGGTAAGATTCACTGTGCAAATAACATGAGGAACAAAACCGTCATCCTCTGCCTTCGTAAGCACAGTCCCGTGACTTCATCAAGGGGAGCCTCCTTCTGTACAAGAAACTGCAGATGGACGGGTAATGAGCTCCCCACCACCTTGTGGCTCTCTGGTAAGCCACCTGCCACCCACCGCCACTCCCATCTCCCTCTGCCTCCACCCACTAAGGGTCATTTTGGAAACAGTCTTTAGAGAGCCAGCAAGCCCTATGTTGTGTCTCACCCAGAGCAGCTCAGACACAATAGGAAACGAAAGCCTGAACCCCTCCGCCTTCGTTCTTCCCCAAACAGGCTTTGAAGGCCTCACATGACCGAATGTCATGTACACTTCTGACACCAGCTTAACATTCTGTCTTCCAGGCTAGACGGCGTCTGTTAGAGCAGGGGCCGTCTACGCCAACCTGAAAGCACACCTTACAATGTGTTTTACACCGGTCATGGAGCTTTTTCCCGGATGACAGATGATTAATATATTTTGGCATGCTAAAAATGTGCTTATTCGAAAGCTGACCTAACTGCTCCTTTCCTTAACAAATGCTATTAAAGGGTACATGCTATAAATAATTCCAGTTCCAATTTTCTAGACTATTCTTTTCTTCCCACCCCTTAAACACACACACATACATAATTTCTTCATGATAGAACACAGAGTAACATATTCATCATCATGTGGTTAAATAACGCACATGTACATGCGGCTATAACCCCACCACCCAGTTTCTGTCCATCTCACTTTGAGAAGAAAAATGTAAACGTATATATCTCTTAATTATTTTACTTTGGGGCCTATACTTATCCAAAAATAAAACAGGAGCCACGTTCCAGGCTTTGCCATTCAGAGATGTGTGTGATGCCTTGACGCATGTTGGGGACATACAGATGAAGAGATAAAGCACATTCTACCAGGTCCTCTTGGTTTTATAGCCGAATGCACAGAGTTCTGGCCCCCAAGTGAAATTTTTGGGAAAGCACAGCAAAAAAGCAGGGCAGCTGGCAGCCTTCGGAGCTCCTAGAGTGATAGGAAGCCCCAGGGACCAAAGCTAAATGTTTGGCCACTCTTGTTATTCTCCAATAAGCCCTTTTTTTGCTGAAATGTGGATTTTTGTTTTGATTGTTTCCCCCTTCTTTCTTCCCTGACATTCTTTTCCTTCTATAGTTAATGGCGGGGCGGGGGTAAGGGACATCAAGCCAAGAAGTTTAAAGATCCCAAAATTTAATTACAAAAGTTGACTCAGTCATTCCCAAAAGTTTACTAGAGAATAGGTGGAATTTCTGTTAAAGATAGAAAAATAAGATACAGAGAAAAGCAAGATTTGCTCTTGCCCATTTATTCAACAAATACGTACTGAGCGTATACTTCCTATGTGTGTGTTTCCGTGCATGCTATCTATATGCTATTACCGTTCCCAGGGCCAAAGCAGGTGGGGAAAAATGTGGGTGGGCAGATGTGTATTTTAGAAGGGCAAGAGAGAGTTGGAATAAAGTGGGCACGCGTTGCTGTCGTCCAAAGTGAACCGTGGTTTTTTGCTAACAAGTGGAATTTATTCCAGGGGTCAGCAAACTAGGTTCCATGGGACAAATCCAGCCCACCACCTGTTTTTGGACTGCCTGGGAGATGGGAGAGGTTCTTTACATTTTTAGATGGTCAAAAAAAAAAAAAAATCAAGAGAGGAATCCAAATTTTGTGACATGTGAAAGTGATATGAAATTCAAGTTTCGGCAAAGACGAATAAAGTTTTATTGGCAAAGGGCCACGCTCTTTGGTTTACATGTTGGTTGTGGCTGCTTTTGCACTACAGCGGCAGAGCTGAGAAGCTGTGACAGAGACCTGTCTGGCCTGCAAAACCTACCTTCTATCTGGCTCTAGACTGGAAATGCTTGCCCACTCCTTGTTTAGAGGAGGGAGACATCACTTCTGCTCAAGGTCACGATGAAGGAAGTGATGCATCTACCTTACTTTTCCGTACCTTTTTATACATCATTTGACCCTCCCAGCCGTCCTATGTGAGAAGAGATAGGAAAGTCAGGTTTCATCATTCTGCTTTTTTACAGCTGGAGATACTGAGGCTTGGCCCAATCCAGAGACTAGTTCAATATTGGGGGTTAATTGATGGCAGTACCAAATCACAACTGTCTCATGGCGCTGAGAGTAGAGAGAAGCCCTCACTGCAAGAGCAGCACACACACACACACACACACACACGTACAAGCACGCATGCGCACGCACACACACAGACACACACCATGTGGGACAAGGGCATCATAAAGAAGGGAGGCCAGCTGGGTAAGTGGGGCTGAGGGGATATTGCTGGGCCCCGGGACAAAGAAGACTGAGCAGGAACTATCTGGGTCCAGGAGTCAGAAAACCAAGTTCCGGCTTACTGCCTGTTGTTGTACTACTACCTGAGAGCTGGGAGTGGTTTATATTTTTAGATGGTTTAAAAAAAAAAAAAAAAAGGAAGAAAGGTACCAAAATTTTGTGACATGTAGAAGAGATATGAAATTCAAATTTCAGTCTCCAGAAATAAAGTTCTATTGGAATACAGGCTTTCTCATTGGTTTACAGATTTTTGTAGGGCAGAAGTAGCCTCAGATGGTGTGTGTCCCTGGGGCCTGACGTGAGTGCCCTTGTCCTGCCCGTAATCACTGGCAGGACCTCTGGGAGCCTCAGAGCCCTCTCTGCTGCATAAACCCCCTCCTGATGAGGTTGTAAAGAGTAAATGAGATCATTATGAGAAGCAGATGAGTTCGCTATGGACTACTCAGCACAATGCCCGGCACTTTGCAAGCGTAATGTTACCTTATTATTTTCAGTCACTGGATGGGGAAGCTGTGGAACATTTAAAACAATGAATGATATGTACTCCTATCAGAACACTAGAGAGCCATAAAGGAGGCATTCATACCTGAGTGTAAGAGTAGGTTAGACTTTCCTACTACCTAACACTATGGAAACATTCCACCTGTGGAACAAATTGTAGCTCCTTTAGGACAAGACTCCCCTAGGTATTAGCTCAGGGGACAAAAAAATTCTTGTACTTTCAAGTTATTTGGAAGAGAACTGGGTGTAAAACTGTTTTCACATCAGGGAGGAAATATATTTGGTTGCAATTGAGGATTAAGTAATTGAACTTCCGGGGCCTGGGGGCTGCTGTTTGTAAGCGGCAGGAAGGGAGGAGGGGGGCGGGGGTAGGGGGAGAATTGTACAGAGAGATTAGGCAGGCCAGTGAGTAATCAGTTCAATGGTGAGGTCAGGGCCCAGTGACAGGGCGTGGTCTGCACAGCCCAGGAAAGCCACCAGATTTGAGAATGGATCCATTCATCTGACTCCGCTTTCCCGTTCCCACATGAATAATTCCTTCTTTCAGAAATAAAATATTTACTAAACAATAAAGTTTCCCTTTAGGACTACTATGACATTATACAAACACACACCACCCAATATCCAAATATGCTAATGATCTGAAACACATTTTTAAAAAACCCAACCTTCCGACATGAAATTATTTCACACCGTAAGAAAATAAGCACTCTTGTTGATGGATACAATACAACAGAACAGTGTTTTTTGAACTGCGTGTCAGAGCCCATTAGTGCTGAAATCAGTTTAATGGGCTGCCAACCATATGGAATAGAACAGAACAAAACAGAAAATATCGGAGTGTATTACACGTATAAAGGACAAGTACTCTTGAGTGAAACTTCTCTCCCAGTGATGTGTTTGTGTGTGTTTATATTCACTCACCTATATTGCTGGGCTCTGGTGGAAATTGTATTTTTCACTAGGGATCATGGTCCCCAAATTTTTAAAGCCCAGGGGAGATCCAGGTTAGGAAAGTCCAGTGTAAGAATCCTAATTCACTCAACAGCCACGTTAAGAGCTTAATTATTCCTGCTGAGTGGGATTTCTTTCATTGACAAACTCTTCCTCTGCATTTAAAATACGCTACAATTTATGGGGAAAAATACGTGCAGAACTTGTCAAGTACACCTCCTCTTTAAAATAAGGTGTACCTGTTAATGAATACAGAATTGATCTCAAGATAGAGAATTTATCAGAAATCAGAAATATAAATGATTATATTGTTCAGAATGATAACGAATCAACACCTTTATAAAATAAATGATTGCGGTATTTTTCACATTAGTGAATTCACCATGGAGTAGGAGAGGAGGGGGCTGGAGAGTAAATTTAGTGCACTGGGATGGGTTTACCGCTACCCAAAATTAGACTTTGGAAAAGGGAAGTCCCCTTATGTTTGACTCCATAGAAAGCTCCCATCTCCTGAGGCCGTTCCCTCAATTCCTTTCTTGAGAATAGGCAAAGGAAAGAGCCCATGATCTCCAAGATAACAGGAGCCTAAATCAAGCAATTCATTAATGCTGGGTGGGATGACAATGGATTTTAAAGGGAGAGACCATGTAAAAAACATGTTTTTCCATTAAGTCTGAAGATTTCATGAAAAGGAAGTGTAGGTTTCAGAGGTTTCTTGAGAACAGTCTTGGGGGAGATAGCCTGAAATAATTGCCATTGGTACGGGAGAGGGATGCTTCTGGACTTCACGTGGCTGAAAAAGAATGACTGGACGGAGGCATGCATACATGCACAAAGGAGGCCAAGATTTTAATACCAATTTAAATAAACATTCCTTCACAGTTGGGGCACCTCAGTTAGGCCTCTGCCTTCACTCAGGTCATGATCCCAGCGTCCTGGGATTAAGCCCTATGTCAGGTTCCCTGCTCAGTGGAAAGCCTGCTTCTACCCCTGCCCCTGGCCCTCCTCCCTGCGTGTGCTTGCTCTCTCTCTCTGTGTGTCTCAAATAAATAAATAAAATCTTAAAAAAAAAAAATTTCTTCACCGTTGTCTGTACTGGATATCCTTATCCAAGTCATTCAGAGGTGCTGGGTTGTGGAGACCGTGAATATACACCCAGCGGAAGAAAGGGAAAAAACAACTGTTCTTCTGTTATCTAAATGGACACGCAGTGACTTGGGACAGTTTGTAGTGTCGGTGTCAGTTGAGAAGTGCTTTATTTCAAACCAGTTAGATAGAAATATGCCAAACATGGCCCAATAATGAAGAAGACTCAAGTCAAAGAAACACATGGAAGATTTGAACAAGTGATTTCATACAATGGGAGGGGAGAAGGAGGTCGTATTTTCTAAATTACTAATTTTATAAAATGTGGTTTTAAATATATGCAAGCAAATTAATAAATTAAATACAAGCAGACATCTCACCCTTCATCTGTATCTCCCAAATGTGTGTTTTCAAGCTGATGTAAAGGCTCTTTAAAAAACGTCTCATTGGAACATTGGGGACCATCTTATAACTGTAGGTACCTTATACATGGGCATATACGGTAATCTGCCCCCCAGGTAACCGAGGGTCCTCCGAGCTGGGCTGGGAGTGAACTAGGGTTCACTATCCCAATACGTTAAAATCCCTCAATTAAAACACCAATAGCTGCTATCCAACCTTTCTTATGTGTTTAAAAAATTCTTTATGTTATCGCTGTTCCGTGTGGAAAGGAGGACGTGATGCCCTGTTTCATGTCCCCTCAGTCCCCCCCCCCGCGCCCCCTCCCCCAGCTCGGCCAGGACACCTCCCATACAAGCTGACAGACTCCCATCTCTAGCCCACCCTGCCTTCTGCTTATCCACCCAAGGGATTTCTCCCGTGCCTCCAGAGCCTGCTTCTTGCTTCTTGGGATCACCTCCCCTCAAAATCTACCCGCACCCAAGTCCTTATCCCAGGCCCTGCACGCCCAAACTACTTCAGCCTCATGTGGTGATTTCGTCCTTTTTGCAAACCAGCTGTCTACAAAAGTCAAGGTGAACGAGCTTTACACCTCCATGACTTACGTCTCTGGCAACGTCTCATCCATTCCTTTCCATAAGGACTCGATGACCCCTTACTGACGCACAGACGTTTTTCTGTGGGCTGTAGGGTGTGCCCAGGTGAACAAAACATATTCAAGGACTGTAGACTTGAGAATGGGGCAAGAAACATGGAGGGAGGAAAGAAACCCTATAACGAAAGAAGGTTCAGACTGCGGAAGGGCCATGTGACCGTTCCGGGAGAGGCACAGCTTCCAGCTGACTAGAATTTTATCATGGCCCCGAGAGAGCCAGTTTTCAAGTTTTCCAACCTTAAAGGTTTGCTGGAGGACATCCACCTTTTTACAAACTCAGCACTGATTCACACGCAGGTCAGCCCAAACATGGTAGCTGGTGAGGCCTATGGGCAACTGGTTAAATAATGAAAGGCAAAGCATCACATTGTCCTTAAGTGTCCCTCAAGGATCCTGGGGTGACCACTCCATCCATTGGGAAGACAGGGCATGGCCTGGTGAAGCAAGGAGAGCCAGGAGGCCTCCCTGCCGTTCCTCGATCATGCCAAGCACATTCCCATCTCAGGCCTCGAGCTCTTGATGCTCTCTTTGCCTCCAAGGCCCTTCCCCTAAATGTCTGTGCAGCCCATTCCTTCACCGCCCATTAAGCTCTCTCTGCTCAAGGCCTTCCCTGAACACCCTCTATGAAAATAACAGCACCCTCTACATTATCACGCCCTATGGTCTTCTCTGCTTTATTCTTCTCGGCACTTGTCGCCCCCTGGCATGATATATATTTGCTTATTTGTTCTCTTCCTGCTAAAAAGTCAGTGAAAAGTAGGGACTTCTTCCCCTTTGTTGTATCCCTTGTACCTAGAATAGTGTCTGGTCTAGAGGAGGCGCTTGGTGAATGCTTGTCGAAGGAATGAATAAATGATTTCATCAGAAGACTTCAAAATCATCCCTCACCACAGTTGAAATGCTATAAACTCATCTGGAATCATGACAGCCCCATAGCTCAAGGATCTAAAGGATACACGATTATTTTGTGAAAAAACAGTTTTGTTTAAAAAAAAATTTTTTTTTTTGTTAAGCTTCAACATATGTTGCAGGTATGAATAAATAAAATTGTTTTACTTCTACCATAAACCTGTATGGACCATGGAACGCAACTCATTCAATGTCCATGGTGTAAATAAGAAAGAAATCCCAATATTTTGGATCTTGAATACTCCACCTTGCTTACAAAAAAAAATTTATTCATGTATTCATGTGACAAATATTTATTGAGTGCTTATGATGAGTATGGTGTTGGGTGAGGTGCTATATTTGATTTTTCTTTTGAAAAATCGACTTCACACTTCCCTGTAAAGTCATATCCTGCTGTTATAGATAGAGAAAGCTCATCTTTTTGAAAACAATTTTTCCCCCATTATTTTACTATATGCCTTATTGATTTAAGTCAGCAATCCCTCAGAGAGAAAAGTCACGGGAAATACTTCAGGTGGAGGTCTTTATTCAGCTAATTTTAAAGGTAAACATTTTTCTCTTTTCATTGAGTTTAGGAGAAAGAGGAATCACTATATTTAACGACATTAAATGCGCTCTATTACAAAAATTATATAAGTAGTCATCAAGCTCTGCTTAAATAGGGTTAATTCGTTCCACTATACATTCATGCTCTCCAAATGCAAGCCTTCATAGCTAGGTGGTAACCTTTGTTCCCCCCCAACTGACTCACCGCTACCTTTCCACAAGGCGCACTCCAAGACTTCATTATTCTACTTATGGTCTCAATCTGCCCACCTGTCCTTTGACTTTACTTAGAAGATGACGGTCAAATGATTCTCTTTCCATCTCAAAACCTCAGGCTTCGGTCTCGAGAGTCCTTCTCCTGCCTTATTCTCCCATCTTCTTGAAGATTCCATTCTGTCCGCTTAGACTCTCTCACACATTTTCAATCTCTCTTCCTCTCTGTGGATTCTTCTCTGGCGATAAAGTAGGCTCAAGTCTTCTTAAGCTAAAAACATTACTTTCTCTATAGTACGCCACTTCTTGGATGCATCATATTCCTTCCTCCTTTGCCATCCAATTTATTTAAAAGGAAGTGTGTCTTCACAGCTTTCCATATGCATCACCCCTGACTCTTCTTTAAAACTTTTTTAGAAGGATTTTATTTATTTATTTGTCAGAGAGAGAATGAGTGAGCACAAGCGGGGGCAGCAGGCAGAGGGAGAAACAGGGTCCTTACTGGGCAAGGAGGATCCCGATGTGGGGCTCGATCCCAGCACCCTGGGATCATGACCTGCAGTGAAGGCAGATGCTTAACAGACTGAGCCACCCAGGCGCCCGCCTCTGACTCTTTAACACCTGGCAGCCTGGTGGCCACCACTGTTTGCCTCAAAAATACTTTAGGAAAGCCAGGAATCAATTCCAGTGGCTTTTCCTTCGCTGTACCCTCAGCCCTTGGGATGTTTTGCTGTGTGATGAGATGTGAACGGCGGTGGCTCCCTCACCTTTCCCAGCTTCCGTGGCACCATATGACTGGCACCATTTTGCTCCAGTAAATGGAGCAGTAAATATTAGACAAAGTAAATATTAATTTGTTTAATATTAAATTAGAGGGGAGAGAGAAAGAATTAAATTAAATTGTTGAATATTGTTTGTTTAATATTGTTCTTATCCTCTTCTTTCTCTCTCCCCTCTAACATACAGACGTGCCCCAAGGATCCTTACCCTTATCTTTTGCTTTGTTTCACTCCATTTTCTTCACTAGCCATTCCTGAGGCATCAAAATCACTCCTAAGTAGATGACTCACAATTCTCCTTGTAGCTCTGACTTCTCTCCAGAAAACCTACACCTGTGTTCTAGTCCCTTCACTTGGATGACTCTGTCCTGTCCAGGATGAAACCTCTTTACTTTCTCTTCTTCCTCATCCTCCTCTGAACCTCTCTCTGACAACGACCCCACCACTGTCTCCGCTGCGCCCAACAATGACTTCTGACTTTCCTGCTCAGCGTTCACATTATTCCTCACTCCGGCGGTCTCCTTTCCTCTTACCCCTCACTTGATGACAGACTCTAACTGGTCTCCTTCAACCAGTCTTTTCTCCTAGCATTATGTCCAACACAATGCGACAGGGTGACTGCAGAGTTCTGACCCTGTCAACACTCTTCCTCAGAAACTCCCATGGCTCCCTGGTGCTTACCGAATGAAATCCGTACCCAAGCTGTTCCAGAACCTTGAACAACCTATCTTTCTCACTGACCTCTCATTACATCCCTTGGCACACATCCCTTGTGCCTGTGTGCCTCAGCCAAAGCACACCATTCCTTGGGCAAGCCCCCACTTTCCGGTCACCAAGTCTCTGCTACTCGTTCCTCAAGGATGCCTTCCGTTCCCGGCCGGCCCAAACACCTCCTGTCTCAGTCTCAGCTCAAATGCTACCCCTTTCACATAACCGTCCCCAGCTCTTCCAGTGGAAGTCATTGTTACATCTTTTTTTTTTTTTTTTAATTTATTTATTTGACAGACAGAGATCACAAGTAGGCAGAGAGGCAGGCAGAGAGAAAGGAGGAAACAGGCTCCGGGCTGAGCAGAGAGCCCGATGCTCCATCCCAGGACCCTGGGATCATGACCTGAGCCGAAGGCAGAGGCTTTCACCCACTGAGCCACCCAGGCGCCCCAGTCATTGTTACATCTTATGAATACCCACAGCATTGAAGGAATATAGCTTTTTGGCAAGGTAGCCATTTTACAGCATTTTTATAGTTAGTTACAGGTACGCCCTATCTCCCAGATTTCCAGACCATGAACTTCCTCTGAGCAGGGTCTAAGTCTTCTTATTTTTCACATCTCTGGCCCTCTCAATCTCCCAAACTCATCCAAGGCACACGGAGACCGAGAGGTAGTACGCAGTTAAATATTTGTGAGTTAATGAGTTTAACCCAAAGGGTTAACTTTGGCTTCTAGTCCTTGAAATTCTCTCAATTTTAGCCACAATTACTTTTTCCTTGTAGGATATAAATCTCATCTCCCCATGGTACCATAGTTTATTCCTTTCAGCTGCACAGGCCAATTTTCAAATGTCTTTTACTTCCAAGTTTTCTGAAAAATAAACTTCTTTAAGAAACTGAATAATAGGAAAAAAAAAAAAGCATTAATGGCCCTTTAAGTGAAGAAGATGCATCCACACAAAACAAAAGGTACAACTGTTTAAGACTGAATTATAGAAGTTAAGCTGTACTATTGAATTTACAAGTCCAATCTTTGGGAAAGCCAGGCACTGTATTTTTTAAATCATCACATTTACACTAGAAAGGAAATCACTAATTCCTGAGTCATCGACTGTGTTGTTTATAATTACTATTCTTCTAAACTGTGTATTTACCTTGTCAATTTCTAATACCCTTTAACTTTCCCATAAGACCTTTACATCTCTGGCTTTTGCTTGTAAACATAAAGAAAATTTTAAAAAGAAAGAAAGAAACAGAACCTCTTTGAACGCCTTTTAAATTCCATAAGTACTTTTCCCAGAAAGAAACTGGCAGAACTAATAGGGAGTAAAACTAAGATTCAAAATTCATTTTTACAAATCTATCCTTAAATCTTGGAGGGGATCCAATAAAGTCACACTAACATTTTAGAAGGCTTGACTGAAAGACATGGGGAAATTTAATGTTTACAGTTTCAAGAGCACCTGCTCCATGTATCATCATTAATCACGAGAAGATACATAGGAAGAAAAAAAACATACATGCACAGCACCAGTTTTATCATTTTCAATGTAACAGCAGTATCATTCAGGCTTTGGCAAAACAAAACCGAATTTTTTTAAAGAAGAAAAAGAGAAAGAACCCTCGGAGGCCAACGTGGTATATATTTACTTATATAGCCATGACTGCTACAGGCTTTTCAAAGAGGATTGGGGCCGCTAGTTTGGATTCTGACAGCAATGCAGCAGAATTTAAGGTGCTGTAGTTTAAATATGTTCTAAGCAGGCGAATCTTCTCACACAACATTTTAATAAAGAAGCATCAAGATATTAAGCACAGAGGTGCATGAATTCCTACAAATACCGCAGGAGAAATACAGGCACCGGGGAGTCAAACTGCAGTGGACACACACAGGAATATGCTATCTCCCTATCTCTACCCAGCCCCACACAAGCCTATCTTTATCGCGCAGAGACAATTAAACAGCCATAGACTCTGGATGCGATTCCGTGTCCTGGCTCCCACTGGGTGACTTACTGCCAGCCTGACATTTTTCAAATTCTCTGTTAGCAGACTACATCGGCTAGGAAAGCAGACTTTACCAAACCAGGACCCCATCACCATGGGTCTTAGGAGATTTCAGTTCGTGAATGATATATGGACCACCTAGCCATTGTGAGAGCTGGAAGAGTGGGTGACACCAGCAGTAGAAATAAAGTATCCCCATTCCTTTGGAAAACGCCCTGCCTGTGTGACGCTGACCAACCGTACGACACATTTCTCTGTACGATCTTTCTCTTCTTTTCAAATACTCCCCCTGACCCCCTCTCTCTATACACACCTCCAGAGCTCATTCTATAAGAACCAACATAAAGATCAACCATTCTTCGGCCCTAAGGTTTCCACTGTTGGAATGTGGAAGGAGAAGGTCTAGTTGACATTCTAAGTTGAGGGGACAGAGAGGAGAATGTGGTCATGAAAGACCCCCCCTCTCCTTCAGGTCAGACAAGCCATAAACAATAGAAACTGCAGAGTCAGGGCATCCAAGACCCTTACAGAACAGGGGCTGAGGAGAGAGGTCCCACAGGGTGGAGGCTGCCTTCAAATCCAGGGAGGCTAACAAGCCCAGAAGGGGGTAACCATGATCCTATTTCCCGGCCATGCGCCTGAAGCCACATGCCCATTTCCACACCCCGCGTCAAGAAGCCAGAGAAAGGGGAAGTGAGGATCCCAGCCACACGGAAGAGCAGAACACAGACTGTCCTCGGAGTTGCAGGGCCACAATACCCAACACTGTCCCGCAGACAGCGGGTGGCGGCGAGTCAGGGCACCCGCGCATCTCTGGGTTTGGAGCTCAGTGAGGGGAGCCGCGGAGGCAATCGCACGAGTACACACACATCCACACACTGACACACATGGGGTTTTACAAATCCGCACCTATCCCGCTGCCTCTCCGCGCACACACCAAGTGCATCCTGCCCACCTCGCCGCGGCCACCACCGCGCTCTTCTCTCCGGGAGAGTCGGCCAAGGGATGAGCGAGCCTAGCGGGGATTCCTGGAAATGTCATTCTCCAACACCTTCAGTCCACCGCCCCCATCCCCTTGGCTGCACCTTTCACACACACGCACACACACACACACACACACGCACACACACACTCACACTCCTTGCATGACTGTCATCAGGCACGCCCGCTGCCTCCAAAGCCCCGCATCTCCGCGCGCACCGGACACCAGGCGTCCCTGCCTTCACCGCCTCCTTCCCCCGCCCCGCTGGCTCGATGGCTAAAGGCATTGCCCCTGGATGTCGCCGGCTGTCCGCACTATTGTTCCTCACAGCCCGGGTCGCGCCCGGGAGCACCGCCACCCCTCGCCCCCCGCCGGCAAGGACCGGGGCTCCGTCGGGGGCAGCATCAGCGCCGGGCGCCCCCCTCCCTCTCTGGCTGTGGTACCTTGCCTGACAGCTGGGTCCGCGGGCCCGCGGGAGCAGGCGGCGCTAATGACAGCGCTGGGGCCAAGCCTGGGAATAAAGCTCCGCTCCGGCCGCTCCTACCTCCAGCGCCACCATCTTCTCCCGCCGCCGCCGCCGCCGCCGGGACCGCAGCCGCCCTCGCCCCGCTCCGGCTTGGGCTCGGCAGCCGCCGCTCGGGCCCCTCCGGTCCGCGGCCCCACCCCCTTCTGCCCGCCCGCCCGCCCGCCCCTCGTGACGCGCGCCGGGGCCGAGCCGGGCCGGCCTGCGCGGGAGGGTGCCCGGGGGAGCGCGCGCGCACACGCCGGCGCTAGTAGCGCCCCTGCCGCCCACGCCCACCCGCGCGCACGCGCGCCGCGCGAGCCCGAGGCAGCGGGGCGGGGTCCCCCGGCGGTCGCCAGCCCCGGCGCGCCCGCCCCGGCGTGGGTGGGCGTGCGCGGCGCGGGATCCTCCCGCAGCCGGTCGCGCCCCGGCCGGGAGGGCGAGTCCCGGCGCGTTCGGGCGGGGCGCACGGATCGGGAAGTGCGGCCGCAGCGCCCCGGGGCCTGACGGGGACCTCCACCCGCCTCTGCAGGCGCCTCAGGGGGGTCCCGGTTCCCTTAAGCAGCGGCTGTGGCCAACCTCGGCGCGCAGGACCGCGAGGCCGGGCAGCCGCGTGCGTTGTCTTTCCCGAGTTACTCCTGAGCGTTCCCCCTCCCCAGCCCCGGGCAGACCCGTGGCACTTCTCAGCCCGGCGGCCCCACGGCCCCCTCAGAAAAGAGGCTTGACGGCGGCTCCGGGGCGCGCTGCAGTCCTGCGTTGGCGCCGCTAGAGGGAGCGCACCTGGGTTCGGGCCCGAGCGAGCCGGCCGCGTCGGCAGCCCAGCCGGGAAGCTGCCCGGTCCAGAGGGCGAGGCCGAAAGCCTCCCGCTTCCGATGCCTGCAAGTGCCCGGCTGGGTGTTCTGCCCGCTTCTCGATTCTGGTTGGTCAGAACTTGAAGTGTCTTGGGGGCCGGCTTAGGGCATCAGCCCCAGATGTGGCTGGGAGGGAGGGGACCTCTGCATCCGGGAGCAGGTGGCAGGTGCTGTGCGTTAATGAAAAACAGCGGGCGGGACGGGCCTCGGGAGACCTGGGTCCTGGCGCCAGCCTCACCTGTAATGGGCGGTGCAGTACGAACCAAGCCATCCCCCCTCTTCGGGACAGATTTCTCAGTAATAATAAGTTATATTTGCACACAGCCTTACGGTTTGCAAAGCCTGCTTCGTACGCGTTCTCATCAAGTAAAACGGAGAGGAGCCTTGGTTATCCAGATCTCTTGGGAAATGGATCTTTTACCACACCGTGTTTCCGTATTATTTTAAGCACAGTGCCTTTAGAAAAATCGGGGGGGGGGGCGTAGGCAGAAGCATTCCTGGAAGCTTGTGCTTTAGCTTTAAAATTCATACGAATTTTTTGCATTCTACTCCATAATGAATCTTTTATTTTTGCTTTAATAAAGAAAATAATAGCTTCTCCCTTGTCAAAAAGATCTTGTAGTGAACTTGAAATATTTACCAGGAAGATGTAGCATGCTTGTGCTGTGACATTACATACTTTTTTTCTTTTTTTTTCCAGTAAATATTTATTGCGCATGTATTCCAGACATGGTCTTTGTTCTCCCAGACCTCACAGTACCCTGGAGGAAACAGGTACCGACAATCAAACTAATGATTAAATGCAATTATTATCCGTTTTCAAATGCAAAAGTGCTAAGGGTTTACAAGGAAACCTAGACTCCAGGATTGAGTAAAGCTCCCCAAGAAAATGACCTTTCAGGTTGCCCAGGAGAGGCAGCAGTAAGACTGGTTCAGGTAAGAGAGAAGAAAGTGTGCAGAAGAAGCCCACCCAGGTGGGGTTGAAGTGGAGGGGATGTGAGACCGGTTGGAGAGGCAGGCAGCAGAAGTCAGAATCCGCAGGACCTTGTGGGCCATTTAATAAGGATTTTATCTTATGAGCCTTGGCAGGTCACTGAAAGGCTGTAAGGGTCGGGAGCCAGTGACCATGAGCTCATTTTTGTTTCCTGAAAGATTGGTGAGGTAACCATGTAACTGTGTGAACACCTGATTCTTAGAGGGCCAGGGTCCAGGCCTGACCCCCTGACACACCCCTGCGTAGGCTACTTCGTGAGCCCTGGGGTGTTTTCAGTTTCTACACTACCCTGCTTTCCTATGTCTCAGTTTAGGGAGGCTTTCAAAGTGCCTCTCTGTAATAGTCCCTTGTTTGTTAACTTTTAATCTGCTAGGGTTTTAGGAAGGAAGTTAAGTATTGTTAGAATTTCAGGCTAGGGGCGCCTGGGTGGCTCGGTGGGTGGGTTAAAGCCTCTGCCTTTGGCTCAGGTCATGGTCCCAGGGTCCTGGGATCGAGCCCCGAATCCCGCTCTCTGCTGGGCAGGGAACCTGCTTCCCTCTCTCTGCCTGCCTCTCTGCCTACTTGGGATCTCTGTCAAAAAAAAAAAAAAAAATTCAGGCTAAATAAGGGATCTAGGTTCCGAGGGAGATTCTTTCCTCTGCATAGACTTTCTGCCATTTGGTTTCTTATCTCAGAGATCTTTCTGCTTATCTTCTCCTTTTGCATTGTGTTTCCAGGGAGGTGAAGTTCCTGGATGCATGAGTGAGAGATACATTATTGCTTTAATAATACCATCCCCTCAAATCTTGCATCACAGGATTTTTGTGCAAATGAAAGAAAGTGTGTAAATTACTTTGTGAAGCATTAAGTGCCATATGAATGAAAGTAATAACTGTTATAATGGCTGCTTAGAGACCTTCAAAACTAATTAGTTACCAAATATTAATATTCAGAAAACTCACTCCTTCCTCATCCCCCACCCTCCCACAAAAGACACAAATGTATTTATCCCTCATGGACAGTGCAGATTGTCCTCCAAAGTGCTCTTGCTACTCTGTGCCTTGGCTGGCAGGAAACTGAAAGCCCAATTTGCAGGTCATTGTAGGAAATGAGTGGATTCACAGTGCATCATATCTATGTCTTAGCACTTCCTTTGGTCTTGTTCTTTTATTCTATCTGCAGGTTTTTCTATGCCTGCTTTATTGGTATTTTCCTAATTTTTTTATAGGTATTCTTATAAGCCACTTCAAATATATGGCTTACCTACGTTTAACAAGGGTAATAAGTATTTCAGAAGGCAGCGTGTAAAACAGCGGCAACTTTCCAGCCGTTGTACCAGGCAGCTACTATAGACATGATGCCAAGTGGCTGGGGTTCAAGTTGAAGCCTTTGACCGGCATTGCATGTGGATCAGAAGTCTCTGTGCCTACCAGTTTAGAGTCTTCTGTTATAGGCAAACTCATTTGTCCCCCACTGGCTCATAGGTAATTTCCTTTGGTGTGATCTCTGAGGTCCCAAACTCCATCACTCTGCCCGTACCAAGCACTGTTTGTCACTTGGGAAGAGGGAAGGCATCCGTGAACTTTTATTCATTAGGTTTCTTTTTCTCAGCAAAGACCTGAAGATTCCAGGATTCACTAAATTCATTCACACTTCACAAGGATGTGACCATGTCTTCCAACCTTTGGTATGACTCTGGACAGCCACAACTGGAAATGTCTCTTCTGGTAGCGGTAGATACTCTTCCTTGATTTCAAGTTCCTTAGTGATTACCTTCCTTCTCTCTCAGTCCTCAAGTTTAAGTCTTTTTTTTTTTTTTTTTAAGATTTTATTTATTTGGGAGAGAAGAACACAAGGTGGGGGGGGGGTTGTGAGAGACAGAGAGAGAGGGAGAAGCAGACTCTCCACTGAGTGGGGAGCCCGATGCAGGGCTTGAACCTAGGACCCTGAGATCATGACCTGAGCCCAAGGCAGATGCTTAACTCACTGAGCCACCCAGGCGCCCCCTCAAGCTTATGTCTTAGGAGCTGAGGGTATATGCAAAACAAACACTCATTGGCCTTTGGGTAAAGAGTTTTTTCCTTGAGGATTTTAAGATTTTATTTATTTATTTAGTTATAGATAGAGATAGATAGAAAGAGAACAGGGGAGAGGCCGTGGGAGAGGGAGAGAGAGAATCTCAAGCAGACCCCACATCCAGCATGGGTCCTGACATTGGGCTTGATCCCGTGACCCTCAGATCCTAACTTGAGCCGAAGTCAAGAGTCAGATATTTACCAACTGAGCCACCCAGGCTCCCCTTTCTTGAGGATGTTAGTTTTGCTAACATTGGGTAATCCAGAGACCTTTGTAATCCATGGAATAGTCATTTTTGTCACAGAATTTTAAATGTGTGAACAAAATGAACAGTTATGAAGTGTACAAGTCCTAAACTTTAATACATTTGCTTTTACATACTGACTCTTGTTTCATCAACTTTTTCTCTAGACATAAATTCTGCCTTGGCTTCAGATAGGTCCCCTTCTTTTCCTTTTGTTCCCCAGACAGGTCAGGAGGCTCCCTCTTTATTTTTCATGACTCCCATTCAGTGTGACCTTGAATGAGTTGATCCAGAGCTGTGTCCCATGGCTGGGCTTGTGTGATGCACTGGAAGGCAGTCTGGGACCACATAGACTATTTCTGCCTCTGAAAATGAAGTTTCTGAGGTAGGAGTGTCATGGCAGTGTGTCCTCTTTTTTAAGTGGTTGTCTGCCTATCCCCGGAACCAGCCTCCACAGTGAGTGGCATGGCGCCCGCTCCTGGAGCTGGGTCGGTCGTCCCCAAACCACATGGCTGATGGAGGAAAGAGTGAGACCTAGAGACCACACCGAGCAGGAAATGGACAGAGGCCAACGGAAACACCAACCACTGTGTTCATCTCAGGCTTATAATGGTGAAAGATGAGAAACCTTCACTTAAATATACAGGAATAAGGGAATTGATACATCCTTACAGTGTTACGGTATACAACTGTTAAAGATACCACATCCACAGATATTTTTTTTTAATAACATGAGAAAAAGTTTTAAGTTTCCATCTTCACTGAAAAACTCCAGATAGGAAATGGTATGGTCAGTTGATTACAACTATTAAAAAGTACACAGAAAACAAGTATGTCAAAATGTTAGCAGTGGTCCACTCATTTAGTGGTAAAAAAAAAAAAAAATTCTATGATGTACAATGTCCTCGACAATGTTATTGAACAACCAAGATTATTAAAAATGTGGCTTGTAAAATTAACGTTACCACCAGATGCTGTAAAATAACTGTTGGGTCACTTTGCATTCTTTTTTTTTTTTTTTTCCACTTTGCATTCTAAAGCATTTTTTCCCCCCAGATTTGATTTATCCTTCCTGGCTTATTTGGAATACCACATACTTCAAGAAAACGTTCTCATGTTATGTTGCTTTCACAGGTGTATCTTACTGTCTGAAAATTTGTTTGTGACATTATCAGCCTTACAGCCTCTATGCAATGTCAGGATATAAATAGACAAAAATTGATAAAATTGTTCATTCCATTTCACATCTCCCTATACACTTGGTTGTTTCCCAATTTATTTCAGTAAAAAAATAACTAAATATTCTGGTCATGTGGTAGAAATGCCATAATATATTGATATGTTTAATTCATCCAGCAACCTGAGAACACTTTAATCAGGAGAAAATATGGCTGTTTGTATTATATATATATACATATATGTATATATATAAAACATTACAACCAGGAGTGTATTTCCTTCAAAATAAGAAACTGTGAAATTAAGTCCTCAGCAATTTCAGATTTTTTTTTCTCTCAGTATGTGTTTTCTACAGATTCATAGCCCTTTACCATCTGATTAATAGCAAAATGGTAGTAAACTCCAGTGTTTAAGGAAGATGGACTGGGTAAAAATATAAAATTGATAAAATTCTAATAACCAGTTTTTTTCTTTTATCAATTCATAAACCAAGACATCGGCTACCATTATCCATTTTTGGCAGGAGATACCTCAGTTCTCTTTCTAGAATAGGACTGACATACAGAAGCATAATTTAAAAACAATGCTCTGTTCCTATCTTCTGATATGCATTTTGTCTCAGATACATTGTATTACCTCCCAGACCAATTCACGGGACTTTCAAGAGCAGGAACCCAGTGTCAAGCACCTAGCTGATCACAGAGTACCTACTCTATTTGTTGGTTGGTGATACATTTACTAACTGTCCTTCCCATTACTCCAGTTGGGTTGTTCAAGATTATCAAAGTGACTTGCCTTTAGAAAGGTTTCTTTTTCTTTTGTTACTATTTTTCTTTTTTTTTAAGATTTTGCTTATTTCCTTGAGAGAGAGAGAGAGAGCATGAGCTGGGGGGTGGGGGCAGAGGGAGAAGCAGGATCCCCCCCACCCCCACAAAGCAGGGAGCCCCATATGGGCTCCATTCCAGTCCCCCAGGATCATGACCTGAGCTGGAGGTAGGCACTTACCCCACTGAGCCCCCCAAATGCCCCCTTTGCTACTATTTTTGCAAGCATTCAGTAGCTTTCGAAAAAAGTTAGGTATCTCTATTGGCTCAAAAATAAGGAGCCCAGGTAGGCATTTAATAGGAAATAAAATCAGTGTGAGCCGTTTTATCAGACCTTCATCAATTCTACCAGCCAAGAGAGATCGTCTCTCTCTCTTCTTCCCTTTCTCTCTCTCTCATACACATGCGTACACACCAACTGGGATGAGAAAAAATGGACAAAGCAGGGTCTGGCCAAACTGTGTTTTCATTTTTGTTGTTGTCAGTGTTCGTTGGGCTAAATACTCTGTGTTCAGGGAATGAGGTTAGTTCTCTCTCCTCTAGAACTGAAATCTATACTTTAATGAGCAGCGTTGTTGTTTTTTTTTTTTCCCTTCCTTAAAAGACATTTTGTTTCCTAATTGTAAAAAATATTATGGCCCCTAGCTTTGATGGTTTCCGTTTAACCAAAAGGCTTTAAAGTGTCTCCTAGGCAAGAAATACATGTACTTTAAAGCACAAAGGGTAGACAAATGCATTTGCTTCCAGAAAAATAATAGGGATCATCTTCCTAATGGATAAACCTCTGAAAATTGAAAAGAAACAACGGAGGGTCTTTTACTTTTTCTGTGAAACAGAAAACTGACTTTTAAAGAGGGACATATGTTAGCGTAACTTAAAAAAACAACAACACTGTCTACCTTTCTTTTACACCTCAAAGATACTCATCATTCTTCTGCCTTCTCCTCCAGACTCATATCGTTTTATTAAATCTGACTGTGGAGATGCTTCTAAGTTAGGTCAGTTTTGCTGTGGATTGAATTTTGAAAGCACATTTTAATTTCGGCATTCATGCAGCCGAGCCCTGCTAAATTGAATAGGGCTGTGGTTGTGGGAACTGCAGGAACTGAAATGGAACCAAGAAATCTGTTACTGGAGAAACCTTTTGAGAACTGACAGATTTTAAGTCACTCTTAATAAGGTCTGATAGGTTAAGGAATAACATGTTCTGAGATTCAGGAAAGCAGCTTTTCACCCTTCTTTGCCATTTGGGAATTATTTTCATCCTCCCGCTGCTGCAGACCAATCAAGAAAACTGAATTGAAACGGGTCTCAGTGAGCTGTGTAGCATAAATCTTAAACTTGTGCAACAATAAAATTCTCTTGCCGAGTGGGTAGGTAGGACTGTGTTGTTAGCATGTGGCTCAAAGGGCATCAGGTATCATTCTCATTCTGTTCCTAAAGAACAAAGAATAATCCGTTAGGCTTCTATATGGTCTGCTTAAAAAAAAAAAAAAGAAAAGGATGGTTGAGGAATGTTAGCTACGGATCCTGTTGACTGATGCTGAATCTTAATGTGATGGCGAGTTAATTATTTCCTGAATTCTTCCGTGGATTACTAGTTCTGGGAGAAGACAGTAGTTATTATGTAGGAGAAAAAAGACATTCCAGGATCGAATAGGCCTTGAGAACCTTGGAGTAAACGAAGTTCTATAATTTGTTGTTGTTTCATTTTATTTTTATTGCAGAATTCCTGTGAGCCTTTAATCGTGAATTTCCAGGAAGAGGATAGAGATATAACCTCTAAAATATCTGGTGTTCCTTTGGCAAGAAATCTTTGGAGGTACAGGCAAGGCTGTGTTATGACTTTTGTGATCCCCAATATTAAAATATTAAAGATTAGAACTCTGTTAGT
The DNA here is from genome assembly GCF_020171115.1 of Neogale vison. Lineage (NCBI taxonomy): Eukaryota > Metazoa > Chordata > Mammalia > Carnivora > Mustelidae > Neogale > Neogale vison. The sequence continues at coordinate 90,888,286 of NC_058099.1, read as the reverse complement.
GTAAGGATGAATATATTAATATTATATAACAAAACATTTCTCTGGCCTAAAAGTCCTTTTTTTTTTTTTTTGACTTCTGATGTTAAAAGAAGTTGAAACATTTTTGTGGGCCCCTAGAAGTATTGAGGACCCCAGGCTTTGTACCTATTCGAAGAGGCGGGTTGGCCATATGGACAGGTGTTCTATAGGAGGAGTGAGTTCCTGCACAAAACCCACACAATGGAATCAGGCAGCACAGTATGGCGGTCCTTCAGCGGTCCTGAGATGGTGGGTTCCAGGGTCATTCTCTTCCTTTATGCTGGGGTAGCTGAAGAAAGGAGAGTTTACACACACACACACACACACACACACACACACACACACTCTATGGCAAGAAAGCTGACTAGGGCCACTCCCCCTGTCATTGATTCTGTGTCAACTCTATCCACCCAGAAATGTTCCCTTAAACTAAAATACTGTGTCTGTTTTTAATGGGCTCAGTGTGAATCTCCACAGGGTTAGATACAAGAGCTAGAAAAAGAGATGCATAGTTACTCGTGTCTACATATGAATCTAAAAATCCATTCATACTCAGGCCGTCTTTCAAAGGAAAAGTTCCACTGCTTAGATTGATGCCACCAACTTTTACTAGGACTTTCAATTTGTGGTTCTATTATTTTATCACAATGAACTCACTGACCAGAAATGCTGAGAGAGGAACATTATTAATCCTTCCTTGACAAGTAAAGTAGGGGTAAAAAACTGTGGATAAGGCTCACAGTGACTTGTGTATGATACCAAATCTGACTTTTTAAGTTATGTTAACCCTATTGCCAAAGATTCTTCTTGAAAGATACATTAGTAAGAAGCAATTTTCTATTTAGTCTAGGGATGTTCAACTCCATTGTAGTAGTATTTTGTTTTTTTGTTAAGTGTATATTTACACAAAAGCAAATTGCCACGTCTGGCTCAGGGGCTAAGATAAATAGATCCCAGAAATATTCCAACTACATATGAGTATTTAGTACGGTATAAATACGGTATTTCAAATTAGTGCAGAAAAGATGGATTATTTGGTGAATGGTAACAGGCCAACTGATTAGCAATTTGTGACAAGAAGAAACTGGGTCTTCATCTCATACTTTACATCAAAATAAATTCTGATGCTTCAAAACTAAAAATGTAAAATAATGAAATCATAAAAAATACTTGAATAAAACATAAATAAGTATTATTTACATTCTTGGAGTGGGGAAAATCTTTCTAAGCATGACACAGACCCAGAATTAGAAAATACTGATAAACAAAACACATTAAACTTAAAGATCTTCTATACAAGAAATTGAAAATAAAAAGTGAAAAGAAAGCCTTAGAAAATTGTGCAAATAACATAATAAAGGGCTACATTCCTGGATATAAAAAGAGTTTTCACAAATCAACAAGAAAAGATAAGCAAATAGAAATACAGACAAAGGACTATAATGGCCAATTTCTAGAATTGAACAGAAATGATCAAGAGATCTATGAAAAGATGCTCAACCTCTGTAATAATTAAAGAAATGCAAAAGAAAGCAATGACAATATTTTGCACCAATCAGATTGGCTAAAAGGAAATAAACCTTGATAATGTACACATTGTTGGAGATGTAAAAAAAGACGCATTTTCATTATATATTAGTTGTGAATATAAACAACATTGGTAGAGGCCTGCTTAGCAATAAGCTTTAACCCAGAAAATCAATTTCTAGGAATTTATCACACACAAATAATCAAGAGTGATGGGTGTTTACTGTAAAATAGTCAAATATTTCAGACACTCTGTGTTGTACAAGCACACAATGACATGTATATATTCTTGTAGCATTGTTGATAATAATGAGCTGGTAGTGAAAAGGACTATCATAGGCCATTGGTTAAATAAATTAGAATACACTAAAAGAGGACTATTTTAAGCCATTAAAATAAACGAGGGGGCATATATGTTCTAACAAGGGAAGCTGTCTGCAATATATATTAAACAGAACATTTAAATTACAAAACAGCATGTGCAGAATGGTCCCATTATTCTTTTTAAAATGTTATATATTCACCCCAAAAATTGGGAGTAATATATATCAAACTTTAATAGTGATAATCACTCTCCCCATCATAAACACCTGTAACACTTGCACCTTTTATACCCAGCATTTATTATTCTGTGTTCTGGAAAAGTAGTTTAAGAAAAAAAGCAAACAAAAACCACCATTAAAAATTTCTGGTAGAACTGCCTTTTCTTCTAAAAGGTTTTTTTTCCTCCTCAGACACAACTAATCATTAGGTATCTTACAGCATCAAAGTGCCTAGCAAGAGCTTTTGTGATCAGTTAGCCTTTTTTTGTACACCCCACCTCTGTGTGGCTGGTAGGCAGATGGAACTGGAAAAGATGCCACCATTGGCTTAAAAGTTCATATAAAATTATTTTTAAAAAAGATTTTACTTATCTATTTGAGAGAGAAAGAGAGGGCTTGTGGGAGGCAAGCAGGAGGAGGGGCAAAGGGAGGGAGAGAGAGGGAGAGAATCTCAAGCAGATTCCATACTGAGCATGCCGCCCAGTGTGGGGCTCAGTCCCACAACCGTGAGATTATGACCTGAGCCAAAATCAGGATTTGGATACTTAACTGACTGAGCCACCCTGCTCCCTCTAGAATGCTCTTATTAATGTCAGAAACCTGAAATCTATGATGAACACATACCATGGGATTTCCCCAATGCTCTGGACATAGCAGGGATTTGCTTGTCATATTATATATTATAAAACTGTAATACATTCTCCTTGAGGAAAATTGGGTCCATATATGAATTGAAAAAAACAAAATTACTATCAGGACCGCCACCCAAAACACCTACTGTTGTTTTGCATGCACTTTAAAAAATTCTTTTTTCCCTCTTCATTTTTAAAAATATGTGGCCAGGGGTGCCTGGGTGGCTCAGTCAGTTGAGCGTCTGCCTTTGGCTCAGGTCATGATCCCAGGGTCCTGGGATCGAGCCCCGCATCGGGCTCCCTGCAGAGTGGGGAACCTGCTTCTCCCTCTCTCTCTGCCTGCCTCTCTGCCTGCTTGAGCTTTCTCTCTTTCTATCAGATACATAAATAAAATCTTTTAAAAATATGTGGCCATACCACAAATAATTTTGAATGTTGCTTTCTTCACTTAGCACATTTATCACATTATTTTAAAAATTCCTTTGTAAACTACTATAACTGACAAATGAATTAGGCAAGGTCTTAGGATACAAAATAAATATATAGAAATCTGTTGCATTTCTATACAGTAATAATGAAGTAGCAGAAAGAGAAGTTAAGAAAACAATCCCAGGGCACCTGGGTGGCTCAGCTGAGCATCTGACTCTTAGTTTCTGCTCAGGTCATGATCTTAGGCTTATGGGATAGAGCTCCATATTGGGCTTGGGATTCTCTCTCCCTTATCCCTCCTCTCTCTCTCCCTCTTTCAAATAAATAAATAAAATCTTTTTTAAGAAAAGAAAATAATCCCACTTGCAGTTGCACCAAAAATAATAAAATGCCTAGGAATAGACTTAACCAAGGAGGTGAGAGACCCGCATTCTGAAAGCTACAAAACACTGATGAGAGCACTTGAAGATGCCACAGACAAATGGAAAGATAATCCATGCTCAATGATTGGAGGAACAAATGTTGTTAAAATGTCCATACCAAAGGCATTCTACATATTTAATGCATTTCCTATCAAACTACCAACCAGAGTTTTTCACAGAACTATAACAAAGTTTGTATGGAACCACAAAAGAACTTGAAGAGCCAAAGCAGTTTTGAAAAAGAAGAAAAAAACTGGAGAGATAATAATCCCAAGTTTCAAGATATACTTCAAAGCTACAGTAAGCAAAGCAGTATGGTACTGGCACAAAAACAGAAACATAGATCAATGGAACAGAATAGAGAGCCCAGAAACAATCCTGTGGTTATATGGTCAATTAATTTTTGACAAAGGAGGCAAGAATATGCAATAGGAAAAAAGACAGTCTTTTCAGTCTTTTGGCCAAAGCAGCATTTTTCTAGATATGTCTTTGAGGCAAGGGAAACAAAAGCAAAAATAAATGATTTGTATTACATTAAAGTAAAAAGCTTCTGCTCAGTGAAGGAAACAGCAAAACTAAAAGACAACCTACTGAATGAGAGAAGATATTTATGAATGATATATCTAATAAAAGATTAGTATCTTAAAATATATAAAGAACATCTACAACTCAACACCCCCCCCAAAAAAAACCAGTTAAAAAATGGGCAGAAGATATGAACAGATATTTCTCCAAAGACATGCAGATGGCCAACAGACACATGAAAAGATGCTCAACAACACTAATCATCAGGAAAATGTAAATCAAAACCACAATGAGGTATCACCTCATACCTGTCAGTATGGCTAAAATCAGAAGCACAAGAAACAAGTGTTGGCGAGGGTGTGGAGAAAAAGGAACCCTCTTGCACTGTTGATGGGGTTGCAAACTGGTGCAGCCACTGTGAAAGGCACTATGGAGATTCCTCAAAAAATTAAAAATAGAATTTCCATATGAGCTAGTAATTTCACTACTCCATTGTTTACAATAGCCGAATTAGAGAAGCAGCCCGTGTCCACAGAGAGATGAATAAATAAAGAATATGGGTTTATACATAGAAAGGACTATTACGCAGCCATAAAAGAGAATGAAATCTTGCTCTTTGGAACAACATGGATGGATCGATAGAGGCTATTACTAAGTGAAATAGAGTAAGACAAATACCATGATATCACTTATATGTGGAATTTAAGAACCAAAACAAACAAAAAAAGAGACAAACCAAATGACAGACTCTTAGCTATGAAGAATAAACTTGATGGCTAGGGCGGGGGATGGTTGCGGCTGAATGGGTGAGATAGGTAAAGGGGATTAAGAGTACATTTACCGTGATGAGCACTGAGCAATGTATAGAATTAATGAATCACTATATTTTATTTTTTAAAGATTTATTTATTTATTTATTTGACAGACAGAGATCACAAGTAGGAAGAGAAGAAGTAAAAAAAGAGAGAGGGGGAAGCAGGCTCCCCACTGAGCAGAAAGCCCGATGCGGGGCTCGATCCCAGGACCCTGAGATCATGACCTGAGCCAAAGGCAGAGGCTTAACCCACTGAGCACCCAGGCACCCCTGAATCACTATATTTTAAACCTGAAACTAATATAATATAATATTACATAACATTATATTATTATATGACTATTACTATTATTCATATTAATAATATTATAATTATTATAATATATAACAATAATATAATATAACTACATTAATTATACTGGAATTTTAAAAGTAAAATAAAATTAAAATATCTGGCTTGAAACTTTTCTTTATAAACACCATTTTAATGGCTATATAATATTTCATAACTTATCTAATAACCTCCTGAATATCTTGACATGTAAGTCATTTCCAAGTTTTTCATTAATGTAAATGATGAACACTGTATTCAAGTATGTCAATACTCTTTACACAACTAAATAATTCTTATTTATGCGTCCACCCGTCATGAGAAAGAGTGCCTATTTTATTATACTCTGATTATGAAAGACAAAACCGAAAACATTTGCTTATTTGATAGTTGTAAATTGAAGTCTTATTTTAATTTGCATTTATTTGCTACAAAGACTCAATATCTTCATCCCACATCTGTTAACCACCTTGTTTAATTTCTTTGTCAGTGTGTGTGTATATTCTCGGGTGTCTACACTGTGTCTATACCCTTTACCCATTCTTCTACTGGGGTCTTAGTGTTTTTATCAACTTGCAGGAATTCTTCATAGATCAAGGTATTCATAAATATTTTTTATTTGAAATAATTTTAGGGGCACCTTGGTTGGTAGAGCATCCAACTTTGATCTCAGGGTTTTAAGTTCAAATCCCACATTGGACATGGAGCCTACTTAAAAAAAAAAAAAGATAAAAAAAGTAAAATAAACTTATAAGAAATTTGCAATAAAGTGTAAAAAAGTACAACACTTTTTTTTAATCTGTGGCACTCCTGAAAATGTTACCTTCAACTCATAGTTTATCTTTTTATTGTTAAGATTTAGTATTTTTTTAAAAAAATCTAGTATAGTTAACATACAGCATTCTATTAACTTAAGGTGCTAGGATTTAGTTTTAATTTTAGACTTAAATGTTGAGTCCACTGGGCATTTTTCTCTGAATTATTTAATCCTTTCAATAATAGTTTTCCCTACTGGAGAGGTTTGAGATTTACTTTTTTTTTTTTGTCAAGATCTTTTGAAATGGTTTTACGTATTTTGCTTTTATCCTTTTAGCCCACTCAAAAGTATGAGTATCTGAATTGATTTTTCCCCAAATACTTAATGAGTATTTTCCAGTTTATTGAATAATCTTTCCTGTTGTTGTTGGTTTCCAGTGCCCCACTGATCACATATTAAATTCTTGTACACAGTAGAATCTGTTTTGTACATGTGTCTGTCTACTTTTATGCCTGTATTGTCTGTATGTCTTAAATTATTCCATTTTTACAGAAGTCTGTTCCCCATTGATAGCATCACTTAGTTGTTTTTTCAAACTTTGCAATCATTTTGTAAAGAAAACTGACTGCATTGCTATTTGTATTGAGTTACACATACAAAATATGATTGGCAAATTTACAAAATTCATTCTCTCCATCGAAGAACAGGATGTCTCTCCTTTTATAGCTCTCTGCAGTTTTGTGGCATTCTTCATATAGGTCCTCCACATTTCTTAGGAGATTAGAATATATTGTGGATAGAATTTTTTCAGCTGAATTGTATTATGTTTTGAAACTGATTACTGCTGCTGTATTAGGAACAAGCAAAAATGCCATCTTCCGATAACAAAGAGCCAATTACATATTCATTTTAGGTCTAGCATCTTACTGAGCTTGAATTAATTCTAGAAATTTCATCTTATTATCATGGTTTTTCTAGTATATAATATTGTTCATAAGTAATGATAATTATATTTCCTCTTGTCCCAAATGTAGATCTCGTTTCTGTGCCATATTGTTTGCATTGGCCAGAGTTCTAACTCAGTGTTAAACGTTAAATAATGTGAAAAATTAGACCTGATTTTGTTTCTAATTTTAATGAATGTTTCTGTGAAGAATTATGTGGCTATTGGTTTCAGATAGATTTTCTTCTATTAAGATAATAGCCTTTGAGTCCTTTGAGTTATTAAGTGCTTTTTTAAAAAATCAGGGATAGTCTTTTTTTGGAATAACAAATAATCACAACCATTATTTATTAATTTCATATAAACCAACATGCCACAGAAGTTCACTCAATTAACAAAAAAAGTTCATTGAATTAACCCATTTCTCACTAGAGGTCAAACTGTACACATTTAGATTATACCTTGTTTTTTTCTAAAGCAAATGAATTCATGACCACTAAAATATTAACTAGGATAAGTGGCCCAGTTATCCTCAAATATTAAATTAATGTCTGCATGGGAAATAAAACTGTAGGGCGCAAGTAAGAGTATACAGAATCTGAAAGATTGAGGGGTAACTATCCTAAAAATTTACCCGGTTTTAATCTTCAATTACATTTTTATTTTAAAAAGATTTTTAAAATATAGTTGACATAAAATGCTCTATTAGTTTAGGTGCAAAACATAGTGATTTGGCAATTCCATATATTATGTAATGTTCCCCTCAATTAAGTGGAGTTACCATCTGTCCCCATACAATATTATTGCAGTATTATTGACTATATTCTCTGTCCTGTACTTTTCATCTCTCTGACATTTATAACTGGAGGTTTGTACTTCTTAATCCTTTTCACTATTTTTTTAAAAGAGTTTATCTATTTGACAGAGATCACAAGGAGGCAGAGAGGCAGGCGGGGGGCAGTGGGGGGAAGCAGGCTCCCCGCTGAGCAGAAAGCCCAATGCGGGGCTCGATCCCAGGACCTGAAATCATGACCTGAGCTGAAGGCAGAGGCTTAACCCACTGAGCCACTCTGGTGCCCCTCCTTTTTACCTATTTGCCCATCCTCTTAACCCATTACCCTCTGGCGACCACCAGTTTGTTCTCTGTATTTATGAGTCTGTTTCTGTTTGTTGTTGGATAGTCTTGACTTTATTTTATGCCTTTCCAGCATCAGCGGAAATGATCTGGTTTTGTTTTTTTTTTTCTTCCTTAGTTGGGCTACCGATGTGCCATGTTGATGTATTTTAAAATATTAAGCCATGTATAAGTTCCTAAGATACATTAGACTTCCTTTCTATATTATGTATTGTCAATTATTTATTTGATTAGTTAACTGTAGAAATAATTTCCCCTACTTTATCTCAGGCAATTGAAGGCTGCTTCTGAAGATACATAAAATAGGATAGCAAAAATTTAAAATAGGAAGTGATCCATCGCGTAGGCCAGAGAGAGTTTACGCAGCTAGTAAGTGATAAAAGGAATCTCACACTTGAAAATGTGTGCTCTTTCTCTACTCACTGGCTCTTATGAGTACCTGGCTTTCTGATACTCTTGAAAGAATGCATAGATCTTTGTATCGTTCAGAAATCCCACATTCACACTGTGTTTCTCAACTGAGATTTTACGGAAGTTAGGCAACAATGAGTTTGCCTTCTGTAATGAGTACCCGGGTTCTGGTTATTTTCTGTGGCCAGGAACACAGCTGCCTAACCGAGCCAGTTCAGCTGGGGACAGACTTCTATTCTCTCATGGATGTGAAGGGGCTGCAGAAGGTCTGGTGCCCTAAATCAAATGGCCCCTCTGATAGAAAGGAGCAAGACAGAGTGCCTGGAGAAGGGTCAGATTTTTCCCTTACAGAGAACTTTGGGTCCCCTTTAACACAGTGATGAAAGGGTGAGCTTTGGTGCCGGGCTTTGTTGCTGATTGTATCATGGCTCCAATATTTTTAGTCTGAATATTTTTAAGGCAGTAAAACCAGATGCCTGCTTTAGTCATGAAAAAAAAAATAGCAAAAAAAAGATCATCGATCCTTTAGAAAAATACGGAGAACACCTAACTTTGAGCTATGTTAGTTCTGGATGTGCTGCTCTCCAAGATAAAGCATGTGCGGAATAACTGAGTCAGTTCACTTGTAAGGGATCATGATTCTAAATTTGTTAAATATTGGGAAAGATTTTCCGTAATCATCAACTTTGTTCCAGAATAATTCATCTGTAGTACTTCTGTAGTAGCAGTAATTAGGGAGCGAGGTCAGTTGTTTTTCAAGTCACTGTTAGTTTGAGATAAGATCATAGTTGTAGTATCTGCACTTAAAAGAATGCTTGTCTTTCTTTTATCAACCACACACAGCTCATCCCAAAATGGTACACTCATTAAAAACAAGTTAAAAAGCAACCCTGTTTTATCCTGTTGGAAAATCTAAGGCTCTGGGAGGGGACCATTTTTCTGAGTGTGACTCTTCCAGGAATCAGCGTGGGGTAGATTCTTCAAAGGGGCAAGGCTGTGTGAGTGCAGCTAGCCTAGAACCCGTTCCCATCAGTGGTATCATAAGCCAGGGCAGGGAATAAATGACCGATGGTCTAATATTCGCCCTAGATATTGCTCCTCAAGGTAGGAAAGCATATAACAAAGGTTGGAGGTCAAAGTTACACCCCAAAGCCATCTGTGTTTAGGGGGACCATCATATAACCTGCAAAAGTCATCTCTGTAATTTTGAAGGGTGGCCATTGGAAGAAAAATTAAAATATTGGTCTCTTCAAATATTTGCTGAAGTTAGAATCTGTGCCAAATGAAATCTGTTAAAGAAGTTCACTGGAAAAAAACTGAAGCATCAACTTTGATGAAAGAAATGTATTAACTATTTGATCATTTTATCCTCTTACCAAATGTGCTGGCAAATTGAATTTTTAGAAGTGTTAAAAACATTCTAATCAAATTTTCAAATTAAAAATTCATTTTGCTGATTTTGTAAGATTTTAAGGTTTTAAAAAATATTTCAGTGTCTCTTTGATTGGGTTTCAAATTTTCAACATCCTACATCTGAGATCCAACATTTTCTACTATTTATGCAGATTATATTATATGGGCAAATTACTATGATATAATTTAAAATTTTTTAAAAAGTAGGATCCAACATTTTGTTACCACATATAAAACATTTTTTAAAAAATTGTTAGGATTGAGGCAACTCAAGTAATTTTTTTTTTGTTTTCTAATTTTCAAACTTTCCAATGTTATGTTGCTTCTGTAATTAGATAAATTGGGACATTTACATGTTTTGCTTTTTTTTTTTTAAAGATTTTATTTATTTGTCAGAGAGAGAGAGGGAGAGAGAGCGAGCACAGGCAGACAGAATGGCAGGCAGAGGCAGAGGGAGGAGCAGGCTCCCTGCCAAGCAAGGAGCCCGATGTGGGACTCGATCCCAGGACGCTGGGATCATGACCTGAGCCGAAGGCAGCTGCTTAACCAACTGAGCCACCCAGGCGTCCCTTGACTTAACTTAAAAACTAGAATTCTGGATTGAATAACAATATTCTCATCATCTTCTAGTGTACTTATATGCTCAACATAGTTCAAATTAAGGCATTATGATTGAAATTAACAGATCCAGAAGCCACATTAAAATACTTTTGGTTTTATTAATTGTTGACAGTTGTTAACTTCATCTTAGCAAGTAGGACATACTTTTAAGTTTGACATGTTTACTCATAATCACGTTTACTACAGAATCACAGCTATCCCAGTGTTTATTAAGATAATAAGCCAAATTATGTTGCCCTCTATTGTTAGCCTTTGGATGGTTTGCTTCTCAATGAAGCAACCATACTCTTGAACAGAGGTTACAAATTGGCAGCTGTAGGATGTCTATATGAGGACGGCGGGGCGGGCAGTTTAATTAGTGTCACTAAGCAAAAATACAGGTCGCTCAGCCTATCTACATCCAGCCATCTTTACACATTTCCTCTAACTGCATGCTGTCCTGTCATTCGAGATTGTGACATTGTTCACAGGCCAATCAACAAGCCAGGAGTGTGGTCTCAGTACTTTGTTTTGGATATTTTCCACTCTGGTCGCTTCAGTTTGATATATATTGATTTATATTCTTTGATCTACTTTGCTACAGACTTACACAACTCAGCAAATCCCAAAGTGCATGTATTTCTTTTCCGTTATAAATCCAATTTGTAATATGTTTCCCTTGTCTAGCCACAGGTTCATCTTTCTCACGGATGCCTAACTTGGATACATGATGGCCGTTTGAATTCTTATTTGGAGAAATAACCCAGCGTGCTTTTTCAGGTGACATACCGTATCAACTTTTAACTGACTAGTAGTAACAAAGTCTGCATAACTATGAGCCTTTCCTCTCACCCTCCCTCAAAAATGGGAATACTTTAAAAATTATTTAAGGACACATTAATTTAAAAGCATTATCATACTACCCTATTATGCTAAGCCAAATAAGTTAAAGAAAGACAATTATCCTAAGATCTCACCGATGTGTGGAATGCGGAATTTAAAAAACAAGGCAGAGGATCATAAGGGAAGAGAGGAAAAAATGAAACAAGGTGAAACCAGAGAGGGAGAACCGTAAGAGACTCTTAATCTCAGGAAACACAATGAGGGTTACTGGAGGGGGGCGGTAACTGGGTGATGGACACTGGGGAGGGTAAGTGTTGCAAGTGAGTACTGGGTATTATGTAAAACTGATGAAGCACAGGCCTGTACCCCTGAAGCAAAGAATACCTTATGTTAATGAACTGAATTTAAATTAAAATAAAAACATCATAAGATAAAAATAGGAAATGAAAATCTCTCACAGTTCCACATACTTGCTGATACTTGTTTTTGTATTATTATTATTATTATTATAGCCACTGTGTGAAGGTGAAGTTGTATCTCAGTATGGCTCTAGTATGTATTTTGTAATGACTAACCATGTTGAGCATCTTTTCATGTGTTTATTGGACATGTGTATATCTTCTATGGAGAAATGTTCAATGCTAATCCTTTCCCCACAAGTTAATGGGTCATTTGCTTATCACTGTTGAGTTGTAAGGGTTTTTAATATATTCTGGGGACTAATCTCTTATAAAATATATGAGTTTTAAGTATTTTCTCCTATTTGGTGGATTTTCTTTTCACTTTCCTGATAGCGTCCTTTGAAGTACAAAAGCTTTTAATTTTGAAGAAGTCCGATTTACCTTTTTTTTTTTTTGTTACTTGTGCTTTTGGTGTCCTAACAACAAAAACATGGCCTAATACAAGGCCACAGAGATTTACACATATGTTTTCTTCTGAGAGTTTATAGTTTTACCTCTACATTTAGGTCTTTAATCCTTTTTAAGTTAATTTTTATATATGGTGTGAGGTGGGGATCCAGATTAATTATGTTGGATGCATGTTGATATTTAGTTGTTCGAAGAATCTTTTGTTAAAGAGACTGTTTTTCCCATTGAGTGGTCTTGACAACCCTTGCCAAAAAATAATTGACCAGAGGCACCTGGGTGGCTCAGTTGGTTAAGCAGCTGCCTTCTGCTCAGGTCTAATCCCAGGGTCCTGGAATGGAGCCCTGTGTGGGGCTTTCTGCTCAGCAGGGAGCCTGCTTCTTTCTCTCCCTTTCCCAGACTCCAATTCTAGTGCTCACTCTTGATTACTGTGCCTTTATAGTAAGCCATCTTTTCAAGACTGTTTTATTTTAAATCCTATTCATTTCCATATAAATTTTAAAGTAGTTTATCAATTTCACTGAAAACACTCACTGGAATTTTGAGATTATGTTGAATCTATAGGTCAATTTGGTAGGAATATTTTATGGAGTGGCTAGTCCATAAATATGGTATTTTATTAAAAACAATTTTGTACTCTAACGTAAAAGGTATTCTTCTTTTATTGTGAATATAGCAATGAGAAAAGTACATAAAATATGTAAGACATGTCCACATGGTTCAGTTCAAGACACAGAACCCTGCCAGAATCCCTGAAATTCCCAGTCTTGATCGTGGCCTCATTCTTTCCTGACCAGATGCAACCACTATTGTGACCTTAACTTTCTTGCTTACTTTGTAGACTTGACTATTTTTAAAACTTTATATGAATGGGAATCATATATGTGTGTATGATTTTATTGCATGTGTGCTTATTTTACCTTTGCTCCCCAAAGAACTCTTCCTCTATGTAGAATTCTATAATTGTAGTTACATAACTCCAGCACATTATCATTCTCATATCTTCTGACTATAACAAGAAGTTGGCTATGAATTTAATGTCTTTATCTTCAATTACTTTTAAGATGGTATCTTTCTGTGGGTGTTCTGCAGTTTCAGTATGATGTGGATTTATCTTGCTTTGAAGAAAACGTCTAATATTTTTTCTAACATTTTAGATAGTGTTCAGTAGGAGTGCCGCTCTGCCATTACTGAAAATGGGAATTAATTTTAATTTTTAAAATAAAATCAGAATCTTACTTTACATACTTCTCTGTAACATTATTTTTTTCTCTTTAACTTCCTTTCAAAAATTAATTTATGAGATCTTTTTCATGTAATTTTATATTTTGTTTTTGCGAGTACATATAATACCATTGTAGGAAAATACCAATTTACTGAATCTCCTGTTGCGTATTCATGTCATTTCTGATTTTTACTCTAATAAATGCCACACAAAATGGTTTAACTTAAAAATGTCTTCACATGGAGTAACTAAGATTAAGACTTATGAGCTCAATGTTACCAATCAGATGTGTCCCCACTTAGTTACAGACAAGAGAGAACTGGTAATTAATTTTCCTCCAGGAACCTTACAGGGTAAGTCTCTACAAAATTTCCTGGAAAATAAAACAGATGGGTGACTGATGCTCTACCAATCCCAATTACTCTAGAGAGATCACTAGCGATTTAAGATATATGAGAATACAAAAATAACATGACGGAGGACCATTTCAGCTCACAGTTAGCTCCTCTACACAGAAAGCAGACCTTCTGTCAATCATACCGTATTTTACTATGAGAAGTATACAAAAAATCTAATACAAGAGATTTGTGTATCTTCGGAGGATTTCGATACTGAAAGTAAATTTGTAGGTATTACCTGTCTGTTTTTCATATAATTATAAGGCGTGGTAAGGGAATTCTTCCAGGCAGCCTAAGGATTACTCTAAGAATCTTTCTGGGAAAGGGAAGATACTATAGTAATTACTGCTTCTATTTTCAAGTTCTGCTGTAACATAGGACACATATAATGATACTTCACTTTTCATAAGAAAAGAGCATACTATAACTTATTTTATTATTTTTTTAAAAGATTTTTATTTATTTATTTGACAGATCACAAGTAGGCAGAGAGGCAGGCAGAGAGAGAGAGAGAGAGAGAGAGAGAGGAGGAGGCAGGCTCCCCGCTGAGCAGAGAGCCTGATTCGGGGCTCCATCCTGGTACCCTGGGATCATGACATGAGCCGAAGGCAGAGGCTTTAAGCACTGAGCCACCCAGGCGCCCCATAACTTATTATTTTAAATAAAACTGACGCCCCATCTAGCCATTCTGGAGTAGTGGGACAGAGAGGAACCTTGGCACTTTTTGATACAATAACAACAGAAACAAGCCAAATCACTGCTCCTTCTCAAAAAGGAAAAAAAAAAGAGCACTAAAAGCAAAATCTGAGCTTGCAACATGAGGAAAGTGGTATTGCTAAATATACACAAACGATGAAAGGTTTATCGTATTTAAAAATTTTAATTAGCTAATGTATCATCCTGCCTCTGTTATTACTGTTAATCTTTCATTTCAAGAAGCACCCTATTAAGCACAGCAATTTCCCAGGGAAGCACTTTGCTAATACTAATTGTTGTCTGAGCCTCTTTTTATAATCTGCTAACTCAGATCAACACTGTCTTTAGTGAGCTGGTTCCCTTCCCTAGCATATCAAAGTGAAATAGTTTTAAACACTGTTTGTGGGATTCTGGCATGATGCAGATAAATTCTATATCCTGTTTTCTACCCAAAATAGGCATTAGATAATAGTATGTTATTTAAAATACAATCCTGAAGAGTCATGAGACAAAGTAATAAAGGCCTTCCCCACAAAACATCCTTTGTAGTCCTTAAAATCTTGAGTTAAAAAATGTCCAACTTCATCAAATACTTTTCAGAGTATGTGCACGTATTAAAACGATTTAATGCTGAATGCTATGTCCAGCTTAAAGCATATGAAGTGAGACTCAAAGCTAAGAAAACATGATTTAACACTGAAACTATCAACTCCCTGCTCTATGCCTTCGTTTAAAATGTAGGAGAAAAAGCAAATCTAGTTATAATGACTTTCATAAGTCAATTAGTCATTATTAATGCCCTCTAAAGACAAGTGTGACAATTTCTTTAATTTGTTTTTGACATTTTTTTAATGTCCTGGACACAAATGACATTTTTAATTCTTTCTGAACTGTAAGTAATCAATTTGCTGAGCCAACAGCTCACACATCCACCCCACTACCACCATTACAGCAATTAAACAGGACCGCTTGGCAGACTGGAGCTGAGGTTAAAACACTGAAACAAGCAAAAATAAAATCACACTTTACACTCATTTTAGGAGATGAAAAGTTTACTTAGAAATTGCAAACATTTAGCAAAGATAAGACATAAACACTATTTTCCATCGTCTACAGAAATACAGTAATTTATAGCTGGCTTGGTACATGATCACATGATAAAACAATCTAATGGAAAAAACCAATGGTTCATTCTACTTTTCTGCCACTTGTAACAACTTAATAAGTGTACCAGTAAGTACTGGAAGACAGATGCAGAGGAAGATTAGAATCCTAGGGCTGTTTGTTAATACATATTATTATAAGAATTAATATAAAAACAAGTACAGATATACAATTAACATGCAATTTAAGCTATTATTTTGAAGAAACAGGACAGAATTTAGTGAACACATTGAAAAATGTGTTAATAATGTGTTGTTATAGTGAGCATATCATGGTATTTTACATGGCATGGAATTTCTTCCTCCTTAAATAATGCTTGGCAAATTGGAACAGATTGAGCTAGTTCTACAGCAAATTTAAAATGAAGACAATATGGATAACTGTTAGATACCTTTCTAAGTATACTAAATAATTTTTAAAGTACCATGATTTCATGCCTACCTCACCACCTCCCAATTTAAAATAAAGTCGCACTTTGTACCCTATGAACCTGCACTGTCCAGTATAGCAGCCCTTAGCCACATGGCTATTGGAGCACTTGAAATGTAGCTAGTCAGAACTGACATGCAATGTAAGTGCAAAATACACAATGAATTTTAAGAACTTACGATGGGAAAAAAAAGGGCAAAATATCTCCATAATTTTGTATACTGCTTATATACTGAAATGATATTTTAATATACCAGGTTAATTAAAATATAAGTTAATGTCACTGGTACCTTTTTTAATACAACTGCTAGAAAATTAAAAATTACATATGTGGCTCCCATTTATTTCTATTGGACAGTGCTAATACAAATAATCTATACTCACATACTCATCATATTAGCCTTCGAATTTAGCATCCATAATTCAAGCACCCTGGAGAACTAAGTCCCAGAACACCATAAGCACCCTCTGCACATACTTTACTGCAAAATTTATTTTTATCCCTCTGCAAAGTATACATTTTAAGTATAAAAAGAATTCACAAAATATTTACTCCTTAAAATATGTGAATTAGTACACTGTGAGAGCTAAAAGAACGTCTAATGCAGACTGTTACATTGAGAAAAGTAGTTTAAGAGAAACAGCAATGCAATCAGAGGGAAGACAATTAGTATCTTCAGTAAAATAAGTTAGCCAAACTTATCTTTAATGCCCAGGATCTGCCTTTGCACCACAGATCAGATATGTAACTTGTCCATTTAACCACAACCTACAGGAAGATCTTAAAACAACATCAACTGGAACCTAAATACTCCATTTCTGGAAACTCTTCAACAACGTAAAGTTCATACACATGGTCCATTCTAAAAACAGAGTACACATGGTGTTGAGAGCCATCCCGTAAATTAAAGTCCCGCAGGGTTAAATAAAGTAAGCAACTGCTTAGTGTCCAAGAGACTTGTATTAAAAAAATTTTTTAGAGGCTATAAAGAACATCACTGACCTTTTATCATTTTCTTCCCCTCCTCTGTTTTTTTGTTTTTATAGTAGTGTGCATAAATATCTGGCATATTTATACCACATCGTTTTTATTCTGTGCATCTCAAGTACAAGTTAATCTAGAACCCATTTAGTCCTTCTCCTAGGAACAACACACATCAAACTAGAACGCTGACAGTGGTCACCACAGTCCGAAGCCAGCATCACAGTCAGGCATCAAGAACCTCGCCAGGAGGCAATGCCCAGTTACACTATGCTACACTCTGTTCTTCCCAGCTCAGGTTGGAATGTTTGCTTTTAAACTGTTTAAATGTGTTCACATTGGGCAAGCTCTGTCAAAAACGCTCTGAAAGCCACAAATTAAGAGATTCTGAAACAAATATCATTCGTAAAAATTTCTCCCTCATATTAAAGATGCTCTGAGAAAACAAGGAAGTACAGGCTATTGAAAATAACTTCACATTTCACCACTACCACTTTTATGACACTGGAAAGCAACTGAGATCTGGGGAGAAATGAGCAGTACCTAAGACAGGGAATACTAGGTCATACTAGGTATTACCAGTGCAGAAACTGACTGCAGAAGTCTACAGCCATTCCCTATCGAGTTCAGCAGCCTATTAGGACATTTACTCACATTTACTAATGTCTTGCACAAAAAGATACTGCTTAAACTTTTCCCATCTCCTACCTTCAGACCATGTTCTACACAGAAGTATTTGTATCACATGTTACTAACTCCAGCCTAAATAAGCTTAGTAATTCATGTCAAATGATATAGTTTTTCAGTTCCAAGCATATATTACTCTAAAAATATACTCCTCCATGAAAAGATAACTATTAGTTTGACGGCAGATCAGTAATGGACTATTTATTGAGCACCTACTATGACTGCAGTCTATACTCATTCTTTAACTGGTAAGAAAAAAACACCTGCTTCAAATGCAACTTTCTATTAGAAATGCTCATATAGTGTCTTCCACCAGCGAGGGATGATACTATATGAGCATTTCTAACAGAAAGCTGTGTGAGTCACTATTTGAACATGTGAAATTGTTCATCCCTAGGGCATGAAAAACCTCAGATTTATTACTAATCACTTTACAGGGATAAATTAACATTTGAAGAATGCCGTATAGTACTTTGAGGAAGCAATGGCCATACATAAAATTAAGACCGATTCCCTAATGATATGGAAGAAAAGCCAGAATGTCATGGTTGATAATCATCCAAAGACAGAATAATAGTTTACACAAATATCTCTGGTTAATTCAGGCAAATGGCACTTGTGTTAGGTTTCTAACTTTGCTCGAGGGGGCTGGTTTAATAAAGAAAACTACCTTTAAACAGGAGCACTTTAAGCAAATACGAAAATAAAAACCCTTTAAATAAAATTCTCTGTAAAATCACTATCTAAGTTCAAGCTCCAAGTCTCACTTAAATGTCCACACACACGTATGTGAATGCGCACACATACATGCCTTCGAAGTATCTAAATTTCATTTACAGTGTTTTGCGCAGCTGTATACCTTGCCTTTTATGTTTGAGCCGAATTGTGTATCTTCAGCACAATGCTGTGTTTCTCCTGAAGCTGAGATTGTGGGCAATGGTGAGGACACAGAGCTAAGCTACTTTCTAGCCTTCAGCAATTCTGACCTGTTGGACCCCTGCCAGGTACCAGGCAGGATGCGGTGTACTTGACACGTGCAGGGTTTCTTTCAGGGAAGCTGAAGTTTTAAGAACCAAAAACAGCTGTCGGGTTGAAAACCGATAGTAATTTTCTGAACAGGATTTCCAAAAACAGAGTGACGTCAGCTAAAACACCCCCAACTTCTGCCCAGCGTGGAAAACAATAGAGTACAGAAATCGTTTCCATAGAAGATGTGTAAGAGAACATTCGTAATAGGGCCACAGGGACTGAAGCAGCGAGACGAACAATGAGGCAGTCACAGAGCGTCTAGGAGCTACTGCACTCGTAGTGGTTTATAAAAAATACTATCTATGCTAAAGTTTTAAGAGCTAGTAATATATTTAACGTATTTTTGCCTTTTCTTTTTTTGACACTGAATATAAAATTTTGTCCTAAATTTACTAAATCTTCTACACCCTGAGGAATAACAGATTAATGAAAGAAATGCCAGGGTTAGCTTTGTGAACCATATTATTGTCCAAAAAGCACAACCTATAAAGAGCTAATATTCTTGGAAGCACAAAGTTTCATCTCCAGACTAAGCTAATGCTCTCTATTTTTTTTGAGCAGAGTTTGGTTTTAAGTGTTAACATGGCCTAACAAAAATACAGATGTCCAAATTGAGAGCCAGAGGCACACCCTGACACACACACACACACACACACACACACCCCCCAGATCTACAACTGATACAATGGTTTTCTGTCTCCACTATAAACTATGACATATTGCTGCCATTTAGGAATATATTATTCAACAGTCCTTGGAAAAGCACTTTGGAGTCTTTAGCTGTATATTTTTATGAAATTACAAGTTATTTGCTATCTTGAAATAGGGACTTTCTATTTCTCTCCTCTCCATACCCAAATACAACATGCCACATTTTAAATTTCATCTTAGTATTTACTTTTTTTCCTTCAACATGGAATTTGGAAGGGAATTCTTAAAGTCCTTAAACTGAGGCAAAAGATTCATTTAGAACAATCATTCGGCCTTCTTGTAGGGCACAGTGCCACTCCCTCCCTTGACCTTGGGCTGCCCAGGCTTCATGCTGTTCCTTAAATACACACATGCTTACCTCTAAATACAATGCCTCCGACCCCCAAAAAGTTAGTTGCTACAGAAAAAGAATGAATTCTTCTTGGTAGGATGCTTAAAAATACTAACTAAGAAATACAAACCAAAGCATCCTACCTGCTCATATCAGTATCTCATTAAAGGATACAAACTCCATGGGACCAGACCTAACAATTGGAATCAATGTAACGAATTACAATCAACCGTTTGATAGAACTTCCATCCTTTGTTTTCTACCTGAACATTAAATATAATCTTGTTCCCTCTAGAAAGAAGAAAGGCACTCAAATTAACACAGTATGTTTAGCTATTTTTTAAAAGACATAGTGTGACAAGAATTTTCAGGATTGATTTTTTTCCTGCCCACTACCTTCATGCCCCTGAATTTATCTATGCCTTCTTGTGCCTCCACGTACACCTCCATTCAACAGGAGCACACGGAGAGTACATGTGGGCACGGGGAGGTGGCAGCACGCCAAGTACCAGGGTCTGCACGGTTCTGTTTGAGACATTTACTCAGAAGACAAAAGTTAATAATGCTGTTCAAATTTTCTAGAATATTTTAAATACTTTAAAGTTCTAAAATATAATTTTCTAGTAACAAAATAACTGTAAGCTTACAAAAAACTTTCTGCAAAAAAAAGAATATATGTTATTCCTTTTTTTAAACTAAATCTTTAGTATCTTCTATTAATTAAGAGGGACTAAGAGATTACACTGTTGTACAGCAAGAGGCAGTTGTACTCCTAAATTTTATTTAGCCCATACTAGATACCATATTGTGCTACAGAAAATTACTACTGTTAATTTGTTCTCAACAGTATTAAAAGTTCTCCTTATATAATAAGCATGAATTGACACTACCTGAATACGTGGAAATCACACAAAGTCTACCACCATATATACGCTTTCCTATCAACTGCCACAGAAAAGTCAAGGAACTTTTGTTTTCCTATCTTGTGTCACATAAGCCCTCATCTGAAGATTTAAATGGCTCTGGGTGACAACCTGCATAGGTTTTATCCTATTAACAATGAAGCCCTGAATTTAATTAGAACCGTACCACAGGAATAAGGGATATGATTTAGAGTCTGAGCCCAGGGTTTCCAAAGAGGTAATAGAAAATGCTAAAACCTAGAAAAGAAAAAGGGGATATTAATAGGTAACTAATCCTAAAGTTTTTAAAAAATGACTTATTGATCATTTTTATTTTATTAGGTTTAAGAAATACCTAACAGGTCCACAATTCAAGCTGGGGAGGAGAAAAGGAGAAGCATACAATGACTATCCAGGCACAAAAACAGATCACCAAGTCTTTGAAATCAAAGAATTTCTTCAAATGCCCCAGTGTCTCTGGCTCTGTGGCAAGATCTGTCCTCCAGTATTAAAAATGAACAGAAAGTAGTGTTCTTAATGCAAACGAGCTTTGTTCTGTGACTTTTTAATATATATTTAAAGTACAGTTATTTCATAATTATAGAACTGCATTTCTTGGCTGGGATTTAATGAACTTAAACAAGGTAGATAAACGAAGAAAAAAAATCTAAACTACCTTACTGTATATGTAAAAGCTCACTTGAAGTATCATGAATCGAGAATATATCATTCATTCACAATCCATTGCTCTAATCTGTTAATTTCTCAATCATAACTCATTCTATGCATTACTCATGATCAATCTCTCCCTTCTTCAAACAGTTAATCATTTATTAATTTGATAAATATTTAATGAGTCCTCACAATGTGCAAGGCACAGAGTATAATGTGGGAACACCATATTAACCAAATAAGTGTACTTAAGAAAAGGTGGGATGAGGGAGGAAGGTGGTGGTGGAGGTATTTACAGATCTTATTGCTTTTGGCTTGTCAGTAGTATCCTTGATCCACAGAAAGGTACCACAGCCTACTATTCTCCCAATGGAAGTTTGATGAAATGTGTGTCAATCCAAACAAACTACCTTTTCGACAATAACTTATTTATAAGAAGAAGAAAAAAAAAGACTAACAAGTCCCTGAAAATAGACACACCTTTCCACTGCATAAACTCATCCAAAGAGATGTTATCACGCCCCAGCTAATGAGTGTAGATGCCAACCACTTAGAGAAAAACACAACCATATAGGGTAATACTAGGTTCTTCTGTGAATGAACACTTGAAAAATGCAAATTTTAGAAATAAAGTAGCACATAAAAGTCACAAACAGTAAATATCCTTTAGATTATTTGTATTTTTACTCCCTACTCAAAACCTTATTAGGAAGACAAGAGACCAAGGTATCTTATAGGACTGCATGGCTTCATAAAGGGGTGGATTAAGGGCCTTAAAACACATAAAGACAGATAACATCAAAGGGGAAGGCTATAAGAAGGTGGGGGCCGCGATCAAACTGAGCTGATGTTTTACAGGGTCTTGTCTCTACTCCTGTCCTGACACTCTCACATCAAAGCATAAGAAGCCCTAGTACTTGGGATACTCAGACTGATGTGTGGAAAAAAGGTAATACTGAGTGAGGCCAGGATTTGGCAGCATGTATTTAGTGGAATGGGCTGACTCTCATGCCCTCTCTGTGTATTCTCCCCACCATGCCCTGCAGGTGCTGAAAATCACAAACTAATGGTTTTTTTATCCATAGAGGTCTAGGTAGGCCTTGAGGTATTTGATTCAAAATAGGGTTTGTCCACAAAGGGCCACAGAATGATGTTCATAATGACAGTTATTTTCTTACCTAAATACTATGAAAACTATAAAAGGTTAATTTTGCCCCAAGAGAGAAAAGCAGCTTCTGTCTACCAAGAGCCAGGCTGAACAATTTTTCTGGTGTTCTTAAGTCTTACCGGACAGTTTGCTACTCAATCAAAATCATGATGCACAAAAAGAACTCATTCTTCTCCTAAACTTAAGGCAGTGTGCCTCTCTCAAGCCCAGGGTTTCCATAATAGAAGACAGGAGAGGTTTGCCTTTCCCTAGGTCTGTCCCCTCACCCTATAGGTGACCTAGCGAGGAAAAAGGAGAGCAAGCAAAGTACGGCGGTCACACTTACTTCGGCCACTATTACATTCCGCACACATATAGGACAATAGGCAGTTTCTGTCATTAGGGGAACTTAGAGGGGCAGTTCATTTTAGTATTGTGTGTGTGTGTGTGTGTGTGTGTGTGTTTAATGGGGTATGAAACCCACTGGAAAGAGGACAGAGAGTATCTTCAGTACACATCCTCAAAATAAGACAATTAAGGAAAAACATACAAAAGTAAAAGTGTCAAAAAATATGGAATGGATTGGGAAAATAAAGAAAAGGATATGTGGAGAGGAAATAACAAACACAGACCATTTACATAGGGGAAAATATATTAAGAAAGTAAACATTACCAGGCCCTTTTCCCACCCTGCCTCACAGACCTGAAAAACCCAGCCCTTATTATTGAAAAGATAAGATATAGCTGTGAGGTGGCTACTTTGGTACCTCATCCCTGATAAGTTTAATATCAAAGTCTTTAAGGTGTTTTTTTTTTTTTTTTTTTTTTAAACAAAGGTTGAAGAACTAATCTTCAAAAGCTATTCTCTCCTCTGGCATTTACCAGCAAACTTTTAACAATCGCTTCATAAAAATTTTGTAGTTTAAGTATATCCTCAGGAACTTAAATATTTAAAAAGAAAGATTTTTATGGATACATTTCCATGCATATTTTCCCCACTTTTCATGGTGAATTTAAAAGGGAAATAAGTAGTAGGAACTAAAAATGACATTTCAGGTTTAAACAACAAATGATGTTTATATGGGCTAACTTGAGTGTTTTTGGCCTATACCAAATTTGAGGTAAAAAGAATCTATCAAAACTAGTAATAAAAATAATTTCCCAGTCCTGTAATTACATAAACTCTTAAAATTCATTTTTCTTTTAAAATAACCATTTTAAAATGGATTACACACATTGGAAGCATGTTTTTATATAAATTCTAAAACTTCTGACTTTGGTTACATTGGTCAATAACTTGAATAGAGAAAGAGAAATGATTTATATTTTCACAAATCCATCTATCTGGCCACTTGATTTCCAAAACAATAATTAGATATGAGTAATTCTGAGCTTGTATTATTCTAAAGCTGAATAACATAAATTTTTAATTAAAAAACAAACAAACAAACAAAAAACCAGCCTACGCAGCAACTGCACTGAGGTGGGTAGACGCGTCTGTGAACCAGTCAGGAGAACCAAATGGGAAGAAGCTACACGTACAGAAATATAAAGGATGAGAAGTTAAGAAAAAAAGAAAAATTAAGACTCACTGTTTAGCAGGAAGAAACTACAGTTATTTTATCCCCCCAGGAATGCCAGTTCTTAACAAAATAAATAAATGAAACATTTACTACGGACTAACCTAAAGATGAAGACCACATCATAGCAAACAGTTCATGCAACTATGTAAGGAAGAAAGGAAAGCAATATTGCACTAAAAGGGTGACCTCGCAGAACTAATCTACCTCTTTCATTGACTCAACGTAACCAGCCATTTCCTGTAGGCATTGGCAAACCTGGCCTGCTCTACGTTCCGGCAGGTGGACAATACTTGATCGATGAACCTATGCTCCATTTCCAGGCCCTGGGAGTCAGGAGCTGGGGTCCGCTTCAGGCGTTTGGTTTCCTGGGAATAGCCTTGCTTGCTACAGTCATTCAGCCCGTCCACCTCCATGGCCTGAGACATGTGTGGGCCTGCTGGGGTGAGGTGCAAGTCACTCCGAGTCCCCCCAGGGCTGTCTGCAGGTGACAACTGGGTCACACTGTGAGGAAACCTACCACTTAAGTGATGCTGAAGGTAGAAAATGTGCCGCCTGGGAAAGAGGAGGGGGAGAAAGGGAACACAGAGAAGAAAAATCATTATCGTGAAGTCAAGCTTTTCAGGGCAGAAAAAAAACCACGAAAGTAGTAAGTTGATAACTTCAAAACCTACGGAGCTCATTTTGCTGCCCCCCCCACCCCCTTAGCGACCAGAGTTACCTGGAGGCGGGGAGGAGGAACAATTAATTACCTAAGTGTCTGCATATTTAGACCAGAGTCTTACAAGCCCAGATTACTGACTGTTTGTGAGAAAGAATTCTACATATGACCCCAAAGGGTTTTGGGGTTTTTTGTTTTTTGACCCCAAAGGATTTTTATACCATTGACTGAGATGATGATAATCACTTGGAATTGTTACTCTTTGTAACCACAATACAAAATGAGAAATAGGTCTTAGCCCAATTTCTGCTATTAAAAAACAAAACAGAAGCAAAAATTAACTTCACTGATATCCTAAAACAGAAGTGATTTAGGAACAAGGGGATTAAATAGCTCATCCAGAGGCTTTTAGTCCATGGCCTCTATCTTCTGTATTTTCTTTAGTAAGAACCTGTATTATCTAAAAACCAACTGAACTTTTCCTAAAACCCACCACTACAGTCTCATTAAATATTACATGCAGTAAGGGTGTGCTGGGCTCTGAGCAAAGCATGTAAAAGGCACAGCTCTTGCACTTCCTCTAAGGAGAGCAGTTCTCCTGCCCTTAGGCTCATCTAGAGTTATTTGATTTTGTTTGTTTGCTTGAAGATTTTATGGATTTATTTGATAGAGAGAGAGAGAGAGACAGCGAGAGAGGGAATACAAGCAGGGGGAGCAGGAACAAGCTCCCCCTGAGCAGGGAGATCGATGCGGGGCTCCATCCTAGGACCCTGGGATCATGACCTGAGCTGAGGGCAGATGCTTAACAACTGAGGAGTTATTTGTTAACAGTGAAGACCTATGTGTCTAATCTGCAAAAATTCTGACTCAGTGGGGGTGCACATCTCCTGTTCAAAACTGGTAAACTACATAGATTCTAGGTTGTTCTATCTCATTATTCATATTAGCAACTCTAAGCCCTTGAAAGAGAATTCTGTTCATTTTCCCAGCATATTCTGGAGTAGACAGGGAGCATATGATTTACCCATTTTATAGAGGATAAAACTTAAAGGACAGATAAGGTGCCTCAAGGAAATGAATGAAGAGCCAGAAACTGGCCTGTACAATATAGAGGTCATCTAAACTGTCACTTCTCCCCATGCCTCACCCCAAATTTCAATTAATCTTTATACAAGGCTTCTGCTAATAGCTATCTCTTAACACAAATACAATTTTTAAATTTTCTCAGCCTTGCTACTGATGCACCTAAATAGAGAATAGCAACAGAAATCTATTAACAACAAAGCAATATGGAAGTTAAGATCTTCTCTCTAGAAAATGTAGAGGAAGAGTGTCTTATTTTTATGAGAAAAATATTTTTCATGAAGGTGCCAAAGAGGGGAGTCTTCCTTCTTCTAAATACGAGCAGCAGCTGAACGCATCTCCTCAAATAGCCTACAAGATGGGCTAGACTGTCAAAAGGGGGGCAAATCTCAACAACTTTAAAAATATAAAAACATACAAATATTTAAAATGCCTACCTCCTGCCTGGCACAGCAAGTCCTTTGTTTATAAACAGAATCCTCTAGTCTGAAATAGAATCCATATTTATAGAGATGGGAGATGCCTCAAAAAAGAACCAATCAGGGGGTTCCCACACCTGGACTTCATTCCAATATGACAGTTATTTTACTGTCCAATGCACTCAGAACCCACATTATGAGGTTGTTCGTTTCTTTCACTACTTCCTAATAATCCTGCCCTGTATGTCAAGAGCTTATACTTAAGGAAATTTAATTTGCAGACTATCAATAAGCTTAACTATTCTCAAGGCCTAATCAATGGTCTACATTCAACTCTGCATCAAATTTACCTGTTAAGTTTTTTTGGTTTTTGTTTTTTTAAAGACTAGATGGCAGTGTTCCATCCCAGATATATCTATATTTATATCTAGATATCTAGATATAGATATAGATATACATATATCTTTATAAGAACCTCCAAGGAGAGAGTTAAGAAACTTCTGTTCACAATTTGGAAGTCAAAGAGGCTATTCTGTTGGACAGTCAAGCTTGAATACCCCCATCCTAAGCATTAGACAGAGATCTGCATGAGGAACCTCATATTGAAGATCACGTGGAAGAAGTATGGTAGCATAAACTCCTCTGAATTCACACAAAGCTCCACGATCAGTTACCTACCACCTGAGCAGGCAGGCGGAAGACAGACCTTCTACAGCTCTCATGAACTCAAGCAGTTCCAAGCAGAAAATAGATTTTCCATCCTCTTACCTGTGACACCAAAGGGTTTCATGTCCTGGGTAGGAATCAATAAGATCAGTGCTGAATTCAACTTCTTCTTCTAGAAGACGGGGAAGATTTATCCTCGCTTCCTCTGCTGAAGCTGCTGCTTCTTCATCTTTTAGAAGAGCTGGCTCACTTCTCAAAGGGTTTTGCTCCAATACAGAACCATCTATCACAGTTTGGCTAATCAAAGACTTTAACAAAAACTGGCGGTAGTGAAATCCACTGTGGTCTGAAACATGCATGGATGCCCAGTGTTTAGTAGAAGAGAGTTCATCAAGAAGAATCTTGTAGGAAGAAAAAAGGGAAGTGAGAAGAGGAACTGCTGAAGGAATTTCTTTCTCCATTAATGCTTTGCATTTCTCTTTGATTTATTCCTTGTATTTTCTGGTAACACTGTTTCTATAAATACTTTGTACACAATGTCCAACACAGTGGTGTCAGTCAGTGTAAGGTCAGTAAAGGCTAGTTTCCCCTTTCCCTAATAAAGTTGTGAGACGTGTGTGTGTATAGACACACACACACAGACACACACAATTTAAGGAGTTATTTGTCATTCTTTCTCTGGACCTTGATCAATCACATTCTGATTGGCACATACATAGAAAAACTATTCTAAAATAATGATGAACATTAGGGTGTTTATTTATAAGAATGCTGATGTTGAGAGAAAATATAAACTCAAAGGTTACTTTGATGAACTTTAATATTTAATGAACATTACAATATCTAACTTATTATTTGTTAAACAACTGATTCATTGTATTATTTGTTCTTCACTGTAGGTGCCATGAGGGCAGAGACGGTCAGTTTTGTTCACTATTAATTCTAAGGGCTTAGTACAAAAAATATGATGCATTAGTAACAGGAATTTTCAAGAGCGCATGATTTTCACTATTCATCTCAAACTCAATTAACATCAATGATAAATGTTTTTTTTTTTAAGTAGAGGAGACAAAATTCAGCAGTGAATTAAGTCTTTGTATTATCAATCCTGCAAACCAAGCAACTTCAAATGGAATGATTAAAAAGAAAAGCAGCAGTTATGAAAAAATAAATTATTTGGCAGTGTCTTGGACAAATAGCAAATGCAAATGGATTGTGATCAGCAAAAGCTAGACTGAGGGCCTCCCACATGTCATTAGAGGACTTTCAGACCAGTTAAGAAAAAAAGATATATACTTGCCAACAGTGAATAATACAGACAGCACAAAGCCCAAGTGCTCCTCCTCTATCTGCTTTTCAAGGGTCCCAGGCGAATGCCTTCTCTCATACTGAGAGTCCTCTCCATTCCTCATGGTTCCTTTCTTCCCTAGAAGAAATCTCTGCCTCTCCTGAACCTCCATGGTTTCTGTGTGTTCTACCATACGGATAGAATTTCTGCATATCTTTTCAATCCTACTAAATTCTGTAAGTTGTTGAAGATATTTATTCATTCCTAATTAATGCTTCCAACATTCTATACTCAATGGCATCAGAGTGAACACATAAGTATTTTATGAATGAATCAACGATTGAACTGAACAATTTGATGAATTAAGTGACTAGTAGAGAGGAACAAGATTACTCCCAGCAAAGGACAGTTGATATATATCAGTGAAATGCTTTAAGCCTCTCCTTTAAATTCTAATGAGTTTATTCAAAGCCAAATAGGTTTGTTCCAGAGCTGGTGAATCTCTGAGAAAGGGCAAACAAGACTGTTCATTTGATTAAAATGGTGAGCAATACAGCACTAGATAAACTTCCACCTTAGAAAAATATATACTAACCCTGAGGTTATTACATCTTTGAAGAATTAACCTGCAGGATATTTAGGCAGTAATACATCAGCTTTTTAATTCTGGTTTGGTAGGGTTTCTTAATACAGATTGAAAAGAGTACAAAACTGTTTCAAAGGAATTTACGTAACATGAAAAACCTTTAGATTATTTCTTATTGCACGTTTCTATATGTAAAATTTTTAATTATTTTAATTTCGAGACAAAAAATAGCACATATATGACAGATTTTCAACAATATGAATGTAATTCCTTTAAAAATTTTTCTCAGACTTTTTAAGAGAAAAATTCTCTATATTCTTTGCCCTTCCTATATTTAAGAGGCATACTAAATGAGAAAAGAAACTTCAACAGGAATTTTGGGGTCTTTTTTTTACTAAAATCAAAAGGCGCAGAGATATAAACAATATTTTTTCCCAACAATTTCTTAGCTATTCTTGAAGTTTTATTCTTCCTAATGTACTTTAGAACCAGTTTTTGAAGTTGAAAAATAAACTCATGGTTTTCAGTATATACACAGACTTGTGCAGCCATCACTGCTTTCTCTTTTCAGAACATTTTCATCACCTCCCGAATTCCTATTAGGAATCCTATTAAGAGTCCCCTAAAACGCCATTCCCTTCAGCCTCTGGCACCCACTAATGTGCTCTGCCTATTCTGAATGTCATATAAATGAAGTTACAGAAGATGGGCATTCTGAACCTGGCTTCTTGCCATCAGCATGTTTTTAAGGTTCATCCGCATATCAGGACTTTGTTCCTTTTTATGACTGAATAACATCCCACTGTTATGGATATACCACATTGCATTTATCTACCCTCCGATACTGGACGTTTGAGTTGTTACTTGTTTTGGCTATTATGAATTATGCTGTTACAAACACTGCTGTAACGAGTTTTCGGTTCTGTGGGATATATACCTAAGAGTAGAACTGCAAGGTCCTATGTGGTAATTCTAGGTTTAATTTTTTGAGGAAATGCCAAACTGCTTTCCACGGCAGCAGCAGCATTTCACACTCCCACCAGCCTGTATAAGG
Source organism: Neogale vison (assembly GCF_020171115.1). NCBI lineage: Eukaryota > Metazoa > Chordata > Mammalia > Carnivora > Mustelidae > Neogale > Neogale vison. The sequence goes on along the minus strand of NC_058099.1, from coordinate 90,858,368 downwards.
GTCCCAGTTTCTCCACAACCTTGTCAGCACTTTGAACTTGTTTTTCATTTCAGCCATCCTACTTGGTATGAAATATCTCACTGTGGTTTTGATTTGCATTTCCCTGATGGCTAATGATGCTGAACATCTTTTCATGTCTTTATTTGGCCATCTGTATATCTTTTTTTTTTTTTTTTTTTTTGCAGAAATGGCCCTGTGTGCTTTCTCAGGTGACATACCATTATCAACTTTTAATTGGCTAGTAAGACTAAATTCTGTTAAACTTTTGAGTTTTTCCTCTCACCCCACCCTCACAAATGAGGCTATTTTAAAATTTACTTAAATAAATACCTAAAAACACACACCCACCACAGAAAATAAAAGACTCGTAATTCCATCCTCTAGCACGGTTCACAATTCTTTATTCTCTCTCTCTCTTTTTTTTTTACTAGAAAATGAATACGTGTATATGGAAACACAGCCAACATATCTGTAACAGCACTGTGTGTGTGTATATATGTTAAGCAGTTACAATATGCCAAGCACTGCTCCAAACACTAAGATCTCATTCGAAGCTAATAATATATTAAAAAATTATATTAGGGCCATCTCATATTTAGTTTTAAAGATTCTTATCCTATAGTGAACTTTTTCTTTAAATACTCTTCCAAAATATAATTTTTAGTAACAATAAAATATTCCAATATGTGGTGAACTGCAATGTAACTGATCTGTTATTATTGGAGGGTTAGACTGGTTCTACTTTTTCACTATTATAACTAGCATTTCTATATATCAAACTTTCATATTTAATAGCCTGTGTTTATCGAACACTTAGTAGAAGCACTTCTGATGGCCACTTTACGTGGATTTCCCATTTAATTCACATCACTCAGTAAGGCAGGAATTTTCACCTGTCCCATTTTACTGATGAAGAAACTAAAGAAGTTAGTGAGGTTAAGAAATTTCTCCAAGGCCACAAACCAAAATGGTGGTATAGTCAGGATTCAAATTAGGTCTGTCTGACCAATGAGTGGAGCCTTCAATTACTACACCACCATACTGTACCTCCTGGTATTTCTTTAGGATGAATTCCCATAAGCAGAAATCCTAGATGAGAAAAAACACACCTTTTTTTGTAGAGTCAGATAAATGCTGCCATGCTGTCCTTCAGTAAGATTCCACCAATTTCTACGATGCTTGCTTTCATAGGCTTATCAATGCTGTATACCAACACTTTAAAAAAATTTTTTTTTCTTGGAGGGTGCCTGGGTGGCTCAGTCAGTTAAATATCTGCCTTAGGCTAAGGTCATGATCTTGGGGTCCCGGGATCGAGCTCCACATCAGGCTCTCTGCTCAGTGGGGAGTCTGCTTCTCCCCCTCTCTCTGCCCCTTCCCCCAGCTTGTGCTGTCTCTTTCTCAAATAAATAAAATCTTAAAAAAAAAAATCATTTAAAATTTCCCAACTAAAAAGATGCCAGCTCATTTTATATGTACTTTTAAGCTGCTTTAGACCAGTGGTACTTCTGTGATAACTGCCTCTAACAGACAAAGCACAGGAGGGCATGATCTCCAGGCTGGGCCCAGTGGCTTCTAAGAACAGAAAGAGGATTGTGCAAATTCAGCATTCTTCACTGAGACAGCTGCAGTGGCAGGAGGAAAGGAAGAGTATGGAGCTCAACCAAGGGCAGGGCAGAGCTGGTGGACAACATGTAAGCCTAGCAGTGGACTCAGGCCGCTGAATCAACACACCACTAATGAGTTGTCATCTTCAACATCAGATAGCCTCAAAAATATAAGAATTTCACTTTACCCCCGTGTTCTTGATTTTCAGGGAATGACACTTTAAAGGGTCCACATCAAGGCAGGCAGGTCTCCAAAGACTGTTCAGCTCACCTGGACTCTGCCTTTCTCTTTATACTCAGTCCCCATGCCCCTTCCCAGCCCCTACACACTATCAAGTTGTGGAGTTGAGATGACCAGACTCCGTAAGAACTCCCTTATCTCCCACATCCCGCCAGATGACTTGAACTTATTCCTCCGGACTCCTGACAATGTAGCAGCCTTCCTTCCGGCAGCTGTTTCCAATGAGCCCAGCCTAGATGAGAAGCCATTTCTGTGCTCCCACTGTCCCCCGCGCTTCCCTCAGCTCCTGCGAGGGTCAAACTGCTTTGTGAGTATCTGTTTTCTCAACTAGATTTTCAATTTGTTGAGAGCAATCTCGCTGTCATTATGCCACACCCAGCATATAAGGCATTGTCTGGGAATGAAAGAGTTTCAGTACTTTTTCATGAATAAATTACATTGAGTTGATCGAGCAAACTGGAAGCCAGTTTCACCTAAACCTTCGATCTGTGAGGAACAGAGAAAGGAACTAAACTACGGTAAGCCTCTATTAGGTGCCCAGTACTTTACACACATGAACTCAAATTGTCAGAATAATCCATTGAGGGAGGCAGTGGAGCTGGTATTTCACAGATGAAACATGAAAGCCTTACTTTTCACACATAGCTAGTAAGGCCAAAATGTGAAGCCAGGTCAGTAGGATTCTGTCTTTGCTCTTTCCACTCCTTTAAGGGGCCTCCCCTCCTGAAACACACAACTGGTGGGGAAGGGCTACTCTTCTAGAACTGTTGGCTTAAAATTCCCAGAAATGAAAACTCTTATATACCCTGGAGGAATCTCTGGCTGGGACACAGAGTTGGGGGAGGGAGTTGAAGGAAGGGGCTGGTGAAGAAATGAGAGAATGCTTCCCAGTTAATCTGAAAGTACCACTTGAGGTATTCTGGCCCCTTTAAGTCGTCTCAAGCCTGAGAAGCTCTCAGAGCAGGGCCCTACATTCTTATGGCACTGAAACGTAAGAAGTGAAGAAAAATACAGAGAAGCTATAGTACGTAAGAAGGAGAAAAGGATACTTGGTTCTTGTCCTGATGAATAGTAAGTGACGCAACTGTGGCTAAGTCTAAGGCATTAACATTCTCTGGAAACTTCGGTCTCCTCATTTCTAAACTGAAGGGTCTAGGCTATGACAGCTTCCAACTCAGCTCTGTCTCCAGATAACCCCCTGAGCCCCATGAAAAATACTGATCTTAAATCCTACCCTCTCCCCAATTTAGTAGGCCTGGGGTGGGACTCAGAAATCCTAATGTAATTTACAGACGTAGGCAAGTTTGGGAACAGCGGGTGAGGTCTCTTCCCTCCCCAGGAGAGGAGATGGTGAGAAGGCAGCCAGCTGTTTCAGCACATTAAGTCACACAAGCAGAGACCACTAAGAAAGAGCAATTCCAGCGCTATAAGGCCAATAATCCCTTCCTGTTTCAGCACAAAATGAATTATGGTCAGTCTTCTTACTGCTTAAACTTGTCCTCATTCTACCAATATACTAACCCCAAGAGTGCCAAAAACTGCACTGGTGAGAAATGCAAACTTTTTAAATTGCCGGGGTTTCCTTGAAGGGATCAGCTGCTAGATCCTTCCCACGCCACTAGGTCATTAGTTCCTCTATTTTCCTCCTTAAAAGCTCTTCTGAGAAGGAACTACTGTCAGAAGACTTAAAGGGCAGACAGGGAATGTGGCTCGGGAGACGAAGAACAGCCTTACCTTCACGTCTAGCTTGGCCAGGTGCTGGAGAACCCAGATGCGATGGGACCAGGCATTGTAGTTGCTCGGGTATCTGCCTGCTGCTTCGCCACAGACTTCCATCTCTTCTTGGATCAGTCTCTGTGTCCTTTCTGCAGGAACTGTTCCCAAGTTTCCTTTCGTCACAAAGGAAGGCAAGGAGGTTTCCTGAATGAGCTGTTGTAGCACCCATCGCCTGTGAAGGTACATGTGGGAATGAAAATGAGGAAAGAACATAAACCGGAGAGGTGCAAAACAATGCAAAATGCAAACCAGTGCAAACCAATCCCTGTCCACGAGCTCGATTTTTGGGGGAGGTGGGATTATTCTGTTGTTTTTGTTTTTAAAGATGTAATTAACTTCGGCAGCATGGAAGGGGAGGGGGAAGAAAGGACAAAGAGGAAAGAGAAACCTTTCTAGAACATTAAAATTTGTCGGAAGGAGAATGCCTCAACTCCAACATAACAACTCAGAAACTCCACTCGGCCAGAAAACGCAAAGACAAGGTGCGGATGTGGAGGGGGGACTGCGGGGCTGGAGGGGATATTAATTAATGGCTGGTAGATACCAGAGGAGGAGTCACAGTTCACATCTTTAATTACACTTGCATGCCTCACCCTATGTGTATTTGCTGCAAACAAGAAGCTGCATTATGACTGCTTTCATTAAGCAGGATGTCTATGTTACAGCATAGAATCTGGGAGGACACAAATACAATATAATTAGTTAAAACTATAAGGAGGTTTTAAAATGTCTTTATCCACAAATATTTCCCTTGTCTAAGATTTTCATTAGCACGCTTATTTAAATGAAAAGCATTAAAAAAGCATCTCTGGCCCCTTAATGTGCTTAGTTTTTTACAAGTATTTTCTCGTAAGAAGCATTCTTTTAGATTAAAAATTTCCAACCCAGAAGTTACTAGAAATTGAGTAAGAAAACTCATTTTGTCATTTTCAAATAGAAGTTTTTTTTTTTTTTACTTAAATTCTAAAACAAAAGCTTGCTTTATATAAAATATTAGACAAGCCTAGAAACTGGTGAATGCATATTCAACACTGCTCTCCCCAGCCACCGCTCCTTTCCAGGCCTCCACACACACAACCCACAGGCCTCTTTGAAGTGCTATCCCAATTCCTACTAAGAAAAAACAACCAGCATGGAAGTAGCTGATCCGCAGTGCTAGCCAAAGGCAAGATCATAGTGAAGATACCTCGAACTAACTAAGATCCTAAAAATGCTCGGGATTTAAGAAAAGTTGTAAGCGGCTTAGTAAACCCAAAACAGATTTCTCTGAAGAATTTCCCCGCTGACCCCAGGAAGCCAGCCCACACCGTCTCATTTAGTCAAAACTGAGTATTTCCACAGAGTCCAAGAGGAATACGCTCCAGAGAGCCAGGATGGCGAGGAGGCTTGCCACGTGCACTGGGGCTGACTCAGGCCTTTACGCTAAAAATGTTCTCTGCATTTACAGTCTTAGAACTTCAGCGCTGCCTCTACACCACTCACCTCAGCTGCCCTTATCTTCCTTATTTTGTTAATTTTAATAACCACAGCCATCACCACAACCATCTGTACCAGAAACATATCTGAATGAATTATAAAACCCAAGTTCCTCATTATAGTTGACCATCTAAATGCCATTTCTATGACTGCTCAGATAGTTCATAATGAACAGTAACGGCTAAAATTTGCTGAGCATTTAATATGTGCCCGGCACTGTGGTAGTGTTAATATACATGATTTCATGGAAAGCCAACCATTAACTCTGAAATAGGTGTAATTATTATTTCCATTTTATGAATGAGAAAACTGAGGCTTGAAGAGCTTAAATCATTTCTGAAAGTCACACAGGGAGCACGTGATGGCATCTGGAGCTGGAAAGTAGGTAACTTGGCTTTAGAATTCACACTCTGAACCCATATGTAACCCTGCTTGACACTTGTTTATCCAGCAATTCTGAACCCTACGACACCTATGGTGTAAAGTAACCACACCTGTGAATCCATGTTTCTGGACTCTTCGGAAATTTAGTTAAGGCCAGTTTTCCCAGATGCAAGTCCTTAATTGGATTTAAAGTGCCAGAGAGGATGAGCTCTTTTCTGTAAAAGAAAAATGAAAAGAACCATTACTTTACCTTTCCATACAAACATACTGCATGGCTATTAACATAACCTCACTGGGAAGAAAATAAGAAAACAAGAAACTCATTAAGTATCACACGCGGAAATCAAGAATATATTTTTGTAATCTTGCAGTAACAGGATTCATAAGCAGAAACAGAAGCTCTTAAATCGACAGTGGAACTTTAGTTACCTATTTGGGAAAGGGCAAAGAGGTTTTCTGGCTATCTCATTTCTAAAACTTACAAGGCCTGACATCAGTTATCTGTAAGGCAGATCCAACACTGGTCAAGAATTGTTCTAGCTTCCTAAGCTGGACATGATATGGTTCATTACCAAAAATACATAAAGAGCAACACACAACGTGATTAAGGTGTAAGGAAAAAATCATTCATTAATCACTATCTTAACAAAATTACTATTTTTATTTTTTAATTTTCCCTATGTCTTTCCTCATATACATAAACATTTTACCATATAATTTTATATTCTGCTTTATAGCTTAAAGAATTAAAGAATTAGTCTATAGTTCTACATAATCTTTAAAGCAAACATTTAAATCAAATAGTTTTCATTGAGTGGCTATGCTATTTTTCCTCTTTGGTTATAGACATTTAGATTGCTTCCAAGTTTTTACTTTTCTGAAACAGAGATTTGTGCTTAAGATGTTTTTCATTTCTACTACTACTTAGGGTAAGTTCCCAAAAGATATTATTACCAGGTAAACTGCCTGCACAGCCCTTGATACACTAGACCATTCCTTTTTGAAATACAAATACAAGTAAGAGCAATCTGAGGTTTTTGTTGTCATTTTAAAAGTGTTCAAAGCTCCCATGCAGTAATAAAGAATGTCACGCAAGAGCTCTCCACTTGTTATTTCTCAAGTAAATACAATTTAAGTTTTGATTTAACTTCAGATAAGTTTTTGATAATAAGCTCTGATATTACTGATTATACTCCTAATTAATTTTTAGTGTATCTATTATAATGAAATTAGATCATTTACTAGAATTTATTAATCTTAAAAAGTCCTGTCTGTGGTAGGGTTGATAATTCAGTTATTTTAGAGAACTTTAATCCCAAGAAGACCAGAGCCCAGATCACATACCTCACCTACTTAGATAACTTAGCTTCTACTATACATTTTCTTTCCAACAGCAATGTGCTATAGCTAAAATTTATTTGATAAGGAAGATAACTTCCTTCTTAGTGAAAATACTGAACAGTGATGACAAATGTTTTTATTTTACGGCCATTAGGTCTGTAATGTATTTTAGGCCATTAGGTACTTCACTCCAGGATATAATTTCAAGGGAAACTAAGAAGGTTTATGGATACTTTAACATATGGGTTTATTGACTATTTTTCTTTCAATGTACAGGAAGTCTGTGTGTCACTGAAAGGATATTTAATGCAACGGCCAGTTACTTTTGCAGTTCTGTATCCTTTTTCTTCTGAAATCAGTAAGGTTTCATTATATAGTAAATCAGGATACCCATAGTGTAAAAAGGGCAAAATATTATTCTATGTAATTGTATTTATAATACTTCGTACTTCAGTGTTTCTCAAAGTAGGTCCTTAACTGCAACATCACCATCACTTGGAACTTGTGAGAAATACAGATCTCAGGCTGCAGCCCAGACCTGGTGAATCAGAAACTAGTGACAAAGCGAGGTGTTTGAACAAGCACTCCAGGTGATACACACCAAAGTTTTAAAACCGCTACAGTGTGGAATTTGCCACATTAAGCCTAATTTCCATTTACTAAAATTAAAAAACTCTCCTTATTACAACTAACTACCTATACTCCCATATGTATGTATGGGGAAATAGGCCAAATTTTCTTCAGAAAAGAAGAGTCACTTTATACCTGAATCTTTAAAAATGTTTCTTAAATTAGGGCTCCTTAAAAAAATAAAAATAAAAAGAAGATTTTATTTATTCATTTTGAGAGACAGAAAGAGAGCCAGCAGGGAGGGGCCTAGGGACAGAGAGACTCCATGCTGCGCTTGGAGACTGACGCAGGGCTCCATCTCAGAATCCTGAGCCCATGACCTGAGCTGAAATGAAGAGTCAGACGCTCAACCCACTAAGCCACCTAGATGCCCCTATGGGTGCTCTATTAATTTATTTTGCACAAAATATTTGGGAAGCTATCCTAGCCTAAAAGAAGGCCAATCAATGGTATATGTGGATGCTTAAAAAGATCACCTAATAGAATCATAAAAAAGGAAGCAGAATTTAAATATCAATTCAATAAACATTCCTGGCCACAGGACTCAACACTGTAGGCATTGAATATTATCATAAAATTCTTAAAAATAATCTTTTTTTTTTTAGAGTTTATCCTTTTCTTTGAGAGAGAGAGAGAGAGAGAGAACAAGCACAAGAGGAATAGGACGCAGAGGGAGAAGCAGACCCCCTGCTGAGCAGGGAGCCAGATGCTGGGCTCAATCCCAGGGGCTCTGGAATCGTGACCTGAGTTGAAGGCAGACATTTAACCAATTCAGCCACCCAGGAGTCCCATAAACAAAATTTTTAAAGATGACTTTAAAAAGGAGTACAGTAAATGATTACATTATAGATAGCACTTAACCAAGAGATATAATAAAAGAAAATCAAGTGCTCGAATACATTCAGTAGGGATCTATCTTGAGAAAAATTTCAGTCACACATGGGTTCAAAAAGGGCTCTACGTATCTCTACGTATCTCTAAGTTTACATATTGATATTAGCCTAAAATAATTTTTTTGGACTTTCTTTACTGAGGAAATAGAGTACTGCCTTCAATTTAGGTGGCTTTATTTTCGGGCACATTGACAAAGCTAGGCTTTGAGATTCATCCTTAAAGCCTCAGGTGATCCACTGTAAACAGGAGGAAGGAATAAAACAAAGGTCAAATAAATGTAGGGGAGAAGTATCCAGGTAAGGAAAAGGCCACGTGTGTTGTGTCGTAAAGAGGAGGGGTTTTCTAGTTCTACAAAGTTCATCTTATTATTTTTTTAAAGATTTTACTCATTTGTCAGAGAGAGAGAGCACATGAGCAGAGGGAGCGGCAGGTGGAGGTAGAAGCAGGCTCCCCGCCAAGAAAGGAGCCCCACGTGGGGCTCATGGGATCATGACCTGAGCCAAAGGTAGATGCTTAACCGACTGAACCACCCAGGCATCCCTGGTTTATCTTATTTTTTAAAGTCTTTGTGTCTTCTATCTCGAGGTATTAATTATAGTTTCCCTCTGCAGGAAACCAGGGGTTATGTGTATCTGTCCACGGCAAAATCTGCACTGGCTAGCTCAGTACTTGGCACACAGTATAACTGAATAAACAAATGCCATCTTTTTTGGCCAATACTCAATTTTTTTTTTTGTTTTTGGTTTGTTTCTTTAAATAAACTTTTGGGGTATCTGGCTGGCTCAGTTGATAGAGCATGAGACTCTTGACCTCATGTTAAGTTTGAGCTCCACGCTGGGTATGGAGACTATTTCAGAAAATAAACAAAATCTTAAAAGTTTTAATCTGGGAATTGTTTTAAATTCACACAAAGGTTCTAAGGATAGTACAGAGAACTCTTGCATACGTTGTACCCAGTTCCCTTATTACTAATACATTATTATAGTACATTTGTCACAACTGACGAGTCATACCAGTAAATTACTATTGGAAGTCCATACTTTATTCAGAATTCCTTACTTTCTACCACATGTGTTTCTTCTAGTCTAGCATCCTATCTAGAATATCACATTATATTTGGTTATGTCCCCAGACACTCCTCAGAGCCAGTTTTTATGAGTACTAATGAGGTATTTTATATATGTTTTTCTTATGGTTAGATTACTGTTTTGAGGAGGAAGAGATCACAAAAGGTAAGTGCCATCTTCATCACATCACGGTCAGGGGCACAAAATACCAGCATGACTTGTCACGGCTGACACTGACCTTGATTACCTGGCGAAGATGGTCCATGTCCGGTTTCTCCACTGCACTTTTTGGAAGAAGTTACACTTAAGGAGGGAGCTGCACTTGAAATCCTCGAAGGCAGCTGCCTAGATAAATTATTTGGAATCCTTCTATATGAGAGATTTGTCTGTTTCTACTATTGTTTCTTCAATTATGTCAGTATGAACATCATTTTATACTTTAGGGTATAACCCAATATTATGTTATTTTATTGCTCAAATTGTTCCAGCTTTGGCCACTAGAAGCCTTTGACATATTTCCATCATTTTGTTTTTTTGAGCACTTCCTTACTGTCGGGCTCTTTCAGATGTTCCAGACAAATCTTGGAGATTTCCTGCCTTGGTCCTAGAATCAGACATTTCTTCACGAAGCCTGTTTCCTTTTATTAAAGAATGGTGTAAAACACCAGGATCTGGATGTTGATCTATTTCTGTTTTATAAAAAAACAATTTCATATGGCACAACATAGTATTCTCTCAGTTTTACCAATGAGAAAACTGAAGCTGGGGGAGAATTAGTAACTTATACTGAAGATCTGTGAATTCAAAGTGCCAGAACCAGACATCAAATCTGCATAAAATAAAGTTACCAATTTTAATAGGCTATGAGTAAAGGACATGATCATGGAAGCTTGGTGTTAGCTATTTTAGTTATTCAAAGAGGTTTTGCTTACTCTATGTTCATAGACTGATGGAAAAAATAGGACACTGTTATGTAGTCCAGACCTTTCATGGAATATTACATTGAATTTCAAAGAAAAAAAAAGGACCATTTTTTTTTTTTAAAGATTTTACTTATTTATTTGTCAGAGAGAGAGCACAAGCAGGCAGAGTGGCAGGCAGAGGCAGAGAGAGAAGCAGGCTCCCCGCTGAGCAAGGAGCCTCAGTCCAGTCCTCAGTCCAGGACTCAGACTGAGTCCTGGGACTCCATCCCAGGACCCTGGGATCATGACCGAGTCGAAGGCAGCGGCTTAACTCACTGAGCCATCCAGGCGTCCCAAAAAAGACAATTTTTTTCTATAATCACGTAGATTTTTAAAAGTATATCCATCACTCACTATAATTACAGGAAATCAGTTCAAAAACCCATTCTTGGGGCGCCTGGGTGGTGCAGTGGGTTAAAGCCTCTGCCTTCAGCTCAGGTCATGATCCCAGGGTCCTGGGATCGAGCCCCACATCGGGCTTTCTGCTCAGCAGGGGGCCTGCTTCCTCCTCTCTCTGACTGCCTCTCTGCCTACTTGTAATCTCGGTCTGTCAAATAAATAAATAAAATCTTAAAAAAAAAAAAAAAAAACCCATTCTTGCAACTGTTTTTTCCCCTAAGACCAAAACATCTATAAAATGAACTGACATATTAATACTATCTTTTAGCAGTTTATAAAAATAGAGTCAAAATAACTGAATGTTTCCCAGTTACTGTAGAAGAAAAATACCAAAAATTAAACATAAAGTGTTGAGTATCTGATTTGCAAGAGACCTTATAAGATTAGACCAATTTACTTCTAAAGCTGGGATTTTTCCATAAAATGTACTCCTGATTCTATGTCTTCATGTTAATTAGTTTTACTAATACAAATTAAAACTTACTAGAATACATAGCCACAATGGATCCTTTTAAAATCAAGGTTTCCTATTTATTCATCTAGCACAAAACTTTATTAATCATCTTATTAAAATAATTTTCAAAATCAACTGCTGTGAGTATCACTGAAGTTAGATTTATGGAGTAATTTTCCCTTTCCACAAACAAACCACAAAAATATATATATATAAAAAAAAAAAAGTTTGAAAGGAATCATAAAAAATTACCTAGTTCTGGGGCACCTGGGTGGCTCAGTGCGTTAAAGCCTCTGCCTTCGGCTCAGGTCATGATCTCGGGGTCCTGGGATCGAGCCCCACATCGGGCTCTCTGCTCAGCAGGGAGCCTGCTTCCCCCTCTCTCTCTGCCTACCTCTCTGCCTACTTGTGATCTCTGTCAAATAAATTAAAAAACAAAAAAAAAACAAAAACAAAGAACATTACCTGGTTCAAACCTCTTATAGAAACTAAAGCTATTGTGAAGCTAAAGGTTTTGCCTGAAGTCCACTGCTAGTTAATTAATGAAAAAGGACTAACAGCCACATATCTTAAGACTAGGTTCTTTCTCCTATACTGTACTGCCCTATAAAATATACAATATATTATATATATCTGTGTGTGTATATCTATGTATATACAACTATATATGTATGTATTATGCTGGTAAGAGTCTTTTCTTACTGAAGGATTCTCAAACCCTCTGTAATAACGAGGAACTGGAGAACAAGTATAAAAATGGTACTCCTGCTCTATTACCCTCAATTCATTTTCACTGAACTTAATTTTTTTCAGTGCCCAGTCTACAAGCTAAGTATGTGCCAGGCACTAGAGGGCTGGATGCTTGGAAAACAAAGACATGATCCCTACCCTTAAGAAAGCTCTCAATTTTAAGTTCATAGCACCCTCCTAAATGTCTCCCGTCCTGATTCTTCCTCATCACACAAACTCTAGAAGAGCGCTCCAACAGAAATACAATGTGAATCACCAGTGGGCCATGAATATTACGTAACTTCCAATTTTCCAACAGCTACACACATCCCTCCAACAATCTCATGACCTTAAATACCACCCATTTTCTAGTGACTCCCAATTTATATCAGGCTTAGAACTCCTGCCTCAATTTTAGATTCCTACACAACTTCCTGCACACAAACCTACATGTGCTACACTGAACTCCTGACTTCCACCCGGCTCTCCCCACCTAAATCTGCTTCCTCTTCCTCTCTGTAAAGGGCAACTCCATCCCTTCAGTTGCTCAGGCCAAAAACCAGAGTCAAGCTTGACCCTCTTCTTTCTCCTTCCTGCATCCAGTTCATCATCTGTCTTTAAAATTGTTTTTTTTTTTTTTGTGCTCGCTTCGGCAGCACATATACTAAAATTGTTTTTTTTTTTTAAAAGATTTTATTTTTTATTTATTTGAGAGAGAGAGACAGTGAGGAGAGAATGAGCGAGGAGAAGGTCAGAGAGCGAAGCAGACTCCCCATGGAGCTGGGAGCCTGATGTGGGACTCGATCCCGGGACTCCAGGATCACGCCCTGAGCCGGAGGCAGTCGTCCAACCAACTGCGCCACCCAGGCGTCCCTAAAATTGTTTATTAAATACAATCAAAGCTTACGCAGTTCATAAAATAAAGGGAGAATCACTACTTTTCACCTGTTCCACTGCTAAGTTCTACTCGGGTCACAAGCATCTCTCACCTAAATCACCACAACCACTGCCTACCTTCCACTTCCTCACGGCTCCCTGCACTCTTACAGTCCACTTGCCACAGGAGCCACAGGAGCTACAGTTTCTAAACCCAAGTGAGGTACTGTCCCTCCTCAGCTTTAACGCCTTCCTATCTCACCCTGAGTAAAACCCCAAGTTCCTCCAGCAGCATGTGAAGATTGACAAAGCCCTATGAGGTCTGGTCCATCACTCTGTCCCTCATGCAAGCTACTCCAGCTACACTGGCCGCCCTGCTGTCCCAGAGCACCAAGAGCACTTTCAGCACCACTGAGATTCTTCCCACTTGCTACTGTTCCCCCTGCTTGGAATGCTTTTACCCAGAACCCACAGATTGATCCCCAAAGCATGCCAGTCTTTGCTCAAATGTCCCCTATTTAGAACTGCAATACTATTCTTCACATCCTCTGTCTTGTCTTCCCTTTCTTGTCCCACTTTTTCTCCAGAGGATTTAACCACCACTTGATAATGTATATTTCATTTAGTAATGTCTTTCTTTTCTTCCCCTATGAGAATAAAATTCCACCAGGACAGGATTTTGTTTGTTTTGTTCACAGTTCTATTCCCAGTGCCTAGAACTCAGCATACAGCAATCAATAAATTTTTTTTTAAAAGATTTCATTTATTTGACAGAGAGATCACAAGTAGGCAGAGAGGCAGGCAGAGAGAGGGGGAAGCAGGCTCCCCGCTGAGCAGAGAGCCCGATGCGGGGCTCGATCCCAGGACCCTGGGATCATAACCTGAGCCGAAGGCAGAGGCTTAACCCACTGAGCCACCCAGGCGTCCTATCAGTAAATATTTGATAAATAAACAAATAATGTCAATTATTGTATGGATTAAATGAGATCATAAATAAAGCTGTAGTGTGTCCCTATAATACAGCAGCCACTCATGAACATTTGCCTTTTTCTTACTTGTGGTGGTGCTTTCCATAAAAGAAAAATCAGAACTCTAATAAAAGTACAAAAATTTTAAAGCCTTATATCTCATTCTATACTTTTCTTACTCCTTACTCTAAATATCTGATCATTAATTATTCAAAAGACAATTTAAAAAGACATATAATAGGGACGCCTGGGTGGCGCAGTTGGTTGGACGACTGCCTTCAGCCCAGGGCGTGATCCTGGAGTCCCGGGATCGAGTCCCACATCAGGCTCCCAGCTCCATGGGGAGTCTGCTTCGCTCTCTGACCTTCTCCTCGCTCATGCTCTCTCTCACTGTCTCTCTCAAATAAATAAATAAAATCTTTAAAAAAAAAAAAAAAAGTTTAAAAAAAAAATAAAATAAAATAAAAAGACATATAATAGAAATTGCCTAATTTTTAAAAATCAGTAGGTAGATACAAAATTCAGTAGGTATCATAGTACACTAATTCAGAATGTAATCTCCCTTAAAATACAGAGAAAATTAAATAAAGTAGTTTAAATCATCTTTTTTTTTTAAAACAAAATTATTTATTTATTTGACAGACAGATCACAAGTAGGCAGAGAAGCAGGCAGAGAGAGGGGGGAAGCAGGCTCCCTGACGAGCAGATAGCCCGATGCGGGGCTCGATCCCAGGACCCTGAGATCACGACCTGAGCCAAAGGCAGAGGCTTAACCCACTGAGCCACCCAGGTGCCCTGTTTAAGTCATCTTTAAAGATAACCATAATCTGTGGCTCTATACTATAGGAAAATTTAAAATGGATTCACAGTGTTCAACAGGACTTCACTTTTATTCATCTAGAACTTGTATCTTGCTTTCCTCTAAGGGAATTTGTGTTAGTCTAAGAGATCACCATTTTCTTAAAAAAACAAAAAACAGGGGCGCCTGGGTGGCTCAGTGGGTTAAGCCACTGCTTTCGGCTCAGGTCATGATCTCAGGGTCCTGGGATCGAGTCCCGCATCGGGCTCTCTGCTCAGCGGGGAGCCTGCTTCCTCCTCTCTCTCTGCCTGCCTCTCTGCCTACTTGTGATCTCTCTCTGTCAAATAAATAAATAAATAATCTTTAAAAAAACAAAAAACAAACAAAAACAAAAACAAAACAAAACAAAAACCCAAACCCAACCATACATATTTCTTAACTGAAAGAAGTTCAATGAAAAAAAAAAATGAACCTAGTCTGAACTTTGGTATTCCTATAAAATTATTTTGTGTTTAAAGCTAAAATAAACAGATTAAGGAACTAAGATATTAATAAAATGTGACCCCCTTCCCAAAATACTGAGTGTCAGAGACTTCAAGTGACTGGCCCACAGAGGTCACAATGTTAGTGACTAAATTGAGACTAAAATGTCATGGCCTTGAATCCTTCTCTTACACACTTTTACTACACTTCACTAATACATATACCAATGCCTTACACACCAACCAATTATGTTGGCTGCCCCTGCTCCTTTTTTTTTTTTTTTTATTTATTATTTATTTGAGAGAGAGAGACAGTGAGAGAGAGCATGAGCGAGGAGAAGGTCAGAGAGCGAAGCAGACTCCCCATGGAGCTGGGAGCCTGATGTGGGACTCGATCCCGGGACTCCAGGATCACGCCCTGAGCCGAAGGCAGTCATCCAACCAACTGCGCCACCCAGGCGTCCCTGCCCCTGCTCCTTTAAAAAGGAAGAAAAATAAAAGCAAATGGTATACTGTAATTTGCAATGATAATTTCTACTTCAGACAGGAAAGTTTATGGAGAAAAGACAGAAACATGCACAAACGAGTAAAGTGTAAGTCAGAATCGTCATGGAGACATTATAAAGACGGGTAGAAGAAATAAGCATAAAATGCCATAGATACATGGTTTATAGTTTGTTTTTCAAAAAGCTAAGAACTCATGGGATTTATAGGTGTTCAGAAATTTGGATAAAACTTCATGTTATCACTGATGAGAATGACATACCTTACGTTCCACGCAGTGGTGAAGTCTGGGTTTAGAAGCAGCAGGGTGCAAGTGACATCTATCAGTTCTAAAATAAAGATAAATCCCATTAAAAATAGTCCTACCCTTTGAAGCCTGGCTTTTCTTTAAGTTATATCTTGTGTATCTGTACCTGATGTTATACTAATATATATATTATGGCATAATAACTTTAATGGCAGATATCCTGTTCTAAGCCATCAGAAATATGAAGATTACCCTCAAGATTTTTTTCTACTTTATGATAAAAGTTACTCTTAAAAGTTGACACTGAAATAACTTTACAATACAACATGGCTACGAAGACTATTCACTCATTTTTTTAATAGTTTTTGGCTCTACATTAATACTGACCAAGGAAAAGAAATATAATTTCCATACAATTATTCTTTTAATTCCACTAATATTTCAATAACTGACTATCTGCAAATTTTCAGAAAGGGAAAAAAGACCCACTCATAATCATTTAACACAATTCATT
This sequence comes from Neogale vison, assembly GCF_020171115.1. Lineage (NCBI taxonomy): Eukaryota > Metazoa > Chordata > Mammalia > Carnivora > Mustelidae > Neogale > Neogale vison. The sequence goes on along the minus strand of NC_058099.1, from coordinate 90,842,021 downwards.
TACATTCGCCTGCAAAGATTACCCTTTCTTACCTACATTTTTACATAGTCATAGCAATGATAAATGCACCACTTTGTTCTCTTTTCCATTCAATATTATTTGACATGCATTCTCCAGCATTGCTATAGTATGCATTTTTAACAGCTGCAAAACAACCCTTAGTGTACTACACTATCATTTATCTTTATCATTCTTTAGGTTTTTTCCTGTTTGTCTTTACTATTATAGATAATATTACTGTAAACACACTTTCTGTCTCACAGATTATTTTCTCAGTACATATTCCCAGGAGTTGAACTACTAGGTCAAACAATACAAACACCAGTATGGCTCCTACTAAGCATTTCCAAACTGTCCTTCAAATGAACAGCCTCTTCTCAGATCGCCAAGATAACAGGAGTGCACTTATGTCCCTGTAACTCTAACCTATATAATGGGATTTTAAAAATGAATGCTGCAGATAAAACATTATACTTTATTTCTGTTTTATTTTATAACTTTAATTTATAATCATTAATATAAATACTTTTTCATTTTTGTTCAGTATTTTCTATTTTCGTTTTTAAATAGCCTATTAAATATTCCTTAGCTATTTGACAATCATGGTACTGTCAGAATTTCCATACATTCAAATAAGCTCCATAAGCTTGTTTAATAGGGCGAAATCAGTAATACAGTTAGACATATTGTCTTCATTTTACTAAAACTGAAAAGAGAATTTTAGGATTAAGATGATCAATGTAGGACCATGAAATTAAAGTAACTTCTACCAAGATCATATTAACCAACCAAACACCAAGTAAAATAAAATAATAAAAGTAATTATAACTATTTAGCGTTAGTGTATACCAGGCACCACTGGAGGTCTTTTATTTACATTATTTCATTGAGTTCTCATGATTATGGCTCAAGATATTCTTGTTTCACTTCACAGAAAGGAAACTGACATTTATAGAGTTTAAATAATTTGCTTGTGGGCACCCAATCTGTATATGGCAAAGTGAGCATCTGACTTTTTTTTTTTTTTTAAAGATTCCACCCATTTACTTGACAGACAGAGATCACAAGTAGGCAGAGAAGCAGGCAGAGAGAGAGGAGGAAGCAGGTTCCCCACTGAGCAGAGAGCCTGATGTGGGGCTTGATCCCAGAACCCTGGGATCATGACCTGAGCCGAAGGCAGAAGCTTTAACCCACTGAGCCACCCAGGCACCCCAGCATCTGACTGTTTTTAATAATTTAATTGCATGGCAATTAAAATACCTGTCTGTAATAAATAGTTGGGACATCTCGTATTTAATAAACTTTTTAAAACCCAACAGCATGCATAAATATAACTCTGTATTCTTTTTAAAATATTCTAAGTGAAAAAATCAATTATTTAATTCTCAACCATCTGATGAAATTAACATGTATTGTGAGCCTATCATTTCATTACTATAACATTCAATAAATGAGAGCTAGGATTAGCATACATTTTTTTTGAAGATTTTATTTATTTATTTGATAGACAGAGATCACAAGTAGGCAGAGAGGCAAGCAGAGAGAGAGAGGAGGAAGCAGGCTCCCCGCTGAGCAGAGAGCCCAATGTGGGGCTCGATCCCAGGATTCTGGGACCATGACTTGAGCTGAAGGCAGAGGCTTTAACCCACTGAGCCACCCAGGTGCCCCTAGAATACATTTTTGACCTCTATCTTCCTCATTACAAGTCATTATATGCATAAATACAATATGTCTATAAAGAATAACCTAATTATTAACCTCTTCATTCTTTCACTTCTATAAGCTGTTGGCACTAATTTAATATTTACCAAGAAAAACAACTATAATTTTCTATACCATAACTTGTTTAATTCCATAATATCCCAATTACTGATTATGTGCAAATATTAAACTGGGCCCTTAAGACTGGCAGAAGAGATATAATGATAAATAAGACCCGATCTTGCCTTCTAGAAGGTTACCCTTTAGTTGGAGAAAACATACATAGAATTATATAAGACAAAATGAAATAATGATGAACTGGAAACATGTACCATATTTTGGGAAGCACCAAAACAGTTGAAATTAATTCCTACTGGAGTAAGGGCAGCCTATAAATGAATCAAGTGGTAAAGAGCACTGCACACTGGAAAGTAGGAGCAAGGATAGAGGCACGGAAGGTCACACAGGGTGCTCTCCAACAGATGGTGGGTATCAGAACTTGACTAGAGCACGGGATCCTGAGAAATGTACCAGAAAACTAGAACATGGTCAAAAACAAGAACCCACAATCTCCTTCTCAGCCTCCCTTCTACTACCTGCCCTTCATGTGCTATACTCCATCTGAGTCAAACCCCACCATTCTCTAAATGCAACTCCTATCTGACTACCTTCTCTGGATAATCAGCTTTACCTGTTTGCTCCTCTCTCTGCCAGAAATGTCCTCCTTTATCTGATTACTAAACAAAAATTTTCTTTTTCCATAAAGTCTCTCCTGACCTACCTAGCTGCAGGAATCTTCATTTCTATGTTCGTATGTATCTTACTTTATTATTGATACTGTATAAATAATCTCTTCTTGATGAGACTACACTTTTTGGAGGCAGGTCTTCTCTAATATATCTTCAGATTACTCATTCACTCAACAAAGATGAGAAAAATATGGCCCCTGTCCAAAAAGTTCCATGTGTACCGACGGCATAGAGGAATTTTAGGCCACGGCACCTAGGTTTGAGTCCCAGCTTCTGCACTTAATTGCCTATGTAACTTAACGTTTTCGAACATCAGTTTCCTTATCTGTGAAACAAGAATGATGAGAACGTCAATGTCTGTTATGAGCCGAGTGAGATTTAGTCCAGTTCTCCAGTTATTTGACAAATAGTAAATGCTCAACCAAACCAAAGATTTGTCCAACGAAATACCATTGCTACTTACCAACCAAAAAATGAATACTTTCAACATTAATCAAAGAAATCAGAAATAAGGCCATTGTTTTTACAGTGAAACTATGTAAACTTCTAAACTTATAAAATAAGTTATGAGAAAAACCCATGTATGACATAGCTAATGGAAATCCTTCTGTATGATAGAAGACTTGTAGAATTTCTTTTCAAGTCTACAACTTTTCAAAATCCGTTACACTACGTAGGTAACCTGGTACTTATTGGACTCTCTTTATTTGGCATTAAAAAGAAATGTGTGGGGCACCAGGAATAGCTCAGCTGGTTAACGACTAACGTAGGCCCAGGTCATGATCCTGGAGTCCCGGGATCGCGTCCTGCATCGGGCTCCCTGCTCAGCAGGAAGTCTGCGTCTCCCTCTGATCCTCACCCTCTCATGCTCTCTCTCACTCTTTCTCTGTCAAATAAATAAATAAATAAATAAAATCTTAAAAAAAAAAAAATGTGTGTAACTAAAGGTAGTCGCCATTTGTTTGTATAGCTGACCCTCGAACAACATGGGTTTGTGCCACACAGGTCCATTTGTGAATTTTTTTCAATAAGTACAGTACAGAACTGTAAATGTATTTTCTCTTCTTTATGATCTTCTTTTCTCTAGCTTACTTTATTGTAAGAATACAGTAAATAATATATGCAATATACAAAATTTGCGCTGATTATGTTATCAGTAAGTCTTCTATCAACAGTAGGCTGTTACTAGTTAAGTTTTTCGGAGTCAGAAGGTATATGCAGATTTTTGAACGCACTATGCGGGGTGAGTCCAGTGCTGTAATCCCTGCATTGCAGAAGAGTCAACTACACTTCTAACACAACCCTTCTTCCCCACTCAGAAGCGAAATTAAGTTCCTCCTTCATCACAGAGATACTTCTGGGAGGCAGGACAAGGCAGAAACCAGTAAACACAGAAAATACCTAAGTTTTCACTTTTCATTTTGCGGCTGTGTGGGAAGAAAAGCTAATCCAAAGAAGGCTTCCTCTAGCAGCGGGGCTCATCCCACCTCTAGGGTACCAGCAACAGCTGGATTCAAGGCCCAGCTCCAACTTTCCAGGAAGTACCTGGGCAAGGCGCTTACCCTCTCTGTGCCTCTGTGTCTTCCTCATATGTAAAATGGAGCTAATAATAGTACCACCTCATGGGTCTTACACGATTCACACTCACGAAGTGTTAGGACGATACCTGACACACATTAAGCACACAACGGTAATTCCAGTTTCCAAGCCTGTGTCTCCTGGCCCAGCTCTGCCAGCTATACTGGGACTGGATGCCACCAGAGGGAGGAAAACAACTGCCTAAGTGGGCTAAGGGTGACTGCTCGGCAGCTTCTTCCTCAGCTTCTAAGAATCTCAGGATTTACAACATCAACGGCCTCACGGGTTACGTATAAAACACCCGCAGCCACAAGCCTTTTTCCTGTCCTGTCTGACAAACTGCCAAGTCCTCCCCACTCAGGACTCAAGTTCAGACAGGGCCTCCTTCAGGGAGCATTCCAGTCAGATGCAAGAGGCGGGGGTGAAGCGGAATGTCAGAGATAGTAAAGGGAAAGAAAAGCAACAGGTTTAGAAATATTGGATAATTAAAGAATCATTCCTGAATTACATGTATTTTCTTTTTTTCTTCCCCACTGGTTCTGATTAATTCAGAGAAAGGAACTCGTGTTTTCTGAGAGCCTAGTATGTACGACACACCTCACTGGGTGCTTTATACACCCTAACTCGTGTGATCCTCTCAAAAACCCTCTGAAACCTTTTACAATTCCCTTCTTTTGGTGAAGAAACAGGAAGAGGTTCAATAATTTGCCTTAAGTCACTGCTAAATGACTTCAGCATGCTGACCAACTGAGTCTACATCTAGATGTTTTCCTTCAAAGCAGATGTTCTTTCTACTCTAGCACACTGTCTACAATTACTTTGTCCTCTTCAAGTCAGGGCGGAACCTAAGATCAAAAGATAAACATGTATGATCAACAGCTGATGGTAACTATTTTACTTTAACTTTTTATTTTTTTTAACTATTTTACTTTTATATTTTATCAACCATACACCATATTCTTTGTTACCCAGAAGATGTGAGGTACTGATGTCCTTATGGTCTCTTGAAATTAAACAGATCTCTCTACAAATACTAGAACATATACCAGCAAACAAATGTTCCTTTGTTAAACCACTCCGATATATGACTAATTCATCATCACATCACCAGGAGAAAATGAATCAAGGAAAGTAGCTAAATTCCAACTGTGACAAGGAGAGGACAAAAGGATGCTAAGGAAAAGTCGGAGAAAAATCAATTCCTTATTAGCCACAATGGGATTCCAGAAATGGCCCAAAGCCAGCAGACACCTGGTAATGGTCATTGCATTTGCCAACTGTGCCTGACAGAGATATGTTTCCATGCCTCTAGAAATACGTCCAAGATCGTTTGGATTGGTTAACCTCCTTCTCCGAAATACATTCTGGTGACCACAAGAAGAGAGGTTTGAGATAAAGCTATGTGATAAACACAAGAAAGGCCCTTTCATTACAGAATACAGTCATTGAATCGATAGCCAGACTAAGCTAAATCCTCTTGCTTACCAAACTCTCACTACTTATTTGACAAATGTCTATTGAAAACATAAAGGAGGCGAGGACATAAAGACAGACAAGCCACAATCCCTCTTTTTAACAAACTCGCAATCTACCCGGGGAAAATGTTTAAATAATCAACTACGATGACACATGGTAAGTGCTACTATGCAAGCGGTCTGAATAAAGGACTCCTGTAGGGCTGAAGAGACATAATCCTGGCTTCCCGAAGTAGTCAAACAGCCTTTGCGTGTGTGCACGGCACTGCCAATCACAATGGTGACAGCATAAGATGTGAACCTAGCCTCAGCGAAGGCATGGAAGTAAAGCAGGAAGACACAGTAAAGTCCAAGGACGGCACAGAGTGTGTTGTGGCTGGGAAGTATGTCAAATGCTACAGACTCTGATGCTTCTACATTCAAATGAACATCAAAAAAGTAGCAAAGCAAACCTGATAGTAAGTAGCAACTGACACTCTGCCTTAGCGTCTGAAGGACATGAGGAGGTTGTGGCCAACTGCAACAGGCTCACCCCGTCAAGAAAAGCAGAGGCTGGGAGCCCCAGCCAACTGCTGCCGTGCAGAAATTTACCATCCAACCCTTTCGATTTTTCAAGTGAAGACAAATCCAGATTTCCATCTGAACTTTCTAAGTTCATCCTGACTTTAAATGTTTACCGAACATATTAAAAACAGTTTAAGAAACATTTTATAAGCCAAAACGAAATCTGTCTGTGAGCTGCCATCAGCCTGGAAGCTGAGAATATACAAGCTCTGATGCCGAATGTAAGGACGAGGAAAAGCTGGTAATGAAGGCTGGGGACAGACTGTGAAGGTCCTCGAATACCATACCAAGGAGTCTGAACCCCAACCTGACCCTGTAGGCATCATGAAATAAGATGCACAGATGCGTATTTCAGAAAAGCACCTCTCAAACTGCGTTTCCAAGAAGTGTTGCTGAGGGACGCCTGGGGGGCTCAGTTGGTTAAGCAGCTGCCTTCGGCTCAGGCCATGATCCCAGCGTCCTGGGATCGAGTCCCACATCGGGCTCCTTGCTCAGCGGGGAGCCTGCTTCTCCCTCTGCCTCTGCCTGTCTCTCTGTCTGCCTGTGCTCACTCTGTCTGTCAAATAAATAAGTAAATAAATCTTTAAAAAAAAAAAAGAAGTGTTGCTGAGAAGTACATGTGAAATGACTGGCTAGTGGCCTGATGAACACAGGCTACAGAAGAGACTGAAAACAGGGTAGACCAGCAATGGAGTCATCATAATTGTCCAGGTGAGAAAGAAGACACGAAGAGCAGAAGATGGCCATTAAAGAGAGCACAGTTGGCAGAGGCTGTGAGAAAGAGGGAGCAGCAAGCGCAAATGATGGAGGACCCACTTGGCGACAGTCCAAGTGTGCCCCAGAGCTCCTCTGCTCAGGGAGGACTCCAATCTGTGGATTCTCTCTTGCTTCATTTCTCTCGTGGATTTTTCAAAAATCAGAATTACAGTATCATTCCCCTCTCAACCCAAATATGGCTACCACGGCAGCTGACTTTAAAAAATCAGTCTCTAAGTAATGAAGAGGGATGCTGTGATGGTTAACTTTGATTCTACCATTAAACTTGACTGGCTACAGGGTGTCCAGATGAAACATTAGTAAACACTATTTCCGAGTGTGTCTGTGAGATGAGCACTGAAATCAGTAGACTCCGTGAAGCAGACTGCCCTCCCCAGTGTGGGTGCGCATCATCTGGTCTATAGAGGGCCCGTCTGCAACAAAAGGTCTTTGCCCCTCTTTGCTTCCTGTCTGTCTGCTTGAGTTCGGACATCTCACCTAATCTTCTCTGGCCTTTGGGCTGGGATTTAAAACTTTGGCTCCCCTGGGGTCTGAGGCCTTCAGACTCAAGCTAAATTTTATCATTGGCGTTCCTGGGTCTCCAGCTTGAAGCAAGCAAGACTATGGAACTTTTCAGCCTCTACAATCATGTTAGTCTATTTGTTACAAGAAATCTCTCTCTATATAAAATTTTCTGATGGTTTCTCTGGAGAACTCTAACTAGTACAGATGCTTTCCAAACGTCTAAGGAATTCAGCACATTAATGAGAGCATGAATTCAGTCTGGTTAAAAAGAAAGAAATCTATCCCAAGAATGAAGGTCACCTTCAGTAACAGAATACATTCCTAGGTGATGCCTAGGATTTGGGCATGATGAAACACACAGACACTGACGTTTCTGAAATCCTTAAACTGAGAGCTTTGTTCACTTGGCTCTTCTTATATATGTGTTCTACAAAAACAGCTTTAAAGGTATAGCATTTTCACAAAATAACTGCCTTTTTCTAATACTTTTCCCTTTTTTCCTTAGCAATATTCACCTCTGTTTAATAACTGCTTCAGTTAACAAGTCTGGCAGAATTCTCTTCTGTTAATCAGCATTTTCAGGTATCTTTTTTCTGTCACATTAGAAATTCACTTCCATGTTTTTACAGTTAATACAATACACAACCTGAGTAGTATGTGATACTACACTCAACTACGCTGTCGCCATGCACCCAAAATGGGAAATTAAAACCTGTTTCCATGAAGATAGAAGTTAAAATAACATCAAATTGCTTCTGTACTCACACACAGTTGTGCCAGAACTCAAAATTTAGGTGCTGGTCATTTGTGTGAGTGAGCTTAACCATTTGATCTTCTTGTGGGTCTTCTTGGGCCTGCAGAGACCAAAACTTCACGATGAGGAGACTCGGCAAAGTCTGCAGGGCAGTGTCCAGAGAGATAAGATATAGGGAAATGGACAGAAGGACCTGGAGGGCTGCAGGGAGAGGGCAGGCTAGGCTAGCATACATGAATGGGCAAAAAATGATGATCTGATACAACATTAACAGTAGCCTTTGACATTTTAAAAATTTATACTGTTTCTTCTTTACTACAAGAGCATCATATATCTCCCCACCTCCCCAAGCTAGTTATGTATTGGCTCAATTATACATTTTTGTGTGCACGAACACACACAATACAGCTGTATTTGGCAAAACAAAAACAAAAACAAAACAAATCCCCCCCAAAAAACAAAAAAACAACCTTAATGGATTCGTATGGTGTTACTTTATACCTTAACGTTACTGAAACTTACTATAGGTTTCATAAACAAACTATCCACTTTAGGGTGATGGAAGGGAGAATGAAAGAGGGCCTAACAATGCATAAATGTCCCTACTTTTAAATTTACGGCTAACCTTATTCCTTTAAGTTTATGCCACAAACTTAAGCTATGCCATAAACGTAGGCAGTCTTTTTTTTTTTTTTAAGATTTTATTTATTTATTTGACAGACAGAGGTCACAAGTAGGCAGGGAGGCAGGCAGAGAAAGAGGAGGAAGCAGGCTCCCTGCAGAGAAGAGAGCCCTATGTGGGGCTTGATCCCAGGACCCTGAGAGCATGACCTGAGCCAAAGGCAGAGGCTTTAACCCACTGAGCCACCCAGGCGCCCCCTTAGGCAGAGTCTTACAAGAAGTATGTATCAGAGGACTGACTGAGTGAAACCCACAGAAAACAGAAACTATGTCACATTAAATCTTCAAGTCAGATTCCCTTTCTACTAATCTAAACAGAGAAAAGTGCTATTATGATAGTATGTTAAGGACAATGCTAAGAGGAATAACAAGGAAATCAGTATGTCATGCCTTTGGCAACACTCCACAAAGAGATTGTTTTTCACCCAACTGTAAGCTTCTTGAGTAAAAGGAACACATATTATTCATCTTTTTATCCCCACAGTACTTAGAACAGCTTCTGGTAGGAGTAGGCTCATGGTAATGGCTACCAAACTGGTAATTAAAATTCTCTAGGACACAAAGTTCTTATTCAAAATGAGCCTCCAGGCAAACTGAGCACTTCGGAAGGTATGGCTGTATATGGGAACAGGTGGCTTTACAAAAACAGTTAAGAACATGAATTGAGTATTCTACTTTTTTTTTTTTTTAAACCTAAAAAGCAAAGGTAATTCATGCACAAGGGTGCTTAATATCTCAAATGGGGGGAAAGCTAAGAAAAGAGACCAGGTAGGATGAACAGAGATTGTCCCATGCAGCAAGAGCTGTCTCAGAGGAGAAAAGAAGTGGAAGCTGGGATGGTTTTCTTTTGCTTATATCAGCATAGAAAGAAGATACAGAGGGCCCAAAGCTCAGCAGGGATTCACAGCACAAGAGCACCTCCATAAATCACTGAGCTGGGTCACAGTGTAACTAACACCATCATCCCTCTGTTATCCCATTTGGTCTGCTACCAAAATGAGTTCTGGAGCTTTTAGAGTTCCTAAAGGATTAGAAACCAGAAATCTGAGCTTGAAGGAACTAGAGTCCTCTTCAGTATTTTTCCAACTTTCTTTTACAGCCCTAGGATGTCTTCTTCGAATAAAATTTTATAAATAACCATGATACATAAACAAGGTAAAATCAGAACTGCTCTGATGTACTGTCCAGGCTTCAGTAGGTAGCCTGGAATCCTGTATCACTATGGAGGCAAAACGAGAAAGTACTGACAGGTTCAAACTCCTCATCTGACAGAGAGGTTATGCTGCCACCCAGGCAGCGAATGAAAGAGCCAGAACCCAAATCCAGGAATGCCAACACCCAGAGAAGTTTCCTCCCCCTGTATTCCATGCGGTTTCTAAAAAACAAAGGAGGAGGACAGAGTTCATACTCACCATCTTTGTTCAGCCATTGCTTTCTTGTTCTGTACAAAAGGAGCTTGTTGTGGACATAAGGTAAGAGGAACTTGACACACCAGCTCTCCACACCAAGTTTGTTTTCAACCAGGACTATGGGACTCCGGTTATACCTAGCTTCAGGGCATGGGATCAGGCCAATTTCATCTCTTAATATGTAAAACAAAAAGAAGAATTCAAGATAAGACTATTTGTTTTTTCAACATTTTTCAAATCCTACAGACTATTAAAAAGAAAAGTTAACATATTTCTCTTTCTCTTTTTTTTTTTTTTTAAAGATTTTATTTATTTATTTGAGAGAGAGAGACAGTGAGAGAGAGCACGAGCGAGGAGAAGGTCAGAGAGCGAAGCAGACTCCCCATGGAGCTGGGAGCCTGATGCGGGACTCGATCCCGGGACTCCAGGATCACGCCCTGAGCCGAAGGCAGTCGTCCAACCAACTGAGCCACCCAGGCGTCCCTCTCTTTCTCTTTTTTTTAAAGATTTATTTTTTGTGGGGGAAGAGGGAGAGAGAGGAAGGGCAGAGGAAGAGGGAGACACCCTTCAAGCAGACTCCCTGCTGAGCAGAGAGCCTGTTGTGGGCTCAACAGCAGGACTCTGAGATCATGACTTGAACTGAAATCAAGAGTCAAACACTTAACTGACTGAGCCACCCAGGCGCCCCCATATTTCCCTTTCTTAAAAATATTATTTAGTTTACCTGCTAGATTAGTAGAAATTTTTAAAAAAATGTTTTTTTAATACAGTCAAGAGTATAGAAAAATTAGTATGCTGACTTGCTGATAAAAATGAAAACTTGTCTTTGGATGGAATTTTGAAAATGTCGTCCAAATTTTAAATTGCATATACTCTGAGCCCCAGTGATTCCACTGATCAGAAATTATCCTATGCCAAAATATGCCAACAGAATGTTTACTGCAACACTGCAACAAAACTGGAAACAATCTAACTATGTATCAGTATAAGAGGGGTAGAAGAAACAGCGTAATCCATGTGGTAGAGGTGTACAAGGCAGAGGTGGTAGAGACAGATTCGCATATGCTGGTATGGAAAGGCTGTCAAGACATATAAAATCAGAAAAAGAGCAAAATACTAAGTATATAGTGTAAAGCATTTTGTATAGTTTTTTTTTTGAAAAAGGAGCCCAAGAAATTTGGGGGGAGACAAAGTATTTTATTTTTATACAGTTTAAATTTCCTAATCATTTGGATATATAATTTCTGTTTTAAAAATATGTCAATAAATGTACTTATACTTAATCTATGCAGAGGAGAAACAAATTATCAATAAAAGTTGCCTTTTCAATAAGATAGGACCATTTTTTCTTCTTTATAATCATTCATAAGTCATTGAATTAAAAAAAAAAAAACCACATACTGATAAATGCTGCTAAAACACAAAATACATTCCAGAATTTAGGTCATTTTCATTTAAGGCAGCATCCATGTCCTTCAATCTGCCTCCCTTAAATTGAAAATTTATATTTGAGGCAAAAATTTAATAAATGTACAGCAGCTGACATACACAGTAAATGAACCAGCAAACATAAAGATGGTTTTGCAAAAACTGCACATGCCTTTCAATTACAAAGATGTTATGATAACTGCTTACATTAAAAAAATAAAAAACTGGTTTTCAGAAGTTATGTATGACATTTTCTATTATGTCCCTGGAATTCTCCAACCAAGAACAAAGTAGTTTGGTAGATACAAGAGGGGGAAACAGGAACAATTACAGGTTATAAGAAAAGCCCTCTTAGGCCACCATCACAAATTGGTGGGAAGCTGTGGAACTACAATAGAATCTCTCCTGGAAACTCCACACTAGATAGCTCGGACGTAACCTACTTTCTACTGATCACTTCATTAATGATATAGGGACTCATCGGTAAACAAGGGTACTCTATGGGTTACATCACTAACCATTGGTTCAAGCTGTTTTCACTTGAAGTAGATTTTGAGACCTAAGGCTTTTGGTCCTGACAAAATTTGAAAATGGTCTTGACTGGCTCACGTGATTCAGAGGTGTTCTAACATATCACATCAGTACATTCTGTGAATACCAGAAGGTACGGAGTACCATGTTAAGTTCTGAAAATGCAAAATTAAAAACAAGGTGGTCCCAGCCTCTGAAGTGCTGATAGTTTTGATGCAGACTGTATCAATATCTATAATAAAATGTTAACACTTTGCCATTCCAGTAGTACAAAGTTTTGTAGGAAGCATGAAACAATGCTGAGCACATCTGAGCTCAACATCCGGTATTTTAAAATGTTTTGCATTTGTATTTGGTTAATGTGACATCTACCTAATTCACCATTAGGACACCTAGCCATGTCCACAGCATTTGCCTGTATCTCTGGTATTTTCTGATATTCAGGTCTTACTATATAAAATAGAACATTAAAAAATTAAGCTAGAATTAAAGAAAACAGCAAAATTATTTTAAGAAAGTCTATTTTCCGAGATCTAATAACCACTTAAAACACTTCAAAGAACTGCCTAAGTCAACAATATGAATGCTAGAGTAACAAGAATAAACAAGAATAAAAGATTCTACCTTTTGGTACAGTCCATTTGCGAGGGAGGAGCAGTTACTCAAATTCACAATGTAAAAACCTGCCTTGCTCATTATTAACGCCAAAAATAAAATGTCCAGTTATTAATTCAGTACCTAAATGAAAGGACAGAGCCATCTGCACAAATAAAAAATACACTTCTTTAGTTGGGTACCATTCTTTCAAGAACTAATTAAAAAAAAAAAAAAAAAGCAACACTGTCTTGATACAGCAGATGCTCAGTAACTGCTCCTGAAAGGTTGATTATTACGCACTTCAGTGAAAATATTCAAATAAATGGTTTTCAAAGAATATCCCTTCTTGACTCTCCTAAAGAACATTATCTCTGACTTCCTTCTAATGCAATGGATCCAAGTCCTAGCTCTGTCAGGATTTCATCTACATGGGCCTTATCTATCATTTGGCTTCTACAGACCTTAATTTCCCCATTTGTAAAACGGTGGAACTGCATTACATCTCTAAATAAGGGAAATGGACTGCTAGGTCTCTTCCAGCTTCCAAATTCTGACTGAGAAACCTGACAGTTATTCTCATGGAAGTGGCCATATCACGGAATGTAAAGCACTAGGGAAAACATCAGAGAGAGGTAGTAGGATGTAGACAAAAGTGGTCCATCTTCCAAGGTCCAGGGTTCTAGCTAGCCTCCGTTCTACCACTGAGTCAAATGGGAATATGGCAAGCCACTTGTCATTGGGATCCTTATCTGAGGAATAATAATGCCTCTTAGGAAGAACAAATATTAAAAGGTAGAGCATGTGGTAAGCTGGAAGTAACAGGCAAAGATGCAGTGTATTATCTTTAATTCAGTCAAGAGCCTGAGGCCAACCAGAAAAGTTTTTTGATTAACAGATGGCAAGGTGAAGCAAAAACATTAAGCCTTTGTCAAGTGACTTGACCCTAAAATACAGTGCTTTGCTGCTTCCTAAAAATATAATCTGTACTTGATAAAGATAGGTAGGTCAATAAGCTTCCAAGTTAACAGCGTATTTGACTTCAGAGTTCTCCTATGCTGAGTCCCTCAGGTCGTAGTCCACTTTTTTTTTCACATAATTTAGAATAGGATTCTAGAATCATTAAAATTGGGAGGGGCCTCATTCCCCCCAGTATCTCATTTTGTCAGACAAGAAAACTGAGGTCCACTGAGGATAAGATGATTACCCACGGTCAACCGTCACACCACTAATGCTAAATTAAAAATCTGGATCTCTTAATAGTCAACCCCAAACCCAAGATACTGAAGATAAAAAAAATCAGTGAAAGCAAGCAGGATTTAGACAAATTCCTTCTAGATTTCTGGCTATTTAAATTCTAATTTTATATGCAAGAAAAGTTAGAAAACTCAAGGTGGGGGGTACAAACTAAAAGTCTGTCTATCCGTCTACACTACTGTTTGGGTATGCACCCTTTTTTTTCTAAGTGTTTTCACAGAAGTGGTATTGTGGACATGCTCTCCTACAGTGTTTTTTTTTTTTTTCTTTTTATTCATTAATTTTTATTTAAATTCAAGTTAGTTAGCATACAGTGTCGTATCAGTTTCAGAAGTAGAATTTGGTGATTCATCACTGATAAATAACACACAGTACTCATTACATCAAGAATCCCCCTAATGCCGTCCCCCATTTAGCCTATCCTCCCACCTACCCCCCTCCAGCAACCCTCAGTTTGTTCTCTACCTGGGAGTCTCTTCCGGTTTGCCGCCCTCCACCTACCCCCCTCCAGCAACCCTCAGTTTGTTCTCTACCTGGGAGTCTCTTCCGGTTTGCCGCCCTCTGTTTTTATCTTATTTTTCCTTCCCTTCCCCTATGTTCATCTGTTTTCTTTCTTGAATTCTACATAGTGAGTGAAATAATTTTTATTTCTCTGACTTATTTCACTTAGCATAATATACTATAGTTCTGTCCACGTTATTACAATGCTACAATGCTTTTTTAGAATTTAACAATTTATATTAAACATCTTCCTCCATAATTATTTTTTATATTTTTAATGGCTGCAAGAAATGTACTATATATACCAGATATATCTCCAGTTTTTTCCTTGTGAAATAATGTCAAAAGAGAAATTTCTGATTCTTTTGCTACCACTAAATTACAGTCTTTTATATTTTTAGGTTTCTGAGAATTAGATCCCTAATATTTAACAAGGATACTCAAATAATTACCTACATTACCAATGTCATAGGATTGTTAAAGACCTGAAGGTTTGGGATGGTGAAAAAGTTCCAATATCCTCAGATACCACGAACCTCACTTACTACGTTACTTTTAAGGGCTGCTCCAAAAAAAACACCACAATGGAATGAACCAACACCTTTACTTAAAAAGATCATACAAGCACCAACAGCTTTCTGAGTGCTTCACTTCACAATGGAGACCCACTGACTTCCAAATGAAGTTCAAAGTTCAGGTAACACAGACATTGACTTTACTCCTGTTTAGACAGCTTTTCTTGTCTGCAATTTCAGAAACATCATCAATTAAGAGTAGGCTCGCATATTATTTTCAAAAGTAGTATCACCCAGTCTCCCCTTTGGGAGGGAAGAATGATCCTAAAATATACTAAACTGAACCCAGTAATATGGAGTGACCATACAGAAAACTCAGCTCAAGGATTCAGGAAACAGCAAAATCTTCTTATTCTAAGAGTTATTTGGGGGGCACCTGGGTGGCTCAGTCAGTTAATAGTCCCACTCTTGATTTTGGTTCATGTCATGATCTCAGGGTCGTGAAACAGAGCCCTGAGTCCTATTCTGTGCTCAGAGCAGGGTCAGCTTGAGATTCTCTCCTTCTCTCTCTACCCTTCTCCCTCCTCGTGTCCTCTCCCTTTCTCTCTCTCAGATAAATAAAAATCTTTTAAAAAAGGGTTTTTTTCCACTTTCAAACTGGAATTCTTTCCAAAATGACTAAAAAGTAAAGTTAGCAAAATATCTAAAGGAACTGACCCTTTCATATTGATAATTAAAACTTTGCTGGTGATCAAGATATTTCAGAAACCTCATGGTCTTTCTCAATTCTAAAGAGTACAACTCCATGTATTGCTGGAATGGTATGACTGGACATATTTTAAAAACAGCTACAAAAACTGCTACTGTCTATTAAGTGTTGTGTGCAGGGCTCTGTGTTTCATTTATTTCACACAAGGAATTTAAGGTAGGAATTTTAACCCCTTTTATAGATGAAGAAAGAGTCTTGTCTAAGTCTACCAGTTACTGATTGATAAGCTAAGATTCAAATCCAGGACTGCCAGATTCCAAATCCAAATTTTTACAACTATGCTATTATTTAAATACATAGATAAAAAATGAAGTGTAAGAAGACAATTCAGACTTGTGGTTTCCTACTCTTCAAATTCAATTTAAAGATGTGCTTTTCCTTACTACTCCCTTACTCCAAAGTTATCACTGGGGCCTAGTCACTGCCTGGGAAGGCTGTTTTCTCTTAGCCAACTCATCCATCCCTTATGTCCCAATTTAGTTGCTATTTCCTTAAAAGATTTATTTTGAGGTTCCCATTTAAGTTAGGCCCCTCTGTTATTATTCCTTCAAAGTGTCCTTCTAATTCTTTCAGGCTCCTTTCATATTCTGTGTGTTGGTTTGTTCTACTGGGCCAAGGACGATGTGTGGTATGTGCGCCCCACTCCTAGACCTGCACATCCAGGGTCTAGAATTGTATCTGTCAAATACAGGTGCTCTTTTGCTGAATGCATACATGGAATGAAAGAAATTAAGCCACATAGTCAAGGACTTCCATAACCTGACTCTACTATTATCTTCTCAATCACATTTTGCTACTTTGGGTTAATTCACAGTTTCGTGTGGAGGTCCTTGGCTCTGTCTCTGAGACTGTAAATCCTACCCAGCCTTCAATGTTCAGCTCAAACCCGCCTCCCTTAAGGGCCCTGGCCTAGACACAAAAAGCCTTCTTCCTACGCCTAGTACACTCTCCCAGCACTTGCTCAGTCCAGCCTTTATCACCAGCTGCCTTGCAAGGTTAATTCACTGTGCATGCAGGTGGGTCTTATGTCTCCATCCAGAGCTACACACTGGGCAATACAGTGGTCACTAGGCACATATGGCCACTATGTATAAGTTAATTAACATTAAATAAAATTTAAAATTCAGTTCCCCATTCACATTAGCCACATTTCAAGTACGCAAACATACTAAACAGCACAGACAGGACAATGCCACCACCACAGATACTTCTGTGCCTTGAGTATAAGAACTATGTTTTATACTTCCCATTCTACACTGTGAGGATAGTACCTATAACATCTCATCAACAGTGAGAGTTCAATTGATATTTTAAACAGTAATAAAAAAAATAACTTGGTGGGCAAGAGACTTTTGATATGACCCTAATTATACCATAAACAGCTCTCTTCCATATCAGCATAGGCCTATTTAGTAAGCTACTGCTAGTCCCTGGGTCAAGCCTTCAGCGCTTTTTCCAATGGTATTCTCCAAGAGTCAACCGTACAAAAATTCGTATGGTATTTTTCAACTTATAAAGTATTTCACATTCACCATGCAGTTGGCTAATATGGTTTTCTAAGGAATACAGAAATTCAGGTTAAATCTAACATTTAGCTAGTGGCAGCTTAGGGCCAGACATTGGGCAAGGTGATTTTCCTGCATTCTCATCAACCTCACTAGATCAAAAGGAGAATGAAGTTGACAGAGGGTAACCTATCCACATCTACCAGTAATAAAATCCACATCTTAACCAATGTATGTTCGACTCCTCCTGGGTAGGCATTTTTACAGAAACAAAGTCAATATGTTTAATGGAGTAGATGATGTCTAATAAAATTACAATCTATCTTGTGTGTAAAGAAAAAAGGAAAACTAAAAGAATGAAAAACTTTTTCCTATAATACTGAAAAGTGTAATTAGGTAACTAACTATTGAGATAAACAATGTCTTCTTTTTTTCTTTTAACCAGAAATACAGCCTATTTATTTTGGAAGTAAGAGGGCTAGATTAGGGGAAGAAGTACAGGCAATCAAAAAACAAAACAAAACAAATTCCAAACCATAAGACATTTTTCAAGATGCCACGTAGTAATATTATTGAAGATATCATTATTATATGAAATATATACCACAAAAGCGCTGAAAATTAATATTAAACAAGGAGTTAAGCTACTTAAATTCTTTGCACCTGTATTATGTATCATTTCAACTTTCAAATGATCAACTTATTTCAACCTTTTAAATCTTTGAATGACCCAAATGTTTATTAGTAATATTAAATTATGCACTGATAGAGAGCATGTGAGCTTTCACCATGAAAAATATGACTGGGGCATTAAAGTCCTTTATGAGTGATCCAGAAAAACTGAGATGTATTCCAAACTGTGCTCTCACCCACCACACCAGTGAACACTCAATCTGTTTCTTCAAATATAAAACACTGATTTTTAAAAAAAGATTTATTTATTTGGGAAAGAGAAAATGGCGGGGGGGTAAGGGAGAGGGAGATGCAGACTGCCCGCTGAGCAGGGAGCCTGATGCAGGAGCAGGGCTCCATCTCAGGTCCCTGAGATCATGACCTGAGATGAAACCAAGAGTCAGATACTTAACAGACTGAGCCACCCAGGCGCCTCTGATGTGCTTTTTCAATCTACCTTAAAGAAGAGAAACTGTGATCGCTGTATTTATTAGGCTTCTAATCTCTGCTACAATTTCTTCAAGAAAAACAACATCAGTGATGAGAAAATAGGCCATTCCCTTAAACAAACTTTTTTTGAGGTTGTCTCTTACTTACACTGAAGCTCTCATTCTCAAAAGGGGACTGAAAGACCGATATACAAGGCATCAAAGCATTCTTTACAAGACCCAGTACCCACTATGGTTACTGCCAAGAAAACATTCCAAACAATCATTTTTAAAAAGGCAGCAGCGACAAGGGGAAAAGAAGAGGACGCTCTCAGAGGCAGGTGTGTTTCGAGGCTAGCAGCGTTTTGTTTTTAATGAGGCACTATTACAGGTCTCCAATTGTGTACCGCAGGGAGCAAGACATCTGAGGTCTTAATTTTTATAAGCACCGCTTTGAAGGAAAAGAAGCCTTCATTTAGATGTAAGGTTGGTACCTACGGTTTAAAATGCATCAAAAAGCATAATTCATGTGTTCCCGTTTAAAAAATAAAATATTAAAAAGAAAACCTTCACGAACAATTAGAGAAAGTGAAAATAACTTAAAAATGGATTCCATGTATCTTTCTTTTGCGGTGAGCAGGGAGAAAAAGAGAGGAAGGGAAATTAAACATTCTTGCTTCTCCCTCCTCTGTTGTATATTGTAGACATTCCTTTTAATAGCTTCCTTTTTCACTCGTTACACGAAGGCAAAAGTGTTAAAAAGAATACAGTCTCTTCTGGTATCTTCCCGGAGTACTCC
The DNA here is from genome assembly GCF_020171115.1 of Neogale vison. Lineage (NCBI taxonomy): Eukaryota > Metazoa > Chordata > Mammalia > Carnivora > Mustelidae > Neogale > Neogale vison. The sequence continues at coordinate 90,822,830 of NC_058099.1, read as the reverse complement.
TAGTACCATGCAAAGGAAGGAGGGAGCGAGACGCGTGTCAGTCCTGGGGTGTCCTACTTACAGAGGGCGGCAGCATCTGGATTCGAGAAGAGTTAAAATGTTCCCCGTAACTATGAATCAGCTAATGCTAAAAAGTGCCAAGGTTGCCTGGGCTTGACACCAGACGCATCCTGTGCCTACAGAAGCTACACTCCTGTGAATGCTCTGTTCACCTTCAAGGCACACTGCTCCGTCGGAGTCCCTCCACGATCTTGGGACAAGTGGGGCGAGAGTCAAAAGCAGCCTCAAACTAGCTCTAGCTAGTAAACTGGCCCACTCACTGAAGGAAAGATGATCGGTGACCCCCCCCCCCACTACCGGTCCGGGATGAACCTCCCAAGAGTTGTGTTTACAAAGCATCTGCAGGACCACAACGTGCGTGCCCGTGTACCTTACACGAACGTAGGCTGGGGACACACGCGTGAAGTCCTTCGAGTTCCGTGAAGTCCCGGGGAAGGGGAGCGAAAAAAGTCGCTCGGTTGTGATTTTCCGAGGTCACTTCTGGAGACTCGCCCGCGGGCGCGTTCCGGTAGCGGAAAGCGGGCCCTGCGGCGGCCGACGACCGTCGGGCCCCGGACCTCGATCGGTCCCCTCCGGCGAGGGGCGCGCGGGCCGGGACGTGCCCCCAGAGGTCGGCTCCAGGCTCGGCCCCGCCCCTGCCCGCCCCCGACGACCCCCGCAGCCGGCGGAGGCGGCGGCGCCGCCGGCGCGCGACTCACATGTGCGGATTCCTCCTGAAGGCGTTGGTGATGTCCTTCACCACCCGCTGCACCAGCACCGCCACCTCTTCGCTCGTCTCGGCCATGTTGGCGGCGGCCGCGGCGGCTCGGGCGCGCCTCCGGGAGAGCGCCGGGCGGCCGGCGGGAGTTCCGCGGGGGAGCGCGCGCGCGCGCGTGTGCGCCGGTTTGGCCGCGCCCCCGCCCCCGCCCCCGCCGCCGTCGCAGCCGCCGCCGCCGAGCACTTCCGGGTCACGCGCCGGCGGCTGGGGCGTGGCGCCCGCCTCCCTCCCGGGCTGAGGCGGACTGGTTGGTCCCCGACGTTTCGCTGGTAGCCGGGGTTCTGAGCGTCCGTGGAGATGCTGCAGATTCCTTTGCAAAGTTACTTGAGGTCGCTGTTTTACACATTTTATTCTAATTTCTGGCTCACTCGGGGCCGAAGAGGGAGGGGTCCTAAAGTCCCTCCTCCGGAGCCGGAGTCGGCGTGAAGCCCCCACCCCCACCCCGGCCCGGCGCGGCCGCCCTTTCTCAAGTGTTTGGGAACCGACTTTGCGGGGCTTCTGCAGAAAGTTTAACTGAAGTGCGGGTCCTCCGGAGCGGTTGGCCTCTGGGCGTGTGGAGAGCCTCTTCGCTCTCTTTGCCCGGGTGCAGGGATGGCGCGGCCCTCCGACCCCGGCCGCGAGGGAGCCCAGTGGGACCGTGTCCGCGACCTCCTCTGTACCCGCGTGCCAGTGTCGGCCTCTCGGCGGACATTTAAAATAATAATAATAATAATAATTTTTTTAAAAAACTTAGTGTGTTAAAAGAAGAAGAGAAAGGAAAGAAAAGTTGTTTCCCAGGATATGGTAGACGTGCAGAAATTTTTAAATGGATTTTCTGTGAGTTTACTTCACTTTGTCCATCACTTGATGTGCTTTGAAGGTTGCGGGTCAGTTTCGGAGTCAGAGATCCGAGACCCTGACAGAGTTTGCTCTTGATCGCCGTGAACCTCGCTACAACTGTGTTTTTTGTAAGAAAAGCTGGCTTTCCAGTTCATTTGGATTTTGAAATGCCTTCTGTCAGATGTCCCTTCACCCTTCTGTGATAGAGAAATCTGGGTGCTTTGGGTTCAGTTATCTTTACTCCTTGAGATCTAGCTTTTAAAAACTTTTTAAAAGCAAGTTCATGGTCTGTTGAATGGGAAATAATGTGGAGCGTTTGAAGGACGGTTGGCGATTGTGGATGTAAAAACCATGCACTTGTTGCGAAATTCATAAAGCATCGAATGAGAACTATAAGTGAGCCACATTCAGGGTACAGTATTCCCCGTGGGTATTGATAGAGGAAAGAACGTTAGGGGTTGAAGCCAATGGCCAAGGGAGAATTCCTGAGCCGATTCTATTAAAGCACGGGGGCAGGACCCATGGGCAGAAAGAGGTGCAGTGGGGCCAAGAGAAGTGGCCTGTTACATACTTTCAAGTTGAGAGGGGGTTAGGGATAGCCTAAGTCCCTAAGGAATTTTGGAAGCAAGGTTTCCAGGATGTTGTTGGGGCTAGCTATTGTTGGGACATGGTCGCTTATTAGTGTCTAATAAAACTTTCGTCATGAGACCCTTCAAATGTGTGTTGGTGGGCCATATGCTTGGAGGGTGATTGCCAACACATATTTTGGGGGTTTAGAGATAAAGGAAATTTCTAAAGGAATTTTTATATGTTAAAGTAGAGTATCCAGGGGTGGGGGTGGGGGTTGTCAGGCTAGGATTGCCTTTTTTTTCTTTTTTTAAGATTTTGTTTATTTATTTGACAGAGACAGAGATCACAAGTAGGCAGAGAGGCAGGCAGAGAGAGATGGGGAGGCAGGCTCCCTGCTGAACAGAGCACCTGGTGTGGGGCTCAATCCCAGTAACCCTGAGACCATGACCTGAGGCAAAGGCAGAGACAAAACCCACTGAGCCACCCAGGTGCCCCTAGGATTGATTGCCTTTGCCTTTAGCAAACTATTAATATCAAGGCAATTGAGTTCCCGGAGGAATGGCCCTCTGCCTGTTTCAAGGCATTGTCAGAATTTAATAATTTTTCTTCTGCCTTTGTTTCCAACATCAGTATGTTGATAAAAGTTAGACCTGCTGTCTGGACATTAGCCTTCTGGTTTTAAAAGAAATGAGCTAGAAGTTTCATGAAATTGTATAAAAGCAAGATGGGACAGGTTTGAATTAGTAAAATCGAAAAAACCTTAAGCTCTTGACAAGTTCTCAAATGAGGCAGTGAAGTGAGTGAATGTGTGTTTAGAGTCCAAGGCCAAGCATTACTTCAAATATCCTAGTTACTCTTAAGAATGTGATGTCAGTTCTTAAATGGTTTGGGTTATATATGATAAGTCTTCCTCTCCGTTTAAAGCCTTGCATCCAATCCTAATAAAGGTAGCAAATAACTCCTGACTTCTGGGGGCACCATACTAAAAAATACAATTTTTTTTCAAAGACTTTATCTTAAAAATTAGTGAGATTTTAAAATCTTAAAATATATTTACAGGGACAAAACCCCAAACTTTATCCTTCAATCCTGAAATAAAATTGGTTATCTAAGAAGATAATTCCTCTCTATGGTTCTGTTTATGCCTTCCCCACCTACACACACCTTGATGCACATACTCCTTCTTTGTACTCATTTGAAAGACATGAATTATATATCTCGTGTTTCTTCTAAGAGTTCACAAATGCTTTTACTCAATTATTAAGGAGCTACTATGTTTACAACTCAAATTTTTTAGAATTGGGGCATATTAGAACTGTGATCTAACCCCCTAAATTTGCAGATAAGGAAGTAGGTCCAAAGAAGTTCAGTATTGAAATTCATGAGACTTAATTATGATATGTATATAAGAATAGGATACGATAAATTTAGCGTGGTTTGTTGAAGGAATCAAAGATTTTCATTCAGGGATCTGCAAAATAATGAAATATTGTAAATAGCTTAAGTGCCCAGTGTTGGGAATTTAGGAAATTACAGTAAATCTGTAAGTTGAAATACTATTTAGTCACTTAAAAGCACATTAAAACTGGAAGAATATATACCAAATTCTTAATGGGAGTCTATTTATAGGAGAATTTTACTTTCTAACACAAAGAACAAATTATAATTTTCGTAATTTAAAAAGAATTTTTTAAGTTTATGTTAATAAAAAAGATCTATTTGTTAATTAGTTAGCTATTTCTTACTTATATTTTTTTAGAGATGTATTGAATTTTTTAAAAGATTTTATTTATTTAATTTATGCAGAGAGAGTGCACAAGCAGGGGAAGGCAGAGGGAAAAGGAGAAGCAGGCTCTTCGTTGAGCAGGGAGCCAGATGTGGCACTCAATCTCAGGACCCTGGGATCATGGCCTGAGCTGAAGGCAGTTGCTTAATGGTCTGAGCCACCCAGACGCCCAGAGATGTATGATTTTTAAGTGACTTTAAGTGACCTCTAAAGTATCTGTGAAAATATTTCGACAGTCTCCCCTTCCTCCCCACTCATGCTTTTCATATTATAGACGACTATTTGATGGTGGGGAAAAGGTAGATATGTAATGACAAAAAGAAATACCAAAACAGCATACAAGACAACCCAAATTATATATATAAAACAAATTATATGTAATATCAATGTAATCACATATACATCTATATAATAGACCAGGAGGATATAAAATGAAATGTTAATAGTTGTATCTGTATGATAGAATTACTAGAGATAATTAAGACCTATATATATTCTTTATGTTCTTCTGGGTATTCCAAACTTTCTATAACGAAAAACCTAATATATATGCTGATGGCCTTGCTAGGAAAGAAGACAAGATTATTTTTTTAAAAGATTTTATTTATTTATTTGACAGAGATCACAAGTAGGCAGAGAGAGAGATAGAGAGAGGAGGAAGCAGGCTCCCTGCTGAGCAGAGAGCCCGATGTGGGGCTCCATCCCAGGACCCTGGGATCATAACCTGAACTAAAGGCAGAGGCTTTATCCCCCTGAGCCACCCAGGTGCACTGCCAAGGTGATTTTAATGACAAACCTAGTAATTACTTTTGTGAAGAACCACGGAGAAACTTACTATGTTTCCAATTACACTCTGTTATTCTACTTAGATCACTATGATGTGTTGTTTATTTACTCCATTTATTTGAAGTCCATTTCCCATGGTAATGTTACATAAAATAGAGTGTAAATAGTACTAGCTATTATTACAAAAACAATAAACTTCTTTTCACTAAGAAAAAGTGTTCAATTTTAAATGCTTCATAATATTACCATTGTAACTATATAGTTATAATATGCCAAGCTTCTATTTTATCACTGTCATAAAATTTAAAATCCAAGAACTTATTAACAAATAGCAGAGAAATAATGCTTGTCAAAAAGCTACACTATCAATGTGTTTTTATGAATTCTTAAAAGTTAACAGAAGTAGTAATCATTTTTAAAGTTTTTATTATATTAAATACCACTTCAAAAAATGGAATAGAAATTAAGAAATGAATTTTAAATAACATGTGCATTAAACTTAGGAGAGTTTTGGTATACCCTTTACCTTGGTGTATGGGTTTATTTTTCCCCAAAACAAAACTTCGTAGACAATCAAGTACTACTTTTTTAAAAGTTACAAAACCATGAATACAAATGCCATCTATTCTTACACTTAGTTGTTATTGCTAGCCCTTCATTATTCTAATTGTTGAGATAAACAGGAGAAGATGCATATTATCTCATCTTTAAACTATGAAGCACTATATAAATTATGACTTCTGTGGATAAAGAAAGCCTCATTATGAGTAATGAGTAAAACAATAGTAAACCAAGACTAACTGAATCCTATCAATATGAAAATCTAAAACAGATTAAAGAAAATTATTATACTGTGATTGTAGTCTCCTAGTTAAAACGTGATTTTTTTTAACCTGACAAGTTTGATAATTGTTATCAAGATGCTAATCATGAAGATGACTTTAAATGACCAGTTAATGCTGATGTTAGAATCCCTGAGGATACAGAAGTAAGGATACTAGTTGCATAATAAGGTTTTTGTTGCTGAGTAAGTGATATTTTTGACATTTGATAGTTTGAAAATGTCATCCTTTTGCTTTGCCCTCTTCTTCCTTCCTGCCACAGAGGCCCAAGAGACCTATGATGTAATCTTCAGAAAAGAACAGAAGAAAACATCTGAGAGAAACACAGAGAAAAAGAGCCAGTCATGGAACTCCACGTGGAAACAGCTGGAGAGATAGGTATGCTTCCATGCTGCCATGAATGTTTCTCATGTATTGAAGATGTCAAATTGTTGTAGGAATTTTCTTGGTAATATGCCTTCCATTGGATGATGAAATGAAAGAAGTTCCCAATTATGAATACATTCTTAGGGCTCTTTTCTGCTTTACATTTTATTTATATTTTAATATAAATATTTTAACAGTAAAAACCATAGAGTTAGGTTAAAAAATCATAACTAAACATTTAGAAAGTTAGAAAAGTTTCATTTTGACTACAGAAGAGGTTGAGTCTGAGACTTCTTCAGTAATTGCCTAAAAGTAAGACAAAGCTGTACCTCCCTTTCTTTCATTTTACTTTAGTTAATTTTTCAGCTCGGAAATTTTATCACAAAAATTTACATTATTTCTCCTTTTTGTCCTGTTTGCATGTTTTAAGGCAGTGGTGAGACTCACCAAAATTAATGTTAGGTCAAAATCACCCATAGGAAATGCTGAGCCTTCTTTGTTAAATATTGAATTATGCTCTAACTTACAGTACAACATTTATAGAGAAGTAGATTCCCATAGTCTAAGTTTTAAGAAAATGCCAACAGTAACTCCCCAATTTGTCCTGACTTTAAGCACTTTAATTTCTATGGTAGGTCTCCTAAATCACCATCAGTGTACAAAAAGGATAGTGTGAAAGATGGAATACTGAGTTTCTAGAAGGAGAAGGCCAAACACCGCTCTTGAGAAGATGAGAGTCCAAGCATTGTACTAATTTATTCCACGAAATTTAGTGTTCCAGTGTATAAGACATTGTGCCAACTGTAGGGTATACAATGGTGAAGAAAGCAGATATCATTCTTGCCTTCTTGTGGGACTTACAGTGTGATGGAAGAGATACACAGTATTCAAATAAACAGACAATATGTAACAGCAGATTGTAACGCATGGCACAAAAAGGAAAAGGAAAATACCATGACAGACGATAACAGTGTGGGAGTAAGGGCAGAGCTTTAGACAGGGTGGTCGGGAAGTCCGTTGTGGGTGGTGACATTTAAGCTGAGACATGAAAGATGAAAAGGAACCAGCCCTATGAAAAGCTGGAAAAGAGCCTCACCAGCAGTGGAAACAATGTGTGTGAAGGTTCTAAGAAAGGAGCCTACATGGCATGTATCAGGAATTGAAGGAAAGCAAACTGGTAACTTTGACTGGCCTGACAGTGTTAGTAAAGTGATTTCAATCTTGCTGTTACCTGAATGTCAACTATGAGCATGATTGCGTAGTTCCAGTTTTTCTCCCTTTCTATATCCTTTGTGTTTTTATTGCACTACACTGGGCACTTCACCACGACAGCTCATGTTGCATGGCTGTCTGGGATCCCATGGGTCAGGTATTTAGTCTTGGGAGCCCAGCGACAAGCCGAGAACTATTTCTCAAAAGGGTAATCTTTATCAGCGGAAGAGGAATAGGCTTTTCCCCCTAAACTCTAAGGCTATTGCCATGATTTTTCCTCTTACCATTGGGTCTTCTTGGTCATGTGGCCCAAGATCAGCTTGCCTGGAAGCTCTGGGCCCCATTAAAAACTCTGAGTTACTCAGTAAATTACTCAAACTAGAACATTCAAATAGAGGATTTATTGCCTCCTGAATCCAAAGTGACCCACATGTCTCTTTCTCAGTGGTGGAGTGTACAACGTGAAACAACTTGGCCTTCACTTTGGTGAAAAAAATTTTGTGATGTGCCCCCAGATGGCTGAAATCTTATCAACTTCATTATGATAGCAGTCCCCTGAATGCTTTAAGGGTTTATTTTCCATTCTCTGTCATATATGTTTTTACCAAAGACTGTAGAATATTTACTACTCACTAATCATGAAGTCAGATACCTCAGAGGAAAGAAAGAGTAAGACTATCATTGTATATTCATAGACTCTTGTATTTTTTTTTCTTGTTGCATATGTCAAATGTAATTAACGGTTGTCTTATTGGTTCAGTATCTTTATCCTACAGAATATCAACTTCACAAGGGCTAGAATCCTGTTTATCCTGTGTGGTGCAGTACCCCTGTACCTTAACCTTGCATATAGTGGGGCTCTAAATCAGTACTTAAATGAATGAATAGAAGGATGGGGAAAGTAGGAGAGGATGGAATAGCCAACACGGAGTACTGATGCAATAAAGTGGTGGAGGAAGTCATGTAGGAATTTAATCAGAGGCTTATTCACAAGAAAACTTGAGGCCATATATTTTTTTAAGATTTTATTTGTTTATTTGACAGAGAGAGAGAGATCATAAGTACGCAGAGAGGCAGGCGGGGTGGGGTGGGGTGGGGGGGGTGGGAAGCAGGCTCCCCGCTGAGCAGAGAGCCTGATGCAGGGCTGGATCCCAGGACCCTGAGATCATGACCTGAGCCAAAGGCAGAGACTTAACCTGCTGAGCCACCCAGGCACCCCTTGAGGCCATATTTTTGCGGTTGAAATTTCTCGGAAAGGCCACAAGGAGCCATTTAAAGGGGTTTATGGTTCTTTGATGACATCCACTCATTCTTCAAGAGTGCTTTCCTTACTTTATACTTGGTTTAGTTATCCATACATATTTAAATTAGCACACGTATTTGTACATACACATCAGTGAGAGAATCCATTTTATTTTTAATTTTATTTTCCTAGCACCTGGCATATTACCCGACCATAATAAGCCCTTCAACATTTGTTAAATGATTAAAGGCCCAGTTAAAGTGCTGCTTCTGCTATGAAGCTTTCTTTGATCACCCAGCCAGAAATGCTCTCCTATATTCTTAAACTCAACTCCATTGTACTCTGTGTAGTCTTTGCTTTTCTATATTTCCTTGTTTTATGGGATTGTCAACTTCATTTTTGTATCTGAACAACATAGTACAATTACTTACATGAAGCAGACATTAAATATATATTCATTGAATGGAGAGAAGAAAATATGTTTGCTCTTTTATTGTTAATGTTATGGGTAGCAAAAGAATTATGCGGTGAAAATCATAACTTAAAATTTACCATTCAATTGTTGTAATTTCAATAGATTTATTTTATTCTATTATGTTATTTTCACAAATTGTGTGGGTATGGATGGACTTTAGAAAAGAAAAGACTTTTGGAAAAAGTTATAAATATGTAAGGCTTTCCTAAAAACCATTTTTAACAGATACCAGATTTTTTTTTTTGACAAATACCAGAAAGTTAATATAGGTACAAGGTACAGCCATCACCACTGTGTGATCCACAACATTTTCCTCACCCCCTACCAAATCAGGTTCTGGTGTTAGGTTTTTACTTCAGATTCTGTGGGGTGTTTTTGTTTATTTTGTTTCCTTTTAGCATGCCATGTAATCTTTTGTTGAAAACTGGACATGGTCTAGGGATAATTGAAACAGAGGGAAATAGGCCTTAAGTGAGAGATTTTATGTTAATATGGTTAGGAACTGGGCTGTATGTCATGTTACGGCTGTAGTTGCCAAGGATTCAGTTTCCTCAGGTGTACTTTTATTTTCTTCTCCCCTGTTGTCTTAGGTTTCCCTAAGAATTCCTTCTTAAATAGAATCTGTGTCTTCCCACTCTTGCATTTATAACCCACTGTTATCATACTGGAGTCCTGTTGATGTAGTGCTAAGCTGTCATGGGAGAGGAATTATTTCGTAATTTTACGAATGACCCTCAGCCATTTAGTGGACCTGAGTCCTTGGGGTGTAAGTTTCAGAAGTACTCCTTAGGTTTTTGCTTTTTTTCCTGTTAGGTTAAATGGGAGAGGGGCTGGAGTTGGCTAACTGCCCTTTCCTACGTGATACAAGAGTCTAGTAACATCATTTTACTTGGAGCACTGGGCTTTACTACAGAGAATGCTTTGGATGTATTTAAAAATGGTTACTTGACCCCTCCCTGTGACTAAAATGAGCAGGTATTTTGGGGGTCATTATCATGAGAATTTGGTAGGGTTCCTTGAGGTAAAATTCATTTGGGTTCTCCTAAGATTGGGTCCTCAAGGAGTTTCTCAGTCATACTTAGCTTCCAACCATTTGTCAAGTTTATCTCTGAATTATTCATAGCAGATTAAGACTCCAGCATCTTTTGCTCCAGGTAAGCTGATCTCAGCTGTGCTTCTCTGTGTTTGACTGTCTATCAGATTTCTGGGTGACAGTCTGCCCTGTGATCTTAATTCTCTGATGGGTCTAAGAAAAGGCATTTGGTTTCAATTTGTTCATCTTTCATCTTGTTGTAAAGATGGGAGTGATGACTTCCAAGCTCTTTTGTTGGAACTGAAACCAGAAGTCTTCCAAACTTCTTTTTAAAGTGCTAAATAGAATGTATTTTAGACTTTGTGAGGTTGTAAGGTCTTTGTTCCAGTTATTAAGCACTATTGTTGTAACTTGAAAGTAGCCATAGACAATAGACAAATGAATGGGAATCTGTGCATTGTTTTGCTGTTATTTTACCTATTTCTGCTCTAATCTTTACTTCCTTCTGGTTATTTTGATTTAACTTTCTCCACTTTTTATAATTTCTTAATATGGAAGTTTAGGTTATTGATGAGCTTTTTAATATATATTACTTAACATATATTAATTAATAATTAATAATTAATACTATATAAATATATTTAATATATTGGTATTTATGCTATGTGTTTTCCTCTAAGCACCGTTTCCCCTAAGTTTTCAGCATTTTCTGTTTTCATTTGCATTCATCTCAGGGTATTTTCTAATTTCCCTTTTCTTTGAACTGTTGATTATTTAAGAGTGTGTTGTTTAATTTCTTCATATTTGTGGACTTCTCCAGTTTCTGCTACTTATGCTTTATCTCATTACATTCAGTAACATTCTGTTGCTGATGTCTTGTTACAGAGAACATGCTTTATATGATTTTCATATTATTAACTTTATTGAGACCTCTTTTGTGGTGTAATATAATGATCTATTATGGAGAATGTTCCTTGTATTCTTGAGAAAAATGTATTGTGCGGCTGTTAGGTAGAGTGTTCTATAGGTATCTATTGGTCCAGTTGATTTGTAGTGTTAATTCAAGTGTTCTGTTTATTTGTTGATCCTCTTTCTAGTCATTCTTTTTAAATTTTTTTAAGATTTTATTTTTTAAATAGTCTCTACACTCAACCTGGGGCTCAAACTTAAAACACCAAGCTCATGAATCACATGCTCCATTGACTGAGTCAGCCAGGCACCCCTCTGGTTGTTCTCTTAATTATTTAAAGTGGGATGTTGGGGATGCCAGGGTGGTGCAGTCGGTTAAGCATCCAGCTCTTGGTTTCAACTCAGCTGATAATCTCAGGGTCCTGAGATTGAGCCCTGTGCCAGACTCTGTGCTTAGCTTAGAGAATGCTTGAGATTTTGTCTCCCTTTCCCTCTGCCCCTCCCCCATACACATGCACTCTCTCTATAAAATAAATCTTTAAAAAAAATAAAATGGGATGTTGAATTCTTCAACTATTATTGTCATTTTCTTTTAATTCTGTCAGATTTTGCCCCATGTATTTTGGGGCTTTGTTGATAAGTGCATATATGTTTATAATTGTTAGATCTTTTTGATGGGTCAGTCCTTTTATCATTGTAAAATATCTTTGTCTCTAGTAACAAATTTTGTCTTAAAGTCCGTTTTTTCTTGACATTAGTATAGCCACTCCAGTTCTCTTTTCCACACCATTTGTGTCATGTATCATTTCCCATCCTTTTCCTTTCAAGTTATTTATGTCTTTGAATCTAGAGTGTGTATCTTGTATATAGACAGTATAGAATTGGGTTTTGTTTTTTTAAAATAAAATCCGTTCTTCCAGTCTCTACCCTTTAGTTGGTAATAATAGTCAGTTTACATTAATGTAATTACTGATAATGATTTGTATCTGCATTTTTCTATTTTTTTTTCTGTCTTACATCCTTTTATTCCCCTGTTCCTCCATTATTGCCTTCTTTTGTATTAAATAGATATGATTTACCTTTTAATTAGCTATCTTTTTTTAGTGTATTTGTGTTTTGAGTTTTATTTTTGTTGAGTTTCTTAGGGATTACAATTAAAATCTTGCCTTATAACAATATAATTCAAAGTAAAAACAATTATAGTAGGGTACAAAATCTTTGCTCTTATATATTTTCACTCCTCCTTCCTTCTTTGTGCTGTTGCTATCATAGATATTTTATCTCTATATATTGTATGCCCATCAACACTGATTATAATCATTCTTTTATGCAGTTGTTTTTAAAGTCAGATAGGAGATATTTAAAAAAGAGTTCCAAATTTAAAATATATTTATACTGAATTTACATTTTCCTATACTGTTTTTACATTTAGTTGTCTTTACTGGTGCTCTTTATTTCTTCATGTGGATTTGAGTTACTGTCTAGTGTCTTTTCATTTCAACCTAAAAGGACTCCCTTTAATATTTCTTGTATGGCAGGTCTGCTTGTGACAAATTGTTTTTATAAAACAACATTGCTTCAACATTGCTTCAAATACCTCATAATAGCGTATTTCTAATTCTTTCCTCCTGTCCCATTTACCATTGCTGTTATTCATTTCACTTACCTAAACATGATAATCACCTAATATACTGTTGCTATTATTTTATTGAACAAACTGTTAATCTGTTAGATCAAATAATAAGATAAAAGATTTTACTCTCATTTATGATGTTTCCAAGTCTGCTACTTTATGTAGATCTGAATTTCTGACCTGTGTCATTTTTCTTCTCTCTGAAGAACTTCTTTTAACTTGACAAATTCCCTCAATATATGTTTATCTAAGAAAGTCTACTTCTCCTTCACTTTTGAAGGATACTTTGACTGAACACAGAATTCTAGATTGGTGCTGTTGTCCCCGTCCTCCCCACCCCCTGCCAACACTAAATATTTCACTCTACTCTTATCTTTCTTGCATGGTTTCTGAAGAGTAGTCTGATATAATTCATATCCTTGCTTCTCTACAGGTAGTATGGGTCTTGTCCTCGGGCTTCTTCTTTATTTTTTCCTTTCTTTCTTTTTTTTTTTTTTTTTTTTTTTTTAAGATTCTTATTTATTTATTTGACAGAGAGACAAAGCGAGAGAGAGAACACAAGCAGGGGAAGTGGGAGAGGGAGAAGCAGGCTTTCTGCTGAGCAGGGAGCCTAATGTGGGGCTCCATCCCAGGAAGCTGGGATCATGGCCTGAGCCAAAGGTAGACATTTAACCTCTGAGCCACCCAGGTGTCCTTGTCCTTTGGCTTCTTTCAGGACGTAGTCATTGTCTTTGATTTTCTACAGTTTGAATATGATATACCAAGATATAGATTTTTTTTAATTCATCTTGCTTAGTATTCTCTGAGCCTCCTGGATCTGTGGCTTGCTGTCATTAATTTTGAAAAAATTTTGGCCATCATTACTTCAAACCTATCTTCTGTTGTTCCTTTCACTCTTTCTTCCCTTTCTGATATTCCCATTATGTGAATGTTATATTTTTTGTAATTGTCTTGCAGATCTACTATAACAGTCCAACATTTTACAATGTCAAAAAAACCCCACTTTTTCTCATGAATAAGGGAAATCAAATGCTAGATTCAGGAGCCTCAGTTCAACTTCTTGTGTTTATCCATTCATTGTTTCATTCATTCAACATGTATTTTTATTGACTATCTACTTTATGTTAGTTCTCTGAGTGGCTTTATTTAATGTCATGGCCTTGTATGCATTATGTTCCCTTAAGTATTTCTCAGCAGTGACAACTTCATCACTTTGGTGATGAGTGGGGAATTAATAATTCCATCTTTCATTGTTCATTTCCAGGACTTAACAGAAACCATTTGGAAGAAAAAACATGTAAAAGTCTGCAATGGCATTTTCAGCTTTCACGTTGAAGGAGATAGATGTAGAATTGATGATTTTGCTACTTACTATTATTGCATTTTGCTTTTGAAGGAGAAGTGACTATGTGGTCATCAAAATCCATTAACAAGTGAAAAATAAGAAGGACTATGCATCCAATGCAGGTTACATTCAGTTTTGGTTATGATGAAGAAATCCAGTGAAGGTGAAATATGTTTGCATATTCTAATGATTTACCATTAAAAGAACCAGTTTAAAAGAAGAATATGAACACCACCACAGATGGCTTAATTTTACCCCTTGAACATAGTTCTTTATGCCATATGGAGAACCATGCACGAAAAAGCAGCTCAGTCTTCAGTCTGGAAGAGTCCTAGCAAAGGGGAAGTCTTAATAGGAACAATATGTATTAATAAAGAATACAAACACAGAATTGCTAAATATTTTGACTTACATTTTTGGCCCCATATTGCAACACTGATAAAGCTCTTATTATCTGTGAATATCCCTCCATTCTGAGGGGTTAAGGAATAGTATGCCTAAGGATGGTTCTCCCTATGGCCAGGAAAAGGTAGATTACCTTTTTAGTGTTGCATTTATTTATTTTATTTATTTTTTAATTTTTTAAAAGATTTTATTAATTTATTTGACAGACAGAGATCATAAGTAGGCAGAGAGGCAAGCAGAGAGAGAGAGAGAGGGAGGAAGCAGGTTCCCTGCTGAGCAGAGAGCCCGATGCAGGGCTCGATCCCAGGGCCCTGAGATCATGACCTGAGCCGAAGGCAAAGGCTTAACCTACTGAGCCACCCAGGTGCCCCTAGCGTTGCATTTTAAAAACAACAAAAAAAAAAGCTGTACACATTCTAGAATATCTTGCTTTATGTAATAGAATATCTCTGAAAAGGTTGTACTTAACTTAGCTTTTACATGATGAAAAACATCTTAAATATACTGTGTGAGAACTGAAAACAACCTGTAATGAGCCCTTTTGTAGTCTATGGAATTACTAATAATTTTTTTTTCCTGTGGGCTTTATTTTTTTTAACTTCTAGAAGAAAATATAGGTAAAAAGCTCATTGACATTGGTCTTGGCAATGCTTTTTCTCAGTATGATACCCAAAGCATAAGTAACAAAAGCAAAAATAAACTAGTGGGACTAAAAAGGAAACAATGAACAAAATGAAAAGACAACTTACAGTACGGGAGAAAATATTTGTAAACCACAAATTGGATAAGGGATTAATATCTAAAATATATAAAGAATTCATACAATATAATAGCAAAACAAAATAATTTTTAAAATGGGCAAAGGGCCTGAATAGATATTTTTCCAAAAAAAGATATTCAGTGGGTGCATGAAAAGATACTGAGCTTCACTAATAGGGAAATGCAAATCAAAACCACAATGAGATATCACTCTCATCTATTAGAATGGCTGTTATTAAAAAGACGACATAAGTGTGAAGAGGGTGTAAAGAAAAGGGAACTCTTGCACACTATTGTTGGAATGTAAATTTGTACAGCCACTATGAAAACAGTATGGAGGTTCCTCAAAAAATTAAAAATAAAACTACTATATGACCCAGCAATTCCATTTCTGAGTATATATCTAAAGGAAGTGAAACCACTTTCTCAAAGAGACATCAGTACCCCTATGTTTATTGCAGCATTATTTACAATAGTCAAAACATGGAAACAACCTAAATGTCCACTGACAGATGAATGAATAAAATATGGCATATATATATATGGAACATCCTAGAAACAGAATAGATTGGTGGTTGCGAGGAGTGGGGGAAATGGGCGAAGGTGGTCAAAGGGTATATAGACTTTCAGTTCTAAGATACGTAAGTTCTGGAGAGGTAACACGAAGCATGCATGGTGACTATAGTTAAATTTGAGAGTAGATTTTAAAAGTCATTACACTCACACACACACACAAATTGTAACTATATAAGGTAATGAACATGTTAACTTTATCATAGTAATCATTTTATGATATATACAAATAATTATATTGTATACCTCAAACTTACCCAATATTATATGTGAATTGTGTCTCAATAAAGCCAGAAAAAATACATATAAAAGCACCCAAAGCAAACAAAAACAAAGGCTACTATATACTCCACTTCCATTGTCAGGCTTATTCCCTGTAAGTATCAATTTTATACTGTTGATACCCTCCTCCCATAAGAATGATTCCTCATATATATATCACCTTCATTTCTGGCTTTTCTTCCTGATATATTATAGTGTTTTTACATCTTTAAAAAAAAAAAAAAGATTATTTATTTATTTGACAGAGATCACAAGTAGGCAGGTAAGGCAGGCGGGGGCAGGGGAGCAGACTCCCAGCTGAGCAGAGAGCCCAATGGGGATCTTGATCCCAGGATCCTGAGATCATGACCTGAGGCAAAGGCAGAGGCTTAACCCACTGAGCCACACAGGTGCACCATGTTTTTATATATTTTAATGTCAGGTTTCTCCTCCTCCCTCTTTTCTCTCTCCATACGTACAACACACATTAAAAGTCTGAAAATATTCATGTACTCCAAAATATTTCTGGGTAGTGTAGGGTAGATAATTAGTTTTTTGCCTTTTTTCTGTGTTCTCTAATATTTCAGTAATGTTTAGGTATTATATAATTGAACATGATTACATTGAAATGTCAAGGATATTGATGGAAACATTTGAAAGGTTATTTTCAATACTTGCCTTCTGTATTGGGCAGAATTCTTAGCATATTTCCCCTTTTCTTGATGATGTTGATTACACAGGTCATACCTCCAGGCCAAGCCTCCTGCTAACCTGTACACAGCTTCCAAAGTGATTTTTCTAGTACACAAAAATGGCTGGCAATTCTATGCTTAACAGCTTTCAGTTACACTTCATCACCCACTTAAGAGAAATCCAGATTCTTGCTCATTACTGAAGGCTTCCTGTAGCCTGATGCAACCTACCATTTCTGGACTTAATTCCCAACATTAGACTGTGCCAGGATTGCAAAGAGGGTTGAGAAGTGGATCTTCTAACCTTGAGGCGTTCATGGATTGTGAACTGGTACTTAGCCTCGTAGCTGTTAATGGTCTGGTTAGTGCATAAAGCCAGAGCCACCACGACATTTCAGAATCCCAAGTAATTATGTCCAGTGAACAAACATGATTTGGTCAAAATAGGGAAGCCTTCAATTGCCCTGGGAAGAGGTGATAGCTGTTTGGAAAATAAGAAGAGGAGACTGTGCTGGTAGTAATACCACTTCCACATCTGCAGGTGGTATGATGAATAGTTGTAACTCATACCGTGTGGGGTTTTTGAATCTACACAGGCTTTTATGCAAAAATACCATCTCTTACCCATCTTTTTTATTTAGTCCTCAAAATTGCCTGCTGAAATCTTACTGGTAACTTCAACTCACATGTAAGGAATGAAACCCAAAGAAATGAAATTGCTGCTTCAAGATTACACAGCATATCTGAGTCAGACCTCACTCTGCCTCCGAATTCTGTGATCACCATGGATAGAACCTCAAGGTTTTACTCTCTGATCCAAGATCAAGGAAGTAGATAAAAGAAAGATTCCAGGTTCTAGAACTGGGTCTTTCCTGGGCCACCATGAAGCAGCCTCTTGGAACTATCTGTGCTCCTTATTATGACAACCACAGCAAGGGATTGTTACTGTGTTTACCTTGTACCTAGCACTGTGCTAAATGCTTTACATATTTTACTACATTTAATCTTGGCAACCCTACGAAGTGGCTGCTTTATATTTCTCCATTATCTAAATGAGAAAAGTATGGCTTAGCTAAGTGGCTTAACCCAAAGTCACACAATGAGTTCGTGGCAGAGCCGAACCTGAACCCAGGTCAGCTTCTTGACAGAGCCCACGTTCTTCTGTTGAGCTTCACAATCCACTGCATGCCTTCGTCTAACAAAATGGTTAGAAGTCAGTTTTTTTAGTCTGGGATAGCCATTTCTAGGATTTTGGATGTCACACGTCGGTTTTTTTACAGGGGCCCTCCTCTTCTCTTTTTAGCTAAAAGCCATACTGATTAAATGAAACAGTATGATGACAACTTGTTTCTTCTGTGATTCTCCTCATTTCCTCAACCTTATCTTCTTTGCACTCAAATATTAGCAATCTACTGAAATTGTTTTAAATCTGTTATCATTTAGCTTTAGTATAAAATCCTAGGAAATGACTTTATAGTAAAAAGAGCAGCAGAGTAGAAACAATGCCAAAATAAAAATCTGAAAATCTGATTTCCAGTTCTAATTCTGCCCCTTGCTAGCTACCTTTGCTCGGTCCAGCCTTTTCAACTGATTTGAGGTATCTATTAACGTTCAGTAGTCAGTGACAATGGCCTGTGTGCCTCCCCTTACAGAACACATGGAAGATTAAGCCAGTCTAAGTCAATAATTCGGTAAAAACCAATAAGACAGCCCTAAACACCTGTGTCCTGAATTCTCTCACTTTTAAATTAATTTCTAAGAAAACCCTCAGAGTAATGTGTAAGAATATTTTAAGAACTTCATTGGTTTGTCTCTGGAAAATTAAGCCTAATTGATTTTTGATTTTCAGGTTTTGATTTCAAATAGAGGATAGTTTTTCTTTAAATAGCAGCAATGTACCAATCTCTTTATATAAAAAGTGGATATTTAAGACACACTTAGGGAAATGATTCTTGAACATCTTTCCCTTCCTTTCAGTCTATGAATTGTAATTGTGACTGTTAAGTAGGTGTATACTCTTTAGCTGTTATGAGAGCCTTGGTTCCTGATTTCAGTACCAATACACATTTTGAGAAAAAGCCATGAATATTTTCCTTCTTCAGTCTCCCCCACAGTTCTTTATTTCAGTTCTAAATAGTATCCATGTTTCTTGCCATGACAGATTATACCTAGAATCACTTTGAACTTGATGAGAGCAAGCAGAAAATTAGTGAAATGGAGCTGATCCCTTGCTTCTGAATGATCGAGCCAACACAACGTTCACCTTTCCTGGTAAGTACTTTTGCCCTAGGCCTCAATTTTTTCTTCCTGATTCTGATTTTTCTCCTACTTCTCATGGGCTGGGAGAATTTCTTTACATGTTGGCCTGAAATCTTGATTTGGTGGTTATTGCTTTGGATGTAGTACCTGTGAGTGAGCATGATATCATCCATCGGGAGCAAATGTGAGAGAGAAGAACGCCATCAGTAGGACAATGTCCTGCATGAAAGACCTCATTTATCTTGTCAATTTTAATGCACTGCCCCAGTAATTGTCTTGTTGGTATTTAAAGATTTTCATTAGCTAAGTATATAATGATATACATAAATAAAGTCTGACAGTTACTATAAAATCAAAAGGCTTACATCCTTAGAAAAAATGAGTGGACATACCTGGTCTCAGATTGGGAGGTCTTTCTAATCATGTCACCCAAAACAGAAAACATAAATAAATAAGACTGACTAGATTATAGATCTATAATTACTACATTAAGTTTGAAAAACAAAGGAAAAGACTTGGGAATTTATATGACACATAATCAATATTTTTAGTGTATAAATAGCTCATATATCAATAAACAGATGTTGAACAACCCGATAATTGTCCAAGGAACATGTTAGGTGTTACTGTTCAAAGGGAAATATTTTTTTAAAGGAAGGGAAAGTATTGCTCCGTTAGTGTAATAAAATGTATTTAATTAGTAACTAAAATTGAAATGTTGGAAAGCGAGTAAAGATGGGGAGAGATTGAAGCACACTTATTGTTGGAGTTCAAATTAATGAATCCGATGGCCCAACCAGAATAAACTGTATATGTACCATGCTCAATGGCATGAGATATTCCTTAAATTAATGGTATAGAAACCTATAAGAAAACAAGTCAGAGAGTAACTGGAACTGAAACTAGGGGTAATCCAACTTGTTCTACCTTAACGGAAGGTCTGGAGACAGGTTTGGGAGATCTGGAGCACAGACTATAATATGAAATTACAACACGGTGGTCTTGGGTTGTCAGTAAAATATAAGAATCTTCTTGGGAGCTGCAGCCCTATGGATTCTCCTGCTGATGTTGCTGTGGTTAGTGCAAATAATGAGTGTTTTGTGGATTCATATTGTCCCCCGGCCTACAGTAGTCACTGTGCTTGGATGAAACTTAGGGAGTTGGTATCATAGAGTGAATTCTCCTAAAGAGGTGGGTTTTGTAACCTAATTTGAGATGTAATGATGTCAGCTTATCAGCCTTTCCTTTTCCTTTCTTCTTCTTTCTTCTTTTCCTTTTTTTCCCCCTGCTACCAAGAAGGGTTGAGACTTCCCAAAGGAGTTAAAAAGGTAGCAGAACATAAGAGAAAATGTTAATGCAGTTTAGTAGTCAAATAAATGCATTGTGAATTAATAGCTTTTTATCAAATTGTCAAAGAGTTTTTAAATTTTAATATTCAGTATTCTCAGATACTATTAATTGCCTACAAAGAGCCACCCCACTTCAACTTCTTCCTTACTGGCAGAATGCTCATGCTTACTCTAGGGTAAAATCCAGAGTGGTTTAAGACTTAGCTGTCACTATTACTCTTCCTGGTAGTTCCATGCTCCTTATCAGTGACTTGCTTAGGAGAGGGCATGTCACCCATTTCCCAGCCAATGGGACCTGAAGGCAGCCTCCTATAGGGCTTCTGGGAGAGATTTCCTCATTCTAGGAGGGGGACATCAGGGGGTATGATTCATTTTTGCCTCTGGTTATGGTCTTGCTGGGATGTTTATCCTAGAACTGCTTCAGATGTTTTGGAATCCTGAAGGGAGTCAGCCTGAGGGCAAATTCGAAGAATGACATTATTAAGACATTTCATCAGTAATCCTGAAAACTGCTCTTCCATTGGTCCTTTGTTAAATGAGATATTTTCCCACATTAGCTAGTTTCCATTAGGCTTTCTTTTCCTTTTGACAGAATGAAATCTGATATATATACCATAGGAACATAAGAACTTCAGTTCACTGCGATGGAGAATCAATTCGTTCAGTATTTTCACAGGAAAATTTCACGAAACATATAAAAAGATTTTGATCTAAAAAAGCCACTTTAGTAAGAAGTTAAATGATTATATATCAGTTTCAAGTTTATATATGGTAATACTGCTTATAATAGTGAAAAATGGTAGAAACTGAATTTCCAGTGACACAACAATTAAATAGATTTTAGACTAGACAATGCCATACTCCTTTTTCATCAAATTAAAAAGTATTTAAAAATCAAGTAACTCCTTGGCTTACTGTAAATGTGCATATGAGAAAATCTGTTACCACAAAGAAAATATTGTTTTAGTTGATTATGAATATATCTTCCATTTATTTATTCATGAAACAGTGTTTTGAGGGTAAACAATGTACTAGGCATTCTACTAGGTGCTAGAGGTACAGTGGGTCAGTGCAAAATAAGTTGTTGGACTCACAGAGATTACCTTCTAGAGAAGGCAATGACCAAGGAGACAAAGTTGTTTTGATTTTCTAGCAAAGGGTGAAAACCAGGGTTGTGTGATGGGCAGTAAATGGGTTGATGATTGAAGCCATCATTAGGAAGGTAGTCAGGGTGGCTCTTTCTGAAGTGTGACATGATGGATGAAAAATGCTGCCCATGCCAAAAAATGAGAAGAGTGATCAAGGGGTAGATCAGCAAAAACAACAGTTCTAGTGTGAAAAAGAAATCAACATGGAAGTAGAAACAATGCCAGTGTGGTCTGTGCAGTGTATTGGGGATTGGATAAAATAGTACCAATGGTGTTGGAGAGGTAGACAGGATCCCACTCATGAGTAAAGGTTTGTAAGCCACATAAAGAGTTGTGATTTTATTCTAAAAGTCATAGAATGCCATTAAATTATTTTAGTTTGGAAAATGACATGATGTGACTATCGCCCCCTAGCTGTTGTGTGCAGAATGGACTGTAGGAACAGAAACAAAAATTAAGAATCTATAGTCATGGGATGCCTGGTGGCTCGGTTAAGTGTCTGCCTTTGGCTCAGTTCATGATCTCAGGGTCCTGGGACTGAGTCCCAGCGCTATGGGCTTCTTGCTCAGTGGGAGGCCTGCTTCCCTCTCTCTCTGCCTGAGGCTCCCCCTGCTTATGCATGTTTGCTTGCTTGTTGCTTGAATATGTTTTGGAGGATGAATAGGTTTTTCTAATGAGTGTATGTTGGTGGTAGCAGCTATGAAAGAAATAACAAAACAAGTGTAAATCTCAAAACAGGTCATTAAATACGTAAGTCTGGTGTTTAGAGAGACCTAGAGAGACCACTAGGCTGAACATTGTATCCAAAAGATGGTACAAAACACTGATTTAGGGGCGCCTGGGTGGCTCAGTGGGTTAAGCCGCTGCCTTCGGCTCAGGTCATGATCCCACGGTCCTGGGATCGAGTCCCACATCAGGCTCTCTGCTCAGCAAGGAGCCTGCTTCCCTCTCTCTCTCTCTGCCTGCCTCTCTGTCTACTTGTAATCTCTGTCTGTCAAATAAACAAATAAAATCGTTAAAAAAAAAACAACACTGATTTACTTTTCTCATTTAATCACCTACCACTCTACTTAGAGTCATTCCCAGATGAACACACAAGGATCAATTTTCGTTTTTCTCATTGTTACCCCCTCTCCTACCCCAGCCTCCAGGCTTTTTTTTTTTTTTTTTTTTTTTTAAAAACACAGCTTTTTCCTCCAGGGTGTCTGATCTATCCTGGGAAGGCTGGCAGTCACATTCTTCAGATTGGGATGCACTGTGGTAAAATGTGGGTAAGACAAACATACCTGTCTTTTAGCAAAACTCTGGAGCATTATTGTGTTAACAGTTGGCAAGAGGAAGAAAGTCAAGAAGGGACAAAGAGGGGGAAAATGACCTCTGTAAGTATAATATTCATACAAAGAGCATATAGAAAAATGAACACATTCCTGCACTGCTAGAGGGAGCATAAATTCTTGCAACCTTTCTAGAGGGCTCTTTTTTTTTTTTTTTTAAGATTTTATTTATTTATTTGACAGAGAGAAAGAGACCACAAGTAGGCAGAGAGGCAGGTAAAGAGAGGGGGAAGCAGGTTCCCTGCTGAGCAGTGAGCCCGATATGGGGCTTGATCCCAGGACCTGAGATCATGAGCTGAGCCGAAGGTAGAGGCTTAGCCCACTGAGCCACCCAGGTGCCCCTCCAGAGAGCTCCTTGATACAAAGATCAAAAGTCATAAAGATGTGTTTAGCTTTTTGATACTTAAATTCAATTTCTACATTTTTTTTCATGTGGAAATCATTGTGCATGCAGGAAAAGATTTAGTTAAGGATGTTAGTGGTAGCATTCCTTATAATAATGTAAAATAGGAAACGAATTATTAACAGTAGGAGACATCATGTGGACTACCCAAACATTAAAATATTCTCCTGTCATTAACTTTTACATTGTGGAGTGTTTAATGATGTAGAAAAATGTTAACATATTATTGAGTAAAGAAAGTTATGAAATGGTATATATGTTGTGATTGCATAACAATATCAACATGATTGGAAATCTTTATACTGAAATATTAATAGTGATGTTGGTATTAATCGCGACTTCCCTTCTTTCCTCCTCCTCTCTTTCTTTCCTTTCATCCCTCTCCTGTCTTCCTTCTTTTTTTCTCTCATTTTCTACAGTGCATGTAGATATAAGATAGAAAAATCTTAAGGTTAAAAAAAGAATTACTGCTACTTAAAGGATGTATCATAGATTGACAGATTGGGAACTCTGTTGTCAATGTGGTGACATGAATATTAGCAACCGTGATTAATACCAAAGAGGGAATTGGCAATGCAGAGAGGGAATTAGACATCCATATTTAGCAAATGATTGTTTTACCTAATGTTCCCTCTGAAAATATTTGTTGACATACTTAGGTCTCAAATGATTGAAAATGGACGTCTGGACTGTGTCAAGTTTCTACTTAAGAGTTAAATGTGATTGTGGTCCTTGTGCAGTGGGAATGAAGGAGAACAACATTCAGATGGGGATACCTTGGGAGCTCAGAGGCGTCTACACAGATTTGCTTGTCCCCTTAGTTCACGAGAACTCAGAAATAAATGGTATCGAAAAGGCTTCCCTGAGGGCAAAGGTGTTTGCTTCAGTTTTTCCTTCCATTAATCCCTGTGCTTGTAGAAGCTGTGTCTGCATTTGAAGTTAGATATAAACCGTATGGCGTATGGAGGCCCGGGAGGTGCACCGCATTGCTCTCTATGTTCATGCCTTCTTGCCTTTATTACGCTGCTCTCTCCGCATGCATTACCCTTTCTCGCCTAAATGGTACCGGCCTTAGGTTAAGAAATAGTACCATAAGCAGACATTCATTTATAAATTCTAGCCTGGGACAGAATACAGGAATCTTTTTATATTCACTTCCAAAATATGTAACTCTTACCTACCCAGTATAAAATGTGGGGTGTGCATGACCATTGTTTTGACCAAGTCAGTTGTAAGCTCAGACGGAGGCAAAGACCAGACACATGCCCCATGGGTGGATCAAGCAGGGTTTAATTATCTCAAGGATGTAAAAGGAAGTTAGCATAGTCATGATACGTATCACAGAGGTCAGCAACGTCAGGCCAGATGGAGATTCCAACTTTTGAAATTCTCATCACTGGGCAGGTAGTTACAGATGGTAAGACCCAAGTGAGAATCATATCAGTCTTTCTGGAGAGTTAATAGTCTTTCTCTTTATATCTAGCACTAAACACCTAAGACTGGATAAGTTCTCTCAGTAAAGTAGCCTGGGGATGTGCTGGGGACCACTTCTTTGACACCAGAAGTACCTTCTTAAACTTTATAGTGGAAATAAGCAAAGGCCAACCAAATGAGAACAAGCAAAGGCTATTTATTCAGAGCTTCTACAGCAGGGGGGCCAGCTACTGTCACTTGGATTTTGGCAGATACTCAAAGGCAGGCAGAAGGTTGGAAAAAATATAAAGCTTCAGGTATGCCCTGATTGATAACTATGAACATGAGGAAGTTGTAGGCAGGCTGGGGACAAATATTAGGAAAACTGCCTGTCATTAATCAAAGCCTGGTCATTTGGGGCCAATTGTTACTATGGTTATTGTCTGGCTTCCTGGACCCATCACTAGAGATAGCAGTCAGACTTCCTGCAGGTCTAACTTATAGCAGCCTGGCTTCCTGGATTGGTTGATTTCCAACTTCAGCCTTCTGTTGCAAGCCTTAGATCAGAGTTCTGTTTTTATATATGTTCTGGGCTCTGTTATTTGTATACTCAACCTCTCAGTACAACACTGAATATAATATAGGAGGCATTTCAACACAATACAGTAAACTGAAGCATGAATAGTCCCCATTCATCATTCTTGGTGCAGGCAGCCTGCTGCATCCTGATGCAAGTATATTCTTAAACTGAGTACTGGAGAGCCAGGAGAGGGGTCACTTTCCCAGAAGCCTCTGGGAGTCATGCTAACAAATCCTTAGATCGGCTATAAAAATAGCCGAAAATAATGTGGACAGGAAATGGAAGGCAGATTGAAATGATGACTGGCTTTTCTCACAAAATAACTTCATGGCCATCGTGGCCACACACCTTAATGTAACCACTGTGTGAACCTTTGAAACAGCTTTTCATTATTCTGTCTTGGATTAAGTAATTTAAGACTGTGCCATCCCGATTAAACCACCATGGTGCCATAATGGTAAGTCAAGCAACTTGCTGAAGGACTTGATGATGATATATCCGGATAATTAAATTGCCCTTGGACAGGATGCCACTTGCCGGCATTCAGGACTCCTTCTGCGAATTGTGCAGGTACTGCTATACCCCTGCCATGGGAGTTTAGATAAGAAGAAAGCAAAAGACACTGAAAAGTAAATGAACCAACCATTCTCCCTTGGGTTTCGTTTGAACAGGAATAGAGACTGATTGTTAGTGACTGAACTGATTTTTATACATTCATTTCAAAATGTAGCACTTCAGTGGTTCTCAACAGTGAGTAGTAAGTAATAATAAGGAAATTCTCGCAGTGCTTTGTTACCATTCTTTTAGAAACGTTTTTTACTTGCATTACTAGAGGCCATATTGTTTAAACTCCCCCTCACCCCCAGCTGCCTGAGCTGTTGTGCGAATCCCATGTTTCAAGTAATTTCAAGTGAGATTGAAGAACAAACTAATTTCAATTCCGTCTAATTTAATAAGCATTTGTTGATGGCATACCTTGTTCTCGGCACTGTCATCTCACATGATGTTAAAAGATGACATTCCTTTCCAGATTTTGAAAAACAAATTTAAAAATATGTTAGAAAAGCATTATAAGAATCACTAAAATTGAAAATACAATATATACTTTTGGGACACCCACTGGAAAAAAACTGAATGAATACTTTTGAAGTCAATAGGAATTATAGCAAATAAAGCATAGTCCATAGAGTAGATAGAAATGAAAGGAAAGCAAGAAACCATTGACAAGAAAGAAAAACAGTGTAACTAGACAAAAACTAAGTTATGACAACCAAAGAAAATGGCTTACTTCCTTTTTGAAAAACAAAGATTGGGGCACCTGGGTGACTCAGTCAGTCAAGCATCTGACTCTCGATTTCAGGGTTGTGATCTCAGGGTCCTGAGATGAAGCTCTGTGGTCTGGGTCTACACTCAGTGCAGAGTATGTTTGAGATTCTCTCTCCTTTGCTCCTCCTGTTTATGCACATCCTCTCTCTTTTTCTAAAATAAATAAATAAATCTTAAAAAAAATAATAAAAACAAAGATTAACTATATTCTATCTCTAAATGAACGTCTCCTAAATAATGCTAGATGGCTAAGAATAAAAACATAAGCCAAGAAGCACCAGGAAAACACAAATAACCAAAGAGTATATGTTGCAATATTAGTGCCAAATAAGTATAATTCCAATTCAAAAGAAGCAAATGAAACAAAGGACATAACTTTACATTGAAAAGAGCAACCAAAATGTCCTCTGTTAGCAAAATTATAAGAACTAGTCTCACTGGACATTATAAACTAGCAGCCTCTTTTCTGCTCTCCTCTTAGGGCATTCATAAGGGGGGGCATCTGATACCATTCACCTCACATTCTTCCCAACACATCTGTTGCTCATTAGAGATACTTTCTGAAACTTAAGATGTGGCTCAGCACCTTTAGGATTTTTTTTTTAAGATAGTACTTTCTGATAGAAGGAGAGATAAAGAGTTTCACAGACAAAAACTAAAGGAGTTCATCACCACTAAATCAGCCCTGCAAGAAATATTAAAGGGGACTCTTTGAGTGGAAAGGAAAGATTGGAAGTGACAAAGACAAAAAAGGAAGAGAAAACCTCCAGAAAAAAACAACAAAACAAGTAATAAAATGGTACTAAATACATATCTGTCAAGAATTATTCTGAATATAAATGCACTAAAATCTCTAACCAAAAGACATAGGGTGTCCAAATGGATAAGAAACTAAGACCTGTCTATATGCTAGCTATAATAGACCCATTTTAGGCCCAAAGTCACCTGGAGATTGAAAATGAGGGGATGGAGAAACATTTATCATGCAAAAGGACATCAAAAGAAAGCCAAAGTAGCAATACTTACATCAGACAAACTAGATTTTAAACCAAAGACTGTAATAAGAGATGAAGAAGGGCACTGCATAATAATAAAGGGGACTATCCATCAAGAAGATCTAACAATTATAAATGTTTATGTACCCAACATGGAGCATTAACATATGTAAAACAATAACAAACATAAAGGAACTCATTGATAATAATAGTAGGGGATTTTAACACCCAACTTACGTCAATGGACAGATCATCTAAGCAGAAAATCAACAAGAAAACTATGGCTTTGAATGACACACTGGACCAGATAGATTCAAAACATTCCATCCTAAAGCAGTGGAATGCACATTCTTTTCAAGTCACATGGGACTTTCTCCTGAACAGATCACATACTAGGTCACAAATCAGGCCTCAACAAGTACAAAAAGATTTGAGATCATACCATGCATATTTTCTGACCACGACTCTATGAAACTTGAAGTCAACCATAAGAAAAAATTTGGAAAGACCACAAATTCCTGGAGGTTAAACAACATGTTACTCAATAATGAATGGATCAACCAGGAAATCAAAGAAGAAATTAAAAATACATGGAAGCAAGTGAAAATGAAAACACAAAGGTCCAAAACCTTTGGGATGCAGAAAAAGCTGTTCTAAGAGGGAAGGATACAGCAATACCAAGAAGCAAGAAAAATCTCAAACAACCTAGCCTTACACCTACAGGAGCTAGAAAAAGAACAGCAAACAAAGTGAAAAGCCAGCAGAAGAAGGGAAATAATAAAGATAAGAGCAGAAACAAATGATATAGAAACTAAAAGAGAATAATAGACTGGATCAATGAAACCAGGAGCTGGCTCTTTGAAAAAATTAATAAAATTGATAAACCCCTAGTCAGACTTATCAAAAAGAGAAGAAAAAGAACCCAAATAAATAAAATCACAAATGACAGAAGAGAAATCACTACCACCACCACCACCACAGAAATACAAACAATTAT